>NC_084809.1:5000-1205000 GCF_963583255.1 Pyrus communis | reverse complement strand
TGTATAATATATTAAATAGAGGACTAAGAGGAAGAGTGCTACTTTATACTTTGTCTCAAAATCGATCTGATTTTTACGATTTGTGTTTAAAACGTGTGTTTTCGAATCCTAACTTATAAATATATGCACACACGAGAGAGAAAGGACTGAGGGAGGTCCAAATCCTTTACTATATATATATGGAGGAAGAGTGTTTCTTTATATTGTGTACAAAGAGGTGATGAGAAAAACAAACAGGCATCTTTTGATTTGTTTTAATTTATACCTATTATGTCAGTGTTACTGTCATGCAGCCTAACCACATGTTCTTGTACTTCGTTCACGTGCTCTTTCTGCACACAAGGTCCCTTTAATCCTGCCACAAGTTACGAATTATACATCGGAAGTCAAGTTTCAATCAAATTTTGTTCTTAATGATCATGGCATGCCTTGGAATGACGAGAGATTTACAAGTGATGAGATTGTATATCTTTATGTATATGTCTCTTTCTTCACATAACACATTTCAAGAGAACGACAAACAGAAAAATAATATACAACAAGTTGCATGTTGATTTTAGGCTTTAGGCCACCCGAATTCGTGGAAACTTTGGTGAAGTCATGAGACCATTCCCATCATTTTCTTCATAAACAAAGAGTCATGATTAATATTTTGCTTGTTAAAGTACTGACAATTATGAATAAAAACAGTCATAATTCAAGTATGAAAGCATGTCACGTCACGCAACATTATTGCAAAAATATACAATTCTATAAACTGCTTTATTACCAACCTCAGTATTAAATTTTGAAAAAGGGTTTAAATTTTTTATGAAAATTATTAAAGAGGAATGAAAAAGGTGAAAAACCATTGAATTTTGTAAAGTACTTGTAGAAATTGTTCATCAGAACTTTAGAAGTATCACACACAGAAAAAGGATTTTTAAAATTGAACTGTGACTCGTATTTTGAATAGTATATATTTAATGTATTTATATTTTGAAATATTTTCATAAATTATTATATATCAATTTTCTTTTCATAGATTATTATATATTACTTTTCTTATATAGACATTGTAAATATATTTACATGCATTGGTCCTTCTATATCTAAACTACACATTAATGAAATTCTCTTTATCAACCAAAAGATGGTGAAAAGCGATTTTTATTTTCTCTCATGAAATAAAATAAATGACAATGAAGTAATTTTGCACCAACTAAATTTTACAGTGTTTTTGAAAAACATCAGCTACATGTAATCTTATCAAATCTTTAATTAAAAAAATAAAAAAGCATCCCCGTTTCCATATATATATATCTCTCTCTCTCTCCTCATTTTGAAAACAAACAAAAAAAATTTGTCTAAACACACAAAGTGTGTAGGCATATACTAATATGTATTACGGAAAACCATGATATCGTGAGTTTTACTCTATTACAAATATCTCTTTGTTTTCAAGTAGGGGTGTGCTATTCACACACCTATTTTTACTTTTCATACATCCCTTGTTAATTTTCGTCCTTTGATCTTCTTCAATTCATCCGATTTGGCAGTCAAAAACTGAAAAAGTTGTATGAGAAGTAAAAAGGTTGTGTGTATATCACACGCCTTTAAGTAAGCATGGTTATTTTGAAAAATTATTTTGGAGATATTATATATTTGATCAGTGAACTACTTGGAATTGTTCATGGAGCACGAGAACTTTGGTGTTGCATTATTCTAAGGTATCAATGTAAACTACACATGGGTACATTAGAGCAAAAAGACTATTAGGAGTCACGTGAAGAGTTACATTTGATGATAGGTATGATAAACAAGTAAATTGATGACGTGATATGAAATTATGTGATATATTTCTATAGAAGTACTTTATTTTCTAGTTTGTGGAAAACGACATTACTCCATTGACATATACATATTCTACATACTCACTAGACATAATTGTTGCTTATCTTTCATCTTTTTGTTTTTCAGATGAATTATTTGTCAAGACATTCTAAACGAGCGAATTTTATTAAAGGTGGGACATAAGAGTTTTTCTATTAAGTTTTGTGCACATATATTTCTATGAAAGAAGTATTATTTTTAATCTCATATTTTGTTTATTTCTTCTGATTTTAATTTTTTTTCGCACACCGAATCTAGGGTGTGAACACATCTTGTAAAAGCATATAATAAAAAAGATGTGCATGCCACATGTGCTAAGCATGGGCCATTTTTATATTGTATTTACACTAAAAATAGGTGACCAGAAGGTAGCCTCAAAGTAGAACAAACTTGCTAAATATATGTAAAGAAATATCATCACGTCCAAATTGTCTTGGCAAATTCAACGGACATAACCTCAACTCGTGATTGATCAAGATTCCAAGTCATATTATATTTACGCAAAATAAATCACCGACACACAAGTTGTATTATGATTTATACATAAACAACAGCTCGATAACGTCCCTAGATTTTGTGTTTAGATCGGAAGGATAAGGTAGTTTGGATCATTCATTTTAAATCATGCAGTTTTCATTAGTCTGTCTCACTGACCTACTTCGCATAAATTAAAGATCTGGATTTCTCTATTTAGTGGTTTGGATCACCTGTTTCTTGGACTCCAACATAAAGATCCAGAAATGATCTCAATTCGTAAGCAACCACATCATTTGGTAAATAATTTGATGAGCAAATTTAACAGCTCTGACATTGATCACATGGGAAATAATTTATGTACACCATTTCATATTGTGTACTTTCTTAGCAAAAATGTTACTCTTACCATATTTTTCATACTACATTTATAACACATATCTAAGATTCTAATAGAGATGACATTCACATGTGTTGTTAGAGTCTATCTCTATTAGAGCGGTGGCAATTTTAGTATGAAATATAAGATAAGTGTGACACTACTCTTTCTTTAACTACTAATTTGAACAAATTAAAAGAGAATTAATTGTAAAAACTAAAAGAGGCGTGCAAAAGATGAAAAAAAAGTGCGCACAAAAGGCCAAGAAAGATGCACATAAAGTGAATATGGTGTGCAAAAATCACTCCCTTTATTGACATTTGCCTTTGAAAGTTTTCTCTAATTTGCTGAACTCGGAAATGAGCATTCACTGAGGTAAACAAAGACAGAAGACCTGCACATGGAGAAATTTTTTATTGTGACAGGAACACGGTGATACATCACGTGTTTTTATGTAAGTGGTGAAAAAAATTATTTTTTAAGTTAATAACATTTTAACACACATATTCCACCATTTGTACAGTAACACGTGATGTACCATTTCGTATGCCGGTTACACTGAAAAATCTCTCCTGCACATTAATGTTTAGTCTAACAATACTCAATCTCCCTTCATTTGATAAGATCCTAAGTCCATATCTCATGAACGACAAATAATAAGTTTGAGACACAATTACTTTGACGTTCGATTACACATAATAGTCTCTCGCCCATTTACTGGGATAGACAACGAAAGAGGAGGGCGCATTCAGATTGCCCCACATTTACTCAGACTTGGATCCAAAAAATAGGCCCAAAATCCTTATGAGTCCAGGACTAGATGAGGCTGGCTTATAATTAGGTCTGCGGCCCAAAACATTGTATCTTCCTTCGCTTGCTCGCTGGCTCTCGCCTTGCGCGGCTTCGTAGCTCGAGGAACTCAGCAATGGCGACGACTGAGAAGGCGAAGGAGGAAAAGGAAGGGAGCAACCTACTGGGCTCGCCGACCTTCAGGGAGCTCGAGAACGGCCGCTTCCAGTGCATCGAGACAGGCCACGAACTGCTGGCCAAAGACAAAGAAATTTACTCTCAGAGCAAACGGTGCCGTTTGGGTCTCATCGAATATGCCCTTGCCCATAAGAAAGCTCCTCTCAACATGTTCAAGCAGGATCCTCTTTCCCGGTAATTTCATAATCTTTCGTTTCCGTTACATAAAGATTTAAGCTTTGATTAATTTCTGCATAATTTACATTGGAATTCTGCTGCGTTTGATTGCTTAAGCACTTCTGATCAAAAGCACTTATGCTTCCTAGAAACATGTCGAAACTTTCATTAAAATGAACGTGCTTTCTGGAAAAATACTTGGAAGTACTTCCTGAGTAGGTACTTCTCCAAAAAGCGCTTTTACCTTCCTGGTGTTTTCCTAAACATAATCAAAATCGCATTTGTTGGTCGGAAAGCACTTTTACTCCTTTTAGAAGCAATCCCCAAGAGGCCAATGTTAAATTTACGTTTGTTTATATTTCCCATATTGCGAATGGATATACGAAAAGTTGTAAATTTTACTGCAAACCAAGCAGAGATTTTGGGTTTATGCTGAACTCTTGTTCGTTTGCTTTCCTTGTGCAGCTCAAAGTTGCTGTGTAAGCTAACAGGGGATACTATCAATAAGTCAGAAGAGCACATTTGGAAGCATATAAATGGGAAACGGTTCCTCAACAAGCTCGGTTCGTATATTGTTTCGTGCTTTTTCTAATCCATTATGTTGGTTTTCGGTTCCAATTTTGTATGGATTGGCTTTTGGACTTGTGGGTTTTGCTTATGTATGAATTTGATGGTGACCCAAATGTTTTTAATGTTAATATTCGTGTTGGTTTTATAAACAGAAGAGAAGGAAGAAGAGAAGCTAAAGGCCAAGGGAGTTGTAGAAGAGATGGGTGATCAGAACCCGGAAATAATATCTGACCAAGTTGGAGACGGAGACGGAGACGGAGAAAGAAAGAAGAAGAAGAAGAAAAAGAATAAGAAGAAGAAGAATAAGAAGAAGGATGAAAGAGTTGATGAGATTATGTCTGAAAAAAGTAAGTCTTCTGATGAGGAAGGTGATACAGAAGAAACTGACTTTTGGATGCCACCAGTGGGAGAACGTTGGGACTTTGACGAGGGAGGTGACAGGTGGGGTTCCGGTTCAGAGTCAGAGAACGAGGATGATGAGATCGATGGAGCTGGTACGGCTTTAGTTGTGAACAACAAAAGTATAATGCTGATTTAGCATTTGGTTTTTTGCATATATTGTTGGTTGGATCTTTGAACTGGCCTTGAATAGCATTATATGTTTAGTTTCAGATGGTGCATTTGAAGATGGCGACGAGGAGTCAGAAGAGCTCTCCAAGAGGTATGATGCTTCTTAATTTTTGTTGGCCACTCTTATATTTGTGGAAGAAACCACAGGACACAAGATCCCCGAACGCCACATGCTGTTCTTCTGAATGTACCCAATTATTGTTTTGCAGGACGAAAAGGATGTCCATAGAAATTGGACCAAGCAGCTTTGCTTCAAGGAAGAAGAAGAGTAAAAAGAGCCCGACATGATCCGCTGTCGACTTATCTTCAATTTGCAAGATTAAAGACATGAAGAAGTAACTGTGATACGAGATTAACTGATTCTATCCATTTTTGAAGTATGTGTTTAGGTGTGATTTCGGAATGTATCAGTTCTAAGTTCTTTTGAAGGTTGTATTTTTCACTCTAGTCGTTTATTAGATCAAAACATTTTGTTCGGTGTAAATTAATAAAGATTTTGCCAATGAATATTGAATTGATTGATGTTTTTGTTTTCGTTGAGGCTCGTAATTGTCTTCGACAACCTGGCCGGAAAAAAAAAAAAAGAACACTTTGACCACCTCGCCGGAGAAAAATAAACGTTTCGGCCACAAAAGCCAATGTTGTAGGCTTGTGGATATGTCCATGCTCATTGACTACACAATTTGTTGAACAAAAACTAAGCGGTTGCAAAATTATTAGACAATGGAACGAAGTTGAGCAAGCAATGCCCTCAGCTCCTCCATCGCCAAAGGAACTTTTATTTGGGTGTCCTTGAACTTGAAATGGTACCTTCTCCTTCGTTATCTGTGCCGAAGTAACGGTCTCCGAACTCTCCCATTCCCGGGATCACGCGTAAGTCATCGTTCAGAGATTCATCGATCTCCGATGTGACGAGTTTTAGCTTCGGAAATTTCTTGCAGATGGCATGTATTCCATCTGGCGCCTGCATTACAAATTCTAGGTTATTCGGAACAAGTTCATGTCGAGGAATTTACAGGAGCGTATGTGTCGGTGTCTTGAGGAACAAGGAAACATGAGAGTAACTCACTGCTATGAGGTTAAGGAAGATGATGTTCGTTTCAGGTACGCCCTTACTGAGCAGCAGAGATATCGCTTTGATGGCGGAGTATCCTACAAATTTACAGATTTTAGAAGACATTATATGCTTCCCAATTAGACGTTAGATGTTGGTTTTCTCAAACCTGAAGCCAGAACAGGATCAAGAAATAACACATGCCGGCTTGCGATGTCTTTTGGTAGCTTCTCATAGATCAACTGCAGCAACATTGTAAGGATATAAGCATGAGAGAGAGAGAGAGAGAGAGAGAGAGAGAGAGAGAGAGAGAGAGAGATAGAGGTGAAACAATGGTTTCCTCCACGAACCTCTCGGCCATCGTTACCCTTTCCATGGATGAGGATTTTTCCGATTTTAATACCCTTGCAGCATGCTCTAAGTGCGTTCTCCATGCTTTCTCCACTGATACAAGGAAATTCGAACACGATGAGACGATGTATTTCAAGAATTTCACACACAAAAATTGAGATATGGATGTGAATCCAACTCCTCCATAGTAGAAAAATGCAAATTGGTATACGAAGATCAAGGCTGATCATCGAGTTTTGTAAGATTCTGATGAACAAACCTTCTAATGACTGAAACGCCGCACAAGCGTTTGTAGAAAATAACTCCACTGTACACAGTTCCTGCCATGAAAATAACCCATCATCTAATTGAAAGTCGTATAAAGACATTATGTATGGTCTATCGACAATGGTGTTGCAATGTGATGACGATTATCTAACGAGTTCATCTAATTGAATGTCGTATCAATAACTTCTAGAAGAGATACCTGTTGGGGTAATGATCTGCTTTTCTTTGAAGGGAAGCTGACCTAGTCCATGCTCCACAACCTGAAGTGTTCGTTCACACCATTATACGCTACAGCATGCTTATCGGCAGTCAGAAAAAAAACTTCGTAACATAAACGTGTAGATGTACCAAGCGAATAAGTCGGTCTGCATAAAAGACGAAGTCATGCTTCGTTGTTTTGGCATCGCGAATTAGGGTGTGCATTCCCCGTATCTGAACGAAACAAAAGAAATAGCAAGTTTAGAATCTGTCCCCCTTCCTATCATTCCCCTTTTCGAATGCAGAGATTTCGAATATAAACCAAACAAGTTCAAGGGTTACAAAGTTGTGAATGTCACCTGAAACGTTGAATGTATAACGACGATGTTTGGATATATTTTACACAGTTCGTGCTGGCCAAGCTTTGTATGAATATGTTGTACAATCAAGTCAATTGCAACATCGTTATCTCCTCCTCGAGGAATGATGATGTCTGCATATTTTTTCGAGGGAAGTATGAACTCTTCGAAACTAGGCTTCACGAATCTGGCATACTGCAAATTACAGCCAACTAGTTATCACAAGTAATTTCAAATACATAACAGCACTTCAATTAACATCCAAAAGGAAAGGAAACGAAAGGGGGAGAGTTGAACCAACCTGGTCAAGCACATTCTCGATATTTCTGCCTCTTTCAACAGTATCACGTTGAATTCTCCGAGAAAGGCGTACATCAGAATCTGCACTGGTGGAACTGTTATGATGGTTATTGGATAAGAGGTCATACTATGCGAAACACATACGAAAAGGCGTACATCAGAATCTACTCAATTGCTAGATAGTTTGTTCCAACTTCCAACCTCAAATTGCTTAACTATGAGGGCAAATAGATAAAGATAACCTGTGTCGACGAATATTTTCATGTTCATGAGATCGCGGACGCGAGGGTCATGGAGAACAAGTATTCCTTCTAAAATGATGATGTCTGGGGGGTTAACCTGCAATTATTTGATCAAAACAAGCAGCAATGCCGGAAAACGTGTTAACTGAGACTCCGACTGGATTACCTTCCGAGCTGGTTCTATAGCTTGATGAGTCTTAAAATCATAATTCGGGATGCTGACTGCCTGTCCGCGCTTTAAGTGCTCCATGCAAGAAAGCAAAAGCTCTGTGTCGAATGCCTCTGAAATCGAAAAGCAATTGCAATGTGAAGAAACATCACAAGTCGCAAGAAAAAAGAAGTGAAAGAGCACATCTCTAGTCAAATTTGATTTGAAATCAATCAAACATTAGCATGATTCACGAAAGGAATGGCTACCGGGATGATCAAAATTGTACTCATGAACCCTTTTCAGCTTCTCAGCATCCAAGGAATGATAAAACGAATCCTATAAAACACAACACAAAACATGAAGAACAAGGAAGATGATTGCCGCACACCTCTCTTCATCTTCTGCACACCCTTTTTTGTTTACGTCCCTCAACTCTTTGTCCATTTATTCAATTCAAAATGCTAGAAATAAACGAGGGGTGTGCAAAAATCACTACGAAGAACAAATTAGGAAAGAAAAAAAAAAGCGAAAGAAACGAGTACTTGATTTACAAGAACAACACGCTGATCGCGCAGCTGGGAGATGATCATGTTGCAGACGGTAGTTTTTCCGGATGCAGTCCCACCGGCAACACCTGACCATCAACAAACAAATATAAAGAAACATGGAAATGCAGATTGAAATTGCAAGAGAAGGCATCCGCTCTAACCAACGTGGCTACGCACCGATGAAAAACGGTTGCTTGGCTGAGGGTTTGGCATTGGAGGCGTTGCCATTAGACGATGGATTGAGGGACAGGTTGGTTTTGAGGGCATTGGTCAATGGATCCACACCTGCAGATGAATTCATGGAAGCGAATGGAAGCGTATGAGTGAAGGGCATGGGAACGCAACGAGAGTGAAGGTGGTGAGATTTTCTGTTGGGTGATTAGGGAGAAATTACAGAGATTAGAGAGAGAGAGAGAGAGAGAGATGCCCCTAATAGTGCCCTTAATACTAATCCTAGTCCTAATCCGGAGGGGTTGGAACTTGGAAGCGTCCCTTCCTGGTTTAGAAAATTAGAGCGAGAAAGTAGGGAATTACGAAATTCGCGGGAACAAAAACGCCATTCTCGTGTGTGGTCGGTCTCGTGTGGAGAACGTGCCTCCCGTCTTCTTCTTCTGCTTAAGCCTTGTGGAAAACAACCTACTTTCAACCGGGAATTCAAAGGTGGGCGGAATCACCAGCCTATTAGAGCATTGTCGTGTGTTTTAACTTGCCCATATGAAATCGTATAATACCGCTACCTTGGTGTCTCAATAACAAGTAAGATTTGAAACATATGAGAAAGAACTTACATGTAACCCGAATACATGTAACCCGAAAGTCGAAGTGTTCGTACGTAGTTCGTAGAAAATTGGACAAACAACCATTGTCAACTCTTCCGCATCGTACAAAATTCATAAAACAATAGGTCCAAAACCATATAATCAATTTCCAATTACTATCTAATTGTAAAGGCTTTTTAGACAAAATAGTCCTTAAGATTTGTTTAACTCTTCACTTTGGTTCCTGAGATTTGAAAATCAATAGAATGGTCCATGAGATTGTCTACTATCAATCATTTTGGTCCCTTGGTAAAAAATTATGTTAAATAAGGATCAATGACCAATTCTATTGATTTCAAATATCAGGGACCAAAGTGAGAAGTTATGCAAATCTCAATGACCATTTTGGCTAAAGGGCTAATTGTAAAAAATAAGATAATATCCCAATGCAAAACAGTCTCCTAATTATGCTAGTTTTTCTTCAATTTTGTTGCGCCTTTCTCCTACCGTAACTTTGCACATTTTCTAACTGTGCAAAGCTAGGTAAGGGTGTTTACAATAGACGTTCTTTCCGATCCTCGCAAAGCGGGAGCCTTATTGGTTTGGAGTCGTCACTACCATCTCAATCTCACGAAACAAAGCGCATCATGGCCTCGACCAGTAACTGAGACATTCCCTTGGCTCTCTACTCTTTCGATGCATTCTCTTCGACTGGCAGGGCTGTGCACCAATACCGCATCTGGCACATCTTGAAAGAGGAGAAGAAAAAAACAAATGTCAAATTTCCGCAGAGTGAGAGTCTGCACAAATTAACAAGGAAATAACAAAAAGTATGGAATTCTCAGTACAAAATGTGTAGAAGATCCATATCAATGTGAAATGAATTAGGTCATGTACCTGAAAATCAAGCAGAATCACATTACTGAAATCCCCTCGTCCCACAACTTCTTTCTCGCAATCAAAACTCTTTCGTCACTTGAGGAAAGAGCATCGACCTGCGGTTCTACTTCTGATAACCAGCCATCCCACTTCAAGGCAGTCAGAAACTTTCGAATATAGTTTATAACAGCAGGTTTGTCTCGTATAATGACAAAGCCATCTGGTCTGAGTATCCTATCCATTTCAATCAATAGATCTTCTGCATTGCAACCCCGTTCAGCAATCTCTGAGAATACTTCCCACGCATGTAGAAGATCATATGTACGTGGATATGTCGAAAATGCTTCACACCTATACAACACAGTGAGCGAAAATATTCAACTCTCTGAACAGACCAATAATATGTGACAAGAAATTATGAATTGTAATTACTGAGAATAATCAAATCAAAATGCATACCAGTCATGAACAGTCCCAATTAATCCTCGATCGTAGATGATCTTTAGTCTGGCCGAAACATTGACAGGAGCCACATTCATTACCCAGACGTCTTTTTCATTCAGGGCAGCAGCAAATCCACCAAGGTATGAGTTCATGTCCATGACATTTCTAATTGAATTTTCCTGTATGACAGACTTCATCTGCTTCCAGTACTCGATCACTCTAAAGCGCCATATGTTCTGCAGCACGTGGATTTTTCAGTCTCTCATTAAATAGAATAGTAAAGTTTAGTAGGCAAACATCTACGTGAACAGTTAGGTTGTAACATCAACGTGAACAGTTAGCTTGTAATCAGGAAACTTACAGTGTCCTCTTGGAATTCTTCAGGACTGACGCCAATTTCTTCCAGGCGAGGTGGTGCTGCAGTAAGCCTCTGTGGCCAAGGAGCTAGTCCACTTCCTCTTTCCTTGTGCATCTCTGTTTTGCAATTTTTAGTAATGATAAGATTAGGAGGTGGAAAGCCTAAAAATTTGACGATGGAAGTATAGCAATGCTACTTACTTCCAGAGTATCGAGAAATGCACGCCTTCATGCTCACGTTCCAACTTGCATCTGGGTCATCCTTGGAATCACACAGAGGGGGCTGGGTCCTAGAATCTCTCTTCAAGTAACAACTATTAGTCAGGGGCTTGGCCCATACAACACTAGGCTCTTTCTTCGCTACAACTCTCCAGCACATTCTTTTCAGAAGATCATACATAGCATTCCAGATCCTCCTATTTTCCGGATCAAGTGCATATGCTTCAGGAGAAGTATACACAAAATACCCACCAGGTCTCAGTAATCTATCAAGCTCTAATAACAGGATCCCATCTCTTTGAAGCCAATCTATTCGACAGCGTGAGCAATGAGCCAGCTCAAATGATCTGCTTGGATAAGTAAGTCTTTTTATACCCAAGATACCAAGAGTGGATGGAATCCCCCTCTCTAGAGCAAATTGTATTTGATTCTCATGTGCATCATTCGGAGCAACAGACAGCGCTATGACGTTGTGAGAAAGAAGATATGCCCCAAAACTCGCAACTCCACAACCCACATCGAGAACATTCCGGATATTGCCTCCATTGTTGAATTTATCACCAGGAAACTTTAGCATCTACACAAATAATAAGCATACCATTCGCAAATTGGAATTTTTCGTTTTTCTTTTCTACTTACTATTCCCTTTATACTACAAAATAAAGATAGAAAAGAATCCAGAACTGAATCAGTGTTTAAGTACCTTGGAAAGAGCAACAATGTACTTATCAGCTCCATCGTGGAAATGCGTCCCACCACCCGGAAAACTGATCTTGTCCCCATTCACAACCATCCAATTCTGATCAGATTTCACTTGTGCAAGATGGGTGTGTGGAATGTTGGCCTTCCACACTTCATCTCTACTTTCCGGCCATCTTATAGGTATCTGAAATTCTAGAAATGGTTTCGTCAGAATCATCACTAAGCGAAGTCAAGCAAAGTAAAACTCATACGGAAGCAATGACAACCAACCTTATAACCAAGTGGGGGCGGTATCAAGCAATTATAACGCCGCTCTGGAGCCGGGCAATGCCGCTCATAGTGCTCCCTAAACGTCAAATTCAGCTTCAATCGCAGTTGGTAGATAAGGTTTCTATCAAGACATGGTATCAACTCTGAAAACTGTAAGTCACAAATCTGCGAAAACACGAAAACGCCATAAACTTGAGCACAAATGAGCACATTGTACTAATTCTGGAACAAAAAGTTTAACATTTATGGATTATAAAGAACAGCATTCAATAAAATCCAGATACAACAATCCGTTATACAAAAGGGTGCAACTTCTTCTTCCCAAATGAATACCCCAAATGATGCGATTGAAGTATGCATTAATCTTTGATTAACTAGCGACAATTACACTAATCAACAAAACAAGTAAACCATTAATTACTGTGTTACATACAGGCAAGCTTTTAAGGATCTCAGAGTTGTGCTCCTGATTGTCATGCAAATCATCCAAATCGCGATGGTGAACGAACCCACCGAAAAGCGGGTGGAGTCCATCGGACCCGGAAGCTTCCTCGTCGGATCTCCGCGAGCCCGGCCCGAAAGAACACCCGTAGTGCAAACAGAGCAAGCCCAGGCAGGCAATGAGAGCGATTATAGCGAACTTCAGCAGCTTGTTCGCAACGGGGAAAGAACTGAGCTCGCCATTGTGCTTCATTTCCGTACGTTCTTTGGGTTCGGGCTAGCCGTCAAGCCCGATGCATCCGACCTTTCTGGAGGTTGGGTGAGAAAGTGAGAGCAGCTTTAGCTACCCGGTTTTCGCGGGATAGAGAGATGCTAAAGTGCGGTCGAGACTACACTACGTGAGTACCAAGCAAATGACTGACCTCGTGTTTTTAAAATGAAAGTTTTTTGTGAAATTGATTTTGAGTTTTAAAAGCATTTTAAGTGTTTTTGAAAAGAAGCATTACATATATACTTCTTGCAGAAAATACTAAAAACATCTACTTGAATTTTTATTAAAAATTAATTTTAAAAATATTTTTATCAAAAACACTTTTATTCATTTTAAAAGGATTTTCAAACGAACCCTATATACCTAAAGTACCCTCCTATCTGTTTATTTTTCAGAAAAATTTGGCAGCGACTTTGAGACCGTGTTCCGCCGTGGGTATCAAGCAGATGACTTGATATACCTAAAGTACCCTTCGATTTGTGTATTTTTTAAGGAAAATTTGGCAGTGACTTTGAACCTTCTTTCGCCGTGTTTTTCAAACTTTTCATTTGGTTATGAGCTTAGGAAACATTGAATTCGACTCAACTGTTGATGCGTTTTTGTTTATTCTCACATGCGTGTCTAAAGACGTTGCGTTATTTGTTGTTGACGATTGGAAGGTTTGGGAGGAGGTGATGGTGACGGTCATCGCCAAATGCCAAAGAGGGAGAAAAAATCCGGGTCGGGATTTCGTTTATTTATTTATTTTTGGACTCACCCTATTTATTCTTTAAAAAATTAAACCCATCCCGTACCTTTTCTAATCCGTTTGGACTCATCCCGACTCGCGAGTCCAAAGTTCGTTTACCAAACTCTAGTTTGTAGCCACGTAGAAGTAGGTAAGGCTTGCTCCAAAAATCCATTGGGATTCTTTTACCCCATTGGAATGTTGCGTGGTGCAAGGTCCGTCCCATGGCCCAGGGTCATAGCCCACACAGGAGGTGCCAAGTCTCCGACAGGAAGCTCGATTTAAACGACAATGTCAAACACACCTTACACTGACCGTTTAAAGTCATCACTGGTTCAAATCGGAGCTGGTTCGGTTCGGGCTAATTCCAATCCATTAATTTTCTTTAATTGGAGCTGGTTTGGGCTATGCTGTAATTTTGTATAAACAAATGAGTCGAATGCCGTGACAAAATAGTCGTGACGTCATAAGTGTGATTTGCACCATACTTTAGGTATCGTTTGGTATGCAGATGGGACGGGACGGGACGGAACGGGACGAAACGGGACGGGACAGGACGGAACGGAACGGAGCGGGAGCAAAGATGCCCTCGGATGGAAACAAGGAGGAAGAAGAGGGAGATGGAGAGGTTATAATTTTGTGTTCCACGGATGTGGAACAAGTCGTTCCAGGGGGTGAGGTGGAACGAAAATTTACCCAAAACTCGTCCCGTGGAACAGCTTGTTCCACCCGTTTTAGGCGCACCAAACATGGGACGGAACGCCTTGTCCCACTCTGTTCCGTCCCGTCCCACGTACGAAACGGTACCTTATTGCACAAGTTATGTCCGGTCCACATTGAAGCGTATGCAAATACACAAGTCAAATTTAATGAAAAGTATTAAAAGTCCTTTTGAATTTTGCCGTGACAGTTCCATCATTGATGCACACTAATATGGTGGAAAAGTATTCCCTTTCGGTTCTTGCCTGGAAATGGATGGTCTTGACAGAACGATGCGAATCTTTAGACAATGCTCGCGTCCACTTTTATGAGTGCGTTTATTTGAAAAAAAAATATATGTATTTAATCACACGCGAGAGAGACTTTTTAGAGAACAGGTTGCCGTGGTAGCAGCATTCGGGGCCGCTACTATGTCAAGAGGGTTTTACACATGATCATGTCATAGTGAATTGGAACATTATGATGGCGGTGACTTTTTTTTGTTAGTCATTTTCGACCATCTTGTACGCTAACGTTAGATTAATGTATTTTTTTTATACAAATTTTGTAATTTGATTATTCAAAACGAATCAACAACTAATTGCACAAAATCACAGTCAATGATACTCTCAACTGGATAAAGAAATAAGAAAACAAAAAAAAGTCGACTTCCAAACTAAAATAAAATGTATATAAATATAGAAAATTGTTATTAGCACTTCAAAAATCTCATTTGGCACTCCAAACTTTCTATAATTAGAAAGAAAAATACACTTGTGCAGAGTGTATAATAAGATTTTTGAAATACTAATAACAGCTCCCTAAATATGTCTTAACAAATATTGTACTCGGCATGTACACAAATAATAAGCATATACCATTGGCGAATTGGAATTTTTCGTTTTTCTTTTCTACTCGTTATTCCTTTTATGCTACAAAATAAAGATAGAAAAGAATCCAGAACTGAGTCAGTGTTTAAGTACCCTAGAAAGAGCAACAATTTACTTATCAGCTCCGTCATGGAAATGCGTCCCACCTCCTGGAAAACTGATCTTGTCCCCATTCACAACCATCCAATTCTGATCAGATTTCACGTGTGCAAGATGGGTGTGTGGAATGTTGGCCTTCCACACTTCATCTCTACTTTACGGCCATCTTATAGCTATCTGAAACTCTAGAAATGGTTTCGTCGGAATCATCACTAAGCGAAGTCAAGCAAAGTAAAACTCATACAGAAGCAATGACAACCAACCTTATAACCAAGCGGGGGCGGTATCAAGAAATTATAACGCCGCTCTGGAGCCGGGCAATGCCGCTCGTGGTGCTCCCTAAACGTCAAATTCGGCTTCAATCGCGGTTGGTAGATAAGGTTTCTATCAAGACATGGTATCAACTCTGAAAACTGTAAATCACAAATCTGCAAAAACAGGAAAACGCCATAAACTTGAGCAAAAATGAGCACATTGTACTAATTCTGGAACAAAAAGTTTAACATCTATGGATTATAAAGAACAGCATTCAACAAAATCCAGATACAACAATCCGTTATACAAAAGGGTGCAACTTCTTCTTCCCAAATGAAAACCCCAAATGATGCAATTGAAGTATGCATTAATCTTTGATTAACTAGCAACAATTACACTAATCACCAAAAATAAGTAAACCATTAATTACTGTGTTGCATACAGGCAAGCTTTTAAGGATCTCAGAGCCGTGCTCCTGATCGTCATGCAAATGATCCAAATCGCGATGGAGAACGAACCCACCGAAAAGCGGGTGGAGTCCATCGGAGCCGGAAGCTTCCTCGTCGGATCTCCGCGAGCCCGGCCCCAAAGAACACCCGTAGTACAAACAGAGCAAGCCCAGGCAGGCAATGAGAGCGATTATAGCGAACTTCAGCAGCTTGTTCGCAGCGGGAAAGAACTGACCTCGCCATTGTGCTTCATTTCCGTACGTTCTTCGGGTTGGGGCTAGCCGTCAACATGGGTGAGAGAGTGCGAGCAGCTTTAGCTACCCGCTTTTCGCGGGAGACAGAAAGGGATGGCGATGCTAGCGTGCGGTCGAGACTACTTGAGTACCCAGCAAATCATTATGAGTTCGGTTGAAAATGTTTTTAAAACGATTAAAAGTCTTTTGTAAAATTGATTTTGAGTTCTAAAAACATTTTAGGAAAAGCAGCACAAGATATATGCTTCTCTTACAGGAAGCACTTAAAAGTATTTTTCAGGATTCACTTAAATTTTTACTAAGGATTGGTTTCAAAAACATTTTCACCAAAAACACTTAAAAACACTTCCAAACGAGCTCTATATACCTAAAGTACCCTCCTACTTGTTTATTTTTTGGGAAAATTTGGCAGTGACTTTGAAACCTTGTTCCACCGTGAGTATCAAGCAGATGACTTGATATACCTAAAGTACCCTTCGATTTGTTTTTTTTTAAAGGAAAAATTGGCAGTGACTTTGACCATCTTCCCTTTCTAAACTTTTAATTTGGTTATGAACTTAGGAAACATTGAATTCGACTCAATTGTTGATGCATCTTTTGGCTATTCTCACATGCGTGTCTAAAGACGTTGCTTTATTTGTTGTTGACGATTGGAAGGTTTGGGAGGAGACGATGGTGACGGTCATCGCCAAATGCCAAAGAGGGAGAAAAAAGCAGGGTCAGGACTTCGTCTTTTCTAATTTTTGGACCCATCCCGTTTATTCTTAAAAAATTTAAACCCCCCCCCCCCCCCCTCTTTTCCAATCCGCTTGTATTCATCCCAACCTGTGGGTCCAAAGTTCGTTTGCCAAACTCTAGTTTGTAGCCGCATAGAAGTACGTAAGGCCTACTCCAAAAATCCATTGGAATTCTTTTACCCTACTGGAATGTTGTGTGGTGCAAGGCCTGTCCCATGGCCCAGGGTCACAGCCCACACAGGAGGTGCCAAGTCTACGACATGAAGCTCAATTTAAACGACAATACCAAACACACCTTGCTATGACCATTTAAAGTCATCACCGATTCAAATTGGGGCTGGTTCAGTTCGGACTGATTCCAATCCATTAATTTTCTTTAATTGGAGCTGATTCGGGTTGTGCTGTAATTTTGTATAAACAAATGAGTTGAGAGCCGTGACAAAATAATCCTGACGTCACATGTGTGATTTGCACTGCATCTTATTGCACAAGTTATGTCCGGTCCACATTGATGCGTATACAAATACACAAGCCATATTTAATTAAAAATATTAATCATTTTTGCCGTGACAGTTCCATCATTGATGCACAGAAATATGGTTCTTGACTGGAAATGGATGGTCTTGACAGAACGATGCGAATCTTTAGACAATGCTCGCGTCCACTTTATGAGTGCGTTTATTTGAAAAAAAATATATGTATTTAATCACACGCGAGAAAGACTTTTTAGAGAACAGGTTGCCGTGGTAGCAGCATTCGGGGCCGCTACTATGTAAAGAGTGTTTTACACATGATCTTGTCATAGTGAATTGGAACATTATGATGGCGGTGAGTTTTTTTTGTTAGTTATTCTCGTGAATTGATCATCTTGTACGCTAACGTTAGATTAACGCATTTTTTTATACAAATTTTGTAATTTGATCATTCAAAACGAATCAACAACTAATTGCACAGGGTCACAGTACAGTGATACTAAACTTGATAAAGAAAGAAGAAGAAAAAAAAAAAGTCGACTTCCAAACTAAAATAAAATGTATATAAATATAGAAAATTGTTATTAGCACTTCAAAAATCTCATTTGGCACTCCAAACTTTCTATAATTAGAAAGAAAAATATACTTGTGCGGAGTATAGAATAAGATTTTTGAAGTACTAATAACAGCTCCCTAATATGTCTTAACAAATATTGTACTTGACATCTACACAAATAATAAGCATAGACCATTGGCGAATTGGAATTTTTCGTTCTTCTTTTCTACTTGCTACTCCTTTGATGCTACAAAATAAAGATAGAAAAGAATCCAGAACTGAGTCAGTGTTTAAGTACCCTAGAAAGAGCAACAATGTACTTACCAGCTCCGTCATGGAAATGCGTCCCGCCTCCCGGAAAACTGATCTTGTCCCCATTCACAACCATCCAATTCTGATCAGATTTCACTTGTGCAAGATGGGTGTGTGGAATGTTGGCCTTCCACACTTCATCTCTACTTTCCGGCCATCTTATAGCTATCTGAAACTCTAGAAATGGTTTCGTCGGAAGCGAAGTCAAGCAAAGTAAAACTCATACATAACCAATGACGACCAACCTTATAACCAAGCGGGGTGCGGTATCAAGCAATTATAACGCCGCTCTGGGGCCGGGCAATGCCGCTCGTAGTGCTCCCTAAACGTCAAATTCGGCTTCAATCGCAGTTGGTAGATAAGGTTTCTATCGAGACATGGTATCAACTCTGAAAACTGTAAATCACAAATCTGCAAAAACAGGAAAACGCCATAAACTTGAGCAAAAATGAGCACATTGTACCAATTCTGGAACAAAAAGTTTAACATTTATGGATTATAAAGAACAGCATTCAACAAAATCCAGAAACAACAATCCGTTATACAAAAGGGAGCAACTTCTTCTTCCCAAATGAAAACCCCAAATGATGCAATTGAAGTATGCATTAATCTTTGATTAACTAGCAACAATTACACTAATCACCAAAAATAAGTAAACCATTAATTACTGGGTTGCATACAGGCAAGCTTTTAAGGATCTCAGAGTTGTGCTCCTGATCGTCATGCAAATGATCCATATCGCGATGGAGAACGAACCCACCGAAAAGCAGGTGGAGTCCATCGGACCCGGAAGCTTCCTCGTCGGATCTCCGCGAGCCCGGCCCGAAAGAACACCCGTAGTACAAACAGAGCAAGCCCAGGCACGCAATGAGACCGATTATAGCGAACTTCAGCAGCTTGTTAGAAGCGGGCAAAGAACTGAGCTCGCCATTGTGCTTCATTTCCGTACGCTCTTCGGGTTCGGGCTAGCCGTCAAGCCCGATGGATCCGACCGAGTTTTTCTGGAGCATGGCCATGGGTGAGAGAGTGAGAGCAGCTTTAGCTACCTCTTTTCGCGGGAGAGACAAAGGGATGGCGGTGCTAAAGTGCGGTCGACACTATGTGAGTACCAAGCAAATGACTTGATATACCTAAAGTTGTTTATTTTCAAGGAAAATTTGGCCGCGACTTTGAGACCTTGTTCCGCCGTGGGTATCAAGCAGATGACTTGATATACCTAAAGTACCCTTCGATTTGTGTATTTTTTAAGGAAAACTTGGCAGTGACTTTGAACCTTCCTTCACCGTGCTTTTTAAACTTTTAATGTGGTTATGAGCTCATAAAACATTGAATTCTGAGTCAACTGTTGAAGCATCCTTTAGCAATTCTCACATGCGTGCCCAAAGACGTTGCACAATTTGTTGTTGGCGATTAGAAGGTTTTGGGAGGAGATGATGGTGATGGTCGTCGCTAGACGCCAGAGAGAGGGAGAAATAATCCGGGCCAGGCCCTCGTTTTTTCTAATCTTTGGACTCATCCCGTTTATTTTTAAAATATTTAAACCCGTCCCGTACCTTTTCTAATCCGTTTGGACTCATCCTGACTTGCGGGTCAAAGGTTTGTTTGCCAAACACTAGTTTGAAGCATCCCTTGGCTATTCTCACATGCATGCCCAAAGACGTTGTGCAATTTGTTGTTGGCAATTAGAAGGATTGGGAGGAGACGACAATGATGGTGATGGTCGTCGCCAAACTCTAGTTTGTAGCCTTGTGGGATCAAATGAGAATTGAGAGTGTGGAAGTAGGTGGGGCCAGCTTCAGAAATCCATTGGGATTCTTTTACCACATTGGAATGTTGTGTTGTGCGAGGGCCACCATGGCCCAAGGTCATAGTCCACAGTCGGTGCCAAGTCTACGACACACGAAGCTTTTAAACGACAATGTCAAACACAGCTTGTTGTGACCATTTAAAGTCACAACCGGTTTCAATGGGTTAGTTCGGTTCAGGTTGATTCTAATCCATAAAGGTTATCTTCAACCGAAAGAGAGTCAAAGGGTCATATTTAGTCCTATAGGCCTACAAGATTTTTTTTTTTTTTAATAAACAGTGTCAAACCATATTTTATATCATCTCTAATCGAGGGGACCAAAATATCATAGGCCAAAACATAGCCCTTTGACAAAAAAAAACCCATCTTTAACCAAAGGGGGTTATTTTTTAGCCCCTCAATAATTTATTATTTTAATTGAATTAAACTACCGTATTAAAATAAGATTTTCAAACATATTTTGAGTGCTACTTGTCGCTAAATGAATAAGCCTCCGGATTTTTTTTTATTTTTATATAATGAAAACGATGTGAAAATTGGTGAAGAATTGAAATAAAATAAGGTAAGATAGTATGAAATGATGAAAATGACGTGAGAAATGTTGTAGAAATGACTTAGGTATTTATAGGAAAAAATTAGAATTAAAAAAAAATTTGTCAAAAAAAAAAAAAAATCAAATGCAATAGGAACTTGACGTCTGATTATGGCCAACTCGCTAACCTAGTGGCTGATTTTTGGCCGGATGGGACCCACAAGTCAGTCTAGCTTTCGGTTGAAGACGATTTTCGTGTCAAAATAAACTATATTTTAGCCTATAACTCTTTAACCGAGTCGGTTGGAGATGTTCTAATCAAAATGACATCAAACCAATGTCAAAGAAACAGCAACTATGACTTTTCCCCTTTCCCTTCTTTTATGGGAACTCAAAACTCAAGTGACCTTTCTTCTTGCAGGACCACTCTATGTTTTGTGCCCTTACCTCTTGCCATTGACTGGTGGTCCGCCTTTTGCACTTCCGAATAATATTGTGTAAACAAGATAAGTCGAAAGCCGTGACAAAATGGTCGTGACGTCACAGGAGTGATTTGCACCATATCTTATTGCACAAGTTATGTCCATCCACATTGTTGCGTATACAAATACACAAGCCATATTAATTAAAAATATTAAAGGTCCTTCTCATTTTTGCAGTGACAGTTTCCATCATTGGTGCACAGAAATATGGTGGAAGATTATTCCCTTTGGGTTCTTGACCGGAAATGGGTGGCCTTGACAGAAGGATGCGAATCTTTAGACAATGCTCGCGTCCACTTTATGAGTGCGTTCATTTGAAAAAATTTATGTATTTAATCACATGAGATAAACTTTTAAAGTTTGTTTGGACGTGCTTTTAAAATTATTGAAAGTATTTTGGTGAAAATATTTTTAAAACCAATTTTTAGTAAAAATGCAAGTAAATTCTGGAAAGCACTTAAGGTGCTTCCTGGAAGAAGCACATCATTGGTGCTTCTTGCAAAAATCATTTTAAGTGCTTTTAGAATCCAAAAATATTTTATCTAAAACCGTTTTTAATTATTCCAAATGAGCCCTTAAAGTATAGGTTGCCGTCATAGCACCATTCCGGGCTGCTTATACGTAAAGAGGGTTTTAGACATGATTTTGTCCTTGTGAATTGGAACATTATGATGGCGGTGAGCTCCTTTCTTCTTAATCTTTCTTGTGAATTGACCACCTTGTACATCAACTTTAGGTTAACGTATTTTTTAATACAAACTTTGCAATCGCAGTCTTCGTTCGACTGATGTATTTTTTAATCATCATTTAAAATTTATTTCTATAAAAATTCAATTAAGTTACGTGTGTAACAAATTAACGATTTGACATTGGCATAATGAAGCGGGATAAGCTTCTTTTTATTTTGTGCACATAGATAACTAGATTATCTTTTATTTAATTGATTTTTATTTTTTACATGAAATCTTTAAAGAATCATTAAGAAAAATAAACAATTTTGATTATGAAATTTATACGAAATGTGTTAATGTGAAGAGAATGAACACGGTGGTGCACCTATGGATAAACAGAAGTATAGTCCCATCTACATCAACTTGTCACAGTCGAGTCAATTCATTATAAATATATTAATTGTTATAAAAATCATCATATCTCTTCAAACACACATAAACTAAACAATTGCCAAATATTATGAAAAGATTTTGACTATGTCAAGATACAATAATACACGTAAGTGACAATCTAAATTTCATTTAGAAGTGCTTTTAAAATAAATAAAAATAATTTTAACAAAATAATTTTTTAAATTAATATTTAGTAAAAATACAATGAATTGAAAAAAAACACTTCAAATATTTTTGAAACTTAAAAATATTTATAAAAAAACACTTTTAATAAATTTAAAAGTATTTATAAACGAGTCACTATCATATATTACAAAACACACCGAAACGCAAATATTATCCTTTTTCCAGAATACAAGATGAGATTAGGGAGTTTGGAGAACGTGAGGCTACAGTCGCGGCCAATCATTCATCCATATCCTAGGTGGACTTTCTCGTAATTCAAACCAGAGTTTTTTCTAAACAAAAAATAAACCAGAACTCAAAAACTTTCAATTTCCGTTTTCAAAACACCGAATCCAAAAACAAAAACACCCATTATTAAGGTACCCACTTCGGCGAAACTTCCATGTGCAGAGCCCCAACTTTCTTCTGATTCCAATTTTCTTAAATATTTAGTTTTTCAAAAGAGAACTCAGAAAAAGTAGCTCTAAAGCGTTCCCATTTTCTTAAAGATGCAATAATACACGTTAGTCACAATCAAAGCTTACTTAAAAATGCTTTTAAAATGATTTAAAATATTTATGGTAAAAATATTTTTAGAACCAATAATCAGTACTAGCATATGGGCACAGAGAAAATTTTGTATTTTTGTTTTTGAAATAGAATGAGAGATGAAGAGAGATGGAGAGAATGTGGAAATTGGAAGTTTTTATTTTTTTATTCTTTATTTTTATTAGAGATATGTTAGGATTACATGTAGGTGAGGCTTTAAAAAAAATAGCAAAATTTGGTTGTGTGAAATTACATTTCTGTTCCATAGTTCTTATTCATTTTCTGTTTTAATTAGAATGTTAAACTGGTAATTTCATAAGATTTTGGTTGACAATGAGTGTTTTATTAATTAGTAGAAGTTAATAGAGATAAAAGTGAATTATAAAAAAAACATTTCAAATACTTTTGAAACTTAAAAACATTTTATTAAAAAATTATAAGTATCTAAAAACAAGTCATTATCATATAACACAACAAGTATTAACCTTTTTCCAGAATACAAGATGAGATTAGGGAGTTTGGAGAACGTGAGGCTACAGTCGCAGCCAATCAACCACCCAATCATTCATCCATATCCTAGGTGGACTTTCTCGAAATTCAAATCAGAGTTTTTTCTGAGGAAAAAAAAAACTTTCCATCTCCGTTTTCAAAAACACCGAATCCAAAAACAGTAACAGCCATTGTTGCGGTACCCACTTCGGCGAAACTTCCAGCCCCAATTTTCCTCTGATTCCGATTTCTCAAATATTCAGTTTTTCAAAAGAGAACTCAGAAAAAGTAGAGCTAAACTAAAGCTTCCCCACTTTCTTCCAAAAGAAAAAGAGCTTCCCCCACTTTCTGATCATATTTTTATAATCGACTAATTAGATCCACCAACCCATTAATCTACTAATTAAACCTAACTCAGTCTCCCTCTCCCTCTCATCGCTGCAAGCCTTCCATTGGCGGCTACTCGCCATGTTTCAGAGCCCTCCTTCCTCAGGTACGTACGATCGAGATCGAGATCTCTCAGTCCGTTCGACAGTGTCGCTCTGATTTTTCGTTTCAGTATTTTGTCTTTTCTTGTTCTCTGCATTATACATGTGATTTTTTATTTGGGAATTTTATTAGTTTTGGTGGGTACGCCATCAAAATCTTACCCTCTTGTGGCTTGCGGTGGAAGCGACACTTGGCGCCTAATTTTCGGCTAAGGTAGAAAACTTAGCAGAACAGGGGTTTGTTTTAAGTCGGCGGTGAATACAATTTTGTAATGGTATGAACGAGTCGTGTCCAACTTTGTGTCCTTGAGCCTTCCAAATCACCCTTCAAATTTGCGAAACTGAATACGAACTTTCTTTAGAGACTTCCACCAATCCTCACCTGTTCCGAACTCTGTTTTCGAGTCCTCACATATATATATATATATGCGCCCACCAGTATTGAATTCAAAGTTTTCGCTTTCTGGGTTTTGTTTTGGCTGCCTTGTGGGTGTGTATTTTGAATTCAAAGTTTTCGCTTTCCGGGGCTTTTTTGGCTGTTTTTAGGTGCGGATTTGAGTTCATAGTTTCTGCGTTCTGGGTTTTGTTTTGGCTGCTTTGTAGGTGCGGATTTCGACTCGTTCGGTTGATTTTTGTGGGCTGCATTCGTAAGGGAAAAGGGAAACAGGATTCCTTTTAGATTTTGGGAATTTATTCTGAGTTGGGTTAATGGGTGGGAGAAGTTCAAAAGAGGGGAGCTATAGGCCGGATTCGTCTACTCGTTGGAGTTCTGCGTGGGACGGCTATACGGATGATCAACCAACATATTCTGAATCGTCATATGCTCAACCATCATATGGTCAAGAAAGTAGCCATCCACCACCACCCCAGGAATCTTATCAAATAGCACAGCCTTACTATGCCCCCGAGTACGCTGCTCCTGCAGCCCCTCGGCCGGCTGCTCCTGCAGCCCATCGGCCTCAGGAGAAGAAGTTCGATAGGAGATATTCTAGAATTGCTGATAATTACAATTCCCTGGAGGAGGTAAGATTAGCGCGGCGGTATCTTCTGCAAGCTTCCCTGTTTTTGGGTTAAAGTTTTGTTTAACTGCCTGCGATGGTTAATTATGTTGACCAACTTTACTTGCTTTCAGGTGACGGAGGCTCTTGCGCGTGCTGGTCTCGAGTCTTCGAATCTTATCGTCGGTATTGATTTCACAAAGAGCAATGAATGGACAGGTCAAGCTCATTAGTATCTTATCTCATCTAATAATTTAGTGTAAATTGTGTATGTGTTGCTGTGGAAGATACTGAAATTGGTTGTGTGAATAGGTGCGAGGTCATTTAACCGAAAAAGCTTGCATCACATTGGGAATGTGCCAAATCCCTATGAACATGCGATATCCATAATTGGAAAAACCTTAGCTGTTTTTGATGAGGATAACCTAATTCCCTGTTTCGGTTTTGGAGATGGTAATGTTTTATTTATTTATTGTCGATTTGTTTGTCTAAGGTTTTGTTCTTTCAAACTTGGGATAATAATCATCACTTTGTCACTTTGCAGCGTCAACTCATGATCAAGATGTCTTTAGTTTCTATGATGATAGATATTGCAATGGATTTGAGGAAGTATTGACTCGCTACAGGGAAATTGTTCCTAAGCTACGGCTTGCAGGTTTCACTGATGCTTCCTATATACTTGTTTCCTGACATGGTCATTGTATCAGCTAACCAGTCGTCTTACGTTATCTCATTATGTCTGGCAGGACCGACTTCATTTGCACCTGTAATTGAACAGGCGATGACTATTGTTGAGGAGAGTCACGGCCAGTACCATGTACTGTTGATTATTGCAGATGGCCAGGTATCTTGTTTTAATCTTGTTTTATTTAGTAGAGTATACGCTGGCCGTTCTATAATCTTGTTTTATCTATGAAGGAAATTCCTGCCTTTTCTTATGGGAATTGTCTGTTTGGTTTTAAAGTCTATCCCAGTTCAGGATATCCGCTTGCGGATATCTGAGTGGTGCCTGCCCTGTCTCCTTAAGTTGTGTGATAAGTTAGGTTGTTGGATAGTCCATAGGCGTAATCTTGAAGCTATTCTTAACAAGCTCTGCTGATTCTTGCTCTCCTGTTTTATGATGGTTGCAAGTGGCAATGTTGTATTGTAATTGCAAGTTTTCCCAATATTTTTTTCTGACATAATGTGATTTTTTGCCTTAGGTAACTAGAAGTGTTGATACTGAACATGGCAGGCTGAGCCCTCAGGAGCAGAACACAGTTAATGCCATTGTTGCAGCAAGGTGAGTGTGGTAGTTTTTTTTTCCTAAACATGTGTCGTCGTTTTTTTACCAACCGTTATTGATCTTGTACACTTATTTTATCACAGCAAGCTCCCTCTATCAATTATATTAGTTGGTGTTGGAGATGGGCCCTGGGACATGATGAAAGAATTTGATGACAATATTCCTACTCGGGCATTTGATAATTTCCAAGTAAGTTCTTGGCATTTTAATACGAGTTTCTTTATGTTACTCATGATCGCTCGTTTATGATTATTGGAAAGTACATAACTGGAAAGCAAATTTTTGTTGTTGTTTGTAGTTTGTGAATTTTACGCAAATTATGTCAAAGAATGTGCCACCATCAAGAAAGGAGACGGAATTTGCTCTAGCAGCCTTGATGGAAATTCCTTCTCAGTATAAAGCGACATTAGAACTTAGTATACTGGGGTAACAATGCTGTCCATATTTCTCATCTCTAAAAGCTGTTTGAATACCACTGTGTACTTAATGTTAATACACAATTCTGTTCTTGAAAATGGGCAGCGGTCGGAAGGGCAATATTCCTGAGAGGGTTCCTCTTCCCCCACCAGTGTATGGTGCGTCATCTTTCAGCAGCTCAAAACCTTCTCGTGGTACCAGTTTCAGTACACCATCTTTCACGAAACCTTCTCAAACTACCAGTTATGAGCGTAGTGTTCCCCCTTATTATGGAGACAGCAGTTCCGTCGGTACAGCTCCATCTGCTCCCAGTTCTACCTATGATAATCAGGTATGCGAACTTCTCAGCAGCCACCTTTAAACCTGTTTTGATGCGTTTGTAGCACTCGTGGGTTAACCTTTTATATGGTGTTTAACAGGTTTGCCCCATTTGCCTTACGAATCCGAAAGACATGGCCTTTGGTTGCGGGCATCAGGTACATTTTTGAGTTATAGTTTCAACATGAGTTGAGACGATCATATTGTTAGCACCGTGTTCTTACTTCTCAGTGTTTATGTTTCCGGCGCAGACATGTTGCGACTGTGGACAGGATCTTCAAACGTGCCCAATATGCAGAACGGCAATCCAAACCCGGATAAAACTGTATTAAGGACGACCCTCTTTCGTGCCAGAGAGCATTGTTTGTATTGGGTGTTTTATTTTATTTTATTATTTTTAATCACATTCTTTGTAGTCCATTGCTTTGGAAGATCAACATATGATGATAATGATCCGGGTGTCTGGTATTTTTTTGGGTTGTTTAAAAAGAAAAAGAAATGAAATGCTGCCCTCTGTACATATTTGTAATTTCATTGTTGCCTTTGCTTTATAGATGCCGATCCAGTGGTCCTCTTCTTTTCTTTCTTTGGGGTAAAGTAGGAATTCAGATCCTCTTCGGATTTCACGGTCCTGTTAGACTGAGAAATTGGACGGTTCAAAAGAGGGAGAGAGATTTTGACCGTCGAGGTGAATTAGTAAAATTGACTAATGTGATCGTAAGATTTGTAATGAGTTTGAATCTGGCGGTTCCGAACACAGAAATGATATCGATTCGTAAAATAGGAGATGGTGGTCTGCTATTTCTAGGGAGGTTGACTTCTTGTGGATGGTGGTCCCATCGTCCAAGTGATTAGATGATTGCTTATTGAAAGGGATCCTCTCCGGATCCCTTTCCATTGCTTATGGCAAAAGCTTAAGCAAAAATTCAAATAATTGAGCATGGCTTGCTTTCAAAGCTTCATGTGTCGATTGGATGTAATTAGGGAGAGAAACTTTGGAAAAGTTGCATTGGTCTAATGTCGGGTTGAGTAGGACTAAAATATAGGCTCGTTCGGCATCTTTATTTAAATTTTTAGGTTAGAAGTACAAGCTTGTTGGGTATCTCTACCTAAATTTTTTGTTAAAGATTTTTGGTCGTTGTTATAAGTCAAAATTTATTTGTTTGCAATTAACAATTTTGATCACTTTCCTCAACGTGCAATTAAATTTCTTAACACACTGACAAACAAAATTCTTAACATTAAAATTTTATCATTATTTGGTCCACGAAATCGGCATGGGTAGTACGAATTGTTTTAAACATGGGTCACAAGGTATATGACTCAAAATCTTGCCCTAGTTCTCGATGTCTAGTCTAGTTTTATCCAGATCGACTTACTAAACGAAGCCTTAAGAATTTATACAATTATTTGAGGCAATTTTTTTACTTTTTCATAAAAAGAAAAGGGAAAAAATTAATAATGTTGGTAGTAGACACGTATGACTTAGTTGTGGAATCAAGGGATTCATGTGTTTTGTGTGGTCATTTTCTTTCTCCATCGGTGTTGGATTGAAGCTTGAAAGAGTGGAGGAGGTGTCACGTTTCTTTTCGCTCGATTCTTCAAATCGGTGACAAGCGTGTTAAAGTTGGATGTCTTTATCTCTATATCAATATGTTGTTTTTGTCTAAAAGAGCGTGATGCATCATGCATGGTGTTTTTTGTCCTATTAATTTATGTGTTATAATATTACAATAGAATGAATGACGTATTAGTTATGTCATCTATTAGAGTACAACAATGATCATTTTGAGAACGCAGTTTATGAGAGGAGTCGGTTTTTCGGCACTGAATTCTTCGAACATGTAGAATGTGTGATCCTAGATCGAGGTTTGGTGAACTAACTGGTTGCTCCTCTAGTTGAAGTACTAAGCTTTTTCGTTGCCTAGTTTTACACCTTCTGAATATCCCCAAAGGAATTTTTGTTATACTTGACATATGTCAGATCGTTATTGGGCCATTCGTTAAGAATCTGATAAGATATCGCTTTCTAGATCTAGACATTAGGCATAATAATTTCTTGCATGACCCATTAACTCAACATGAAACGGCACGACCCATTAACAAATCAAGTCACCATCAGAGCATATGTTAAGAAACAGTTAAGATAAATGAATATGACATGAAACGATACGACTTGTTAAAATAACAGATATAACACAATACGACATGAACACGACATACACGACCTGTTTTTCAAGCCGAATACATGAAACGGTTGACATTGGCTAAAGCATTAACTTCACCTCACCACCTCATCTGCTTTGCTTGTTTGCTACATGAAAATTACTGACCCACCTTGTTTGTTTCATTGAATGCACCTCCTCGAACCACATATTTCCTTGTCCATCACATTATTAACCACCCTAACCCAAAGAAAATAAAATCCAACCACTCAACCCAAACACCATTATCTCATATCCCTCACAGTTTCCATCCAACTCCAAACAACATTTGAAGTTATCTCCAATGACCTCTTCTTCTTCTTCCTCCAGGCTCCCTGCATACCAAAGACTCACACACGACGAGGATCTCGATGATGACGAGTTCGATTTCGAAAAGAACAGAGTGGTGGTGAGGTCAAGGACAAACAATGCTACTACTAGTTGGTGCAGGTTTAGACCGTTCAGAAGGGTTCACTTTCGGAGGAGATCGTTCAAGCTCAGAGTTCCGAGCCTGAGGAGGTTGTTGTTCTTGAGGAGGAGGGTGAAGGTGATTTCTGCTCTGTATGCAAAGGTGGTGAGGAGGTTCAAGGAAGGGCAGTCGCACTTTGGTGATCTCTTTGCTGGCAACTATTTGTTCTTGCAGGTCAACCCTTCCTCGTTGAAGGCCCTTCACAACAAGGGCACTACTACTCAGCATTCCCTTCAGTTCAGCAAACCCTATGCCCTCCCAAGCAAAAACATTGCTTAATCCATTCGGTCATACGCCCCTCAAGGCCGACAATGGCACCACCTACGCCCTCTCAGGGTCGGCGATGAGACCACCTGCATCCTTTCAGGACCGATAATGGCACCACCTGCATCTCCTCAGGACCGGCTTTATTTTTAATGTTAACGAGTTTTCTAGCTTTTTTGGTCACAAATATCGCTTGTATTTTATGTGTAATGCTCACAAGCACATAATAATATAATAATATAATCAAATTCGTATGTATTATGCAAATTTGAGTTATGCTAGTTAATTAAGACAGTGCACTACTAAATTAAAGAGTGTGATCGATCATTTACGCTTATTTAAGGTTGAATCTTGCCCAAGAAATTTACAATATCGCTTCTGATCACTTTGATCTTACTTTCCCCAGTCACCACACCCAATTCATAAATTTTCCATAAACTAATTATTGACAATAAAATATAAAGATTATTACATAAAAATTTTGGGCCGTACCAAGTGTCATAATACAAATTGTTGGATACTTGAAAAAAATTTCAACCACTAATATTATGACATTTGGTGCATCGAGCTGTATTCCCGATATGGACAAAATGGGACATTGGCACGTTGCAATTTGCAATTGGGACTTAATCACAAACAACAACTCAATTAAATGAATGGAAATAACTGGTAACATACTTTTGACCAAACAGAAATAAATATGAAAGGGAGTTGGCAGCTGGGAGTTGCAAGTCACATATAAATATTATGCTTTGCTATCACTTATATCAGTGTAGGGTTATCAGTGATGACGATGTTCAACTTCATCCATCAATTTATAAACGTATCAAATCTCCAAAAACGAAACAATTCTATCATAATCTCACATCAGTTAATTGTGCAATATCAAGATTAAGATCATAGCTTCGTTGGCTGAGACGTGACATGACTAATTAGATATGTTTTATATTATTTAGAGGCTTGCTGAGTTATTTGGTCCGTAGAGTATATTCGTTCATTTGCATCAAGTTCGAATCTCATATTACTAACAATTGTTTTTGTCAAAGTTAAACCATATGTTTAGTGAGTTAACATAGTCAGAGTAGACTTAATTTGGACAATGTTTTAACATGAAGTGATTTAATTACAAGTTTCTTTATATAGAAGCAATGGAATCAATAGGAGTGGACTAAGTTGAAATTGTCTTTGGATTTCATTGTCTAGAGTCTAAGAATCAGAAACACTCAAATTGAATCCAACTATCTCTGTTAGCTCATTTCACTCGTCTACCTCAGACAAACCAAATGCCCTAATCTCTTTCTCTTGAACCATTTGAATTTCCAGGTTATTAAACTACAGACAGTGAGGTCCAGAAAAAATAAATCTAGATCAAAATAAACTAATGGTTTGGTTTTGAAATCCGATCCGAATTGGAAGTCTTGGTATGCAAACTAAGTGGTCAGTGTCTGATGAAATCATTACCGACGGTATTAAGCTCGAAACCGAATCAAAAACCCTAATCTTGTGGGGTCCTCAGCCACCAAATGGACCTCTTGAGATCAGTGTTTGGGCTTCATAGACCACGACAAAATTACAGGCTTTAATACATGGGCCCATTTAAATGTAGTCCTTAAAAAGCCCACATGGTAAAATCGCATGAAAACGGTGCGTTTCATCTGTTCAAGCCAGCGAACGAGAGAAACGCAGGCAAAAACGAAGGAAGCAGAAAGGAAAGAGGGTTTGGGAGAGTTTTGGGGGTTTAGAAACAGATAAACTCGCCACTCTCACTCACTGAGTCGCACAGCGAGTCAACCACAGAGCAAACCATGAGAATCCTCCAATCCATTACTGGTAATCCAAAGCTTCAGAGCTCTGATTTTCCATTAATTTTTTGAAATTTTGGGGACAAAATGTTTATACTGAATCATGCCGCTGCAGGTCAGTGTCGGCCGGCGCTGCGAGCTCTGGGACGGCGGTACTTTGCGGCGGCGGCGACGACGGAGGAATACGCGAAGAGGAACTACGCCAACAACGTGTCGGAGTACAACAGCGTGTTCAATTCCCTCACTGCTCAGAGGAAGCATTTCCTGCTGAGGGATGCGTATGAGGATATGATGCTCGACGGCGTCCAGCCTGACCAGGACAGCTTCCGGTCGCTCATACTGGGCACCCTCAAAGGCTCGAGCTTGCAGGACGCTTTCTTCTTCGCTGACCAGATGAAATCCATGGGCTTGGCCCCTGATGTATGTCATTTGTTTAAATTTGTATCGGCATTTTTGTTTCGTTTTTTCGGAAAATGCGAGTGTGTGTGTGTGGATGTTGAATCGATTGCGTTGTTGTAGGTTAATATGTACAACATATTGATCACATTGTGTGGGAAGTGCAAGCACTCTGATCAAGCGATTCAGGTGCGGGTTTTTACTGCCACTTGTAAGATTCCTTCTATATTGTACAATGTACATGGATGTATAGTATACATTGCATTTTAAGCGGATACCGGCTAAATTCTGTTGGATTGTTCACCGAACATCTGGCCGTTAAACATAGCAAATGTATGCCGTAAAGTGATGTACTCTAGGTTTTTTGCTGTTTATAGCCCAGTCCGATCATTAACAAGGGAATGTGGGTATGTCACTATGTCTTGATGTGATATATTTTAACAGATTTTGGAAGACATGAAGAACTATGAAGTGTCACCCAAGGTACAGACCTACATGTGTCTGCTCAATGCGTGCGCAGCTACTGGCCGATTAGATCGAGTGTATGTTTCTTCTTTTATGCTCTGGTTTTCTGTGCTTGTTTCGTTATTCCAAATGTTGATTTTGTGCCTCATGCGGTTAATTCTGCGTTACATTGTTGATGCAGGTATGCAATTGTCCGTGACATGACTGCTGCTGGTCTTGGGCTAAACAGGTTCTGCTACGCTGGACTTGTAACTGCACTTAGGAACAAAACCCCTTTACCAGATGATTTCGGCACCAAAGTAATTATTTAATCGTTTTCTCCTCTGGTTTGAAGTAAGCTTTTATTTTGTTTCTGTTCAAAGCTCTTATATTCTCCATTTGCACTAAGATTATAGAGTTTGTTGAGCGATCAAAAGAGTGGTCATCGGTTGAAGGATCAAGTATGACTGCTGAAAATGTGATGATGGGTGTGACGGAAGAAGAGTTGTATAATATGCCAACTGCTGAATATTCTCATAGGGGTGGGTTTCTGAATAGGCAACTAACCGTTTATCATGCTGCGTTCCATGCTTGCGCAGACCTCAGGAATGTAGAGGTAATGTCTCACATCTCTATTATCTCATCTCAACGCCACTAAAGAAACCATTGTATCTTGTTTGCTTGCAGGGTCTTTTTCTTGGTTTGTTGATATTGTACTTTCAATCTTTTGTTATTGGGCAATATCCATATCTACCTAACAATATACCACTCTATGCATGGATGTGGCACTACATGGTTCATAAGTTTTATGACCTTGAGAGGCTCTCATGATTCATACTCCCTACCATTATTTAGTTTTTTCTTTCATTATGTTATGAATCAAACTATGAAGAAATGCTGTATGGTTTGAACAATACAACCATAAATTAAGTTGCCTAATAAGATTCCCTTCTCTTTTCCCTTTGCCATAAAAGTTTGATTCTTATGTCTTCACTTCTGTTAATTATGCTAGGTGATGGAAACTCTTCAGGAGATGCTAGCGAAGGAAGGAAAAAGTCCCGATCTGTTTATTGTGTTGCAAATAATGAGGTAAGTAACCTTTTATTACAAAATTTTATTAAATGCACTACATGTTTAAGATGGTATTGTCTTGCTTGTGCGTTAATGTAACCTCAATTGGTTCTGTTGTGTCCGTTTGTCTTCACTGCTAATTTTTTTTATTCAGGTGTTATCTACACTCAGGGGACATTGACCATGGTGTTCAAACTTTTGAAGACTATATGAAGTCAGGAAAGCCTCCTGTAGTAGAACTATATACGGTGAGTTAGGCAACAAACACAATTCTTTTGTCATGAAACCATCACTTTCTTTTCATATATGGACACTGGTCCTTTGATTATGTGTTGTGGAAAAAACTCAAAAGTGAGAATAATGTTCTTGGTTTAAGAGAATCTGATTTATTGCTTCATTGACTAGCTTACGTAGAAACCATTTTTATCAGTTTTTCTCATGTTTTTGTTTAAAATCCAAAACATAATTGTGCCAGGAACAAGTATAATTGGTTCAGTTTGTCCTATTTAATATGTAACGTTGAAATATGTGGCTGGCTAGTTGTTTGTTCTTAATCTTTTCTTATTATAACGTATTGTATCCTGATGCTTTGTTTTAGCATCTCTGCCACACAAAATGATAATTTTTTTTTTTTCACTTAATGTGTTATTAGTCTTTTTATCATTCAGATGCATACCCTAATTTACGCTGAACTATGTTTCTGTAGACGCTTGTGGAGGGAGCCATGATTGGATATACTCCCAAGGGAATGAAAATTGCCGAAGAAACACTGGTATGGTTGTTCTATTGTAGCTTCTAATTCTTAAATCAAGTTTTTGATATTTCAAATCACGGCCGTAGTCAAAATCATTTTAAGGTTTTCATGTTCCAATGCAGGTGAATATGAATTCCCGGAGCTTCTTCTTAAGTCCAAAAATGGGGAGTGATCTTCTCCTTCAAGCTGCTGGTGACGAGGTGCGCAACTTAAAAGAGTTATCTCTAGTTGCTATATTGCTATAAAGAATTGAAAGAATTCTTCACCTGTCCTGGGTCTATGCATTTTGTATTAGTTTCGATTGTCTTACTATAAATATTTTGTGCTCTTTTTTGCAGACTGGAGGTTATAGTGTTGCCAACTATATCTGGGACCTGATGGAAGCGCGTAAAATAGTTCCTCAATTCCTTTCGGTAGAAGCATATTACAAGGGATTAAAAGTGAGTCTCTGGCCTTACGATGTATTAATATAAGTCCTAATAATCGGACTCAGTGTGTCATCTTTGTGGTTTTTGACAATTGTTTCCTTCATTTCTGTGTCTGAAATGGCAGAAACGTGAGATTCCTGAAGATGATCCACGACTGCAACATGTTACGAGGACATACAATGACCTTCGCGCCAGAAGGGGCCCTGGACAAGCTATTAGATAAACAATGACGAAAGTTGCTCCGAGGAGGAGCTATTTCATGGACTTCTACTTGTAGTGACATTATTGCTGCTTCAAAGGAAATGAGACATCGTTTTGTCCTGGTATCGGAGGCTTGGGATACCATACGGCATACGCTGGGTTACATCGGGCATATCTTTTTGAAGTTTGTTTACCAAAACGGTGATCTAAGTTTAGTTAATTTTTTCTGGATGCGTTAAGGATGTGAATAATGAATGTTTTTTTCTTCCTGCAAGTTTACTTATTGCCCGTGAATGGGAAATTGACTAGTAATAATTGAGCTGAAAACTCATTTAGCACTAGAATTTAAAGGTATTCCAGTTTAGGTTTATTCCTCTTTACTTGTAAATCGGAATTATCAAGTTCGATTTTCATAACTGACGAATTTGATGTCAAATTATTATGGTTGACTTATTTTATGTCTTAACTCAATTCTCTTACCCTAAAAACTACAAATTTGAGCTATTTGCCGGAGCGGCGACCATGTAGTGATATATGTTACAACACATGTATCTATGTGTTAATATTATCTGCACTTTAACTTCGTAACATATTAACACGTGAATTACTAGTATCACTAAGTAACATTCTTTTTAGGAAGCAAACAATTTCATCCCTTGAGCAAAGCCCGAACCTTATATTTTGGGCTCCTTGAGCAAAGCCTGAACCTAATGTTTGGGCCCTTTGGGCAGCAGAAAAAGCCCATCAAATATAGAGAGAAGCGAAACGGTGCGTGTAAGCCATCTTTGTAGGAAGACAGTGTGAGACTCACCGAGCAGCAGAGCAAGAGCTCCACCGCCGTCGAACCGCCGCACTCTGCTTCTGGTAATCTACGAACCCTAATTCCATAACTCAATAATCACAGATACTTAACCTTCATTTTTAATACATAATTATTAATCCAGAAAATCTCAGTTCGATATCTTCTGATTTTCTTATTAATTTTCCATGTTTTGGGTTTTTGTTTCAGCTTTGAATTCAGCGATTAGGGCAAACTGCCATCTCCATTTGGTTTCGACCGGATCACAAAATCACGTCGTAGAAACCGTGCGAAAAATACTTGTATCTGTATTTACTTATCTGATTCATTACTTTTCAGTTGAGCTTTGTTAACTGGTCAAACAAATCACACTGTTGAGAAATATTTCAGCATTTAAAACGGCGAAACCCCGAAAAGAAAATGAAATCGATCCAAGAACTCTATACATTCAATGTTTTTCACAAAGTAGCAGCATCACAGTTGAGAGAGTATGTCCAAAGTACAGATGAATTGCACAAACGGAGTGAATACAGAGTCTATTTCTGTTCTAATCAGCTGCAACATCCGCCTCTCTGAGCAACCGTTCCGCCCGAGCCTGATTGACCCTGGGGCCGGCCATATCCAACCTTGATGCCGGATGACTGCAAACATCACAAAAACATTCATTTTCATTCTTCAGATAGAAGCTACGAGGCCGAAGTTTATACGATCGGATAATCCGGTAAGCTAGTTATGGTTAACGAGATCACGTAATGCAAGCAGACTCAAAACGAAAGTTCATGCATTGCGTCCCGACTCCTTTAGCTACCGTTTCCCACAATAAATGACTCGACATTTACCTCATTAGATACGTCGAATACGCCTTCCTGAATATTCTGAAGAATCTTTGCAGCAGTCTTTATGAAGGCCTGAAAAGTATGTTACTCAATGAGTTTAAACATTGTAAATTAAAATAGAGTACGGGTTTGAACTGGTTGAGTTACATCACCTCCTCGACGTTTTGTGCCGTCCTTGCAGATGCCTCCAAGAATAAAAGCCCATTCTCCTTTGCAAATTGCTCTCCTTCCTCTTTGCTGACAGCTCTTCGGTGCGACAGATCACACTTGTTCCCTATGAGCATGATCGTCATGTTAGGATTTGCATGCTGCCGGGCATCCTCCAGCCAGCTCGCAAGATGATTAAATGTCTCTCTCCTGGGAAACAAAACAACTTTAATCACTTCCTATCTCTGGTTGAATTGGGGAAAATATACATATGCATCAGTAGGGCTCTGTTAATCCGAACTGGACACCACGGCTACAAAAATGCCACTCCCTTCCATAAAAAGGAGGAATACTAGGGCCAAAAGAGCATTTAAAAGGATCTGTCAATTGGAAAAACTTGCAAATATATACCATAAGATGTGTACGGTAGCCCATTTTTAATTTTCGCAACATGAAGCCTAATATAAAATGAAAACTGCGGAGATTTATGCAGAATGTTAAATAGAGAAAGATGCACTACAACTTATTAGGCATATATCTCTGAAGAATCGTGAGTTCAGTATGTGATTCATATGCATCACTGACGTAATATCCACTCGGACCAGACACACACAGAGCTACACAAAGTTGAAAAACATACAAAACGCACACCCACCCACCTGGTTATGTCATAGACCAGAAGCGCTCCAGCTGCTCCTCTGTAGTAAGACCTAGTGATCGATCTGAAAGATTCTTGCCCAGCCTGAAATGCAAAACCGAGGATCCTTGCTTAAGAAGTTAAGAATATTCACAGTACTCCTAAGAAACAGCAACGACTACTGGAATTAAATACATAAGGCGCAACTTCTCGAACACGTCTTAGCAAATACAATTTCGTAAGAGACTAAAACCAACACAATGCGCAAAAGAAAACTAAATACCAATAGCATACATAAAGAATCAGCCTTATGCCTACCCAACAAGCCACAAATAACAACAACAACAACAACCAATCTTTATCCCACTAAGTGGGGTTGGCTGTATGAATCATAGAACGCTCGGTTTTGCGCCATGTCTACCGTTAGCAGTAAGAAGATGAAACCTTTTCATCATTGCAAACCCGAATAAGACCGGGCCAATCGAAAATTCTAAAACTTCGATATGTTGTCGTCAAGTTACAGGCACATACAAGTAAACTTTACGGAAAGGCAAATTCAGATTGGTACCAAACCATAAACCCAATTCACCACGAAAATTCTATTTTCTCAGTAGCCAAACAGAAAACAAGAAGGGAAGTACATGTAACTTACGGTGTCCCAAATCTGGAGCTTGATAGGACGACCATCGATGGTGACCATTCGAGCTCCGAACTCGACACCGATGGTAAGATCATGCACAGGCTGGAACCTCTTATCCGTGAATTGCAACAACAAGCAAGACTTTCCGACACCTACAAATCCAAACCCAAAACCCAATTGCTTTAAAACCTCAATTCTCACACCAAACAAACAAAAAAAATCAAGAAAAATCAGAAAGCTATGGATTGGAGGAATTGAGACCTGTGTCGCCGATGATGATGTACTTGAAGAGGTAGTCGTAAGACATGGTTTAGTATCGGAGGGAGAACGGGGAAGAAGGAGGGGACAGTTCGCTCTTCTCCTCGCTGTCTTTGCCTTTTTGCTGGTTCTGTATTTTCTGGTTTTTGCCCGCCTGATTATTGTTTTGTTCTCTTCTCTATTATTATTTTTATTTGTTATTTATTATTTTATTAAATAAGTTTCAACTAAATCACCGACATCTGGAGTCGTAAGAATTTGGATATACCTCAAATGACTAGATTCTTAATTAATAAGTTGACTTATTGTAGTATTCTTAAGCCCGACTATATCATATTCGTGTCGCTTTTGTGTCATAATAATTATTCGAATCAAATTTGTTATCTCAAGAATTTTTTAGCAGTTGACGCTATAATGACCTGATTCTTAAATTGTAACGGTCATGCAAGAAATTATCGTACCTAATATCTAACTCTGGCAAATGATATATTACTAGGTTATTAACAAGTAACTCGATAACCACATAACTCGTTAGCGAATTTTTCACTAATAACTCAATAAAAAATCCAACTCATCGATGGTTTAATATAAAATTTGTTATTTTCGTGTCGTTTCATATCGAGTTAAAAGAGACATTATGAGTCCTAACTATATGACCAGTGCTACCCTCCCATACCGGCTTTTTGATCAGTTCGGATTATCCAGAAGCGTGGTAGGGTCGTAAAAAGAGCTAAAAATGTAGAACAATTAAGATCCAAACGAAAAGAATGCTCGCATTCTTATCGTCAAAGATTCAGCCAAAAGCACGTTATCTAATAATTTGCAAAATACGGAAAGTTATAACATCTGTTAAAGACCGACCTAAAAGTCTGGATAACGCTAATAATTCTAAAAAAGTTCACAAAGTGATTGCGACGGATTTCGAGATCAATCCCAATGGATGGAGAAAAACATAACAAGTTGGGATGAAGTAGCTGAGGTTTTACACTGGAAACTGAATTACGACATGAACGATCACATGATCCTTGTGAAGTGGTGGTTTCACTCTTCCATTGCATCGCCTCCTTCAATCACCTCCGCCTTCTTAGTCAACGGAGTGATCTTTGTGAAGAGAACCTCTGCAACAAAAGAAAACACAACTGATTCAGAAAACGTCTCACTCACTTCATATGCAGTTTTGACTAAACCTAGTTATCCGGACATGTGTGCGCGGGGCGCTCACATCACATAACAGCTGTAAACCAGAACTTTCACAATGCACTGCTTATGGAGAGGCACAAAATTTCTCATATATGACAGGAAAGATGAATGATGCTTAAGTTTATGATGTGCAAGACAAGAATGGCGTAAAGGTGAGCGACAATTTGTCGTTGAATGATTAGAAAGCCAAGTGAAAGAAGTGTGTTGTTTACCAGTCTTCTTGGTAAACTTATAGCCTTCTGCACTGACATAGGTACGAGGGGTGGGCACCAAGTGGTTCCTCAAGTATTCCTTGTGTCCCTGAGCCAACAAAAATGCACAAAATAAAACGAAATTAATACCCTCTTCTTTTCCCATTGAAAACTGTAAATAACGATGAGAAACAACAAACCTTAGTTATTACACAAACATCAACATTGCTTCCACTTCCCAAGTCATTGAAAATTCCAGAGCATATTGCTTCAGTTACAAGCTTTATGCCTTCATCCCTCTGCATCAAAGTAAAAACATTAATCAGAAATTCAAATGGGGATGTCACCGACTCACTACTAATCGCATAATAGAATACTAATGAAGGTAGTCAAGTATCTGTATCCACGGATAGTACCATTCAATGAAGATAAATTTTCAATTCGTATGATGCTAACTTACAGTCATGCCTTCTTTGTACTTGGACTCAAACATGGCCATTGCGGCAAGAGAACCAGAACCCATTGTAGCAAATGGCAGTGTGTCGGTTGATCCATGGGGATATATCTGCAATTTGAAGCATTGGAGTTGGCATCATATTATTGTGCAATCCCAAAAAGAGAACCATTGTCACATCTAAAAATCTAAATCAAGAAATAACTTACAGTATGCAGATGGGGTCCAGTGACATCAACACCCCCGAGCACCAAAGCAGCTGACACATGACCTTGGTAACTGGATAATAAAGATGGGAGTTAAAATCAAACTGTGCTTAAATTTAAGGAATATAAGTTAGTCCTGCAATTTCTAAACTGAGAAGTGATAACACTGTACTTGAAAAGGTGTTTCTTGAGCAAGGTCAAGGCTGTCACAACCCGAGATTCACGACCAGTATGGTAGCGATGCAGTTGCAGCTGTGAGCTCACCATATCTAGAGATGCACATTCAACAGAGCACAAAAATGAGCTGCTACAACACAGACAGCCACAAGCATTACCAATGTAAACAACAATCCTGACTTACCTGTTACAGCCTCTGTATCAGCAGCAGTTCCAGCTCCGCAGCAATAGATATTAGGTGCCATATAATGGATCTTTTCACAGTTCTTATCACACACAATGGGTCCTTCAGTTGCCCTTGTATCAGCTCCAAGAATGACACCATCCTGAAGAATGAATTAGAAAGGAATCATAAAAAATTTGACCTATATTTGAGTGGCAAAATTTCTAATTAAACAGTGGAAAGCAGTTGTACCTTAAAAATCAAACCAACAATGGTGGTCCCTGTCTTCCTATAAGATGGCTGCTGAACTCCCTTCTTTGCAAGCATGTCATTTCTTCGACAAAGATCAAAACTGAACCCACCCTTGGGAACATCTGCCGCTACCTGAGACATCTTTTGTTTTCTTTTTTAGTTTCAATCAAACCTGCAAAATCAATATCGCATCAAAATTCACTCTAAAACCACCCAACAATTTTGGTTTCTATAATTCTCCTTAACATGTATTTACCCATATAATTTAGTAAAGAACTGTTCTTCCAAACCCCAAAGCCAGTCACAAACTATATCATGGAAAAAAGTATATACATAGAACGCATTACCAGAACTTAGAATTTAACACACGACAATAAGGCAAAAAAAAACGATTCTAATTCCAGAAAAGCTCTTGCATTAACTACATAACGATGTGATCCAAAGAGAGAAAAAAGGGTACACAAACCGTCTAATACAATGTTATGATTCTAGATGAACCCATTTTGTGAACTATTGAGAACCAAATCTATGTAGTACATGGACCAGCACCATAAGATAATGACCAACAAACAACTCATAAAATCACAAAAAGCCCATAATTTTCAGAATCAAATCCTACCCAAATCCAGAATCAAACCCAAAAAAAGCCTTTACGATTCACAAACTAATCAAATCATAATACTTTCTCTCGCGGATTTAATCAAACAGGTTGCAGGCAACATCACAAACACAATCCCTAAACTTTTTCAACAAACCTCCCCTTCAAGCATCACACCCACATCAAAACATACCTCACAGAATCAGATCTTCTTCGTTCGATTAAATAACACCCGAATTTTTAAAAAAGCTCTAATCTTCTACGATATATAGAAAAACAAAAGGGCAACAATTTACCAAAAGTAAAAAACCCAAATTTGAAATTTTGCTTACTTGTATGCGCTCGGGTGCTGAATGCTTGATCTGCAAAGAAGCAATTCGATTTGGGGAAGAAAATTGGGTGTTCGAATCCGAAGGGTTTATGTGGAAGAAGAACCGGGACTGTGAATTGGCACAAAACGAGAGAGAAAGTGAGGTGGGGGTAGACTTGAATGAGAAGAAACCGACATGTCGTTAGCCAGTCCTTGATGCATAATTATGGAACCGGATCCCCTCCAGATCCAAAGGAATTGAGCTCAATAATCAAATGATCCGAAATGTTGAAATTTAATCAAACAGCTACAACTATTATAACTTTTAGAGAGTCTCTCTATTTGTAGCCTTTTGATCAAATTTCAATAGTTCGGATCATTTGATGAGTAAAAAGAAGATCCGGTTCCTATAATTACCGACATGTACTAAAAATACATCTCGGTATAATAAATGTAATAATATAATTGGTTGGAAATTATAATATTTCAACCAATTGTGTGCCTATCCATTCCAGTTGGAATTCTTTCTTTTGCAGTTTATATTAGTTTAAAAAGGCATTTGTATTGTAATTTCGATTGATGAACGATGAAATTATGAAAATAACATATATAACGCCCATGAAAACCTTTCATGCTCTTTGCTTCAATTTACCATTAAGGGAGTGGAACTCAGATATCTTTTCTACGTTGGAAAGAAAAATACCACTAAATTAAGATCTAACGTAAAATATTTACTGGCTATGCATAGACATTATACTTTGGTCAATATACATAGACGTTGTAACAACAAACTATTATCTTCATGTTCTTCAAATATATTTTTTGTGCAAAATCTTTTATAATTCATATTTAAAAACTTGAAATCAACAATATAAAATCTAAATTTGAAGATATTTGAATTTACTAGTAATTACTCAAATAAAGTAACATATGAAGAAAAAACCCAAAGGAAAAATAAAATAAAAAAGCAATAAATAATAAATAAATTGAAATAGAGAAAGATTAGTACCACGCTACCGATCCTCACCTAGTTGTACCTCTAGCGTCATAGTGTTCTTCTCCTTGAATATTCAGTAACTTCATAACGATCCTTTAGATATATTTTTCATTAAGGGAAGAGAATTCGGATGTCATTTCCACATTGGAAAGAAAATACCACTAAACTAAGACCTATCGTACAATATTTACTGGCCATACATTGACATTATATTTTGGTCAATATACATAGTACTAAAGCAGTTACCATTGTCCTCCTTTAGTACTATGTTAAAATTGCGTGTCTAGTAATTTGATCTTTTACATCTTATTCTTTATTCTTTATTTGGAATTTTTTAAATTAAATTGTTTTATTTTATAATCCTAATTTGGAAGGGGTATTTTGAGAATAGTGATTTGGTGTGCTTCCTTATATATATATATATATATATATATATATATATATATATATATATATATATATATATATATATATAGATGAAAAAATTAGGCAAAATGTGTAAGCACTTGTGTAATGTATATTATATTTGTATCCAAAGGAAAAAAGAAACTTTAATTCTTATTGAATATCAAATGAAATTACATAATTATATCCTTCAAAAGAAAATGATCATTTTATACCATATGATCATTTTCTTCTCAAAGTCAATGAAACCCTAATGGATTTGATAAGTTGCAGCAACTGGTTCAATCTCTAAGAGCAGCTCCAGCGTGTGCTAGAGCCCGAGGGACAGGCGAGTGAACAGGGCCAGAGAGCACTAGCAATCAAGTTCAGCGTGTGCTGGCAAGGGAGCCCGAGTAGGCTCGAGCAAGAGGCCGGTGGAGAGTTGCCAGCCTAAGAGCCCGGAGTGGGTTTGATGGAAGGCTGACGTCGCCCTGACATCAGCCACGTTTTTTCTTCTATTTTGCCTCGACGTCCGTTGGATCTCAACCTACAAACTTGCCGGAGTTTGCTTCGAGGACGTAATAAAAAACTAGGCAAAGTTTCAAAGAAATTGCAGGGGGTTAAACCTTAAGCAACATTAAGACATAATGAAACAAGATTTGCATAGAGAACCTCACCTGGGTTCGAGTTTCAGATCTTGAAGCTCTCGGCTTCAATGGTGGTTACACCGTGATGGTCCGATGACGCATGCAACGGTATAGTAAGGATCCTTTAGTCCCAGAGATTAAGGTTTCATGGTTTTGGAGTTTGATTTGTTTAATTTTCGAAGAAGAAAGTGAGTGAGAGCTCTCAGAGAGAGAGAGAGAGAGAGAGAGAGAGAGAGAGAGAGAGAGGAACTTCAGAGAACAATGGAGAGAAGTGAGAAAGATGAGTGGAAAGAGAGGGAGTGACGTGAGGGAGTGGAGAGGTGCACGGGAAATTCCAAGCAATTGCAAAAAAAATATTTTTATTTTATTTACCTGTTACCAGGGCTATTCAAGTGTAGGGGTGGAGATGTTAAAGGCAATTACTGTTCTTTAGGTGGATTAAATAGTGGATAGTCTGGGGGGACCTTTCCCACGGTGGAACTGCTTTAACAGCAAACCTCTCCTGAATTGCACATAAGGGTAAGCAAGTGGGCATTCATCTGGTTTTGTTTTCCATCTGGTAATTCATGCAGTAGAGAAATTGAATCTCAAATATTAATTGGAATTAGTTAAAAATATAAGGATTGATTAGGAAATTATATTAACACAATTAATTAACCTGAGTAATTAATAAGTAATTACCTATAACTAAGGACAAGATGATGAAGGAAGAATGCAATCACTACTTTTGCAACTTCAGATCCCGGACAAAGCTTTACTCCACCACCAAACGCTATAATCTTTTTGTTCATTTCTTTATAATTGTCCTGCATATTATGTGCATGCCATATACATTATATAAGTTCATTATATATCAGAAGAATCTATACACAAAACATACAGTCCATCTCCAAGGATCAAACTCTGTTGCATTCTCATGAAGATCGGGGATCCAAATGCGCCCCAGTGAAGATTGGAAGAACCTTCCATCCTGATGGTATGACGAATTCTGCGCCACAATCTGTTAATTAATACAACACGTTAATTATGATGTTATATGGGATTAATGAAGCAATAAGAAGCCTAAATAACCTTCAAATTTGATGTCTACGAGAGCTTTCCTGTGCACAAATTTGACTACATTCCCACATCTCATAGCTTCATATATAACCTGCATATCATAAACCCTTGATTTGTTCACATGTACACATTTAATTAAGTAATTAATCATAACCAGCTGACGGCAGAATATATCATCACTTGAAAAAAATATATATGATGTATTTACATGGTTGGTAAAATTCATTTTCTTGTAATCTTCCCAAGTTAAGAACTCTCCATCCCTTTTGTTTTCCCTTATCGTTTGGTGTTCTTCCTGCAGAGATTTCGGACAAGAAATGTTAAGGCGCATGGCTAAGAAAGGTATATATGCAAGCAAGTAGAGAGGTAGAGAGGTAGAGAATTAGAGATAGGATTACAGTTACCTTTAATTTGTGGAAAGCAAGTGGATCATGGCCAAGAAAGTAGACAATCAACGACATAAGAGTAGCGGTAGTCTCGTAGCCTCCTAGCATGATATCCAATACAATGCTCACTATTTCTTCGTCTGATAGGTTTTGTTTCGACAGGATAACGTCTAAGAACTCTTCTTCTTCTCTTTCTCTAAGCAGCCCTCCATTGCTACTGATGTTCCCTTTTCTTCTCTCTTCCATGATCCCTCTAACAGTGGAAGAAAGCCTTGCTCTAGCCTGAATAGAAGAGTTGCATGATATGAAGATCGGAGAGCCATCCACCTTCAATTAACTAACTAGAGTACACAGCATGAGATGTTTATGTTGTCAATTTCCAAATCTAAACCCTCGATCATTTTTGTTTTCTTTTGAATTCATGATTTAAATTCACAGTATGACAAAATAAGTGTGCAACGTAAATTTTGACAAAAGAACTTCCCATATATGTACACACAAAATATTTAATATGTATATATGTGTACACACACACACACACACACACACACACACACATTTTGTAATTACCTTGACAGCCTTGGCATAAACGGTACCAGGAATATTAAATGGGAGAGAAACAAAGCCTGTCATGAAGGTTTCAAAGTCTTCTAAAATCCTTGAGGCTAAAGGCTCTTCTGGTTTAACACTTATTAAGGTTCTTCACCATAAGACGGAGCGAAAACTGTTTGTCGAAACACAAAAGGCAGGCAGGCAGGCAGGCAGGCAGAGATATCAAACTTGAAATGTATATTATCTAAAGAGGGAATGAGAGCGTGTTGCAAGGAAAAATCACCAATAGCCATGGACTTTTGGTGGCACAAGATGAGGCGGCTAATTACAAGTATTATCAATGCCTAATAATCAACATACACCGGTACATGATTATCAGTGAGACACCTCATCGTGTGCCACTGATGTCAGTGACAATTAATAATGTTTTCTTGTGGTTACTCGCACATACAGCTTTAGCTTGTTCGAAGAAGGAGACTTGTTTGCAGCCATTCCATGACCCCATCATTGAGATTGACAGCTTCTGAACCAAGTCAAGGAAATCGGGGGACGACATGGACACAGAGATGAAGCTGACAGCAATAACTTTCTATGAAGGTTGCCAGAGACGGTGAGTAACGAATGTTTTCCAACGATGCCGTGAATGGACTTGGGGTAGCTGGCTTGGAATAGCTTGTCCTTGTTCTGAAGAACGAACATGTTGAGCTCAAGGTCACAGGAAACTATGGTTGGTGAACCAAATAGATGCGATTTGAAAACCTTCCCATATCTGCTAAAATATCCAAGATGGTGGATCATATGATCAGTGAAACTACATATATATAGGCAACTGACAAAGTTCATCGTTTGTATTAACCAAACGCATTAGTAGTACATAAATGAACGAAAGGAACTTATAGCAATGCCCTTGAACTTATGACATTCTAATTTGTTCTAGAGCGTGCCAATTTTCCCCCAAATGCCAAATTTATCACGTTTTCTGTTAGTTTTCCTCATTTGAATCGAAAAGGACAACCCTCGACTTGATGGGAAATTGATATATATAAAGGTAACGTACAAATTGGCACGCTTTAACAGATTAGAAAGCCTCATAACCAAATTGAAAGTTCACGAGGCAAATCGAAATAGTCAACTATTATATTCAGGGGGCATCGCTAAAACTTTTCCTAATTGATGATCACCTAGAGCAATGTTGTTGCAAGAAGGTTCCGACAGAGTTCGAAGAATGAGGCTTAAGGAAGCCAAGTGTCTCCCCAAGCAAGGGCCATCCCATGCTTCCAAGAGGTAAGTTTTTAGCTGGATTTTCATGTGCTGCAAAGATTTTGAGAAGAATATAAGAAACTGGCGGTAATCCTATTCCTAGCAAGAGAGAAAGTAATGAAATTGGGGATAGCAAAACCATATTGTTTGACTTGTGAGTCCACCCTCCTTCACAGACACACACATATATACAGCAGTACCTTCATTTCACTCAGGCCCTGTGTCTTATAATTTAAAACCATATTAATTAGTGCCCAAATCCAATAGTATCTGTTTTCCAGATCTTTATTTAACTATGTTTCTGAAAATGAAGTGGGAATTAAAACAGGGTAATCTGTGTTGTACTTTTATATTTAATTTCAAATCCAAATATTATCTGTCTCTACTATTTTCTTTGAAACCTACTGATCAATATGAACTATATATAAATATTAGAAGAGAGCTTTGGCTATCAAATAAAGACAATTAGTTATGAACTTTAGGAAAATAGATACATATAAATATATATATATATATAGAGAGAGAGAGAGAGAGAGAGAGAGAGAGAGAGAGAGAGAGGGAGAGAGAGAGAGAGAGTACGCTGGCACATAGTAAGTCCATCTTAAAATCTTCATAAACTCGAAAGTATTTGCCCCGAATGTGTCTTTGCTCCCAGTGCCAAGAGAAGGGCTTGAAAAATAAAAAAGTGTGCGCGAGCGTGCCACTAATCGATGATGCCGACAGACATAGTAATTGAGTGTAAGTGCTATTCACAATACATCCAAAAAAACTCTAGCCATGGCAGCCATGATCCATCTGTTACAAGCAATCCAAAGAGGGACTTCTCTTTACTTTCATGCACTTCAAGAGTTTTATTTATATGATTCTGATTTCATATATTATTAATTTTATTACATAACATTATTATTAGTTATGATATTGTAAGACTGCGTATGATATACATTTCTCCCCCATCTAGCAAATTATGTGAGGAGCTTTGTTGGCTTGGGGTCGTCCTTACGAAATCGTAAGACTACATAATTAGTTGATATCATTTATGAGGCATAGTGATTGACTCGATAACATAACGGGGTGATTATTGATTGCCTAGGAATTAAGAACTAATATGTCATAAACAGATAGAACACCAGAGTATAATTACAAGTAAAATGCAAAAGAAAAATAAACTACATTCCAATTCAATATCGTAAGAAAATACATAAAAAGATATTTCACAACCTAATTCAACTCGATCAGTCACAGCCTTTTTTGGCCTTCACATTTTCTACAGAATTATATCGATTTGTTTTCTTTTTCTTGTTGATCTGAAGCAGCTGGTTCAATTTCTAATAGCAAACCTCTCCGAAATTGCACGTAAGGGTAAGCAAGTGGGCAATCATCTGATTTTGTTTTCCATCTGGTTCATGCAGTAAAAATTGAATATCAAATATTAATTAAATGGAAGTTGGAATTATATAATTAAGTTGGAATAAGATTTAATTACCTATAACTAAGGATAAGATGATGAAGGAAGAATGAAATGACTACTTTAGCGAGTTCAGCCCCCGGACATAGCCTTGATCCACCACCAAATACTGTCACCTTTTTGCTCATTTCTTTAAAATTATCCTGCATATAAGTCATGAAATACATCCTAAGTATTGTGAAGATTTTCGGATCTAGACTTAGCAAAGTTTGCTAGAGTAGCGTGTTTTTTCTTAGAGCATCTCCAATGAGAAAATGCAAATTGAAGATGTAGAAACCATATTTGCATCCCATTTTACATTTTCAGTAGATGGAAATTTCATATTTACAAGCAGAATTAGAAGCTACATACAATCCATCTCCAAGGATCAAACTCTGTGGGATTCTCATGAAGATCTGGATCCATATGCGCCCCCGTAAAAATTGGAAGAACCTTCCATCCAGATGGTATCAGGAATTCTGCAGCAATTTTAATCAAAGCCGTCGATCATGTAAGTTACGAGAATTCATTACTAATGATGTCATGGGATTAATTAAGCAATAAAAATTAAGACTAATTAACCTTTAAATTTGACGTCTACAAGAGCTTTCCTGTGCACAAATTTGACTACATTCCCACACCTCATACCTTCATATATAACCTGCATAGATCATTTCATCAAATTTTATATGTGTCCATGTATACATTAGTTAATTAGCACATCTAAACTTTTAAAGATAATAAAAATAAGTTATAATTACATACATAGTCAGTAAAATCCATTTTCTTGTAATCTTCCCAATTTAACAATTCCCCATCCTTTTTGTTTTCCCTTATCGTTTGATGTTCTTCCTGCATAGATTTTTAACAAAAAAAGGAGCTATATGTTAGGCGTACAGTGATTTATGCATGTATACTAGCTAGCGAGAAAAAGAGAGAGGAAAACGGTCACTTGATGTTACCATTTTACTCAAATTATAGTACGTAAAATTTGTTTTTTATTAATAAATTTTAAAAATAAGACATACCAACTTTCTTTGTTTTTTTTTTGTCAAAAGACATATCAACTTTATTGTCAATGCCTATTATGACAAATAAAATAGAGCATTACGTGATTTGTGTTCTCCATACGTACCATACAAATTTCTGTGAAAACAAAAGGAGAGAATTATAGGAGGAGGGGCCGGCTATGGTTTACCTTTAATTTGTGAAAAGCAATTGGCGCATGGCCGAGAAAGTAGACAATCAATGACATAAGGGTCGCCGTTGTCTCGTAGCCTCCGAGCATTATATCCAACACAATGCTCACTATTTCTTCGTCCGTTAGACTCTGTTTCGACAGTATCACGTCTAAGAAGTCTTCTTCTCCTCCTCTGAGCTGCCCACTAGCTTTCCCTTTTCTTCTTTCTGTCATAATCTCTTTAACAGAGAAAGAAAGCCTTGCTCTAGCCTGAAGAAAAGAGATGATATTATTATATATAGATGATACGAAATGCTCATACCCCTCATTGTCAGATCGTGAATCTATATTGTTGATCATGCTTATTAATTCATTCTTGTCGGATTATGGTCTAAATTCATAGTCTGACAACGCAAGCCTGACAATATTATTACTCTAAATTGATACATATATAATATTACCTTCACAGCCCTGGCATAACCGGTTCCCGGAATGTTTAACGGCAAAGACACAAAGCCCGTCATGTAGGTTTCAAAGTCTTGTAATATTCTCGAGGCAAGTGGCTCATCCGGTTTAACGCTCAGAAGATGGTTCACCATAAGATGGAGTGTAAACTGTTAATTTGTCAAACCAGAAAATTTCGAAAACTATATAAGAAGAGTGTACTAGAAGAAGAAGAAGATCAAAGAAAAAGATTAGGGTTAATGAGAGAGTACTAGTCTATATACGTACCGCTTTAGTTTGTTTGTAGAAGAAGACTTGTTCGCAGCCATTCCACGATTCCATCATTGAGATAGACAGCTTCTGAACCCAATGGAGGAAATCCGGCGAGGACTTAGAGGTGGCAATGAAGCTGACACCAATGTTTCTAAGCTTTCTATGAAGCTCACCGGTGACGGTGAGCAAAGAATGCTTTCCAAGAATGCCATGGATGGGCTTGGGGTAGCTGGCTTGGAAAAGCTTCTCTTCGTTCTGGAGAATAAACGCGTTGAGCTCAAGGTCGCATGAAACTATGGTTGGTGAACCAAAGAGATTCGATTTAAAAACCTTCCCATATCTGCACATATATCCAAACCATATGCGTCAAATTAATTAAAGTAGTGAAATAATATTTAATGAATGAACTTTGTGATTAAATTAAGAAAAAATTGGCTAAATAGTCAGAAATTAAATCCTAATTGTTTCACTAATCGATAAGATATAGACGACATACTAAAAATTGAATATTTCATAATCCCTTAAATTAACAATGGATCACCTAGAGCAATGTTGTTGCAAGAAGCTTCCGAGTGTGTTAGAACAATGAGGTTTAAGGAAGCCCAGGGTCTCTCCAAACAAGGGCCATCCCAGGCTTCCAGGAGGCAAGTTTTTAGCAGGCTTTTGATGATCATGTAGTGCTACAAAGAATATTTGCACAAGAATATAAGCAAATATTGGTAGTCCTAGCAAGAGAGCAAATAAAATAGGGGCTAAGCCAACCATATTTTTTTTTTTTTTTTGTTCTCTATCTTTTCTAATCAAAAGTATTTGAATTGTGATTCCACTTCCCTTACATGCACACACATATATATAGCACTCCATTCCAAAAAGGCTTTTGTGAAACACAACTTTATATACAAATTAATGAATTCCGAATCCAATGTATCTATTTTTCAGATTCTGATTTAAACTATTTTCTGCAAGAGAACGTGGGAAAACAAGGAACTCTTTTCAAATTAAGCATGCATATGGCATTTTTTGGACCTTCTAATAGTTGGTAAACCATTTTTCTGCTATAGATTTGTTGAGACTAAGTAATGAGGAAGATCTTCCCCTTCACAGCTAATTTCATCACTCTTGTTCATGAGTAGGATTCTTTTCCCTCCAATTTTCCCTTTCCTTCAATTCCTTCTTATTTGAACGGCCACAATTAAATCACGTCAATATTTTGTGTTGACTTCTTTATAGAAAGAAAAAAAGGAAGGTGAGAGAGATGAAAGAAGAGGGGAGGAGATTTTGAAAGGAAAGAATCTTACTCCTTCATTCACACCAACAATAAACTGGAATTGGTAACACATCATTAATTTCTATATTTCAGTAAAATATATAAATGCCATGGATTTGGGCTTTTTGGATCTAAAATGCCAATGGATAAATCCATGCATTTGAAAATGGAACAACTTTAGACATAGTGACATTTAAATACAAAATCTATCTAAATACAAAATCTATCATGATTTCCACACACAAGAAGTCTAAAAAAATTATGTGCTATTCATCATTAAAGTCTCTTCTAAAGTATGAATTAACAAGGATAATAATTTTAACATGGCAAAGGGGCTCACCTAACCTCCTTAATTACAACAAATTAAAGCCCCACTAACTAATATATGATAAAAGTAGTTGGCTTTTCAATATCAAACTTTCCTCAACCTTGTAAATTAATATTCAACCCCTCCATCTCAATATTTTAGAATGGAGATAGCGACTCACTGCTAATCACGATATATATAAGTCTTAAGTTTACCACTTGCATGACTCAACAGATATTGAATTTTATCTCTATAGATTATAGTGTGCGATTAAGAGTAGAAAATTGTTATTAACACTCCAAAAATCTCATTTGGCACTTCAAACTTTCTATAATTAGAAAGAAAAATACACTTTTGAGAAATTTAGAATGAAATTTTTGGAGTGTTAATAACGGTTCCCTTAAAAGTATGACCATTCAATACAATTTTAATTTATCTGTCAAGTTTTCAATGTGGAGTTGCATTCTTCAACACTTCCTACACTATATATGCATGTGACCCTCTTTGTCTATGGAAACACTATTTGTAGTAGCACATAATGAAAGACTTGGAGGTAATAAAAAAATGGCTATAGGTTCCCTAAAGGAAAAACAATGAGAGACACTAAGTTGAAATTTTTATACCATTTTTGAAAGCTATATGTAGGCAACAAGGAGTTTCAAATCCTTGATTAAGTTGGGTTTGCTCTTAGGGTTTTGATGTGGATGTTTGGAGTAGAAACCCGACCAAAATGTTTGAGCAATCATTCCCATTTTTCTCACGGCCTAAAGAATCATACTCATTTTTCGGCTTTAAGTGGGTTGGACAAGACAAAAGGTACGGACCCCTCGTAAGAAACAACACATGAGAACTAAGGGAGGCATAAAAGGATAACAATTTAGTTTGTCTGACCTTTACGTTGTGCATGGTGCACGTGCAATGGATTTGGGACCCTCGATCGATCGATTGGATGGTTTGCATCTAGAAACCCTAATTCATAGCTGGACATCAAATTACCTGGCAATCATGGTTAATTACTGTGTTTTAGTTATAGTGATCACAAGGTGGAGTAACACTTTTGTTTTCTCGAACTGAAGAAAAATTTAGACGTATCTATTTCACTCATCATGCAATTTTTTGCTATGAAATAAGAGATGAAGAGTAGAGTCTACATGTAAAGAATCTACGGATCCGACCCTTTTTGTTCATCCTGTTTTAAGCCAGTTTATAGATATAAACCTTGGAGCCTAAAGATTAATATACCATCAATATAGATTATCAGCTAGTTAATTTTATTCGTAGTAGCTAAAATTTAGCTCGATGCAATTAGAGGAAGTGAAGAATTAAGCAAGAATACAATTAAGAGTTGAAACTGTTTACTTTTGAGAGTCTCTGGAATCTTGTCTCTAATCTTTCCTTTCGGTAAGATTAAAACCTTGTTAATATAATTATGTGTTTAACCTCAATGCACGTTTGAGGGTTTGAGCAGACAACTCATGATTATTATGGTCTTTGTTTTGTGGGGGCCTGCAGCTAAATATGAAATATGGGTCAAAAGAAAACAAAGTAACCAAATATGTCTTACTTTTGTCGAAAAGAAAAGCAATTGCATAATATTAGGTGTAATTTCCCTTTTCGTTATTAATAAAATTCTTCTCATGCTGCCAAGGTTTAAAAAAAGTTTCCAAGAGAAGAAAAATGGAGATCAAAGTAGAAGAAAAAAAAAATTGTTTAAATTGCACCAATAGCCCTTCTAGTTTTCCCGAATTCTCGGATTTTCACTTTGGTTCATGTAGCTTCTTCTTTTTTTTACGTTGGTGTGCTCTCGGCTTTATTTTGCTAACATTATTACTCCAATCCATCAAATAAGGCAAAATTCCTTTCGACTGGCCATTTTTTAAAATGAGACGATGTGCACAAAATGGATGTAACGATCTACTTTGTTGACAGAGTAGACTAAAGTGAAAAAATAGAGAAACTGTTAGGACAAAATTAAAACAAGGAAATGAAAATCCAAGTAAGCCATATGAATTATTGGTGCAATTTGGCCAAAACAAAATATGAAAAAAAAAAAAAAAAAATCTTTGTTTTATACCTAATTGGGCTTGAGCCCATCAACTATTTGCTAGCCAGCCCAAATTTTGGTTTCCTTCCTATCAAAACCCAAATTGGTTGTTGGGAAAACTTGAGTCATTCAATCAACCATTGTCAAAGACATGGTCACAATTCATCCAAACCTCAAACCATGGCATCCATTTCTTACAAGCAACCATAAGACCAAACCTTTCCTACTTCCATCAACAATCTCCTGCACTTCTTCTAGTGAAAACAATGGAACCAGTAAACAATCTTCATCCTCAGCTGGCAAGATCAAACGTCTTGTTCTTCCCCAAGAGGGCAGAATAAAACTCAACAGTTATCCGGACAGAGACTTCTACGCTTATCCGCGATTCGTGACGCATGTCGATGACGGCTTCATTGCCACACTGACCAATCTCTACAGGCAGAGGCTGAGGCCTGGCTCAGAGATTCTTGATCTTATGAGTTCGTGGATCAGCCATTTGCCGAAAGAAGTTGAGTACAAGAAAGTTGTGGGACATGGGCTCAATGCACAGGAGCTTGCCAGGAACCCTAGGTTGGATTACTTTTTTGTCAAGGATCTGAACCAGGATCAGAAGCTTGAGTTGGAGAGCAGCAGTTTTGATGCAGTGTTGTGTACAGTCAGTGTGCAGTATCTTCAACAGCCTGAGAAGGTTAGTATGTGCTTCCTTTTGTTACATTAATAATTGAAAGCTTTGATTTCAGGATTACATTAGCGCGGCATAACTAATTCAAGTATTATAATATAAATAAACGACGGATTAATACTGTTATAGTATGAACAAATGACGGTTTTATGTTTTAGAGTATAGTAGTGATTCTAGTGATAGCATGTCCACATATTATGATATGACGATAGGGTTGGTTGTACCATGTGCCCAATAAAAATTGGGATAGTCAATTCATATGTTATAATATAGTGGACAATGAGTTTATTGTTTAGGGTATAGTAGTAATAAGCGGTCCACATTTTATAATAGGAATGAATTAGTTATACCATGAGTCAGTTAAATTTGTACAACTAATTTATGTGCTATGATGTGACTGAATGAGACGTTTATGTTTTAAGGTATGGTATGGTATGTAGTACTAATCAGCCACATATTATGACAATTATTGGCAAAAAATTGTTAACCAATTCATGCGTTATAATATTGATGGACTTTGAAAATATATATATATATATATGGACGGACAACAAATTTATGTTTTAAGGTGTAATAGTAATAACCAATCCACATAATATAACATGGGCAATGAGTGATATCACGTATTTGTTTTCAATATCTCACAATAATTTATCGACGTTATGATACTACAGGTGTTTGCAGAGGTTTTTAGGGTTCTGAGGCCAGGAGGGGTGTTTATTGTGAGCTTTAGCAATCGGTTGTTCTATGAGAAAGCCATTGGGGCATGGAGAGATGGGACTGCATACAGCAGGACGCAGTTGGTTGTGCAGTACTTCCAATCTGTGGAAGGTTTCACACAAGCTGAAGTGGTTAAGAAATTACCAGATGCTAATGGTGGTGGTGGTTCACAAAGCAAATCACCACTCGGTTGGTTCATGGGCTTCCTGGGGTTGCTGTCTGGTTCAGATCCATTTTATGCAGTGGTAGCTTACAAGAACTTCAAACCTGTATATGAATGATGATAAATGTTAAGGAGGCTCCCTTAAAAGTGTACGCATCACGGTTTTAGCACAATACTTTATAATGCTAGAACGCAAATTAACATTAAATTGTGACTTAGTAGAGAGTTTACAAAGAGTCTTACTTTAAGAGAGTTTCTTTAGCATTTCTCTATGAATGATTAACTACAACATTGAACCCTTCGTTATGAAATTAAGCATAAGTACACAGATGTTGACTTTATTGTCGAACCTAATAGTGTAAGTTTGTAATCAATCACGATATTAATATAATGAAATCAATGCAAGACGTTGTCGTAATTTTCTACATGTAGTTGTGATGGTTTTTCTTCCAATGAATGAGTCACTAACAAAGTGCTCAAAATCCTTCTGTTCTAGAAAGTTTGGAAAAGAAAAACTTGAATAAGATGATTTGGCAAGAAAATTCGAACTGGAATGCAGAGAGAGGATCACACTCTTCAGCCAATTTAACTATCTTTTGTGTTTATTTCATATAAACGATGATGCAATATTTTATGTTCAACTCGGATGAGATCTATTCCGGATCTCGTGACCGGAGTCCTAAGACCGAGAGATTTGAATTACTCAATGTCAATCCTATAGCCCCCATTAGCTCATCTCACTTGCCAACCTCACAAAAAATTAGAAATTTAAACGACCCAAATCTCTTTCCTCCTCTCTTAAACGACCAAGATCTCTTGGCTCGCAGACTCTGAACACAAAGATCCGAAAGGGATCTCATTCCCATAGAAGGAAGCTAACTACTCTAGTCCACTCGACTAAGCAAATTTGTACAGTTGAAAGTATAATACTAAATGAGTAATGCTGGGAAGACTTAATTTGGAAACTAAAATTGCAAATTAAATGATGTGTCATCAATAAAAATAAGCACGTCTATCAACGCTTAAGTAATAAATCAATCATCAACTTCCATGTCCTTTAATTTTCAAAATTTAATCTTCAAATTGAGTCTCACTAGTATTACTTATTACTGTGAACGGTTGAAATTTAACTAAAACGGTTGAGATTTAACTAAATTCGTTTGCTCGTGAAAATAATAGTAAATCCGTACAGAAACGTTTCTTTAACAGCTTTGCTTTCGTCGCAAATAAAGAAAATATCTTGACCTGCAAATCTTTGGACCATCCTGGTCTCTAATGTAACCCAAGCAAACCCTTCTCTCATTCCTTATCCCCTCCTCCACCTCTCTCTTCCCCTCTCTCTCTATCTCCTTCCAGCCATGGCTTCTGCAACGGCCGCTCTTCTGAAGCCACTATCAAGCTCCGAAACCTGCCTCGCCGCGGTGCCACCCGCCCTATTCTCCCTCCAACACCAATACCCAATTCTCTCACTCCCCTCAAAACCCACCAACCTCTCACAAATCTCCTGCTCCTTCACTCCCTCACTCTCCTCGTTTCTCTCTCTAAAGCACAAGTCTTTGCCGTTCCTCCGCGTGGCTCAGACCTCCGACTGGGCTCAGGAGGAAGAATTGAAAGAAGAGGCCGAAAGCGCAGAGGAGGAGGGAGCAGAGGAGAGCTCCGGCGACGGAGTTTTGGCGGTCGGCGAAGAGGAATACTATCCCGAGCCGCCGGAGGAGGCCAAGCTCTTTGTGGGTAATTTGCCTTATGACGTTGACAGTGAAAAACTTGCTAATCTTTTCAATGATGCCGGAGTTGTTGAGATTGCTGAGGTAAATTTCGTCTCTTTTTTCGCACTCTGTGTTCGATTTCGCGGTTAAAATTGCAGCATTGGAGTTACTGTTTTCTGTTTGCAATGACCAGGTGATTTACAACAGGGAAACTGATCAGAGCAGAGGATTTGGGTTTGTGACCATGAGCACTGTTGAAGAAGCTGAGAAGGCTGTGGAGATGTTCCACCGCTACGTAAGTTGCGAATCTTTGTTTCGGTTTTGTGTATCGAAAATGGAACTATATCATGTTCAAATTGCTCAACTTTAGGGAGTATAAATGTAGCAAAAGCATGCGTGTCGATACATTTGGTTCCAATTACAAAGTGGTTTAACATTGATTCAATTCCAGCAATCATTTAGTCGCATGTTTAACTTCGCCAAATCGAGCAGAGGAATGAGTTTTGAAATAATTCCCGATGGACTTGTTTTCGTGCAAATTTGCTTAGGATAAAGGCTTGTTAAGTTTCCGACTCTTGCTTAAACCGAGTGTGTTAATGTTCCATTTGTTCCTACACAGGATATAGGTGGGAGGGCTTTGACTGTAAACAAGGCTGCTCCTAGAGGGTCACGCCCTGAAAGACCCATTCGAACGAATGAACCTTCATTCAGAATCTATGTTGGTAATCTGCCGTGGCAAGTGGATGATTCTCGTTTGGAGCAGGTTTTCAGTGAACATGGAAACGTGGTCAGTGCCAGGGTAGTTTATGACCGGGAATCAGGGCGTTCACGCGGGTTTGGGTTTGTTACATTCTCTAGCGAGACAGAAGTGGACAATGCGATTGCTGCCCTTGATGGACAGGTAATAGATTTGCCTTGTTTAGTTGAGTATTGAAACTGAAAACGAAAACGAAAACGACATAGATTTTAGTATATTACTCAATTCATAAGGGTTTAGGGTTTAGGTTTTTAGATGTTGCTTAGACCATTAGGGATTCATAGTGCTGCAATAGATGTAAATGAAGTCACCTTGCAACTAATTGAGTATTGTTATCTTGATGCCTCTCGATTAGCTCACAGAGTCTCTGATCTCGTTCTCTATTTGCCGTGCAGAGTTTGGATGGCAGATCAATCCGAGTAAACGTTGCTGAACAGCGACCAAGGCGTGGTTCATTTTGAATTTAACAAGATAATTGCATGAGCTCTTCAAGATTTGTGCTTAGTTTCGGGAGGGGATCCTGGCAGCGCATGTTTCTTCTTTGACGAGAAATTTTCTTTTAGGGAGCCAAGGTTTATGTAGATAGGTTATTATTTTGTATCTCTAGCACGTCGACAACAGTATGGCCTGTATTGTTCTAACGTTTGTCAATCCAATGCAATTCTCGCTCTCATCTGATTACACTTACGGTGATATCGTTGTTTGGTACATTTCTATAAATAAGTTGATGAAATGAGCTTTCTCAGAGCTGTCCCGAAACTTTGATTTCATAACTTTCTCTGGTAAGTATACAGTAAGGGATGCACAAAATATGAGTCCTACCCAAGCTGTTCTGAAAATGAAGCCAATTACAGTTGTAAAAACCAAAAAATCGTCATCGAAACTCCATCTCGCATTTGTCTCGAGTCTTGAGGTGCTCCAACAAGAGTGCTTCTGCGCTATAACGGTCCAAATCATCAAATTCACAGGTCAGATAATACGCGCAAATGTTGCGTAATTTTACCAAAATTTTGTAGGTTAAGTGTAGGCTTCTTCTTTATCCTTTCTGGTCTCAAAAAGTAGACTTATCTGGAACACTCAAAAGTGTGCAGACGGGGCAGAATGATCGTCTAAACCATACAGCGTTTGGTACAACTGATGACTGCTATCTTCATTTAGCGAACGAAAAGTTCAGCCCTGATTCAGTGAACTTTCACTGGATTCGTACTTGGCGAGCTTTCTAGCTTTCTCGACTGCTTCAACATAATAATACAGTCTCCAAAGTGTTATATTACTCTGCGGGTAAAAATACAACTTTAGAAAGGTGTGGGAATTTTAATTAATGTCGTAAACCAGATAACTGTGCATCGCATTACCTGTCTTTCAAGATCCAAACGAATTTCATCAGGTGAATTTGTATAAGCTGCATTCCTATGCTGGATCATTTCCGCAACATGGTCAAGATTTTTCGGTGGTAATTTCTGAATCAGTTTTCCAAGCTTGTGTTTCTCACCAAGGGTCATAGGCCTGGAAAACAAGTTAACAGTTGCAGTAAATTCAATGGAATTTGGAATTACGTTTAAACATACAACTGCACCAACCATTCTCTTGTTCACAATTTCACGGAACAAAAATCTAAATTTGGGTTATGTTGTAAAAGTACCTGCACGAGGACATCACAGTATCAAGAAGTTTTTCAAGCTGCTGCTCCATGTGCCCTAGCTGAAAAACCAACATCACATCAGAAATATAAATTTCATATTCCCGATATGAATTGTGATATAACCAATATGAATGAAAAGACGGTGTTTGATTGGGCTTTCCAGTATTGGGAAAGAAAGAATTTCAGAAAATTACTGTTGTAGAAAATTCATCAGAATATTTCTTCACTGTCTCCTCAACCTGCCCGCTATCGGTTTCTATAAGGGACTGCAGATCATCATCAGCCTGGAGAGTAAAATTATGATGCAATATAAAGCCACCCATCAGTAAGTTGCCAAGAGCATGCATATATTGCTAAACGACACACACACTTGTGAACGTGACACAATCGAATGAATAGAAAGGCAATAGGGAGAATGTTAGTCACCTTTGGCTCCTCTGCACCAACTACAAACCCAGCTGTTTCTGTTGTGTGGCCATCAACACCGTTCTGAACAACATTAGAAAAATGCAACTGTCAATTTCTACATAACATGGATTACTACAAAACCCAGTGACTGCAAAGCCTGAGTTTTGCAACACAAAAGAACACCAATACGGAAAATCTGACATTTGATAACAGTGACAAGGCAACGAAAAGAATTATAACCTCTCTGCTAGACTCAGGATTGGTAGGAGTAGAAAGCGCAGGAAGGCTGGTTGAAGAGAACGAGGAAGATTTCTTTAATCTCTTAGAGGGAGTATTCCTTGCATCAACATCGGGTAATGCACCTCTAGTAAGACACTGTTTTCTCTTCAGCTGTGATTTTAACCGGCTAATACCTATAACAGGTCCTAGCATCTGCATTTACACATACTGTTACAACAAAGTACAGTTTCTATCTCACAGGATTGGACTAGCATATGCATCAAACCGCAAACCATATGGAATCAAACCAATAACAGTTGAATATAGCAAATATATACATATATACATACATGCACACATGCATACATAGATACATACGAAATGTGAACATGCAATAAGTAGTTTGATCCTAAATGAAATGTGAGCACACTTAATACCCCTTATGTAAAAGCAGCATTTTCAATTACATCACAGTAAAGTAGAATCGACTCAATTTCATGACATATTTATTGAATGTATAAAAAGTATTAAAGTACAACCAGATTCATTTCATATAATTCAAAATCATGAACGCAGAGACATAGTTCACTTGTTTGAAGCGCCCATTTAAGAAAAAAAATGAAGAGTAGGCGTCCCAACATACCTCATCAACTTCTGGTGAAAGAACCTTCACACCCTGCCTGAGTAATGACTTCAATCTTTCCTTTCTGAAATCTGAAAGCCCAGTTCCTATGCTGTTACCAAATAAAGAACCAGGAATACCATTACTATGCTCAATCGTATCTTTTCCTCTAACCTCCACACCTCTGCTTTGAGATAGGCCAGAGGATTGAGAAGCAAAGGGCGGAAAATCTTCTTCCTTTGATAACAGGTCTGTCACTAACCGTGTATAGCAACCAAAGTAGTCTGGTCCTAATTTATCATTTGCACTTGAATCGACCAAATCCTTTTTATCTTTTGACATAACAACAAAAATGCAGCTGCACAACACAAAACTACGTTTATACAACACATGATATCAACTTTCTAGAGGGATAATATCATGACATTGGTCAGTGAAAGAGCTAATGAAAAAGTTCCCCTATTGTTAGTCAAATGAGGATATCATCTGAAACAACACACATAAATTTTAAAAGACAAACATAGTTCCTTACCGGCTATGCCAAAACAACACTTCTACGCAAGCAAATCTATTTCCCCAACAAGTAACCAAAATGTGTGCACCATGTACTCCATTTCTGACATTGATTTTCAGATGCAAGGATTCTGGGTCTCATATCTGCGTGGGAAATTAAACTGATCAGGATATCTTAAAACAACTCCACTAACTATTCCAAGCTTCCCAACTTTACTAGGGTACTGTTTGGGACTGCTTTTGGAGGAGCTCAAAGTGTTTTCTAAAAACCAAAAGCACTTTTAACTACTTTTGTGGAAAAAATTTGAAACCATTATGTGTGATTTCTGGAGAAGCACTTCCAACTGGTTTCAAGAAGCACTTTTAAATAATTTTTTACTGGTTCATAATAAATCACCTCTGGCAGAAGCACTTATGAGCAAAAGTGCTTCCTGCAGAAATGCTTTCGGAAATTTCTTTTGTTTTCGTTTTTGGTAGAATTCTCTCCAACACAGTAGCAGCAGGCACCGCAAGAAGTAAGGCCATTAACATGCAACCATTTACAAAATGCGAACACATAAACCCTAAACCCAAATCTGTAAGAAGAAACTCGATTTAAAATGAAATCAATTTTACAGCATAAACGCATGAAACAAAAACACAATCCCTGAGAATTAATGGATTATCACACAATTCCGAGAACGCGAGAGAGATTGCAATAAACCCTAATGATCCGTTAGGGTTCTCGGAAAATTTAGGAAATTGAAACTAGGATTTTGGAGGGGGGAGAGAGAGAGAGAGAGGCTTACGTACGTGATTGGCGAGTGGCGGGGCCGCCGGAGAGAATTCGGAAGTGAATTTCAAAAGCCAACGACCTCGTTAAGGTAAAGCTGAGGAGGTGAACCGCCGCGCGCAGTTTTGTTTTTTTCCTTTCTGGGCAACGCCTTAAAGATTTGCGGTTTCGTTTCTGTTGAAAGCCGTTTCTCTCTTATTTTTTAATATTAATTATGAGAATTGTTACCGGCACTGCAAAATTTTTCTACACTTCAAACTTTCTATAATTACAAAGAAAATACAGTTGGAGTGCCAATGACATTTACCTTAATTATTTGATAATTAAATCATACATATCGCCATATTGGAGAATTTCGCTAGGTTACGTCCAACTAGACTCTTAAAGTGTACAATATATTCATTTAGAGCATTTCCAGCGAGGGGCTCTATATAGAGCAGAAAAAGTGGTGGATATAGCCCATTTTAGAGCTTCGAGGAATCTTTGTAGCTTTATAAAAGAATCTCTCCCAATAAGGGGCTATTTCTTTTAGGCTCTATATGAGGCTATATATATATATATATATATGTATTTATTTGATTATACGATATATTTTTTTGTGTTAAATTTTTTTAAGTTAATTTTGGACATGTTATCTTAAATTTTTTTATTGAACCTTTCAACCTAAAAAAGTTCAAATTGTGTAAAATTTAGATTTCATCACTTATGAATCGTTCGTTGGATTAAATTCTCTTATTTCAATCTCATATTTTGAAAGATACAAACCCCCACTTCGCTGTCTGAAATAATTTGATTTACAAGTATAACACAACAGTTTACCTAGCACCAACTAGTAAATTAGTATCACACAATTTTGAAAAAAAAAATTGAAAATTTCACCCACAAATGCTCATGAACATTAAATCACTTTGAAATTTTAATTCTTATGGAATTTAAAACAATCATTAATTAGCTAAATTGCAAGTAAAATATGTAGGAAAAATAATTTAAAATATAAATAAAAGGAAAATATAAGTGTATTCGCAAGTGGAGAGAAAATGATAGAATTTTGCTCACATCGATTCCTGCTTTTTTTGTGGGACCCACTGTTTTTGGTGGCTAGACATAGCCCATTTTATGCTACCTAAGAAAGGAAGTTCATAGCCCTAGTGGTGACTAGACCCTCAAAGTGTACGATATATTCAGTTAGAGCATTTCCAGCGAGGGACTCTATATAGGGCTGAAAAAGTGGTGGATATAGCCCATTTTAGAGCTTCGAGGAATCTTTGGAGCTTTATAAAAGAATCTCTCCCAATAAGGGGCTATTGCTTTTAGGCTCTATATGGGGCTATATATTTTTATATATGTATTTATTTGATTATACAATAATTTTTTTTTTGTGTTAAATTTTTTTAAGTTAATTTTGGACATGTTATCTTAATTTTTTTTAATGAACCTTTCAACCTAAAAAAGTTCAAAATGTGAAAAATTTAGATTTCATCACTTATGAATCGTTCGTTGGATTAAATTCTCTTATTTCAATCTCATATGTTGAAAGATACAAACCCCCACTTCGCCGTTTGAAATAATTTGATTTACAAGTATAACACAACAGTTTACCTAGCACCAACTAGTAAATTAGTATCACACAATTTTGAAAAAAAAAATTGAAAATTTCACCCACAAATGCTCATGAACATTAAATCACTTTGAAATTTTAATTCTTATGGAATTTAAAACAATCATTAATTAGCTAAATTGCTAGTAAAATATGTAGGAAAAATAATTTAAAATATAAATAAAAGGAAAGTATAAGCGTATTCGTAAGTGGAGAGAAAATGATAGAATTTTGCTCACATCGGTTCCTACTTTTTTTGTGGGACCCACTATTTTTTGTGGCTAGACATAGCCCATTTTATGCTACCTAAGAAAGGAAGTTCATAGCCCTAGTGGTGGATCTAGCCCCATTTTCCGACTCATTAGGGATGAAATTTCTCACTTAGGCTTGAAATGTAGTAGCCTCATGGAGGATAAAGCCCCCATTGGGGATGTTTCGTTTTATTATTATTATTATTATTATTATTATTTGGATCGTTCGGCAACCTAGTAGAAGGATATGAATACCAGATAGTCACCACTCTACTCTATCACTGCACATTAAGAAGAAACACTTCAATGGCGTCAAAGATCCAAAGAATCCTTAGAAAATCACAACCCACAAAACTAACCAATGTTTCACGCAACCTCATGCTTTGTATCGCTATCAACGGTTTTTGAGTTCTTGGGTTTCTTCCTGTCACGCTACTCTTCTCTATTGCAACCGTAGATATGGAGAAACTTTTTACCGTGACGGTCACACTATCATCAAGTTACTAGTTCACACATTATAGCATTATAACATAGGTAGATGATACGGCTGATGTGTTTTAGGGGTGTGACAGTTCTCGTAAATAGAGGGCTTTTTTCAACAGTTCTCTCAAAATTCCGAACCAAAAGCTGAGTAGAAGAAGAAACCACACCAAAAGAAATAAAAAAGGCTCAACCCAAATTCAAACCAATTGTTTGTGTTTCATTCGGCTCAGATTTTTACCCAATTGAGCCCCCGAAACAAAATTAGGTCAGTTGGGTTTGTCACATGGCCCAATATCTTGGGATCCAAACCAGTGCGAAAAGTTTCCTTAATTCCCAATTTGCACGTCTAATTAGGTTTATTGAATATTTTATTCACGTGGAATAATAAAATATAAATCACTACGGGATGATCCAGTAGTTGGGAATAGTTTCTCCAAGTTCGTTTTTCACACCCCACATCTTAGGTTCGATTTTGGCACATGTGAATCACACGATGATGGTCAAAGGAGGTTTGAAAAGCTTTTGTGAATTTGATGGTCGTTAAGGGAGGTTAAAATATATCTGTGAGTCTTCTCGATCCCAAAAAAAATAAATTGTTGTGATAAAACTACCAACTGGTCCCTTTCATAAATCTAATAAAAAAAAAACCAAGAGAATATATGTTTTATCGTGTTTGGTCTTCATCTGGAATGTATGTTTTCCATGAAACAATGATATATCATATATTTGACCATAAAAAATTGATATATCTATCATATAATATGTAATGTAGTTGAAAACGATTATACTATGTTATATATTGGAAAATGAATTATCTCCAGATCTTTTTTTCTTAATTCATCAAATCAAGGGATTCATGTCAATTAAAATTTGATCAAACGGTTAAAGTTATTATAACTTTTAAAGTGGGCCTTATTTGTAACTATTTTATCAAATTTCAATATCACAAATTCCCTAATTTGATGGATTGAGAGGAAAAGATCTGGAAAAGAGCCCTTTCCTTATTATTGTTGTCCAATGGCAGAATGTCTTCAACTGTTGAGGTCCCACTAAGGGGACGATCTCCTCATATTATTGACCGACTTAATATCAGACCAGCTTAAAATTATTAGGCCATCCTGCCATAACATTATCTCAAATTTAGCAGCAAAATTTGAAATTTCGAATTTTTTTTGTCTTGTTGTTGGTTGTATTCAATTGTGTGTATTTTTTTTTTTTCACACGACTAGTCTGCATGTCATTTCCGCCATAAAAATGGAACAAATCGAAATGGAGTTCATAGGGTGAAGCATATTATCGTAAAATTGTTCTTTGTTTTATGAAACAAACATGCAACTAAGTGAAAAAAATTGAGGTTCCATCAATATGTGATTCATTCAACGTGCATCTTCACATGCTGCGAATTTTCAACTTTAACACATGGACAATAGAAAATGATGAAGTGAAGCACGTGTAGGCGTTTGACTTTATACGTGGAACAACATGCTTTGATACTATGGAAAAAGTTAGGGTTTCACCATACAACCAATTTGTTATATGGGAAGCACTCAACATCTTATAAGTCCTTACAAAGTTTCGTCCTTTACAGATACGAGATTCTTTTACATTTACATCATACACTAAGTATTAAATGAGGGGATTTGTTACAATACACTGAATGCATTGGTATTTGAACGATCAGATTAAGACAATAAACATTCAAACTCGAGATATGCAACTTCAATCGTCCAATACGTATCGGTGTATTATAGAATCTTCCTAAGTGTATAAAATGTGATTTATTATGAAAAGCATTTCCGGAATATCTGCAGCTCAAAAGAGACAGGTCTCATCATCCCGTCAAAATAACTGGAAGATAGATTTAAACCCAGTGAGACCCACCCACCATTTTCCTAATAAACGACATAAACATTCACATTTTTATGCCGTTGGCTTCATTCGTTCCCAGCTCTGCTGTGCCGACCATCCGTTCGATCATATATTAGTCGTTAATAAGTCATTTTCCACCTATAATTCTAGTGTTTGTATTCTTACCCTCGGTTTGGTTGGAGCCCTGAAATTTGGAAGCCACGGATCAAGTGATCCAAACCTTTAAAATTTGATTCAACAGCTGAAAATAAAGAAGTTAGTAAAAACTTTTAAAAGTTATAATAATTTTTGGCCGTTTGATTAAATTTCAAAGGTCCGGATCACTTAATCCGTGGGCATTGGAGGAAGAGATCCGGAGATAATCTCCCTAAAATGTGGGGTTAAAGTTGTGGTTGATATCATAATAGTTTGCGTTTAGCATGGTGGTTGATATCATAATAGTTTGCGTTTAGTATGGTGGGGTTGGTGAAAACATCGTTATTTTTCACAAAGCGATATTATAAAATTGAGAGACACATGAATGAGGTCGACTGAGTTAGATAGAGAAATGCTAACGATCTTTTCATTCGGATATTCTCGTTCTACTTTTCTCAATTTTCTTGATCATTTTATAACGTTGCACGATATTATATGAATCGTTATTTCTTGCGTCATTATATCTTCTATGCAACAAATTAACTAAATCTAAAATTATTTAATCATCTAACAATTATCTTATAAATAAACAAAAGGTAGTATTATCCACACATCCATTTTACTTCTTACACAAGACACATCCCCTATCAATTTCCAGGCATTACCAAGTGAATTGAATAACATCAATGGCCAAAAACTAACGAATGTGTGTGAGAGGTAAAGATAACACTATTCATAAACGAATCATATTTCTCATTTAAACGTTAAGAGATTTAGCATCAAGCAATAATACAAGATAAAAATATAAGTGTCAAAAAGATAAAATAAGAAAATTTGAGTGAAAATGTTGCTAATAGCCCTACTGAGTATAGAGCTAACCCACATTTGAGAAAAAAGCGTTATTAGGTTTGACCAAATGACCATTTAGCATGTCATGCGCTTTCCATGGGAGAGATGAGGACCCCTAGATTTTTTTAACGTGCACAGAACACGGAACGATATGTCATATGTCATTATATAAATCATAAGTGAAGGGAATGTGTTTTTTAACAGTCTCTTCACTTGTATAATCATATATGATGTGTGTGACCGTATTTCAGACACACTTAAAAATATCTCCTTACTAACATGAAATGCTGGCAATTCACTGTATTTAATACCTTAAAAGGAACAATCTTTTTGTTTAGTGCTTGCAGTTATGATTGAATGGAGATATTATTGCGCCGCTAATCATATATTGTCATTCGAGAAAGTTACAAACGTGGTTGATTTAAACAGTTATTACATTGATATCATTGGTGTAAGTTAGTTTCTCTCTCGAGTCTCGAGTCTTAACTTTGAGCCGCTAACTCCCAAGGGTAAGAAAACTTCAATCTTCACTGCCCTTCTTCCCATTTTATCTGTTCACCAACAGTATGGAACATAAATTTATGCTGCCATTTTGTGCAGAAGAACTTGGTTAATACAATAGTCAACGAAAAAAATTGAACCTTTGCTTGGTTCTTCTGGGTGGGACAAGAGGGTGTTGCATACGAAGTTACACTGTCTTGGACACATTTTTTGACACATCTTTTTATAGAGATGGGGAAATGCCACTACTGGGATCTGGATTCTGAGGCATGGAGATCAATCATATGACTTGTATTGGTCATCGGGCCACTCATCCTTTCTATTTACTCCAAGATATATGATTTGTATATGCTGGAAGTGTAATACCGGAGAGAAACTTACATGAATGATATTTTAAGTTTATAATACACTATTATGTTTTTTTATTTTTTCATATGACATTATTTAATTGTAAACTGTTACATTAACGTTCCAATTGCATGCAAATTATTTTTTCTTGTGAGGTAGAGTGTAGTAAAAACTAAACAAGTGTTTGCATTTCAGTTTACAAAGCTTTATGCATCACCTAAAAAGGCAAAAAGGGAAATAATACAGACTGTTATTCTACCCAACTGTTTTCTTCAATTCGTTTCCTTAATTTCTCTTCAAGTTTTCTGAAGTCCTCTTAAATTCATGACCAAGAAAATTGAATAGAAAACAACAATTAGCGACATCCATATAAAGTCATAATTATATAGTCCTCGATCCTGCATGGTTTATAAGAGTGATTACAACATCAGCATCAACAAAATCTTATTTCACTAAGTGGAGTCGGCTGTATGAATTCTAGAATATTGCTGCACTCGGTTTTGCACAAACTCTTTCATTAACTCCAAGTACTTCATGTCTTTTATTCAAGTCTCTTTCCAAGTCTTTTTTTCTTAAAGTCTCTGCACTCTGCTGTATGAATCCATGTTTATAAGAGTGATTAACTTGAATTAAATTCTTTAAAGCAATATTTGTGGACAATGATCCAGCACCCAAATTTATACTATGATCCACCACTCAAATTCATCAAATGTCACGCAATAAGTAAGATAGTGTGATAAACAAACAGTGATAATCCACAGATTGCATATAAGAATCGCCCGAGCAAGTTGAGCTCCGTTTCGATTAGGAATGTAAGCTCTTTTAACTTATATTCTCTAGTAGCTTAGCTTGGAATAAGAAAGCTACCTATGGCTGGAATCCTAAGCATTCTTTGTCAACCTATGCGTGCTTTGCTTTTAATTATTTTTTTGGGCATGTTTAGTTTTCACATTGGTTTTTAACTTTAATCATGCATTCATTCATTCATTCATTCCTTTTTAGGGTTGGCATGGCTTCATGGTGAAAATTGAAACGACAAGCAACTTTATCCACATGGGTGCATGGGGTGGTGAGGTGGCCTTGTGCTTAGTGGTACCAAATTCACCAAATTAAGCATCCTACACTTCTCCTTCTGTCAATTGACTCAATTTTCCATGTCCCTACAAAAATTATGCATTCCCATGTCCCATGGTCCAACCCTATGACTCTCACTCGAGATAAATGTATTTACTACGGAAATGTCACCATCGTGGTATCCCAGTTTAATAACTTACGGTCATCTGTTTTAATTATTTTACATAATAGTGCGGTTAGGTAAAAAATTACCTAATATCACGCGTTTTAACTTTTTTATATTGCATTGTATCTTTAGTCTAATGAGTTATTATGAATTCTGAGTGTCTAGAGAAGTCTCAAGGGAGGAAAGAAGTCCCACCATTTCTTCAAAATCATATGGTGACATTCTTGTTGCGTAAAAGTCTTTTTCAAATGACCAGCTAATATGAGACTTTCATTCTACGAAGAAAAATTATCCTAAGATTGCCTAGTTATGCTAACTAAAGCATATGGTGAGGCCTATGTAGCGAACGTTACTATATGAATGATGTGATCGAGGAAAAAAATTTCAAAATGCCCGCAATTCAAATAGATACTCCACGTGTCATTAAATAAGTATAGTAATAGAAAACTGTAAAATACAGTAAAACCTCCCCTTCCTTTTTTTTTCTCTTGAACCCTCTTCAATTTATATTAGAGAACTTTAATGGAAGCTCTCAGCACTATTCATTTTAACGAAAAATCATATTTTTACATGTTCCGTTCTCGCTTGAGATTTCCATGTTCCGTTTTCTCCACCCTACCTCACCCCAAGCCCAAGTAAACTGTAAAACACAGTAAAACCTCCCCTCTCTCTCCCTGGTCTCTCGATATCTCTAATTCTTGATGCTCCATCTGTCTCGCTCAACCGCGCACAATACATACATACATTCCAAGTAGCTCATACAGTTCTCTTCTCTCTCTCTCTCTCTCTCTCTCTCTCTTTTTCTTTTGCCGTAAAGAATAAGCTTCTGGAGAAAAGGAAAAAAAGAAAGGAATGTTGATCTGAACCCACTTCCCACACTAACAATTCGCAAAAACCCAAAACCAAAATTTACGTTCTTTTTCCCATTACAGAGAGAGAAAGAGGAGAGAGAGAGTGAGTGAGTGAGTGAGTGAGTTGCCAGTTTTGAGAGAGAGAGTGATATGGGTGGGGTGACGTCGTCCATGGCGGCCAAGTTCGCCTTTTTCCCACCGAACCCACCTTCCTACAAGCTCATCACAGACGACCACACCGGCCTCCTGCTTCTCAGCCCCTTCCCTCACCGGGAAAACGTGGAGGTTCTGAAACTGCCGACCCGCCGTGGCACTGAGGTTGTGGCAATCTACATTCGCCACCCTTTGGCCACTTCCACTCTGCTCTACTCCCACGGCAACGCCGCCGATCTGGGCCAGATGTACGAGCTCTTCATCGAATTGAGCATCCACCTGCGCGTCAATCTCATGGGGTACTCTGTTCTCTACTCTCTCTCTTCTTCCAAGTTTGCCACTTTTTGCTACTCTGTCATTTTTGGAATCTTGGGTTTTTTATCTCCAGATTTTGAGCTTTGTGTTCATTTTTCTTGATTACTTGCTAGTGTTGGCTTCTGGGTTTTTCTAAAGTCAGAGCCTTTGTTAGTTTTTATTGCTGGATTACTATTCTTGGCATCTGGGTTTTACTAGTCTACTGATCAGCTATATTTGTTTGGGATTTTATGGTATTAATTTATGGGATTTTACCATAAAGTGGATATTTTGTAGATATTGGAGTAGTTCTTCATCTTTTAATTTGAAGTTATAGCTGAAACGGGATGTAGCTGTAGTTGTTATGCTTAGAGAATTTCATGAAATCAAAATCAGTTTGTCGTCGAGGTTCGGTCAGTTGATCTACGTTGTTTGCCATCTGTGAGTGAATTCTCCAGCCCCTTTGCCCGTTTAGACAGTCTAGTCTAAGATGATTGAGTAATTGCTAGCGCCCTTCGTACTGTGATTCAGTAATTTAATGTCCACCGTGATTGCAGTTGTGGTGTAGCTTTGTATAATCTACTAACTGAGGCTGTATAATCTTTACCAGTGCCATTGCATAACTTACTGATACAGTTTGATCCTTTACCATTGACATTGCTTACGTATCGGTATGTCTTTCAGGTACGACTATTCGGGGTATGGGCAATCAACTGGAAAGGTCTGTTGGAGATTTGAATAGTTTTTGTATTAAGTAGTTGTTTGAGCACAGTGCATCATGTAAGTCCCATATTTTCTGTGTTCCAGGCAAGCGAGCAGAATACATATGCAGATATTGAAGCTGCATATAAGTGTCTTGAAGAATGCTATGGTACTAAGCAGGAAGATATCATTCTCTATGGCCAATCCGTTGGAAGTGGCCCCACGTTGGATCTTGCTGCTCGGCTGCCTCAGTTAAGAGCTGTTGTCTTGCATAGTCCCATACTTTCTGGTTTAAGGGTCATGTATCCTGTAAAGCGTTCATACTGGTTTGACATTTACAAGGTAACACAACACTCTTCAATTTTGCGTATCTTATCTTATGCTTAGTTGCCAAGTTTTTGGCCTTGATCTAATTGTAAGTTTTATTGTGTTATTTACGCACAGAATATCGATAAAATTCCACTGGTCCATTGCCCCGTTCTCATCATTCATGTAAGTATGCTACTCCATATTCGTCTACCTTATAATATCATATATGTTAACACTCAACCAAACCAGACTTCTTTTGATGCATGCATTTGACCAGATATTATCTTCTGCGATTTCTTATATCAGACAAAATGTACATACCGTATAACATATTGTTAACAGTTTTATTGATGCATTAGAGTATAGAAACCTTGCTGTTCTTAACATTTAATTACCGAGGTTTGACTTTTTAGCCAAAGAACGGAATTTTAAGAAAGTATTGCGCTGATGTATAAGGGGTTTGTCTGATCATCATCTGGCATGCCATGTCGAAAGATTATATATATCATGACTATACGAGATGCCAAATTGGCCTACTCTTCACATTTTTTAGCCATTATATTTTCCTGTAGGGGACTGCGGATGAAGTAGTCGATTGTTCTCATGGCAAGCAACTCTGGGAACTGTGTAAAGAGAAATATGAACCACTATGGCTTAAAGGAGGAAACCACTGTGATTTAGAGCTCTATCCTGAGTATATCAGACATCTCAAGAAGTTCATATCAACCGTTGAGAAGTCTCCTTCCCAGAGATACAGTTCTAGGAGAAGCACAGACCAGTTTGAGCAGCCTCGGAAGAGTACTGATGTTTACGAAGTTTCAAGGAAGAGCACAGATCGAAGGGAGAAACCGAGAAAGAGCACTGATAGGCCTGAAAAACTGAAAAATCAATTCATCAGTGCTGATAAACTAGAAAAACTAAGAGTATCTTTTGACCACATGGAAAGGTCACGGAGAAGCGTGGACTGCCATGAGAAGTCTAGAAAAAGTATCGACCACCAAATGGACAGAGCACGGAAGAGTGTGGATCGATTGGATAGAATACGAACTGGGTAATTGTTGTTCTAAAACCATATGCAAAATTCATAGGGTTTGGCGTTGTCGGAAAATTATTTTGGTCTTTTTTCTTCCTTCTAATTTATGGTATTCTTGCTGTGTAATTTGGGTTTGTGGCAGTTGTGTAACTTCTATTTCATGAAATGAGAAAAGGTTTGGTGTTAGATATGGAAACAAGGTCGGGAACCAAAAACAATTGCAATCGAGATTTCGATCTCTCGTTCTCGAATTGGGACACCAGAAATGGTTCATTCAAACTCTTTATTCTATTACTTGTGTATTCTCTAAAGAAGTTTACAACTTGCTGTTGTTGATTACACATAAACATGAGTACAATCTGAAGAACAAACAAGATGTATTTTGTCCCTGCAACCATATGTTGTTGCAGAGTGCTGACTTCTGTATGAACCAACATTCCAAAGTTTCACCTCGCCCTCGCTTTTGGGCGAAGGACGTCACTAAAGTAAACTACCACCTATCCATGATAAGCGGTTCTTGCAGAGAGCCAGCTACATTTTAGGCGTGCGCTCACTGTGTTCAACTATGGCTGTTGGAGGAAGAGTGCCAATGCAGATCTCATGAACTGTTGCAAAAAGTGGGAAGAAATCTAGCCACCCACGGTGGCTTAAAACTTCGTAAACCTCTTTTGCGGTTGAGACACCCTTCAGAAAAGGAAAGCAAAAATTGATAAACACCGCTGAGTGATAAAAAGATGGTTCCCAAAATCTGAGTAATAACACAGTTCAGTTCTCATAATTTTTAATGTGAACCTGTAATTTTTGACCCTGCAGCATTTCTGCTTCGAGCTCATCAAACGATCTGCAGACAACAAATGCATAAGGGTAATAGTTGGAAACCACCTACTTTTCACAAGGTTTATGTGCCAAATTGTGGAGCCTTTACCTTTTCCCTTCACTCCTTGCAAAAGCTTCCGCTACTTTCCTGTTTCTTCCTCCCACTGCCAAACACATTGAGGTTAGAAAGAAAGAAAAAACAAAAAATGAATATAAGAGATCGCCATGCTTCCTTACAGCATGTTGTGATGAGATCAGCAACGCCACAGCTTTCGAAGAAGGTGGTGTCCTTGACAGATGAGAATAACATCTTGGAAAATGCCTTCATTTCCCTTAGACCAATTCTCATAATTGCAGCCTGGTCGTTCAAAATAAGCAGTCGAAATGAAATAGAAAAAGCAGATTAGACATGGGTTCAACCTTTACCGAAATTTTTGAACTTACCTTCGTGTTATTTCCCATCTCCAATCCGTCCACAAAACCTGCTGCTATGGCCACAACATTTTTCAGGGTTCCACACAGTTCTACTCCTTCCACGTCTTGGACCTATAGATTTCACACAAACCCAAAAAGGTGTAAATAGAGCATTCCTCTAATATATACTTGATGTGATGCAGAGAAGTTTTAGTGCTTATGCACTACCGAATTTGTGGGTTGTAAAACTAGTTCCCGTCCATGCCAAACATTCATGATAGTAAGAGTACTTCAGTACAACAGTGATTGTAACAATGTATTTGACGTACTCACAGGTGTGACTATGAAGTAGGAAGTACTAAACAGCTGAACCCATTTCTGTGCAATCTCTTTTTTTTCTCTGTATCCAACCGTGGCTTCACTAAATTTCTCCACAGCAATCTACACAAAGAGTCTCTAGTTTCAGAAGAACCAGATGGGATATGATCTGAGAAACTAAATCTTTTAAGAAGAGTGAAAAATCAAGCTAAATAACCTCATTAGCTATGTTTGCTCCCATCAGAACACAACAATTAATATCCAATTGATCTGAGATGAGTGTCGAGATCATGCATGGGCCTTCCATCTTGACCTCCATTCCTTTGATGAGGGAAATCGCCTCCACATCTGCTTTTACCTTCCCAACAAGCCTCCTGCATATACCCTCCATAAATTGATGTGGAGTAACAAACACCAACATGTTCGCACCGTTCACTGCAAAACTCCCCCTGTTATAAAAAATTTTGCTCCAAGCACCCAACAAATTACACAAATTCAAAACATTGTAACTTCAAAAAGTTCAGCAAAGCTTTTGCTGAGAAAAGAAGTACCTGCATTCTCAAGATCCGGGTCTGCAACAACATTTTTCCCCAGCTTAATGCCAGGCAGATATTTCACATTCTCCTATCGAAAAACACAATACAAACGTTTTCAGTGGTGTAAATTCATTCACATATAAGAGGAATGCATTAAAGATCATTGCTTTTTTACATTGTTGCGGTTGATGGCATCTGTGAGCTTCTCACCACTTGGTAACGTTTCCTCAAACACCCACATTCTTACTTCATCTGAATTCCGATGCAGGAAAAAAATAAAAATAAAACTCAAATTGCAAGTGGGTTTTCATTCAAAACTCGAATTAAAATTGGGTTTTCAGAATTTTCATCCATTGAACACCCAACAGAACAAAATCCCAGAATCAAACAAGAAAATTCAATTAATTTGGCATTCTCTAGGGAACAAAACTACAATATGTTCATTTTCTCAGTAACCAAACATACAATTAGAGAGTACTATTCTGACCGTTGGCATACATAAAGATTCTGGCTTTGCATGCAGAAAGAAAATGGAAACGCAGAAAACAAACAGGAAGTAACAATACCGTGGAAAGAAGAGAGCCTGCGGGTGTTGGAGGCAATGAGCTTGGCGGCAACACTGCCCCAGTTGCCACTGCCTACGACGGTGACTCTGGTTTTCTGGGGAGGTTCAGCAGAGCCAGTAGAGTAATTTTCCTCCTGAAGTTCTGGAGCCATGGATGAAGAGGAGAGAGAGAGAGAGAGAGAGGAGGGCAAAAGGGTAATGCGTGGAAGAGAGAGGAATAGGAATAGGAGGAGCGAGAGAGAAGGAGAGGAGACGCAGAATATAAGAGAGAAGACAGTCGTCGGCGCGGAGATGCCATACACGTTTCGTCACAAACGATGTGTATTCTTGTTAAATCTGGCGATCTCTTCTAAGAGACAATAAATTATATTTACCACCATATTTATATATGTTTTTTGAACTTTTTATCTCTCTCCAGTCCATTCAAATATAAATAAAAACATCGTTATAAAATTGTGACAATTTTGGTTGTGCTGGGATGAATCCTAGATGTTGGTGCCTGGTTTTTGATGTTAGTAATGTAATTCTAGCAGTGGTGGGAAAGGGATCCTCTCCGGACAATTTGCATTGACAACACTCTTTAAATTATCTCAAAAGCACTTATCAGATTGTTTTAGCATATATCAATATTTGTTGATAAGTGCACAACATAGTCCAATTGATGACAACAAGCTCACCAAGTGTGCGACGTAATCACTCAGTGAATAAATTTATTTATTTTTTTCGCGCTACACGCTCTATTTTTATCTGAAAAACTTAAACCTTTAACATTGAGACCCTTTAAGATTCAAATTCTGAATGTGTCACTGCACACTAGTCTCACCACTGGTATCATCCGAATCTCTTAAGAGGGTGCATTTTAAGCATTGAATTCTTGATATTGACTATATGTACCCATTTGATATTTGGTATTACAAGATGACACTGCATAATCTACTACAAACCAAGGTCTACTATATGAACATGGGAGGATAGGAATCAGGATGACGGTTATCTCGTGATCCGGTTCAATTGGAAGTGGTCGTATTTAGTATTTACTTATCTGTCGAGAATTTGACATGTGTAAATAAAATTTGTGTATGTTGAATTTGTACGTAGGTTGACTCGTTTAATGGAAGGGCAAAATAATGTAGGGTAATTAGTATGAATTATCACTTTTGACATTTGGTTGCCAAATTGATCAGTGTTTATTATGTTGTCATTATATTATTGTTACATGCTTGTTATGTCATTGTTAATCATCATTATATGTTCAATATGTCGTCCTTACTAAAAAAACTGATCAATTTCTATAATTAAATCTCAAAATCTGATCCATTAATTGCACAAAATGTTATTTTCTGCTTTAGATCGGAGGGAAAGCTATACCACAATGTTGTAGTAAGTAGGCAAAGCAACTAGCTAAGCAATTGTACACCTTTATTACTTAAGAGGAAAATATACCGAATTATATATACTAAACATTTCACTATTTTTTAGTTGAATGATATGTCAGTATGTTAAATAGTTAATTGTTAAATGAAAGATAAATTAGTAGAGATCAAATCCGCATCATAATACATAAACATAATTATTTTTTATCATTGTGATCAACGCCATTTACCTACAAAAGTTTACTATTTAAGAATCGTTTGTTGCAGATGAAAAGAATCGTGCAAGGATATATTATATTCTTCTTCTTTATTTGTCCTCATAATATCTTCATCCCACGTACCATTTCTTGGTAGAAAGTGGGTAATATGGCTGTAAAAAGTAGGACAAACCGAATCTGTACTGTTACAGCATGCGTAGAGCGTAACTATTTTATTCCATATCAACTTCTTGTCGGTCAAATTAGATTAGCAGGCTACAAAATAAAGTGGTCTAATTAAAGAGACTGCCCACGTCTACCTTAGTTTAATTAGTTGCGATAATTCACAATTAAGAATGGGAAAATGCTTTTCATATATCTTTTTTTATCTTTCACACATCCTTTATTAATTTCTGTCACTTGATCCTCTTCATTTCATTTGATTCAACGATTGAAAACTGAGAGAAATGTGTGAAATGTTAAAAGAAGTGTTTGAATTGCACCACCATGAACAACAATATGTTCAAGTATTGATTTAGACAAGTCGTTAAGTTGATACTGTTAAAATTGGCACAGTATCCCTCAATGTTGTTTAATAGATAGTCTATTTTGATCATTAGACTATCCATTAAGGAATTGAGATTATCTTTGAATCTCAAATTCCGGAGCTGACAGACCCAACAAAGCATTCAATTTAAATCATGGAGCCGTCATTAGTCTCATCCCATTGACTAACTTCACACACAAAGCCATGCTCTCATCTCTTTCTCTCTCTTAAATGGTCCATATTGTTGAGTCCATCGGCTCCGGAGTTTGAGATCTGGAGGTGGTCTCAATTCTCCATTAAGCATGTGTATGTGCATAGATGGTAAATTTACATACAGGATAGGGCCATAGAGAGTAGTATTATGGAAGTGAAGTAAGCCATGAAAGTAAAAACAATTACTTGGAATTAATTCTAGCTATCTTGCCTGATCCAGTGCTGCTCTTATTAACTACAAACGATGAGGAGTACGTAGTAATTAGCTAGGTTAATTACGGCCAGTTAGGGTTCGAGGTAATTATTGTGCACAGGTCGCTGCCTACCGGGGATCGAATAGTCCTCATCGTGCAACCACAAAGAAGACGGAGATGGAGAACGAGTCGGAAACGGATGCCCATAATTTACTTGTCTTCGTCCCACTGCATGCTGTACTTGATGTTGCTGATCGTGTGATCTCATCCCACCTACGTACGTACAAACTTAATTACCATGCAGACATTAATTCATGCATGTTTGGTGATAGAAAGAAAAATAATCTAATTAGTACCTGCAGATAAATGAAGTCTGGCTGCTGCTGCGAACGTTTGAAGTTGACAAAGAAATAAGAAGCAGATCATGATCGTCTTAAGAACTACAACGATAATCTTCATTTTGTTATCCTTGTAGCTAATAATTGTTAGAACCCTAGTTAATTTCCTCCTCTCCTGCTAGTTAGCTCTCAAGTTTGTTCCCAGCTAGCTCATGATCTAAAGAGAAGTATAAATTTAGCTGCAAATATATCAATATATATAATTTAGGATCTAAGGACATGAGCTTTCAACAATCCAACACACTATCGTTTAAATATGTTTTAGCTCAAAGATCATGTCTACCAAAATCACTCAAGCCCAAAACTATATGACCCTTAGATTAAATCTAGTGTTTCTTTGTTGAACCATATTCATACATTTTCTTTACTACAAATGAATGTCTTAATGATTTTGGATTTGTCTAATTTTTTGCATGAATGATCTATGAATGATGTACTGAAATATACATAATATTTTGCAAGGATCTCTTAATGGTTTTGGATTTGTCTAATTTTATACAAAAATGATCCATAAATAATACACTAAAATATATATAATATGATATAATATGCAACTAAAGATATAGTTCTATCTAAATCGTTAAAATACATTACGAATATATATATATATATATATATGTATAATTCTACATAAATAATTTTAGATTTTTCTAACCTTTTAGATTTCTTCTCCTATACGGTATTAAATTATATATAACTTATGATCGTTAAAATACATTACCATATAACTTATGATCGTTGAAATACATTAACATTGAAAAAGTGTCTTCAGATCTAACGCTACATGAAAATCTGAAAAGTAATGTTATAGATTGATGTTCCCGACATGCATATCATTATGCATATTTATATATACGTTTACTTTGTTCTTCCAGCTTCCACTGCTCAACACCGGAAAAGGATCCTCTGGATTCTCTTTGTCAGATTTTAAGGAATTCATTAATCGTGTATGTTCATTGTACATCATCCGATCAATTTTCGTTAAATACTATTTATATTTAATTTAAAATTTAAAATTTAAAATAATTTTTAATCGTACGATATACGATGAACGAACAAGATTAATTGATCACTGGATCCTCACAAAGAGGATCTAAAAAGGATCATTTTCCATCAACACCTACATTTAAGTACTTCAGAAAGGAGAAGGGCATATCCATGTGTACCAGTACCATCGATCCATGTATGCCCACCACGTGATCTTTGATCTTGAATCGATATCGGTCTAGCTACTTAACATAATAACTTTATAGAAATCAACAATATATTGTTATTTAATCACTATAGATGATCCAGTAGTTGGAGACGAATTTCAGATATGTATTCCACACGGCATATTCCGAGTTCAATTCATAGCGCTGGTGAATCGTACGATGGTGACCAGAGTGAGATTGAAATGCCTCTGTGAGTCTTTTCGAATCTCCTAAGGGTGGTTTGCCGTGATGAAGCTACCATCTGGTCTTCATTTCAATAGGGAAAAAACAATATATTGTCATTTAAAAATATAAATTGATAACATTAGTGAGTGTTGAGATTATAAATCCCACATCGAAAAAAAAAAATCGTTTACATTTTTTATAAGTAATTGAGTTACTTCTTATATTGCCAGTTAATTTTGTTATAAAATCTCCACTTAAGCATACACATTTATATTTAGGACTCACATTATAACGGAGTATATCAAGTTATGAACAATATCATAATTTTTGTGAGTCTAAATAGCATGGCTAATTTGTCTTTTAACACAACAACGTTCTATATATTCACAAAACCATGCATGCAACTTCGGTTCTTCATCAATTGAAAGGAATAAACACCATGATCATGGATTTCTTCGTAGTTGGAAATTAGAATAGTGAGATTTAACTTACATCATAGTTCTATATTATTTACCATTTTCTCGCAGATAAGCATAGTTTGAAACATTTAATTCACATATTGTCGGTTCTTGGTTGGCACATAATGTATCTAAACAACCAAGAGAATGCCGAAGGGACTCGCTCAAAGTGAGATTCTCTATGAATTTTTTGTCACCTCATAGTTTAATATCAATTTCTGTATCAATATTATAAAATATTATGTCAAAAACATGAAGTGTCAGAGAAACCATAAAGAGTCTCGCTTTCAATAGTCTCCTTGGTACTTCTCAAACAACCAAACCCTAATCCAAATGCCAAAGTTAGAAGAAAAAAAGTTTTTCCTTCCATTAATAGCTATTTCTATTAATCTAGCAATAATTTTAGAACCATGCATGATCCACTAAACCCGGCCAGCCAAGAAATCCCATAATATCTCCTCTCTCCCCTTCCCTCTAAAACCAAATTAAACTATATATATCCTCTCTCTCTCTCTCTCTCTCTCTCTCTCTCTCTCTCTCTTCGATTAATTTACTCCACAGATTATCCCTACTCTCACTCCTATTAATCTCATATTAGTCTCTTGATCACCACCCACTTCCACCTCCTTAATTTGGTACGTTGGTTACGCAGTGGTTTTCCTATATAACTATCTCTAGAGAAGTGTTGCAAATCAAAGAACAAAAAAAAGGTTACACAAAACAAGAAGCAAAGATGGCACGTCAAGTCATTGTTCTTGCCCTAACCTTTGTAGCCATCGCTGGTGTTTTAGCACAAGATGAGTCAGTCACATCACCACCCTCCCCCTCCCCGGCTTCCTCCCTTGACGCTGCAACCTCACCATCATCTTCCAGCTCATCTACTCCTTCTCCCAGTGATGGTGGCGCCGACACCCCAGCCTCAGCCCCAGGCCCTGCTAACGACATATCATCCCCTCCTTCTCCCAGCAGCGGCGACGCTGCTGCTCCTGGGGGCGAGACCACCGAGCCTGGATCTAAGTCTGGGACCGCGGCTGCCCCAGAAGGCGAGGCCGCAGCTGCGGGACCCTCGGACTCTGCATCGGAGGAGGAGGATTATCCCACTGATGATCTCTCAAGGCTCATAAAAAACTGAGGAGCCTCCAATTATCAAATTAATTTAATTGATTGAGCTTGTATGTTATCTTTCGTTATAGAGTCTCTCTATACGTGGACTTATGAATAAGAAGATATTGTGCAAATTAATTAAACAGTCTTAATACTAGAACATGTTGCGAGAGGGGGGAGAAAGATCAATCTGCTGTAGTTTTGCATGTTTTTTGCCACTCCTCTCTTGACGTGGATTCTTCTTCTTTTTGTTGTATCTGTATCCTTTGTACTAGCTATTTGATCAGTATTACTAATTTCAAGTTAATCTTTATATTTAGAATACAAGAACTATTTTGTAACTTGAATTTTCAGTTGGAAAATGGAAACCAATTGCATGGTAACTTATTTGTTTGAAATAATAAGGAAGCATATAACAATTTTATGTGAGAAAAAAATGTTTTGGCCGAACTTAACAATGTGGGTTTGTGACCAAGTAGGGCATTAAAGTGATTGGTTGTCTACATGAACCCTAACCAAGTGCCCTCTTAAACCCTCAGGGTAGCAGGGTCCTTCATCCACCATGTTGGGTAGCTAAATTAAAAAAAAAAAAGTTTTAGAATTCATCTGCATGCATGTAAAACTATGCCTAACCCAATTTTTTGATTGTTATATTCTTGGAAATTTAATGTTTTGGAATTCATCTGCATATACGTGAAACTATGCCTAACCCAATTTTCTGATTGTTATATTCTTGGAATTTTTTTTTTCAAACATATACTTGATTGATAAATAAATATGTTATAAGAGATAAACATAAAAACGAGCAGCAATTAAGACAAAAAAACAAACAAGTCCAAACAAAGCACATGATAATCCAATCAGACTCAGTACGTTGACACAAGTCGTCACTGCCACAACCATCGTGCACTTCACCATTCCATCGCTTGAGTTAGCAGATTCACCGTCAACACCAACAAAAACCAAAGGCCCCAAAATTAACAAAAACACAAATGGGCAAAGCAGCCCCAAATTAATAACAAAACAAATTTCTAATTTCACAACATCTCATATCCACAAATAGTACATTATAATGCTCCAAAATCACTTTGCTAACGAAAGAAACAACCAACATTAACAACGGAAGAATTCTGCTACCAACAAAGCAAGTAGACAAAACATAATCAGAACTGCAGAAGGAGGCGAAGCAGAGACCCAAACCACCAAAGCGTTTTCGCACGTCTTCGTTTAAGTGAGCAACACTCGCTCTCGACGTGGGTAGCAAACACAATGACTAGGTAAGTCTTCTCTTTCGAAGGCAAGCATCTAGCAGGCAATGAAGGATATGTGAGTGGACGGGTGGAAGGATAGAGGACAACAGTTGTATGAGACATAAAGGAGCGAGATCAAGTGTCCAATCTGAGGCGGATCTCAGGTTCTTGGAAATTAATTGGAACGTACGTATCAGTGTTAATGAATGTTATCAGAAAGTATACTGTTAGGGAGACCAAAAATTTAAATTAAATGAAGTTTTACTAATATGAAATAAGCACGTTAATCAACACTTAAATAATAATTCAATCATCAACTACTACGTCATTTGGTTTAGAAATTTCGGTCTCCCTAACATTACCCTATCAGAAATTGTTTGGCACGATACTAGATAAGTTTAGGAGTCCTACCTCTTATACACTTATGTAATTACTCATATATATTTATATATTATACGCATTGTAAATTAAATTAATGAAATCAAGAGTCCTAATTTTTTCATGGCACACTGTGCATGCATGGAACAACCAATCAATTTGTTAATTTCTACATGGTTAATTTACTTTCAACGATTAAGATACTGTCATGCCATTTACCATGTTTATTATTACTGTTATTTTTCAGTGTTGACTAACGTTTAGAAAGTATAACACAAACAATTAGTAGACAAACAACATTTATGAATAGGTTGTCGAACTAATGACATGTTGGTTAAAAGTTTAGATAGGACAGGAGATAATGGACTAAGGAGAGAAGTCGGACTGATATTTTTGTGTACATATATCTTTTTAATAACACGACATATGAACTTCTCTAATCTGTAACGAGGATAACAAATCTAAGCGTAAAGAGATGACACCGTAATCCAACCAAGTGACCTAATGAAAGGATTTTAGGGGTTCATGAAGTCCAAAGGTTATCACCTCACAGTTCATTGTCCTCGAGGATTAAATTTGAACGATGTCGGAATTTTCATGCATTTCTAATTTGAGGTGCCATCTGAGACCGAGTCTCAAATGGTGTCTAATATATGCTTTTCGAGTAAAAAGAAGCAACACCATCACAGATGTCCCCATAACGAAAGGTTCTTGTTTTGATTTCTAATTATAGTTCTTCCAAGAAAAGCCTTGTCCTGCAACAAGACACAAATTCCTCCTACTTCATCTCCCTCCCATCCACCACCACCACCAGCCACCTACCGAATCGATCTTTATATATCTCATTCCGTTCACCATCATCCTCCACACTACCTCCTTTGTTTCAAAGAACAATATTGCAAAGACCGGAATAAAAACTCGAAACTGAGACAAAGACAAGATGGCAAATCAAGTGGTCGTCCTTACTCTCATCTTTGTTGTCATTATTGCTGGGGTTTCAGCAAAAAGGGCAAAGGCACCAGCAGCATCACCGTCACCTGGATCTGCCCCGTCCAGTTCTCCATCCAAGGCGCCAGCATCATCACCCGCCAAAGGTCCAGCCACTGCCAAAGCTCCATCCAAAGACAAAACTCCATCTCCGTCAGGTGCTACTAAATCACCGTCCTCTGCCCCAGCGCCATCCCCCTCGTCTTCATCGTCCTCTCCATCTTCTTCACCTAAGTCTGCACCATCATCATCGCCCCAATCGGCGCCAGCCAGTTCACCCTCCAGCTTCAGGAAGCCCAAGAAGCCCAAGAAGTCCACCAGTCCAGCTGCATCCCCCACGTCTGGGACTAGTCCCTCTCCTTCACCCTCCAGCTTCAAGAAGCCCAAGAAGTCCACCAGACCGGCTGCATCCCCCACGTCTGGGACTAGTCCCTCTCCTTCACCCTCCAGCTTCAAGAAGCCAGCCAAGGCTCGAACACCCCAAGCCTCGGCCAAGGCTCCCTCTAAACCTAATTAGAAGCAAAATTCAGAAAGAGAAAGGGATATCTATGTGATCACCATATGGTCCATGATCCCGATCTGTGAGTAATAGCCTCTAACATTATGGGGTCTGCAGAACAGACTCATCTAGTTATTACTTAGTAGAACCAATAAATTCCACGGTCGTTTTGTTGGCCTGACCATAATAGTATGTATTAATAAAACAACACATAGTTCGACAAATTTGAAGGAAAAATGAGCATGATAAATTGGCATTATTTTGAAAGGTAAGCACAAAAAACAACCGTTGTCGGTGTAGAATCTGTATGACAATCTGATACAGTAAAATTTCCTCATACAGCCATGTAAAGAAAGAAAATAATTTTTTAAATGAATATATCTTATGCAGCCAAAAAAAATAATCAGGGAACAACCCTGTTTCTCTTAATGGACAATCTTCTGGAATGCCAGATTAAAATTTTGAAACATGGAGTTGACGGGTTGCGATCAGGCAAATACCTATTACTGTTTCTTAAGGAGCTCTGTCAAAGGGCTGGGTATCATTGTAACATACATCCCAAACAGCTTCCATGGCGTCCTTTGCAGCTGCTTCTGAGCAATACGGATTGGAAATAACTGATTTCATAACTCTTCGTCTCACACAATCCTTCAAATGTCAAATTGAGAATCCGATGAAAAGGTACAGTTAGTCTACAAACAATAAACTAGAGCATATGATAATATTGCAAGCAAATGGAAAAAAAACTAAGAATATGAGAAATGTTTTCTCCCTCTCCGGTTTATTTCAACCAATTACCATGATTCATTAAAACCACTATTTTTAGCTTCACAATGAGACAATCAAAGAAAAACAGAAATCAAGTGACATTGTATTCGGTACAACAGATCCAAACTTGGTTATATATGAAAAGGTCTGTTTCCCCCTTCCTATGACTGTAGGTATTTGGTCTTCATCTTTCCAAATCAAATTAAGGTAACAGACTAGTTCGCTTTATATGCAAAGAAAGTATCCTGAAGGATATACATTTAGTTTTTATTTAAATTGAAGCCAAATAACTCACTTGTTCATGACCTCGAATCTTTACAAAACCCCGCAACAATTCCCTTTTAAAGTGGCAGTCACCACTTAGATGGCCAGCACGAATCTGTTTCAGAATGACGGTATGTAAATACTTGTGAAAAACAAATAAACTTGAGGTTTGAAGATACAATACGTCCAGTACAAAAAAAAGATTCAGTTTCTATAACAACGCACACCTCACTGCAAGCATGATGAGCACAATTAGACCAATCCAAGTTTTTAGCACGACAATCGTCAAAAGCGTGAATTAGCTCGTGTATCACTACTTGGTTGACATCGTCTTGCATTGTCATATGATTACCACACACCAGTATCTAGCACAAATGCAGACAGACAGAACAGATAAAATATATCAGATTCAGAAGAAGCTCATCCTGCAGACACTATTCCGAACAACAGAACATTCTTCTACAAAGAATCAATTGACAGAGATAATTGAATGACAAGAAACTATGTTCCGCCACTCAGTTCACTCGAAGATTGAAACTTTCGAAACAAAATATTCATTCGAAGTAGTAATACACAGATTCTATTGCATTTGCTAAATTCCAATTGCATAATGAAGTTTGCTGAAATCTGTAAAAATCAGAGCTTTTCAACTAAACAAATAGAAATGAAGAGGAATAGCGATTGAATTGTACCCCTTCGCCACGAATATAACCGCCGGCAATCTGCTTGTTGCAATTAATGGCCTTGATGAACCTGTCTCCAATCCCACACCCAGACTGCTCCAAATGCTTCAACAGAAATTTCACCACCGGAGCTGTCGAAGAAACAGATCAAATCAAATTCAATAACCGACAGCGAAAGCATTTTTGGTTGCAGATAAATATACGGAAACCAAAGATAAACCCTAAAGCCCTAAAACCCTAAACCCTGAGCAGACATTAGAATTCATGACATGAATTTGTTTAATGGAAAATAAAAAGCGAGGGAAAGTAGGAGCGTACTCCGGAGGCTCCTCTGGATCATGGTTTGACATTCCTCCAACGTCTTGCCGCCGTTGACGGCGGAGGGGAAGCTTGTGGATCCGGGTTCAGGTGCGGGTTCAGCCTCCATGGATTGTGTTGCGTTTTCTATCTGGCAGAGGAGCAAAGAGAAGGTGCTGGTCGGGTCATCCGGTTTGGATTTGGATAAAAGTTTGGATCCTGGGCTTGTGGGTTTATCTGGCCCACGTTCACTGGGCTACGCATTGCTGGAGTTATAGGGTTGTCTCAATGTTGTGTTTCTTTTTAACATAACGTCTATCCTTAATTTAGGGCAACAAAACCGTCATTGGGTTGATAACGAGTAATGCTATACTTACCGCACTTAGACTACTTTTAAGATAGATGTAAGGCCACCAAAACATGCGTTTTCAATCTCTAATAGAGAGATTATACAAATGTGGTTATGAAAAATATGATAAGAATATCATTTTTTATTAAACATACATTAATACAGGATTTGTGCGGACCTACTATATAGTGGTATTCCTTACTGTACGTAGGTTAGTTTCTCTAGCCAACAATGCGTATATATAAACTTATCAAAATAAATGAGTGATGTTATACTTAGCACATCTTTCATATGACATTTGTACATTTCTCTAATAAAGGTAGGTCCCACCAACATTTGAGGTCTCATCTCTATTAGAAAAGTGGTGAAATGTAATATAAAAATTGAAGTAGAGTACATAGTTGTCACCACCTAAATGGAATAAGGTCTCAAATTTGACTCATATAAGTGCGATGATATATTTTTGTGGCTAGTTCAAAATTAGCAGCATAACTAATCGTCGTCGTCCCAAAACCAAATCTTATCACAAAGTGAAGAGATTTTTTAGTGTGCCTGGAACATGAGATGGTATACCACATGTCATTATATAAATGAAGAGACACTTGAACAATAAAATTTCCCTCCACTTATACAATAACATGTGGTGTACCACCCCATGTTTCAGACACACTGAAAATTTTCTCCACACAACGGGAAGGTCCTTGTCTTATTTCTTTCTAAATTTGTAGTTAATAATAGTTTATTTTTACAAAAAGCATGAGTAGAAACACGCAATTCTGAATGTCCGCTCGAAATTCAAGATCCTTGTAATTTTCGAACCATGATCCGTTAAGCCCGCTCAGCCAAGAAACCACATTACTTCTTAACCACAAGTTAATTAAGTAATTACTTAAAATTAATGGTCATAAGGTCATGACAGAATAAACTAACACTGGTGTCTTATCCTCCACAATTTTCCTATGCTGTCTCCCTTCCACGCTGAGTCCTATAAATCTCATTTCCATTCAACCATATTATGATCCACCTACGTCCTTTGGTTGCGCAGTGTTTCTCTATATTTTACCACTATAAATATATTTAGAGACAAACAACTGCAATAACCATTCATCAACTATCTCAAACACAAGAGAAAAACCTACCTTGCAAGGCAAGTAAACGAATTAACGGAACAGGTTATAAGCTGCAGCAAACCCTAATTTCGACAAAAACAAAGGGAAGAAGAGCGAGAAGAAAAATGGCGCGTCGAGAATTGGTTCTCATTGCTCTGATCTTGTTTGCCGTTGTCGGAGTTGCGATGGCAGCGGATTCGAGCAGTAGTCCTTCGGAATCGCCGAAGAAGGACGATAAAAAAGACTCTGACAGTTCATCTTCATCTTCCCCATCCTCCTCTCCATCATCAGATAAGGACAAATCATCATCAGACAAGCACAAATCATCATCAGACAAGGACAAATCATCGGACAGCAAGTCCTCATCCGCCCCAAGCCCATCAGCACCGTCGCCCAAGTCATCCGACGATGATAAGTCATCAGACAAGGACAAATCATCATCTGCTCCGGCTCCAAGCAAGAGCAGCGACAAAGACAGCTCATCTCCGTCACCTAAATCCTCTGCCAGCTCACCCAAATCCAGCAAGGACAGCGGCAAAGACAGCGGTAAAGACAGCTCATCACCGTCGCCTAAGTCTTCTTCTTCCTCCTCCAGCTCTCCCAAGTCCTCAAAAGACAAGGACGACAGCAGTAGCAGTCCGGCTTCTTCCCCTAAGTCATCAAAAGACAAGGACAAAGACAAGGACAGTAGCTCCGGTCCATCTTCCGACGACTCATCCAGCGCCTCCGCCCCTTCCCCTGATGACTCAGCCTCAGCATCCCCTCCTTCCCCTACCCGTGACACTACTACGGAGCCTCCCTCTGACGTTGTGACTGCGGACACACCCTTGCCCGCTGAGGCTCCCTCTAAAACCGCCGCCCTCCCAGCCTTCTTCTCCGCTGCCTCCACCGCTGGTGCTGTCGTGCTCGCAGCCGCCTCCTTCTTTGCCTTTTGATCAAGCAAGCTTTAATTAGCTAGTCGTCACCCCATGAATACTTGCATGCGCATGTTCTATTATGCCCTAATTAATTCGACGTTGGATCCTACGTACGTAGTCGTATAACTGTTTGTAACGTCGAATGATTCCATATTTGTCCTGTTTCATTCGTTCACTTTACTTTGTATCAGTTTCTTTCAGATAATTAATGAAAGGGCATTTGCATTGATTATTAGGACCTCTCCCTATTAATCTTGTTTGCATGGGTTAATTATTGCACCATGATTCGAAACATAGCTGATTTAATAATTTACGTTAGATATATACTGCATGCATGCATGGTAGAAAAGTCTCTAAAAACAAACGTATATGTTTTTGACCTGCTGGTGTTCAAGATGATTTAAATATAGTTATATATCATGATCACGAGAAATTTTTTATTGTGACGGAAACATAGATGATACATCACGTGTTTTTATATAAGTGGTGAGAAATTTTACTTTTTAAGTTATTAACTTTTTAACACACATATTCCACCATTTATATAGTGACACGTGGTGTATCACCTCATGTACCGATTATGCTGAAAAATCTATCCATGATCACCAGCTTGTAACGCTACGCTTGAAGCTCAAGTAAATAAAAATATTTATTCATATATGCACCGGAGGGATATATTAGGTTAATTTGATTCTCCTTCCCTCAACTATTGATTCTATTAGAAAATAAAAAACAACATATCTTGATCACATCTGCAAGGCTTAAAGCTCAAAGTAATCAGAAGTATTTACCCATGAACTTAAAGTTTTACATTAATTTTATTCTTCCTCCCCAACTATCAAATTTTATTAGGAATTCAAAACAACATATATGATGATCACAAGTACTTATAGTAAAAATAAAGTAGAGTAATATTGCTTCTGGAAGGTGCATGGAGGCTGGAGAGTGTGAATCCACGCTCGTGGAGAGGATGGCAATTATGGACTGCAGACTCGTTGGACAAATTAGACTCACCCGATCCCGGCCCGACCCTACTTTTTACACAATTGACGGGGAAAAGGATCGTGTTATTGCTTTCCGCATGCTGCAAAATTTTCCCTTCATCCAAACACCTTTCACACACTGTGGATTGTTCTTAATTTCCACGTTACCGATGATGTTTTATACCTTATTTTCGTACAAATAGTTATTAATCATTCATTTAAATCCAAGTTTTTTGCTTAATCTTTTGCCTGTGACTATATGCAAAAAGCAGGATCAGATCATTTAAGGTCATCTGTCTAACCAAAGACATATAAGGAACGTTCTTACTTCCGAGTTCGCAAGAAAGGGGCCGTGTGAGATACAAATTCAGACGTGTCCCTATGTGTGTCTTTGGTTGAATGGATGATGTAGTATGATTATGAAAGTAAAGATTTCTCCCAATAGGTGACAGGGCATGATGGAAAGTAACACAAAACAGTACTAGTCAACACTTCTGCTTTAATTTTCGTACAAATAGTCAACACTCTGCAGTGGCATCTCAACATATAGTTAAGGTTCTAATTAATTTAAGCTAAAGGCAGAGGTTGCATATTTAGAATTTAAGAAAATTAAAGCTTGGAAATAACATAGGTCAACCGCCAACATTAATAGACTCATTGATCGATGTATAATCTTTTGAGTCCTTTGTTTTATTTAATTAAAATTAGCAGCGGGATCCCCTCCTGCAGTTAAGGGCACCGGCGGCGGTGGTGATGGAACCCACAAGAGAAGAAGGCCTTGCACTGAGGCTGGAAGCCCTGGCATAGCTTGAAGAGGCTCCTGCTCCTGATTGCCTGAAAAAAGCCCCGTTCAACAGCATATCCCCCTCTGACCTCCAGTTCCACTTCCTCCACTCACTTTCTGGTGCATCCTCATGTTTAGTCACCTGCGTTCATCACATAGTATATTAATATTTTCCATGCATCGATAACTAACTAGCGCTCCTCATATTTACATACGTACGATGACTTGTGGGGAGTAATAACTGTGGTAAAAATAGCACTATTCATAGTTAGTAGTTGTAAATTTAGGAAATGCAATTGCAACTACCTCTTTATCAAAACGTCTATCCGGTGCAAGAAACCTATTGCCTTGGCTGAGGATAGTTGGGGAAGCACTCCCTCCTATTGCGTACATTTCCCAGTGTGTGTAGTCATTGTTTACCACATGAAAATATCCATGTCTACACCTGCAATTTTCAGTATGTCTTAGTTTTCATCATTTTGTTTTATATCATTTCACAGGAGTGGAGAATAAAAGTTTTTTTTATTTTTTATTTTTTATTTTTTTAAATTTAAGTTGAGTTTGAAAAAGTTACACATTAATTATAAAGGGAAGTGATTTCGCATGCGTAAATGCGTATTTTATCCATGTACACCTTCGTATTTATGTGGTTTTCTAAATCAATGAAAAAAAAACTGACAAGAATTAAACATGAGTGTGTGAAAAATAGAAAACGAACGTGGGAAAATCATGTTCCAAACCATACCTTGGCATTCTTTGGACAAGGCCTTCTCCAAAATGATTAAAGGCAATAGTGACTTGCATGTTCTTGTCTTGTGTATACGAATCACTATGTCCCAAAAGCATGACCTTATCATGATGAGTCATGTAGTTATTCGATATGGTGATGGCCGTGGATCCATGTATGGCATCAATGAGTCCATCATGGCAATTCGACAGCGAGCAATGGTCCACCCATATATGCTGCCCATTAAAAATGGATACACCGTCACCGTCCGACACCGTCCACCACCCCGAGTGCTCCGGCGAGTTTCTTATGTTCCCATTCCCCGCCGGTTTGCAGTCGTGTATGTGGATGCCATGGATGATGATGTTGGTAGCGTAATGTATGGTGATGCATGGCCCTCCAGCAATGTGGACGCTCGCACCTCTGCCGTCGATGGTCTTGAACGAGTTCATAACTAGCTCTTGTTTTAACTGAACCACCATGTCCCTTTTGAATATGATCCACAACGGCTCGTCCTGGATCACTGCGTGTCTTAGGGTCCCTGGCTTAGGGTTTACTGGGTCGTCGTCGCCGGAGTCGGTGACGACGTAGATTCGACCGTTTCTTCCTCCGATGGCGTCCTTGCCGAAGCCAATGGCACAGTCGGCAAAGCGCTGGCGGTTTCTTTCCCAGTTGGGATCACACCTCCAGCAATCATCAATTGGGTTGCCAGTTCCACAAGACAAGTAGGCCAAGTTCCTCCTGGAGGCATTGATGCTCCTATATATATACACACACAACAATACAAAACATTAATTTATGTACTTGCATAAATATAAATCAACGAATTAAGCATATAGATAATTACTTCAAAGGTAAGGAAACGTCTGTATCATTTACCTATGGACCTCCTCTACTACTCGTTCAGGGTCTTGAACTTGTGAAGAGGATACAAAAGATGCACTTAAAGAAGTTATGAGAAAAATTGTAAGCAAAAGTGAGAGCTGAGCCATTTTTCCCTGCAGCTCTCACTTGATTTGCAGGGAGAGAGTAAGAGGTAAAAGTGAAGTTTAAGGGGATCGAGGTGGTGGTGTGATGGGCAATGGATGAGAGCTGAGTGGGTTTATAACGGAGTTAAAGCCGAGAGTGATGGCGTGATTAATATAAGAATGTGGGTCCTCCTGATCGTAATTTCAGGTTGCTTATCTGCTCGTTGTAAACCGTTAACAAGGGAACCCTGGATGTTTCAAACCGACCGAGTCAAATTATTGACTTTTGTGTGTCAATATATTCCAGAGACGCACAAAAAATAACTGCCCCCTTTTTATGATTGTTTACTTTTATTTCCTTCTGTTTCACCATTGGTAGATCATCATGAAAATGATACATATCGATGATTATTTTATGTGATGTCATTAATTATTAGTGAACTATGAGGGATCAGGCATGAACTATGATAAGAGTACTACTGATTAATTAATCCTATTGTTCTTTAATCTTACTGTATATTTAGAGCTAATTAAGAAAATTTATGAACCAACTAAACTGAAAAAAAAAAAAAAAATTAGTGTGTACTCACGTCATGTTTTAGTCCACGTAAACGTTATAATATGAGTGAGTTGTAGAGTTAATATAAATACCATGTGATGACATTCAGGCGCAATAAAAAATCTCTCAACCATAAGACTAGGACATGTGATCAGATTCATGCAGGGATTAGAAAATGAAGAGCAACGTACATGACCTTATTTGACGTTCTTTCATTAACTTTGGTCAGTTTGTTTAAAAATTACTTTTTTTTTTTCACAAACGATAGCCTTAGCGGGTTAAATTGTTAGTTGTTAGGGGAAAGGGGATTGGTGGGCTCGAAACTGCATCAAAGTGCATAAGCATCATCATTTTCCGCCACTACGGTAAAACGTCATCTACAATAGAAAGCAACTTTGATTGTTGGTAGGTTGGTAAGCATTATGCAAAAGTTACCTTCATCATTGGCGAAAGCAATACGAATTTCCCATCACGAAGATTTTATTACGGGACTGGAGGGAGTAGGAATGGAACACATTTTCTTCCCTCCTACTTACCACATGATGGCAAATTTTGACCATGTATCCGTCCTTTTCGCAATGAGGAAGAAATGGAGCCGTAATTAAGTCTAATCTAAGTTCATTTTTTACGTAATAAAAAATAAAGAAATCATCTCAAATGTATGATTTTTTTTCCCTTTTTCAACGACATATCAAGTGCATGTCTGTTTAGAAAAAATGACATGAATCACGATTAAATTTCATGCAATGCATACCAGCATATGCTTCTTTTCTCCCCTGACTGCGGAACAATATTTTGACCAGCAGAAGTAACTACTGTATAACTATATGTACTTATCAAGATTGGTCAATTATTTCAGCCATATACATAAGATTCCCCTTGTTAAGGGAATTTGAATCCATAGCGTCCTCGTGTAAACTGTTTTGTAACCGCATATTGACTATATAATACTCTGGAGCCAAATAAAAGTTACAAAATAGTCAATACAAGAACACAACCATATCCTGCTCCATAAGTGATAGAGCGGTCACTGCATGAACCGTAGAGCAAGATAACTGCTGTGAAGCTGCTCTCCGGATTTAGGCTAGTTAAACACTGTGTTTTCCCTTTTTCATTGCTCTTTGATGGAGCTAGTGCGTGTTCACCTAGTTGAAGCATTCCTGAAATCAAGTTCTAATTAATTACGTTGAAACATCAAAATACTGGAAGGTGATTATGAATTGAACCCAAAACCAGAAGTTTGAACATATGCATGCTCAAAAGCTACATCACTAGAATTGTAAAGTATAGGCAAGGCATGTAAAATAATGCAACAACAATGTGCATGGCTAATGGCTTTATCCTTCACGCAGCCACAGCATATATGGACGTGTGGTTCAATCATGTACCGATAAGCGAACTCTTGAAAGTAATCTAATTTTAACATATAAATCAACTATAGAGAATCGATTTTTAAAATTGAATGTACCTCAACCTAGTTTCGGTTTTTGGCGTCAACCATTTTCTAATGTGGTGATTTTAGAGCGCGTCCAACTGTTAGATCCCACATCATTTAGGGAAGTGGATTCTCTATGCTTTATATGTACATGCCCACCTCCATATAACACGAGGCCTTTTGGGAGCTCATTGGCATGTACATGCTACGACGGAAGCATTCTCAGGATGGGTGACCCACTGGGACCAAAGCAGACAATATCGTGCTACGACGGAGTCGAGCCCAGGATGTGGTAGAGCCCGAGTCGAGATGTGACAATAACTCTTGGCCTCTTGGCCAACCATGAACTGCTCCAAGAGGGCGTCATCTACATTGGAACTACGATTTGAGATGAGTCTAATGTACAAGTATTTGAATTCATTTGTTTAGATAAGCTCTATATCATTGTTTGTTCGAGTGTTCAAACTTGAAATATAAGAGATTTTGTACTGAAAAATACAATTTGTAGAATATAAGCAAGATAATTTTGTAGAATATGTTGTAGCACATGTCATAGAAGATGTAGCTCATTGGGTATTACTATTACGTACTTCAATTTGCTTTTTTTCTGTCGCTTTAAGGGTTGTTTCTACACTCATTTTCCACTCAGAAGTCTTTACTCGGTTTGAACTTGATGATGGCTTTGATGGCTTTAAACCGATATGGTCATGACACTCTGTTCGTCACTGCATGTTTAATTTATGCGAGCACTCCTACTTCTTACTCAGAAAGATCCCCTTCAAGGTTCTATATTTCTTTCTCAAATTAAATTTGACACCACTTGATGTACTTCAAGTTTGTCATAGCTACTTTATTTTAGCAATATTTGTGGAAATTCAACTTTAAACGCATCCTAATTAATCTCAACCGATAAACCAACTTGATCATACCACCTTGCCGTGATATAATTCAAGTTTGTCAATTGCCCAACATAACAAATCCACTAATGATCAAGAAGTAACTAAAAGAAGAGAAATTAATAAAAATTTAACCCAATTCATGGACTACTTGGCCAGTGGATTCTCACTTACTTGAATCCAAGCAATGACGAATTTTAATCTAATCTAAATTTAAGAGAGAAATTCAATTTGAATACTAAGAGAATTACACATTTGCTCTAAATAACGTGTTTATGTGAGAATGTGAAGGTAAAAGAGTCTCACATCGGTGAAAGGAGAAACTTTGCAAGTGCTTATAAGAGATTAGGCTACTCAACTTCTTCATAGCATTTTGTTCAAAAAAAAAAAAAAAGGCTTCTTCATGGCTTTAGAATAGGTTGGCCTATTTGTGAAGCCTAACGACCACATGTGTTTCATGTCACCAATTCATTTTGTCCATATGTTTTATTTGAAAATTCTCCACATATAAAGAGGCGTGTGAAGATATAAAACTCCCTATATTATATGTTAGATTACTTTCTATATTCAAATTATTTTTATGATAGAATTTTAACTTCTTCAGTTTACATGTAAGAAATATGACAATTAACATATTTGGGTTAGATAAAACAAAAGTATGAGCTTAAACCACAAGCCCAAACAAAAGTACCAAAATGGAAATCCCATTCCTACCGACACTGTCCTGACGATCCAATCAGCACCGTTCAGTTTGGTAATATCGAGAAACGGAATCGTACGAGGGTTTTGGATTGTGATGGTGATGTGATATTTCTTCTTGTGAAAATTCGGTGCAAAAGCTTTTGAAGAGAATCGGCAACTAAATTTTACGATTAAATCATATTAACATTTTGATAAAATCTTACTCATTTTTAAAAGCTTCAAAACTCCAATTTAGCACTTTCTCGTGTTATGCCAAACAAGTAGAGGAAAACGTATGGAAGTTCATACCTATAAAGATGATGGATATATTAGCAAGGGCTTAAATGAAATCGATCTTTGGAGTTGGAGATGGCAGATGCCAGAAGGCACAACTATCCCATGAGTACCAGACTATAGCATTGATCAAAGGCACATGAAAGAGCCTAGCAACTAGCAATACCACTACATAGTCTCCCATTGAATCCAATATGGTATCATGGATAGCATTTGGTCCCCATCTATCAATCTTGCATTGGAAACAAATTGTAATGTGACCCCGAAATTATTCATCATTTAGTTTTATTAATTCATGTGCTATTATATAAATGTACAATATGAAAACATTTCAATAGATCAACTTGATCACGTTAGTTTTATAGGTCAAACCCAATTGCTGGACATATTACTTGGCTTGTGAGAGTTGCCCTACGAACAAAGAAGTTGTAAGAAACGGTGGTCCATAAGTGTCCTTACATCACAATTTGGTGGACCAACATGTTGGTCTCGGTGATATCTAATATAGGATACGCAATGTTAAGTGTGTAGTCACATAGGTGACGTGATCTATCTATCTGTATGTCAAATTTTTTGTTACATATAATGTAATTAAGCTGATCTATTAAAAGTTTTCTTATACGAAAGTGTTGACATGTCACACACCGAAAAACTTGTAACACTCCATAGCAGTGCAACTGTAAAAGTGAAAAATTACTATTTACACATATTGGGGCAAAATTTGACACAACCCGACCCATCATCGTTGAATTATCAAAGTTCGCTAATCATCCCATCATCCCTTCAAGAGATTTTTCAGTATAACGGTCACACGAGGTGGTACACTACGTGTCATTATATAAATAGTGGGTTATGTCTGTTAAAATGTTAATAACTTAAAAATTAAAATTTTCCATCACTTACATAAAAACACATGATGTACCATCCGTATTCCGTCACAACTAAAAATTTCTCCACTCCTTCATCTACCACAGCAAAACGAAATCTGGATAACAAGGCACAATCCACCCCTCCACCCAATCACCACCTCCCACGTGTCATAATGCAAATGCATCACCATCATCATCATCTCTACGAGACTGATGATCAATAGTACCTTTTCCCAATGGTCAAAACCTGCGGTCTTCTGCTTCCTAATCCTCTGCCCATCCCCAAAATACACTATCCCATTTAGTTTGCTCACCTTTTCTCCATTAATTTAGTCAATTTTTTTTTATCAGTGAACAGAGAAAGCAAGAGACTTGAGAGAGAGATGTGCAACAAGAAGAGTCTTCCTGCTCCTGGTCACGACGATCATGTGCAGAGGAGCTCCATGATTGATGATATGATCAATAAGGAGGAAGAAGAAGAAGATGAATTGATCAAACATTTAGCGGCTCGGAAATCCAGAACAAAAACCAGAAAACCCAAGTTTTTAAGTCTCCGATCCCAGCTCATGTCCGAAGATGACGGCCAAAGTTACAGAGTACCCAACAAAATCACATCAAGGACGGCCAAAGCCCGCCACCGCCGCCGCCGCCGCCGCCCTCAGCTCAACCTCTTCCCACTGCACCCGGAAACTCGGGTCAATAATGATTTTGAAGATAAAGGGTACATGCAGCAGGACGAGAACGTGGCCTTGTTGTTCGAGTCCGACGGCGGCGCCACACTCAACGGCCTCCTAACCTTCACAACCACCACCGCCACCGCCACGACGTCGACAATGTCATCCGATCTGGAGGAAGCAGAGTCCTTTTCCTACTACAAGGGACGGGAGGAGTACAGGGAAGAAACAGAGTGTGACATTGTACGGACGGCGATGAGGAGCAGAGAGCAGGAGACGAGCGTGGAGAAGTGGGTGTGTTTCTCGGAGTTGGTGGAGGGGAAGAGGGAGGAGGACTGCTTGACTAGTCCGACGACCAGTACTACTGGTACACGCGGCGGCGATTACGGTTGGAATGTCGGTCATCAACGGCGGAGCAACGGCGGAAAGGGGTTGTCGTTGGCGTTGAAGCTGGATTATGAGGAGATATTGAATGCTTGGTCCGATAAGGGACCACTCTACATTGATGGAGGAGATTCCCCACAAACCGTACCTGACTTACTGCACCACCAGGATCATCAGCTTTTTCACCTCCATGAGAACAGCAGTACTCCGAATGTAAGAAAATTGTTTAACTTCTTGCTCTTTTCGTTGATTAATGCATTGACCTTGTTTAACGATGCAAATGTCGGTAGTGATAAACAATTATTTTTTAATTATCAAGTAAATATCTTATAAGTGAATAATCAATTATGTTGGCGGACGTCTCGTGAGCCCATAGGTTTAGAAGAAATCAACGGTTTTGAGAGGTTTTATTTCTTTTAATGAATTTAGGGGTATTCAATTAGGGTTTTAAGTGATTCTTTGAAATTCAATTTGTATTTAATTAGGATTTTAAGATATTTTATTAAATTCTTTAGAAATGTGGGTGTGTTCAATTATAATTTTAAAGAAATTTATAACATTCCAAGTGTATTCAATTAGAAATTGATTTTAAGGAATTTGAAAATCTTGAGGAATAGAAACATGAGTTAATTAGTCGATTTATTAGTGAACAAGGAAAATTTTTATCTAGACGGGTGAATAGATTGACCTTAAAACAACAACGATTAATTACTATTTCTATAAAACAAGCTCGTATTTTATCTCTGTTACCTTTTCTTAATAATGAGAAACAATTTGAAAGAAGCTAGTCAACCGCCAGAGCTGCTGGTCTTAGAACCAGAAAAAAAAAATAGGTTGACTCGGGAATTGAAGAGATTTCATAGTGCATTTTAAGCATCTACAAATCTCACCTCTCCCTATGAGATTTTGAGGGAATTGAATCAAAATTTTATATGGAGTCTCTACAAATCAATTAAACTCCATAAAAATACATGAATTTATAAATTTATTAAAATATCTTGAATTCCCAATTGAATACACCATTCTTAATTTGTTAGTTGAGAAATCTGAAATGATGACTAAACATTTTAATAATATTTGTATGATTAAAATATGTTAATCAAAATTAGGTCAACTATAAAATGAAATTGAGATCGTCTCTAGATCTCTGTTCCTAAAGTCGACGGATTCGAAGATTTGAACTACTCATATTAATTTTGTGGTCCTTGTTAGTTTATTTCACTGACTCACTTTACATAAACCAAGGGTTTAAATCTATCTTTCTCCTTTCAACGGCTTGAATCTCCATGTCCTTAGACTATGGACACAAAGATATTTCATTTGAACTATGAATATTGGGTGCTTTCAAATGGAATTTGGTTTCATCATAATTTAGTTTTTGATATTGTTGTGGAATTGGGACACTTTGTTGGTGTTAGGAAAGGAATCAATTGTATTTTAACCTAAGGCCCTACTACTTTCTGCATTTTAATTTGGACCCCATTGCCCACTGCCCAATTGGGGCTATGGGACAGTGTCCCAACAATTTGTTCTGAGAAAAGATTACACATGGGTTGTGCTATGGTGGACATTTTTTTTATTTTCCACGTACCTTTCTTAACTTTCAACTGTCGGCTTGAATGAATTAAAAAATATCAAATGATGTATGTGAGGTAAAAATGAGTTTGTGGATAGCACTTCCCTTACTCATTATTCTTCTGCTCTTACACATTTATGTCTTTATTTAGTTTTTATTGAAAAAATCATAGATGAATTATTGAACAAATGTAAACAAGGTGTGTAGAAAACAACAACAAAAGATTATGCGGATATCATTTTCCTCTGTTATTCTTGAAGTTTTATTGACATTTCAAAAAATGTCATCATTTCATCCTATTCTGTAAATATATAAGTAAATTGCATTATAAGAAGTGCAGAATAACATTTTTGAGTAATCTCCCAAAAAAATTACATTGTCTTGGCCACAAATTAAATGTTTGTTTTTGATCAATTTACAAATTTGATGTTGAAGTTCCATTTGTTTGGTTGTAACTTGAAATGGATGGGAATTTGTTTAGGGTTCCGGTGGGAACTTATGGAGGGTTCCGGAAGAGGATGGCAGCTTCAAAATGAAGATGGAGCAAAGAGAGACCAGTATGTTGAGGTATAAGGAAAAGAGGCGTAATCGGCTCTACTCGAAGCGGATCCGGTACCAAGTCCGAAAACTCAATGCCGAAAAACGACCCCGAATGAAGGTACTCTTAATCTCCCATTAAAACCTAGTGTGTTATATATGTTTTGAAACTAATTAAGATGACTAATTTTCGTGTTATTAATTCCATATATGTACGTTGCAGGGTCGTTTCGTGAAGAGAAGTTGAATTAACATGCGTTTTAAACGTCTGGTCTCTATCTGACATGCATCCGGATGTTTGGTGTTTTGAGTTGGATATCAAGTGCATCCGGATGTTTATGTTAGTTTCCCTAATTTCTTTCCCCTGCTTTGCTTGTCAGTCAATTTACTGGGAAGAGGGAACATGATAAGTAGTATGCTTTTTTTGCATAAAAATATATGCACAAATCATACACAAAAAGATGATACATATGTGAAAATCAATTACAATATGACATTACTCAGTTTTATGTAGCTATGGTTCCTTTCTTAGTAGGGTTTTCGTTTTATTATACAAAAATGGAATGATATTGAAGAAAGTTTGGGTTCTACCATAAATCCAATTAGCAATATGAAGAGTAATCTAATCTTTTATAAGCCTTTGCAAAATTTCTCTTTTAACTGATGTGAGAATCTTTTACCTTCACCATCCTCACATAACGACTCTCGCAAGAACCATGTATTTACCGTATATAGGACCTTCGTGTTCTGAGCCAAAAAGGGGAGAAACAGTGAACTGTATAAGAGGCCCTTTATATTAAATACATTGTCTCTGTCCCATTTTTTCTGCTGTAGAATGGCCAGGATACCTGCTATGAAGCTACTCTCATATATATATATATATATATATATATATCTGCATATATGTATAACTAATTTATAGAGTAACAGAAAGAGCAGGATTATCCTACTTCCAAGCAGAAACTATCAAACTGTATAAATATGATCGATATGGGGGTGCCTTACCTTAATTGGTTTGGATATTTATAAGTAAGATGGATCAAGAACAGTAATGTAGAATTTCGTCAGCAGGAAGTGGAAGATCATAAGTTGACAAAAGAAAAGAGAGTACATAACTGCGCATACATGAGCGTTCTCTTGGATATGTTCATTTGTGCTCTCTATCCTCTGTCTCAAGAACATCGACCGTTTTTGCTTGGATCTAGCTAGCTCAAATGAAACATGTTCATCAATCACTCACCTAGCAAAATGCATCTCCAATAGCACTACAATGCCTTTTCCCCACTACTTTGGATCAACCATGTGCAACTACCGCTTTTTAAAGTCACCCCAACCGTGGATTACGACAGTTTGCTCATGAAGCATGTGCATTTCCTTGTTTTAAGTTTGAATTTCTCTCTGTAAACTAGAGTAATTTAGAATACCGTCTTGTACCACTAAGTTTAATGATATTTATCTTCACTTGTAAGTAAAAGATCTTAAATTCGAATCTCATGAATCCCTAATTCGAAACCAGTTTATTTCTTTACCCCTTATTGTAATTGTATCTTTGATTAAAGATAAAATAAAAAAAGGATACCTTCTTGTGAAACAAATGTCTTCCTCAAAACGAGATTGATGGGGCCATCTCTTGCTTTCAAGCCAATATGATTTCATTACAGCCCAACATTTAGAAAGTAACGTTCATGCCAAAAGAATGTTCAAGCAACTCCCCTACCCATAGATCGAACATCGTAGAACATGGTAACTTTAATAAAATCATAAATTAAGATTAATACTAGTAATTCTATATAAATCTCACAAACAACCAAATCAATCAGTAACAGCAGCTAACTAATTTCTTCCTAATCATCGATCTTAGCCTTTGCTAATACCTACAAAAGTATCACTCGTTTCCCAAGTGGGGCGATGGAATATTAGATCCCTTTCTTTCCTTGATCAACCAGTGTCATGTCATCAACACCCCAACTGACTGGAAGGAAACCCTAGACTCCCATGTGTTTGGTTTGTGAACTTTCGGATGACGCAACGGTGTACTGAAGGGAAATCGAATGATAACCTTAAGCTAGAATCCACTAGTAAACTTTATAATTTACTAAGAAGAATTGAGAGGAAACTTAAGTTGTATTGATAAAATAGTTAAAAGATCACAACTTTAACACTTAAGAGGTGTATTTAATACGTTCAAATACAAAACCAAACCCTAGAAGATCTTAACGATCAAATAGGAAATAAATAAATAGTAAACAAAGTTCCATAAACATCCCTAAAACTTTAAACGGTATTTTGGGATAGTAAAAACTTCATTATGTCGTTCTCTTCGAAACGATATATTGCAGGCCTAATTATGACACCGACAATTAGCGAACTTAGCTACGTCTAGGTTTGCATATCATGTATATGTTTTTTTTAATAAAATGTGATTGTGCATGTTTAATAAAATTTTTATTAAACATGCACAATCACATTTTATTAAAAAAAACATATACATGATATGCAAACCTAGACGTAACTAAATATAAATCAAACTTTTGACTCAATTATTCAGGGTTTATGTTTCTGGTTGAATGAAAGCATTGGGACATGAATGGAGCAACCCAAATGGGATTTTTCTAAACAATAATCCCATCTGAAAGAAAGTAAACAAAAGGTTTAAAATTCAAATACAATATTCCAACAAGTTTAGTTTAGAAAATCATTGTGCTGTCGCTACCGGCCACTTGCCAAAAGCCAAAAGCTTATGAAGTTGCATCCCTATGCGGTTCGCACAAATGGAATGTCTTTTTAGAATTGGCCTTGCGACCGTCGCAGTGGCATGGGACCAGTTAGTTGCCCTGCATTTTGTTAATTGAACTTTAAGGGCATTGTACTGATCAGCACTCTTTTATTTAATCTGTAATTAACCTCCACTTAAGTACTTAAGCATCCATGCTTTTGAGACATTAAACTGAACTAACTTTGAGCTCAACCAAACCAATACACACTACTTAAGTACGTAGATAGATAAGATGCCAGCTTTCACTTTTTAGTTGCAATTAAATATCTCAATTTGTGGAGGGAGACTTGTAATAAAAAAGATATTGGCACTTTGGAGTTCCAAACTCATCGGTTGTTGCTACACCTTTCAACTTTATTGCATGCCAATGCATGACAAGTTTGAAATGTTATAAGTGTATTCTAATTTTATGCAAATCGTTCGTTGATTCAAAAATATTATTCATACTACATTTGTACCATCTTTATAATTGAGGTGAGACTAACAACTATTTTTATTAGAAATTTGATACAAATGTGATATAAATACTTTCTATAGTTTTAAAAATAATTACTAAATTAATAAATGAACCACGTCACCCATCCAGCTACACTCACAAAGAGCATAAACTCTCCCTATATTAAGGTCAGACAAGTAACGTGATCAATCAAGCGGACCCAAAAATTTCTCTACTTTTAGAAGCACTTTTTAGCTGAGTTTTAGCTTTAGCGCTTTTTTACACTGCACAATTTTTTATCCCGGCGTGCACGCGTGGGTGAATAGACAATGCAATTGAAAGTCGAAACATAGAAAGCATCACAATTTTGAAACCTTTGGTCGTCCTTTGCCAAGTCCAAATGGACCAATATTCTACATTTTACAATGAGTAAAAGAAAGAAAATGGAATCAACATTTCTGTTTTCATAAACATAGCAGAGTTTATGCCATCAGTCGTTACAAAGCTTACAAGGATCAGCATTTCAGCGGCTTACAATTTTTAGTTGCAGAAAGCCCCAACCGACACAAAATGTTACATAAAATTAAAGTCCCTAGCTATTATCTAATAACATAATTTAGCTGGCCAAGTCATGAGACGGAGAAAAACTTTAGAAAGATCATTGATCACGTCATTCATAGGACACATCTTATAAAAATATGAGACATCTTAATTCATATTTTAGTCAGGTTAATTAAGTTAAGTGTGCATCTGCCCTGATCTGACAACCCTATCAAACATTTTTCTCCATCAGAGGAAGGCGTATTACACTTTTTTTGGTTAGTAGTGAACAGAGATTAATTAAAGATAATCTCATGATTCTCAATTTCTCAAACACGAATCGAACGACAAGTCGAAGGAGTTCCAATTCCATGAAGAAGCTTCATTTCCTTGATAGCTGGATCTTGGAGCAGAAGCACTTTCTCCTTGTCTCTGACTCCAACCATGTGTAAATATTCACCATCTTCTCTTTGTTTTCCTTTGTAAAGAAGCCTTTGCTCTCTTGCCTCCATACCAGTCACCAGCGACAGTATCATCTTTAATTCGCCTGCAGAGAACAAATGAATCAAAACCAAGATTAGGACTTGATTATTTGATTTTCTAGCTCATAAATAAATTAAGAGAAGAACATTCCAAGTGATGCCACGGTATCTTCAGTCAACCACATACTGCTATGTGAGAAATTTTATATGATGGTGTGTGATTCATTAAGGCTACCACTACAATAACATTCCCGTTAGGTGAGTTTCGCTAAACAAGGAGAGAGAAGGCTTAATTACCAAATGTTGAAGTGGCTTCAATGGAGATGTCACGGAAATGAGACACAGTTGACACTCGAACCGTGATCATGCCTTCTCCGGCACTGCTTTCGGCCGCTGTCTCCCTCGTCTGAACAAGCATGCCTCCCGGCCGACGCTCCCATTTGATTTCACTATTGTTATTAATATTGCCTCCTCCAAACTCCTTTTGATCAGCAGCTTTACTCTTGCTTTTACTACTGCTGCTGCTGATGAGCTTGCAACTGCTAAAGCTTCTGCAAAACCTGTTTGACCTCAACTTAATCATCTTTCAAATTTTCTCTGCTTTTTCCACAAGCACTTTTGTTGTGCTTTTTCCTCTCAACTACTCAAACTGCTCAGGAGAAATGAGAGGAAATGGGGAGTTGAGAGTGTTGGAGTTGGCTGCTTAATATAAGCAATAATTAGGCAAATTCGCATTATATTAACTAGGGCAAAATATAATAAGGACATCAGTTAAATACAAGCCGCCCGAAGGAGTGTTGCAAAAAGTATTGGTTGGCCAATGAGAGGATGCCACAAGAGGGACAATATGGGCATGGTTTCCCTCTGCTTATTTTATGGAAGGCCAAGTGCACATGGGCGTGGGTGCTTAGGAAAACGGTTGCTTGATTGGCGGGCCAAGCACAATATCAATTGCTTAATCAATTTGTCTTTCAAAAAATATATATGATCCTTTGGTGATTTAACAATAATTCTTGTGTATTTATGGAGAACCTAGACGGTGTGAGACTGTGAGGGAGATTTTATTAAAAATAACTAATTAAAATATAGTATAGTTATAGAAATCTAATCATGATTTATAGAAAGTGTTACGAATTATGGTATGAGTATATAAAACCTCATTTATATGGAAAAAGTAAATGATAACTCGTTTAACCTTGTTAATTTAGTTCATGATTTATTTAGAGCTATATATGATCTAAATTAAGAATCAGCATCCAATACACGATTTAGCATGTTAAGTGCCAATTGATAGATCTTTTTAAAAATGAAAAATAGATCTCAAATTAATGTGGCATATGGAATATATGTTCGATTAAATTAAAAATGAATAGAGCTAGCTTTCTTTGTCTTCATCCGTAATTTGTGATGTTGTTAGGTTTTTATGTTTATATCAGTTAGGTGGGTGCTAAAGACTTCTTTTGTGTTTACTTTTTCTTCTGGGTGGTTGGCCAATCTCTCTAGGGCATCAAACCACATGGGAGGGAGCTTAAACAATACGTGTATTCTATCTCCTCCTCCTCCTCCTCTTTTCAACCATGTCCAAATGTGCTGAACATTGAACACTTCATCGTCTAACTCAGAATATATATAGGAGTGTGCTATCCACACACCCCAAATTACTTCTCACACACTCCTTGTTAATTTCTGTCCGTTGATCTTCTTTAATTCATCTGATCCAATAACCGAAAATTAAAAGGGTGTGTGAATATCACACCCCTATATATAGTACCGCTAACCCAAATTTTTTTAATTAATCCTCCTTATTTGAAGGGTAAGTAGCCGTAATCAAAACTAAGATTCACTAAATCATCGAGAACTTATTCCGTTAGCTTGTGGTTATGGAGTTGCTAATTAAGCTTTTTTTATTATTTTATGATTTTATTTTTATTTCTTTGGGGTCATTTGTTAATCAACTTTGATAATGATAATGAAGTTTGTTTTGTGAGCATTCACGAAAGTGACAAATTGATGTCCATACGACCACATGGTGGACGTCGGATAAGAGAAACAAATTTGCATGCATAAGGTTTGACACCCCCACAACATGTTGATCCTAGGAGAAATATATTACATTAACTCATAGGTTTTGGACTTTAGAGAGCCGCCAAACGACGCATATGTAATTTATATCTTATCCTGTGAATTTAGGACGTGTTTGTTTGTCCTCATTAAAGTTCATTGGACTGGATTACTTTGCTAAGACTACTAATTCCATGTTTGATGCAAGCTGGACTAAACTTAAATGAGACTAAGTCGGACTCGTTCCGACTAAGTGCTTCGCTAGGTTGTCCTAGTGAGACCCCCCGCCCCCCCCCCCCCCCCCCCCCCAAAACAAAAAAAAAGCATGGGATTCCTAATCCCATCTCCAACATCGTTTGCACGCCTTTGTCGTTTGCAACTCCGACTCCCTTACCCATGCCCAGATCTCAAACCCACTACCTAAATCTCAAAATCAACACCTAAAATTCAAAACAAAAAAAAAATGCAAAACCCCCATAATTAAGCACCTGCAGACGAATCCCCCACACAAATTCAAAATAAAAAGGCAAAATCACTAGAAGATTTTAAGATTTTCCTAGAAAATCAATGAAGGTACTGGGCGGAGAGCTCCGATAAATCCTCTGTGCGAATCTCTACATAAGGAAAAGAGGGGGATAATGGACGAGGAAAAGTGGGAGAGGGGAGGGAGAGAGTGGGCGGAGGAAAACAGGGAGAGGTATACGAAGAGGAAGAGAATTCTAGGACAATGGTGAAACATGATAAAAAGAGGGAGAGGAGAGGGAGAGAATGGCGGAGGAAAAGAGGAATGAATTAAGATGATTTTAGAAAAAATAAATAAAAAGATATTGGTCATTAGATAGAGAGATGATTCTAGAAACAAAAAAAATGATAAATTAATAATAAACTATTAATAAATGTAGATTAAATAATATAATATTTGAATATTGTAGTTATCCTGTTTCTTAATATGGTACCAAACGTTTCACTAAGTTAGTATAATTTAAGCCAATCCAATTTAGTCTTTAAAGCTAGTTCAGTTAGAAATAATTCAGTGCAACAAACGCACCATTGGAGTTTAAATGGGGCATCTTCTCTCCTATATGCATGTGTAGCATACTAGGATGGGCTACAAGGCACCGTTACAAGTGATCATTTAGTCATGACTTGTATCTTTGCATTTTTATATGGACCTCAGTTATCGGATCGTCAAACTGTCATCTAATGTTATTTTACTCAAATCACTTACTCATGTTATAACATAAGTGTTATTTAAACACGTATATTAATTAGTTAGTACCGCTATGTGTCAGTCATCACACTCATTAAAACTTTTACATGGTAAAATTTGATGTATTCTTCTTTCATTTCTTATTTGTAATTACAAATTTGGTATGATCAATATTACGTTTTTTTGTTCGAGTGATATTGTAATTTAGTATAAATAAAGATTAAAATTTAGGTGAAAAAAGAAGTGCATGCTGTTTTTCGACCACCTTTGTTACGCTGAAGTCTGCAATTTACATTAATGTTAACTTAAACGATACTATTATATGTTTATCAAAGCGATTTGACAAAAAAAATCATATATTCCTTACAAGTACGTATTGAAATAATTAATAGAGATTTTGAAAGATTATATACCCTTAATTATATAATAGGGAGATGTGAAGATCGATCGGGCAATCTAGATGCATGCTCATGCAAGACTACAAAAAGTGATGTGAAAAATCATGCATGCAGCGCAACATTGAGCACAAGATTGATTCTTTCACGCACCCCATCAGGATTTGCTTCTTGTTTGGCATGCCAATGTGAGAAGATATCACATAGCTAGCTAACAGATTTTATGCTCATTAAATTATAGTTTTTCTTTATTCCCAGCTTCCATGCATGGAAAACTTTTTTAGTATGTCGAGACCACCGTAGGGTATTTTTTTCATTATACAAAGGCTCGGCATTTTTCCTTCTTCAAATATCCAATTATTTCTATTATAATAATTGGTATACCGAATTATGTTATCAGAATACTGAAAAGTCTCTTCCATGCATGCATGGGTTGCTTGCTATTTTATATTATTTATTTTTTCAGAAATTATCACACTGACCCTTCTTGTTCTTGCATTATTTGTCACATCCTGGTCCGGGGTGGATCACTTCCCGGGCCCGCTTCACCACCGTAGTACGATATTGTCCGCTTTGGGCTTACCATTCCCTCACGGTTTTGTTTTTGGGAACTCACGAGCAACTTTCCAGTGGGTCACCCATCATGGGATTGCTCTAGCCCCCTTCTCGCTTAACTTCGGAGTTCCTACGGAACCCGAAGCAGTGAGCTCCCAAAAGGCCTCGTGCTAGGTAGAGATGATAATATACATATAAGGATCACTACCCTGGGTGATGTGGGATGTCACAATCCACCCCCCTTAGGGGCCCGACGTCCTCGTCGGCACACTACGACCAGGGGTAAGCTCTGATACCAATTGTCACATCTTGGCCCGGGGCGAATCACTTCCCGGGCCCACTCCACCACCGTAGCACGATATTTTCCGCTTTGGGCTTACCATTCCCTCATGGTTTTGTTTTTGGGAACTCACGAGCAACTTCCCAGTGGGTCACCCATCATTGGATTGCTCTAGTCTCATTCTCGCATAACTTCGGAGTTCCTACGGAACCTGAAGCTAGTGAACTCCCAAAAGGCCTCGTGCTAAGTAGGGATGAAAATATATATACAAAAATCACTCCCCTGAACGATGTGGGATGTCACATTATTAATTACATATTTTAACAGTAAAAAAAAGGTGTCATTGTTTTATTAGGACCATATTTATATATTATTTTGCTTCCTATGAATAATAACCTCAACTAGTCTTATTTTTCTTGGTAAAAGTATTAAAAGAAAATTTTGGAGGAATATAATTTAAAAGAATTTAAAAGAAAAGAAGACACAAAATCGAATTATTAGAAAAATGGTACATGCGTTTAGGTCTCAAATTCATGAAATGACCAATGCATCAACATTTTTACGTAGTTTTATAAAGTCTCAGGTTTAAATTACATTATGAAATGACGCTTTATTTTCACTTCACCAATGGTTTTGATATTAAATTATAACTTGTTATGGAAAGATTGCCGGACATTGAAAGCATTTTTATAAGGGAATTTTTTTGAAATGTCATATGAAGTTATACATAATTTTCAATTTGTCATATGTACTAAAATTTTAAGTAAATTGTCATATCAACTTTTCAAAATTATTAATTTGTCATCTTACTCTAACTCCAACTCCATTAAATTTTCCATCCAATATAAGTCATGTGCGACATGTGTCTCGCACATGACTTGTGTTTAGGGTTATTTGGGTCATTTTATCACTTCACTTCCCTTTTATTATGTTGTATTCGATGAAAAACTTCTAAGTTTCTAAAGCCACAAAAGGGACTGCTGCTACGCTATACTTGTTCTCAGAGATTTTGTTCACACAGATCCCCTTGAATACTCTCTACAAAATATAAGTGTTTGTACTAAGGAAATGTTAAAAAAAAAACCTTGTGAAAAGATGCTGAAATGACTCAAATAACCTTGAACACAAGTCATGTGCGAGGCACATGACTTATATTGAATGGAAAACATAATGGAGTTAGGGTGAAATGACAAATTAATGATTTCAAAAAGTTGATATGACAAATTGATTAAAATTTTAGTTTATATGACAAATTGAAAATTGTGTACAAGTTCATATGACATTTCAAAAATTCTCTCTTTCTGTAAATATTTTAAGCTAGTTTGTAAGTGTTTTAAAATGATTAACAGTGTTTTTGGTGAAAATGTTTTTAAAACCAATTCTAAGTAAAATTGCAAGTAAATCCTAAAAAAATACTTAAAGTGCTTCCTTACAGAAGCACATAAAGTAGAATGCACTTCAAGTGCTTTTAGAATCAAAAGAAGTTTTCTCTAATTACGTTTTCAATCATTTATTTATTCATTTATTTTTTGTCAAACTATAGATTTGTTAAATTAGATGTTAGTTTAGAGAGTTGACATGATTCAAACTCACGTCGTGATGTAAGGGCAACACTCATCCCCATCACTGTGATAAATAATCACTTGCATGTTTTAAATCATTTTAAAGCACTTTCAAATAAGATTTTTATCTTTTGTGAAAAAGAAAAAAAAACTCATCTTCAATGGTGCGCAAGTACAAATAGAAATAAGCCTAGGCCCAATATTTAAATAGAAAGTTATTGGGCCACTTGCTGAAAAACATTTAGGCCCAATAAAATTAACAGATTTTCCTTACATTTTCCAGTTGTTTTTTGGCTGATTTTTCTAGATCACCACCGATCGCATTTCAATTGAATGGTTGTGAGAAAACCACAGCACCACTGCGAAATGAAATCAAACCCACTTCAGAATTTCACTTGCTTTTGATTAAGCACTTCCACCAAAAGCTGCAGAATTATCCATATTTATCTGGCTTCTGCTTTTAAATCTGGAGTTCAGGTATGTCCCCATCTCTTGCAGTAGCTGGGAATTCTGTAAAAATGTAAACTTTGCTGGAAATTATATAATTTCAGAGGCATTTCAAGTCTGGGTTGTTATAGTTTCTTGTAAGTATCTGGAAAAATGCAAGCTTTAATCACTTGGGAAGTACCCCAGGTAGGATTTGGACTTGGTTCTTCTTGTAAATTTAGAACTAGAAGTAGGAGGAAAAAGATTGGAGTTGTTGGTTTTCCTGTTTGTAATGGTGGAAATGGTGATGTTTTACTTGGGAGTGAGGGTTTCAATGGAAGCCGAAAATTTGGTTTCGGATGTGGGTGCTTCTATGGGCACTCTAGACTTAAACTTGCTCGGTTTTGTGAGCCGAAGAAGGGTTCGTTTGTGGTAGCATGGGCATTGGAGGAGCAAGCAATTGGGAATGAGGTTCTTGTGGAGGAAGAGACATCGGAAAATAGGTTGTCGGGTGAATGCGAGGGTGAGGGTGTTGTTGATCATCGAAATGTGGATGGAAGGAAGGGCTGTGATGGTAATGATGATGATGAAATAGGTATAGGAGGTCAAGGAGAGAATTGGGAACAGAGAAATGAAAAGATTGACGTGCGTGCGCTGGCGCTAAGCTTACAGTTTGCGAAAACAGCTGATGATGTTGAAGAGGTTCTTAAGGACACGGGTGATTTGCCCCTCCAAGTATTCTCATCCATTATCAGGGGTTTCGGAAGAGACAGATTGATGGATTCCGCTTTTGCTACTGTCGAGTGGCTTAAGAGAAAGAAGGAAGAAACTAATGGTTTCATTACCCCAAACTTATTCATATATAACAGTCTTTTGGGTGCAGTGAAGCAATCTGGACAATTCGGAGAAATTGACAAAGTATTGAGCGATATGACTAGGGAAGGGGTGGTACCGAATGTTGTAACTTACAACACTAAAATGGCTATTTACATTGAACGGGGACAAAGTATGGAGGCCCTTCATGTCCTTGAGGAGATTCAAGAGAAGGGCCTGATTCCGTCTTCAGTATCGTACTCCACAGCATTGTTGGCTTATCAACGAATGCAAGATGGGAATGGAGCTTTAAAGTTCTTTGTTGAGTTTAGAGAAAATTATCGTAAAGGACATATAGGTAAAGATGCTGATGTAGACTGGGAAGAGGAGTTTGTGAAGCTTGAGAACTTTACAAAACGCGTTTGCTACCAAGTGATGCGAAGGTGGCTTGTGAGGGATGATAACTTAACCACCAATGTGCTCAAACTGCTAACAGAGATGGATATTGCTGGGGTTCCACTTGGGAGGGCAGAGCACGAGCGCCTTTTGTGGGCTTGCACCCGTGAAGAACATTATATTGTAGCAAAAGATTTGTATGGTAGGATAAGAGAAAAGCATTCTGACATAAGTTTAGCCGTGTGTAACCATACGATTTGGTTGATGGGGAAGGCTAAGAAATGGTGGGCAGCTTTGGAGATTTATGAGGATATGTTGGACAAGGGGCCGCAGCCAAATAACATGTCGTATGAATTGATAGTATCTCACTTTAACGTCCTTCTAAGTGCAGCTAGAAAAAGAGCGATTTGGAAATGGGGTGTCAGGTTGCTCAACAAGATGGAAGAGAAAGGGCTTAAACCAAGAAGTAAGGAATGGAATGCGGTTCTTGTTGCCTGTTCCAAGGCTGCTGAAACCTCTGCGGCTGTCAAAATTTTTAAGAGAATGGTGGAGCAAGGCCAGAAACCCACAATCCTTTCTTACGGGGCATTGCTTAGTGCCCTCGAGAAGGGTAAGCGCTATGATGAGGCCCGTCAGGTGTGGGAACATATGCTTAAGGTTGGTCTGAAGCCAAACTTGTATGCCTACACAACTATGGCTTCGATTTTCAGTGGCCATGGAAAACCTAACATGGTAGAAACCATCATTGATGACATGGTTTCAGCAGGCATTGAGCCAACTGTTGTCACATATAATGCCATTATCAGTGGGTTTGCAAGAAACGGTTTTAGCAGTGCTGCATACGATTGGTTTGACCGCATGAAAGCTCAGAACATCCCTCCAAACCATGTCACATACGAAATGATGATTGAGGCTCTCGCAAAGGAAGGGAAGCCAAGGCTTGCATATGAGCTATATTTGAGAGCTCGAACTCAACGCCTTGCCCTCTCTTCAAAAGCTTATGACACAGTGGTTCAGTCCTCACTGGAATCCAGAGCTAACATTGATGTAAGACTTTTAGGGGAACGGCCACCAGAGAGAAAGGTGAACGGGCAAGGTAGGAACACTTCCAGCCAAGTTTCTTAAAAATTCAGAAGTTTCACAACTCCCAAGAGATGCAAAAACATCTGATAACGAAGAAAATACTCTGTAAAGACACAACACAACCAGGTATTCGTTACTACGAAGTATGAACTTTCCGTTGATTTTTGTTCATTCGTCTCTGTATACTTCCCATGATTGCATTGTAACAAATACATCCAGCTCGGATAAATTTCAGTCCGTTTTCTGCTTACAACGTGGATAAACTTCTTCTTTGTGTCAAACGTCGTAATGCTACGGAGACTACATTTATTCTTCTATTTGAGAGTTCATACAACGTAATACAAGTGAGCGTGGTCTCCTTAGCATTTTCCGTGCTGCAAATTAGAGATTTGAATATAGTAATATAGATTAGATGCTAACTAATCATCATTTTGAAGTGCCAGAAGGAATATATGGTGGAAACCTTTACAGCAATATATGGTGGAAGTTACGTAGAAGAATAATATCTGGATTCTATTGTATTTAAAGTAACAAGAATAATAAAAAAAGAGAATATTTTGTGTACAATGCTGGATTATCTAAACGAGCTGAGATCCTCTCCGGAACTCATTGTTCCGGAGCCCGAGGATCAGAAAATCAGGATTGTTCAATAGAGAGATCTGGGTTTTGATTTGTGTGGAGTGGACCAACGAAATGAACTAATAAAAACCGTCAAGTTCAATTGAGACAGTGAGATCCAAAGAGAATCTCGCTCTACCTTACCAAAATATTTTGCTTCCTTAAAGAAGAGGGTGATTTTGACTGATAACAATTTTTTTATTGGTAAACATGACATCTTGCAATTAATCATGTGATAATTATTCCTTTACAATTCAAAAGACAAATAATTTTTTGTGATGGATTATTTTATTTATTTTTCTTGTTGGTAACCTGCGTTAATTTGCTATTGTAACTGAAGGGACTTTATCCTTATCCTTTATAAGAAAAAAGAACTAAGCTAACTTAGCAGAGCAGTGTGCTTTTTTTTTTACTCAAGTTTGAGTCTACTTTCATCTAATTTAGATAATTTATTGTAATTATCATTCGTATGAAAAGAAAAAAATAAAAATAAAAAAACAGGTAATGGATTCAAGGGACTTAATAGTTAGTGAATACTTCTTTCTTTTTATTGGATGGTTCATAAATGCCACCAAGTGAAGAAATTCTTTGGTTCGGCTGCTGGTGGATCACGTCATAGTGATCCATGGGTGACACAATCTATCTGCCGGACCTAAGAATTTCTTGATTATGCAAGTTTTTATTTCTCAGGAGATCAAGATGCTTGCAAGTTACCACCGTTGTAAAGGAGTAGCAAGAATTGGACGCTTGAGCATTTTAGGCAATCTCCAGATAAAGTCCAATCATTTGGCCCCGGTCTAAACTCCTGCTTTGGCAACGACCAACGGCCCAAAAGAAAAAAGAGATACAAAAGTCACCTTTGTTGGCACACAAAAGCAACTGAGATTTTGACAGATGCGTGTTGTTATGTTTAACCAACAGTACTTGCTATTTCATTGGATGCCAAAACTTAGGTTCAATTGGAGGGATTGGGATTCTCTCCGGATCATTCCTTCCAAATTTTCTGCATCCTTGAATTCTGAAGCTGGAGAGAGGGATGGAGAAGAGAAAAGAGGATGAACAAGAGAAAGTGACCATGAAAGAAGATGAACATAAGAAGGTGAAGGTGAAAGTGAACATCAAATCAATTTCTGACTATTCAATTTTTGATTGAAGTAATTGAAGAATTCAGAGAATTAAAATGGAAGGGACACATGGCCACTATAAAGCGTGAATACGTTCTTATCCGTTTTAAGAAGAAGTATTGATGAAATTTTTGACAATTTAGAAAAGAATATTATTGTTCATTGAAATTTGCAAGCAAAATTCTTGTGGTGGACATCAAATCACATGCTTTTGAGTAAGTGTGTGGAGCCTGTAGATTGGATGTTGTCCAAACAAATAGATCAAATCTATAAAATTATTGTTTTGGTTTGAAAATCTCAAATTATTTAAGCCTGTTCTCAAATAACGTTATTACTTACAAAAATTAAAATAGATTATTAGTATAGCAAATCTATACTAGGGAAATGATGCACTTTTTTTTTACTCTGAGTGCAGTGTCATTTTAGATTTTATATCGTCAATCTCACTTAATAAGACAACGTTTGATTTTGTAGTTGTTGTTAGTTTTTTTTAAAATATTAGAATGGTGTGCATTACTTAAAAATGGGTTTGCAAAAATCACTACTTAGACTTTTTACTGTCAACACAAAACGGCATATTTGTGTTACGAACGAATATAATACAACATTACGAGCAACTTATTAAGATGATATCGATATCAGCCATACAACATTACTTGCTATTAATAGTGGCACGAAACTTGTAGTCCAGTTAAAAATATTCACTCTCTACCCTGAGTCTCGAATTTAACTCTCTACTTTTTTTTTTTTTTTTTTTTTCCAATGTCGTTTGTAACATTGTATCAAATAAGAGGAAAGAAAGAAAATAAAATTACTTATGGTACTGCGCAACTGCGTTGTCCGAGTCATTGTGTGGTGTTCATTCTTTGTGCAAATTGTTTATTGTATTTTTTTTTTTTGTTTTATTTTTTTTTGTTTTTGTTTTTTTTTTTTTTTTGGTTGCTTTGCTTTGCTTTCAAGTGAACAGAAATCTAAAAAGTAAAATACGGCTCAAGCATCATCCTCCTTGAGCTCCTCCTCCTGGTTCCTGGATGGTACCCGCCACCATTCACAATTTTCCTACCACTTCGAAACGTTTCTTCAACCGCCTTCATATCGTTTCACAAATCACAAACCCCATGTGATTTTTTACTATTTAATGTTCATATTTTTCAACTCGAAGGTTCAAAAATCAAAACTTGAAGCCAGAAGAAGAGTGAATCACAGATTTTGGGTAAGTTTCTGAACTGGGTTTTGTAGTTTATTGCTTTGTTTTACTGTTTCTGTCAGTAAGATTGGATTTTTACTGCCTGCAGGTCGGAATTGGAGTGGAATATGAGATGGGTTTCTATTGATTTTTGTTTTTGAAGATCTGGTTTGGTGAGGACTGAGGAGTAAGAAGGAAAATGGAACCTCCAAAGGGGGTTTGGGCTTCTTTGTGGAACTTCATCTGCTTTCTTCCTTACTTCATAGGGCTTCTGATTCTTGGCACCATTAAAGGTAACTCAAAAACTGATTTATGTGGTTGTTTTCTCGATTAAATTCTGAGTTTTAACGGGGGAACTGATAACCTTTTGAAACTTTTATGTTGTTTTTTTCATGAATTTTACAACTTGGGTTCTTGATTTTCGTTTCCCTTTTGTCGAATCTATGTCTTCTGCTCGTTCCGGGCTTGGCAGTTGTTTGGCTGTTTTCAATCAGGATTTTAAGATAGAAATCCAGGTGTATTCAATTAGCATTTTAAAGAAGTTTATAACATTCTAAGTGTATTCAATTATAATTTGATTTTAAAGAATTTGAAAAAATTGAGGAATTAGAGGGAATTGGAGAGATTCCGTAGTGTATTTTAAGCATCCACAAATCTCACCTCTTCCCAAGAGATTTCAAGGGAATTGAATCAAAATTTTACATGAAATCTCTACAAATCATTTAAACTCTATAAAAATCCATGGATTTATAAATCCACTAAAATTTCTTAAATTCCCAATTGAATACACCCCCTTTAGAATGTTGCTTTGAGAAATTAGAATTGGCGTTCAATCTTGAAATGGTTTGTTAATGTTGATATTAGGAGTTGATTGATTAGTTAAGAGAGACATTGCTTGAAAGAGTATGATATCAGTAACGCTTGTTAAACCTAATATCCAAGTATTGTTTCAGGTATCGTTTTCTGCCCGTTGATATGCCTTATCATGACAGTCGGAAACACCTGTATCGTACTGGGTCTTTGGCCAATACACTTTGTGTGGACCTATTATTGCGTTTTGAGGTGTGTCCCTTGGCCTCTATCTTCAAATTTCTATGTTTCAATAGTTATCTCTCTCAAATCTCATTCTCATCTTGTGTTTAAAGCAGCAAAACCATAAGAATACCTTCCTCATGATTCTTCTTTTTATATATCTATATATATTTTTTCAGGTCTAAGAGATTAGGGCCAGTTCTGAAGATTGTTAACTGCTTATGTGTACTACCTATCGTCTTGATCTTGTGGCCAGTGGTTGGGATTGTTGGTAGTATTTTGGGTGGAGCGGCATTTGGCTTTTTTTCACCGATAATGGGAACTTTTGAAGCTGTTGGAGAAGGGAAGACCGATAAACTGTACCACTGCTTTTATGTATGTCTTCAATTCTTATGTTGTTCTTGTTCCTTGCCAATAATTCTTCTCCTGTTGCCTCCATAACAGAGAATTATCTTTCACAACATGTTTCAGGATGGAACTTGGAGCACCGTCAAAAGGTGCTTAACTATTGTGAGGGATACCAGGGATTTTTTTTACTACACTTACTTCTCACTTATGGATGACCTGCAACAAGAAGGTCCCCCGGGCGCAAAATATTATGAGATTAGGTATGTTGTTTTGCTCTGCCTCTCAAAATCTACTGCTTGCTTATTTGTGTTTCTATTAGAATATCAATCAGACAAGTTAATGATGAAGGAATAATACATGATAAGTGTCCTTATTACTTCAGTTTCATCGGTTTTTGCTATTGTGGTCCAGTGGTTTATCTTTTTGTTAGACCTATCCATCATGATCATTCTTTTCGTCTGACCAGGAAGTTTTTCAACTTTCTTGCAGGGTGCTGTATCTTCCTGGGGCTGTAATATTAGCAGTCCTTGGTTTCTTGGTTGATATGCCAGTGATCTCATTTATTGCCATATGCAAATGCCCATACATGCTCTTCAAGGGGTGGCACCGTTTGTTTCATGACCTTATAGGTCGAGAAGGCCCTTTCTTGGAAACAATATGTGTTCCATTTGCGGGTCTTGCTATCCTAGTCTGGCCATTGGCTGTTGTTGGGGGAGTGTTGGCGTCAATGGTGGCTGGTATCTTTCTTGGTGCTTTCGCTGGAGTGATTGTTTATCAGGTTATTCATTGCTCATTTTATCTCTGACATACTTCGTTGATGTAACTTGTGTATATCTCTGTATATTCAGATATTTTTTTTGTGTTGTTAGGATATGAAATGTGTTTAGATTGAATGATTATGTTATTCATACGTATAGCTTGAGTCAAACACGTTTGAAACTGGAGAAAATATATTACATTTCCCCATTTGGAAACGCAATAACTATGCATATCTGATAACAGGATCTTGATACCGATTCAAAAGCGGAGATTTTTCTTATGTCCATGTCATACAGATTGCGAGTATTAAGATATTTTATGACCTTTGTGTTACAGGAATCCTCATTTTGGTCGGGGCTTTGCTATATCGTTGCATCCTTGGCCATATATGATGAATACAGCAATGACATCCTTGACATGCCAGAAGGATCCTGCTTTCCAAGGTTCTAGTCAGCACTCTGTACTTTAAGTTTTGATATCGGGGTGGCTTGTACTTTGACATTATCTAATAGATTTCTTGTACTGACAGACCAAAGTACCGAAAGAAGGCTGAATTGCCCCAGACCAACTCTCGCACACCCTCTTTCTCAAGGCCTGGCTCCTTTCGGGGTGCTCCCTCCCGCTTACCTTCATTCACTACTCCTATCATTGAATTGAAGCCCCTTGAGGTACTGCTTATGTATTATGTTTAACATTAAGGGCTACTTTGTACTGGAACAAAATTTATATCTTAGCTGGATGCGTTTGATGATGTGTTGACTAAAGTACACAGTTTTGACTTCTGAAAGAACATCCTATTTTGTTCATGGTTTCGGTGCTCATTGAACAACTTTCATGGCCTATGCAGCTGATTGATAGTTTATTTAAGGAGTGTAAACATCACGGCGAAAAAATGGTTGCTGACGGAACTATTACGCTTCAAGATCTTGAAGACTCCAAGTCCAGTCAAGGTAGCAGAGTCATTAGCATTGGCTTACCAGCATATTGCCTTCTTCAGACACTCCTGCGATCCGCAAAAGCCAATTCATTAGGAATATTGTTAAGTAAGTCAAATTCTTTTTTCCCTCGCCAATTAACTTAACAGACCAAATAAACACTTTCTTTGATATTCTTAGCAACTTATTATTAAACTTTATACATGATTGATGCAGGTGACAATGCTACTGAGATAACTACCACAAACAGACCGAAAGAAACTTTTTTTGATTGGTTTTTCAATCCGCTGTTGATCATCAAGGACCAGATAAGAGCAGAAAACCTTTCTGAAGCAGAAGAGGCCTACCTTTGCAAATTAGTTCTGCTGACTGGGGATCCTTTGAGGTTGAAACAATCGAATATTGGCTCACCACCTGAATCAGAGCGTAAACAGGCTGAACTTGATGCATTGGCTCGAAGGTACTGATGCAATTTTTTCTTGTATTACAGAGTCTGATTTTTCCCCGTTTGCTTTTATGATATGTCCAGCTTATCCTGTCGTGCAGACTCCAAGGTATCACTAAATCTATCTCGAGGTATCCAACTTTCAGGCGTCGATTTGAGAATCTTGTCAACACCATCTCCGATGATCTTGCACAGCATAGTAACGGTGGCAACAAACCGAGCAATGGACCTAAAACAGTTCCGAGATCAAAGAGTGCCTTCGCCCAGCTCTTCAGCCAGAAATCCTTTAGTTTTACGAAAACAAGCAACCATGGGACAGATCCAGAGTCAGGGATCGTAAGAGACCTGACAATCACATAGTGAATTGTGTTACAAGTAGGTTTGTTTTTAGAAATATCCTTGTTCATTCTTCAAAGATTTACCTTGTTCATTGTTCGGATACACCCAAGAATGTATTTTCGAGTGTACTGTATACAAATACACATGTATTTTTCAATGTACCATATTTTGTGATGTAAGAAATTATAAGCGTTTAACGCAGCACCCGAAGTTCTGTGTTCGAAATTTCGAATCCTAACTCAACATTTGCTTTATTCAGAGTTCATTAAACAACAATGCAAAAATGATCTCGTTAAAAAGTACTTTAATTAGAAACACATCAAAAAATTTATTAAAAATCTAAATACTTTATGAAAAAGCAATTAGGAATACTTTCATGACCAATAAACGGCCTAAAATTTATCGTCGAACGTAATCAAAAGTACTTTGATGGTTACAAAATGTCTCTTAATCTTTTATAAGCTCCAACAGCCCATAAGTTACGATCCCCATATTCCACCACAATCATTTTGAACTTCCACGTGACGTCATCGTTCTTCAATTTTGATTCAATAAGAGCTTTGGTTTTTGAACTAATAATTTGTGTATATTGACTCCTGAATTTTTTATACAGTAGAGTGATGCTTTTTATACTGTACATCCTCTTTGCAAAATAAGAGTAAGGTTACGTACAATAGACATTACTCCCGACCTTAGCAAAGTGGGGAGCCTTATTGGCTTGTGGCCGCCCTTTAGAGCGATAATCATTTTGGCAAACTCCATTAGAACATTCATCCAAATCTCGAATTACCATTGCTCCACAATATAACAAGTTCAAAAACCAATACTCAAAGTCAGAATTTTAGTTCAGATACCAAATCTCCAATTAAGCTAAAATCCAAGGACCGGTGATCCAATTACCTCATAAAACAAAACACAAAAAAAAAAAAAAAAAAAAAAAAAAAAAATCAATTTCCATTAAAAATTTGACCGAGTCAAACCGAGTTCCCAGCTTCTCATCCCACGTAAACCTCCCACTACGTGTGTTAGTGAAGTAACTAACTCTAAACCTCCCCTCCCCCTCACTTCTTTATTAACCCCCTCCCACCTCAAACCATCTCACAAATTGCAGTCAGTTTTTGCACTCAGAAATACTTCCATCTCCCGAATAGCAAAAGAGCTTCTGTAAAAGCATTTCCCAAATGGCTAACTTCAACATGATCTTTCTGTTTTCTCTGGTGATGTTTTTCTTCTGCTATGGTCATTTCGTCTCCGCCTTCGAGTTCCAAGTTGGTGGAAACAAAGACTGGGTTGTCCCTCCCGCCAACGACACCAAAATCTACAACGATTGGGCCTCTGAAAACCGGTTCCAAGTTGGCGACACCCTGCGTAAGTACACACATAGCATGCACCCAAACTCGAATCTCACTACAAATACATCATACTAGTTAAGAATATCGTTTTTATGTTGTTTTAACGTTCTTTTGGTATGTAGTACACAATAAAACACAAGTTGAATCTCCCTCCCACATTTTTTAGTAGCTTAGAATATCGCTTTATTATGTTGTTTAGTTTTTAGATTTTAGGTACACAACGAAACACAAGTTGAATCTCAGTCCTAATATATTAGAGTAGCTTAATTAGAATATCGCATTTGTTTTGTTATTATGTTGTTTTGTAGGTTTATTACAAAATAAAACATGAATCTCCTTCGAGTATATTAGAGTACCTTAGAATATCGCCTTGTAATGAGATGTTTTGGTTTTGTAGGCTTTCACTACAAGAAGGACTCGGTGATGGAGGTGACAGAGGCGGAGTACAAAAAGTGCAACTCGACTCGCCCCAATTTCTTCTCGAACACTGGAAACACCGTTTACACGTTCGACCACTCGGGCTCCTTCTACTTCATCAGTGGAGCAGCTGGACACTGCGAGAGGGGACAGCGCATGATAGTTAAGGTGATGGTGGCGGAGGATGAGGACTCTCCGTCGGGTGGTGACGCCATAAAATCTTCCGGTGCTGCGGTTTCCTCAGTCAGAGTCTCCAAACTTGTCCTTGTTCAGTTTGTTATGTCGTATGTTGTTGCTTCTGTTATGTTCTAGTTTGATTAATTAAGTTTGTGGAATGTTAATTAGCATGGTTATTACTGGTTAGGGTTGTTAATTTCTAGAGTCTTGGATGTTGATTAATATTTAGGGTTATTAATTGCTGGAGTCTTTGTTTAATGTTAAAACTATGGTAATTTTCGTTAATTTCGTAGGTACATCATCTGTATACATTGATGGCTAGCTTTTGTCTAATTTATAACAAAAATTGGATGGCTTAATTTGGATGTCATAATTAAAATATTGGTATGCAAATTCATGAAAGTATTTATGGATATATCAATATCGGTTGCTATTCGATGGAAATTATGGAAAATTGTAATTGGGCTGGTGAGCGTATCAACTTATTCAGATTTAGTCGAAATTAAAGAAAAAAAAAATTCTTAGAAAGTATTAAAAAATTTGAAATCTGCAATGGATTTTGGCAAAATTTATATAGTGAATTGGTAAATAGCAGCGATATTCATTGATTTTCCTCACTGTTATAGAGTGAAGTTTGCATTTCACCCCTTGTTTCCATATCGTATTTGGTTTTTCGAATATTTCAACGAAAGTATGGGCAATTTCGTAAATATATTAATTACTGGTTATAATCAAATAGAGGAAATTAAAGTGTAAAAAAGAAAGACTTTTCATTGGAATTTTTCCAGAAGTACTACAATTGCTAGAGAGATATCCTATGTGGTATTTCTGCCACCTTTCTTCCTACAATTTAAATATGTATTAATCTACACAAAATATGGGGAACATGGACAATTAAGGTTTTAATCTCTAAACAAGGATTAATCATCAAAAGCTAGAGATAATTCAATTACAAATGCTCGAACAACAACATCTCAGATTCTCAGAAACACCAAAGCTTGGAGATCTTCACAAACAGCAAAACCATTTCTTCTGCATTCAAATAAGAAGCAATCATTGATACAAAACTCCCAAGAGAGGAACGAATACGAAATACGATTAATGCAACTAATTTTAGGGCAAACGTGAGTTAGGCAAGTTAGTTAGGGCAATTTACCGCCTCTCATAAACTAGAATGCGTAGATATTGAGAGTGAATAATGTTGTTAAGTTAATTACCTCTTGGGGATATTGATCGTTTATTGGTTTGGTTGAGGATGGAGTCCCATTGGCAGCCCCATTGTTCATCTTCTGATCTCTAGCTTTGGTGAATATCACAGTAAACCCTTCGGCTGATGCCGGGTTGTTCACATCCCACTCTCCAAATTTGGGCAAGGGCCGTCCCATCTCCTGCTCCACAAAACCCACAATACATTATTTGGTTTTACCAATTGTATACATCCATGTGTTTGTCTTTCTCAGCACATCGTACGTTGAAATTGAGAAAGACGGACATCATCGAGGCTAAAACATATAAACTCGAAATGAAATGCAGATGCACATGTTACGTGGAATACAAACTTACCGAGGCCATTCGCAGGAGGTGCGGAGATTCGAGGAAGACGAGACTGGAGACTTGGGAGAGAAGGAATGGAGAAGAAGAATGACAGAGGAAAAATAGAGAGGTGGCGTGAGTTGTACGTGATAAGGGAGGAAGAAGGAGAGCGTAGCTAAAGCCTAAACCAAAGGAAATGGATGGCACAAATTGTGACGTGAGTAGTTAGTAGTTAGCATGTAGTTGTTCTGTTTTTGTACCCTACATGTCACACCCATCATTTGTAGCAAATTCTTAACAATAAAGTCAAATTATACGCCCCTTCTATTAACATAATCTTTCCTAACAACGTTGGGAGATTTTCGGCTATGCTTGAGAATTCGTTATTTTATTTCTTACATCATATGACCGACTGTTATATGCTATAGAATTAATATTTCTCACACTATGTTTAGCCTTTTAGCCGCCTCCCAAACCCATAAACTGACATTTCCATCCACCTCCCTCCTTAATTTTCAGTTTGGGTATCTGCATAAAAGAGAAAGAGCTAATTACAAAATACTTCCATGAGATTCAGGGCCACTTTCATTTTTTGGTTCACTTTGAATTACTAAATTTTTTAAATTCAAGTCATCCTTGCGTTTCAATGAAATCGGACAGAAAAAAGATAGTCCATTTTGTATCTAATTGCCTTCTAAAAGTTGGCCTCACACTTGCTACGAGACAGTTAATGGAGAAGTTCTTGGGTATGACATTCAGATTGGAGATGCTGTGAGAGAAAGGTTTGACCAAAAGTGGGTTAGGGTTACCAGTGACAAATCAAGAGGTGGGGAAGGGGAAGGTTTGTTATGTCTGATTCGTAGGTATGAGCTGGTTTAGTACTTGGATCATAGAATTTAGGAAAACAAACAAAAAGTAAAAAAAAAACTTTAGTTTTAATGAAAAATGACAAATAAAGGTTTAGTGAATAGTACCAAAAAATATAAAAATATGATTTTTCGTTAAAAGTGAACAGTATCGAGAGTGTTTCGTTAAAACTCTCCTGAATTTTTCCAGTTAATAGGCCATAAAAAGCTAGAAAAAAGAGTGGTTTAAATTGTTAATAGCTTAATTCTTTCAGTAGTTGGGTGAAAACCCCAAAAAGATAGTGTCCCTTTTTGAAAAGATTGTGTCTCTTTGGGTTTTTTTACCAAAAAAAAATTTCTCTTTGGGTTTGAACCATCAAAGTTGGGCCTCTGAGAGACCCAAGTAACAAGCGCTTGGGCCACAACCAGCCACTGTGGGTGGGCAAGGAATCAATCTCTTTGTTCCACGTGGCAATCATCCTTGGGTGGCGCGTGGTGTACCCACTCTTAAAATCAAACGATTGATATACAATCGAACCACGCTCACACCCAAAAACAAACGGCTCTCCATCGGACACGTCACCGAGGAAAAGCCAGGACGCGCAGGCAATCACGACACGGAATCGAACTAATCCCACTATTTCCCTTACAATTACACATAAGCCCTTGACAGCTGAAACCATCCCCTTAAACCATCTCCATCGTTAAAACTTAAAATTTTTAGCTTATAAAATTTAGGTTTTAGCTCAGAAATAATTTTTCAGCTCCAACATTTTTGAAGTAAATTTTTTAGTTTAAGATTATTAAAGAATAAATTTAGGCAAATTTTTTCTTTTAAGGTAATTTAAAAAAAAAAAAATTATGTACACTATCATAATTTAATTTTATGAACATTTTAACCTTAAAATATTTAAATTTTGATAATTATTAAAAAAATCATTAAATTCGGGTGAATTTTGAGTTAAATAATTTTTTTAATTATTTTAGCTGTTAGATTTAAATTTGGATCGGTAGATCTTTTTTTACTGTTAGATTTGATTATAATGATTTCAGCCGATGAATTCAATAAATCCTGTAAGACATGCCCATGTGGGTGGGGTCCAGCCGGTGGTTCCCACACCATTTTCTGAGCTAAATCCTAAGGAAATTTGGTTTTTGTTTAGCTTTTAGGCCATATATTGAGCATGAATTGGGTTAGATTGGGGGGAATAAAATCTTAAAAATAGCTTTTAGCCAGATTGGGTTTGATCGGGTATGGTATTTCCGTCATTTCCTAACCCCTTCGTCTCCATAATAGTCTCCCACTCTCCCTCTCTGTCTCTCTCTGTCTCTCTCTCTCTTTCCCTCTCTGTTCGCAGTTGTTGAAGCTCGGAGACGCAAAAATGGCGACGGGGTTGATACGGAGGGCCATAGCTTCTGCAGCGTCGTCGGGATCGACGGCGGCGGCGTCGTTTCGTTACATCTGCGTCCGGGCTATGGCGTCGGAGGCCCAGGCCCAGCAGGTGGACCTCAAGGCCCGAGACAAAACGGACATCAAGACCTTCTCAATCTACCGGTGGAACCCGGACAACCCGAAGAAGCCGGAGCTCAAGGAGTACGAGATCGACCTCAAGGAGTGCGGGCCCATGGTACTCGACGCCCTCATCAAGATCAAGAACGAGATGGACCCCACTCTCACCTTCCGGCGATCTTGCCGGGAAGGGATCTGCGGCTCCTGCGCCATGAACATCGACGGCTGCAACGGCCTGGCCTGCCTGACGAAGATAGCGCCGTCGGAGGCAGGCGCCTCGATGATCACGCCGCTGCCGCACATGTTTGTGATCAAGGACCTGGTGGTGGATATGACGAATTTCTACAACCAGTACAAGAGCATCGAGCCGTGGCTGAAGCGGAAGACCCCGGCGGCGGAGTTGGATGGGAAGGAGATAAAGCAGAGCAAAAAGGATAGGGCGAAGCTGGATGGGATGTACGAGTGCATTCTGTGCGCCTGCTGTAGCACATCCTGCCCTAGCTACTGGTGGAACCCTGAGTCTTATTTGGGCCCCGCCGCCTTGCTCCACGCCAATCGGTACATTCATTTCTCTTGATTCTTCATCTCTATTTCAGAACTTGCTCAGGATTTTGATTATTGGTTGATTAGTTTAACATGATAATCTCTTTGATTACCATTCTTAAGTGTAGGATGAATTGATATATTAGGTGAATGTTGATGTGTAGGATTGAAAATTGATTGGAAATGTTGCTTTTTGGGTACAAATTTTGTGTCTTGTTGGGTCAATTTTTTTTATTGGGAAGTTTTACAAACAACAACAACAACCATTCCTTAATTATCCCACTAAGTTGGCTCCGCTGTATGAATATTAGAACGCCAGTGAGCTCGGTTCTGCGCTTGATTGGGAAGTTTTGTTTTGAAAAAAAACAAATTCTTCCTTTTTCAATTCCATGTTTTGAGCTACTGCTAGGAACACAACCCATCATAACAAACTAGAGATCTGCTCGTGACTCAAATCTTAGCTGTCTCAGTGATTTGTCTGGCGTGTTGAACGTTGAGTGACCGAGAGTAGTAGATAGTAACTAACATAGAGCTGCAGTTCGTGTGCCGGAGCTCATGGCGTAGGTTGTAGTGAGATTGTTTTGAAGGTGATGATAAGGGCTTTGGGTGCCATCTTCGAAAGGCAAGAACTTGAAGAAAAAACTGATTTGGAACAAAATCCGAATGACATTTTGCAGTGTAGTGCTTAATCTCATGTTTTTGGGATAGGATGTCTGTCAAACAATGTTTGTTCCTTGCCTATCGAGCTCGAAACATTCCTAATTGTACTCAGAGTATATAATTGTGATTTTCTCCTCTGCATATGCAATTTGCTGTGGTTGTTCATTTTTGTTGTATATCCTTGGAGGTGAACGCTACACCCTGAGTCATTTTTGTGTTGTTATGCAGGTGGATAAGTGACAGCCGTGACGAATACACAAAGGAGCGACTGGATGCAATAAACGACGAGTTCAAGCTTTACCGATGCCATACCATATTGAACTGTGCTCGTGCCTGCCCGAAGGGTTTGAACCCCGGAAAGCAGATCCAACATATCAAGCAGCTGCAGCTGAAGCCCTGAGTTTCTGAAAGCAAATGGTGTGTTTATTTCAACCATTTATTCTGGGAATTTTTCAGGGTTCATCAGTCATGTGGTTTGAGCAAATAATTAGTGAACTGATTGTATCTTTTCATCCCTTTAATAAAATTGGGAAGGAAGCATGTTGTTTTTGTTTATATCTTTAGCATCGGCCGAGCGCCGGTGTCGTTATCTTTCTTATCTTCTATGTCGAACTAGAAGCTTTTCTTTGATCCAAAAATCTGAATCCTATACAGATCCACTCAAACACCATTCAAGGTTCAGACATTTCATGATCAAACTCCGTTGTCTGCTCCATTTACGCTTATGTTTCGCTTGACCTAACTTCGGTCTGAAGCAATGTGATTAGCATGATTTTCTGCAGGATGCAACAATGACCACTACACAGCCTGTATATGATACCGTCGGTTCTACACTTTACTCTTTCAATTTCGACGTAAATCTACATGTCGAACACTGCTTCGAACAACACTTTAGACTGCTAAGGCTAAGTTAGGTTAGGTTAGGTTCATGAAATCAACACGAATTTGGAGAGGTTTGTAGCCGAGAAGAAACTAGCTCTTTCGCTCCCTATTGTGCAAGAGAGCGCGAGACTTTATTGCAGTGAATCGCAAAGCCAATTATTACATCATTCCTTTACCTCATCTCATCAATCACAGCAGAGTTTCAGAAAATTTTGAGCAGCACAAGAAGAGTTCTACATATCTATAGCAACGTAAGCATTCTAAAAAGGCAAGAGACCGGAGAAGAGATGTATGAAGATTAAATCCTTCTTGACAGACCTAAGAATACAGCAGCTGATGAGATCTGTACCCTGAGATCAGCTGCATCAACATCATGACCGCCTTCAACCAAGCCCCATCTATCCACCTGCGAAATAAGATGCAGTTTTTTAAGACTTTGCAAGAGTTTGTTATGTCAGCACCAATTTGATAGAGAAAAGTAAATGATTAGAACCTGTATATCTTCTTCGAGTCTGATCAACTCAATTGCTTCTTCAATCTGTAACTTCCCACGAACAACTCCGATAGCAATTATTAGCGAGTGTGCTGATGATGCGATGGCGTCAATTGCTGCCAATTCACAGTCATCTGTTTGTTTTAGTAAGGTCTCTATAGCCCTTGTGAGGCCATCCTCCTGCTTCCCACCAAAAAAGCTCGAGTACACAGCAGGCTTGAAGCCAAATTCTGACTTCACCCACTCAAGCAAAGGATCCATTTTTTCCACTTGTCGGTCTACATAAGATTCGGGGTGCCATGTCTTAGCAACAAATGTACTCTTTATCTTAAAATATAAAATTATTATTTTCAACGAGTAACACAAGCAATTTCACGGAAGGTTCAAAGCAGTAAATAATCAGACACACAAAATAGATCATACCATGGACAACACTTGTGATATCATTGTCGTTCGGGGCGCGACAGAAGACTAAATCTTGATTGAATTTCTTCATCAAATAATCTATAACCTTTGGCCGTGTGAGAGGAACTCTTTCCAGTGCAGTACAAGCATGCTTCATGAGAGGCATTGTAAAAGGCCTAATCCCATCTGTTTCCTAAAAATACATAAAGTTACATAAGACAAACCACCATACATAATCACAAGCAGAAGCTCAACAGAATTCAAGAAAAACACGTAATCCCGAAGAAAAGCTTTTCGATAACAGAATAGAGGAACAGAAGCTCAATTCGGAAAGAAACCTACTTTTCTTGCTTTCAACTTTGAAAAGCAACTTGAATTTGAATTGAGCTGCTACTAAAATGCAAAACATCCAAATTAGAACACAAAAACATACACCTAAATTAAGGAGATTCCGAAAAGCCGATTGGGGAAAGCTCATTTGAGTGAAGCTACTATGAACTAAAAGGCCCAAAAACTAAACAAGTTGCGATTTTGAGTAAAACGCAATTGAGCTAAGTCCTCAAGTTCCAAGTTTGAGCGAAACGGAAACCCAATTGATCTAAGCTTCTGGAAATTGAAACAAGGGCAGAAAATCAGATCACCTGGTATTCCCATTCCGCCGCAATGGCCTTCGCCAGAGCTAAAGTAGGAAGCTTTAGGGGCCTCTTCGATGGCGTTTTGAGTGTCCGGTAATCGAGCATCACAGTCCAGCCATTGCCGTCGTCGGCCGGCCTCGTCGTCACCTGTTTGTAAAATCTCTTTCCCACGATGGACCCCGTCATGAACGACATCGGCATCGTCACCGACGACGCCGCTTCGCTCTTGGAGCTCGAACTCGACGGCGACTTGACGTATATGCTGTCATCGTGGGCACTGCTGTTGTTCTTGTCTTCTTTTCCCTCGGAGGAGAAGGTGAATGACGAAGATGGAGCATCGGATTGGGGCTGCTCGGCGGTGGCGGTGGCGGTGGAGCTGAAGTGGCGAGCTCGAGAAGAGAGAGATCCGATCAGTTTGAGGTTTCCGACTGATCTTAGGGTCCTGTTAATCAGCAAATTCGCCATGGATTGCAATTAGAGTGAGTTTCCAATTTCAGAACTGGACTGAAATTAGGGTTTTGTTTTTGGGGTTGCGGAGGGCAAAAGCAGGAAGGGAGAAAGATGTTGCATTTGGAATTTTGGAATGGAGGCTTTGGAGTTTCCCAATTCAAAATTAGATTGGGCTTTGTAAAGCCCGTTAGGATGGTAATGGACTTTAGTAACCTTTGAGTCCGTTTGGATCAATAGAGGCGGTTATCTAACCCATTTTCATACACGAGTTACAAATCTCACCGCGAGCAGCAGCATTGAGTGTGGGTAGTGACCGACAATTTTCCGGTGTGATTGAGATCAAAGGGTATAAAAAAGAGAAAAACTAACGAAAAGTTCAAAAAAACTTTAGTTTAAATAAAAAATGACAAATAACGGTGTAGTGAACAGTACCAGAGTAAAGTAAAAATGTAATTTTTTGTTAAAAGTAAATAGTACCAGGAATGTTTCATTAAAACTCCCTATAAAGATTGACTCTTGGTTCAATTTGCACAACAATGTGGGTCATGGGTCTCACGCCATTGTAGGTTGCGTTTCGTGACAGAGTTAGGAAGGTTGTGGGTTAAGGCTGTTTTCAATCCAATCCTAACCAGTTGAGTTTGTCTATACCAAACAATAGAAGAAAAGCCCCGCATATCCAATCCAATATTAACCTAACAAGTTCAAAATACAAAATCTCATCACGTCCGGACCATCAAACGTGCCCTAAAATTTGAATAGAGGTCAATGATGATGCATTTGGCGACATATGCATTAAAATTCATAACAGAAAATCATGGGGACACAGAAAGAGCAATGAATATATCTACGACAAAGGTAATACTAGAAAGATTAAATTTGTAAACTAAATGATGTTTCACCAATAATAATAAGTACGCTTATCAATGCTTAAGTAATAAACCAAAATCATCAACTTCCATATCTTTTAGTTTTCAAAATTTAATCTACAAATTTAGCCTTTCTAGCATTATTCTGACAACAAACTCAATGAACATTCCCACGTAAATGTCCTCAATTCATAACCCCCCTTTTCAGTTACACTTCATAAACCCTTTTATTACACCAAATTTTAAAAGAAAATAAAAGCGCCAATCGAAGCTCCATAAATGATAAAGCTAGTGGGGGCCCACCAGGAGTGTTGGGGCGAATCACAGACTTACAGTTGGATAAAAGTCAAGGGATTGCATGCAAATTTGGAAGCAAATCAGACCATCTTTCTTTCTTGCTTTCTTTCGTTCTTTCTTCCCGTTCTTGCTCTCTCCGCGCGTTTTTGATCGGAGAAAATTGAAGATTCATCGGATTCCCTCCCGCCGGACGAGTAAGAAGGGAGGAGAGAGAAACTGGGGAGAAAAGAATGGCGTCGTGGAACTCGACTCCGCTGGAAATCACGTACGAAGTGCTGGGATGGATGGCGTTCGTGAGTTGGTCCATCAGCTTCTACCCGCAAGTCATCTTGAATTTCCGTCGGAAAAGGTGATTAATTCCTTCCTCGGTGTTCCGAAAACTCGTTCCATTTGTGAATTTTCAAAAAAAGATCCAAAAATTGAAAACCGAACTAAAAAGAAGTAATTTTTAGTTTTCATTTTTTCAGAAACAACGAAATACAATTTGGAAACGAAATAATTATCAAACGACCCTTAAAGTTTGGTGGGTGAGTTGGAATTTGAATTTGAATTTGGGTTTGGGTTTCGATTCAGTGTTGTGGGGCTGAACTTCGATTTCGTGGTGTTGAATTTGACGAAGCACTCCTCCTATCTCATCTACAACGCCAGTCTCTACTTCAGCTCCGCCGTACAAAAGCAGTACTTCAAAAAGTACGGCGAGAAACAGGTTTGCTCCGTTTTTCCTCTCCCTCAGCTAATTACTTGTTCATATGATTGTTTTTCACATCCCCAGCTGCTGTGTTCTTTGTTTCCAATCGTAAAGCTTCAGTTTTTCGGGTCAAAATTTACATTTTCTTTCACAATCGGGTAGGTTGTATTTTGGTCGAGTGGCAAAGGGTCTAATCTTCTAAGATTAAATGTTGACACTTGATACAAGGTTATGGATTACATTAACGATTGTATTTTATATATATATATATATATCAGTTTTAGACCAACCTCTATTGCTTTAGTTTATTTTGTTGCTGACATACGGTACGCTGGATTTTGAGGACATCAACCAATTTACGCCTCAGAAAGTTTTCCCAACCCGACCCTGGTGTTTCTAGTGTGTTTCGCTGTTTTTGGGCACGTAAATTTTATTTTTTAGGATTCTATTGAGAGTAGATGTTCAGCTCCCTAATTTGCATCGTCTGGAATCTCAAAAGTGATGAAAGCAATCAGCGCTCGTTAAAAGGAAGGATATATTGATGAGACTGAATTGATACTTCATTATGTATACTCGGAAGTACAAATCTTTTGTGTTCTATGATTGCAGATGATACCTGTTGCAGCAAATGACGTCGCTTTCTCTTGTCATGCTGTTTTACTGACGGCAGTTACCCTGTACCAAATTGCAATCTATGAAGTAAGTATCTTGATCTTAATTCGCCATGTTTAGACTTAAAACCTGTGTTATAGGTTCGAAATTGGAAATCCTGATGTTAGTCATATGGTCATGGCAAGTTTCGTATTTGAGGTGTCGTTGATGGCTTTATGCAGCGCGGAAATCAGAAGGTCTCCAAGATTTCCATTGGAATTGTTGCTGTCGTGTGGTTAGCTGCTGCAGTTTGTGTTTTCGTAGCTTTGCCAAGGCATTCCTGGCTTTGGTTGATTTCCGTTTTCAAGTAAGATTCTTTCGTTTATGTGTTTCTTTGCCTCGAGTTTCATCACTCTTTCCCACATCAAGACCTCCATGGGAATTTCAAACTTTCTCTATGTCAATAAGTTCAACGTAGACAATGAGCTTCAAATCCAGTCGCATTTAGTATAATGTGCTGATTAAGCGAGGCGGATTTCTCAGCATTTGAACTCAACTCCTTCCTTACTTGGGGATGGTTAATAGATTTATCTCCCCAGTCCTCTTTATGCATAAACCGTTACCGAACTACCTCCTTCCAAATTAAAATGATATGTAGCAGTGTAGATGCCAAGATCTGGTTACCTTCTTCTGTCTTGAAGCTTTATTCAGTTGAATTTCTACATACCGCCTTACGGCTTCAGTTCGTTTGATTTTGTTGCAGCTCAATTCAAGTTTCTATGACATGCATCAAATATATTCCCCAGGTTAGTATTCGTTACTCGATGCATTGGCCATGCATTTTCATTGTGAAAAGCATTCGCCATCCTTCGATATGTAGAGTATCTAGATACATAGGAAATGAAGAAAAGAAACGAAACTGTAATTACTGCTTGTGTTAATATTTTACCATGAAACAACAGACTGATGCAATTTAAACTGTTCAAAGTATAGGCGGTCATGAACTTCCTTCGAAAGAGCACAGATGGATTCAGCATTGGCAACATTTTGCTTGACTTCTCCGGAGGGGCAGCTAGTTATGCGCAAATGGCCATGCAGTCTATAGATCAACGTTCGTAATTCTCTTCCTCAACCAATGATATTTGCAGTTTGATAACATCGATCCTACGAGCTTAATTTGTTTCTAACTTGTGCACCTTTCCAGATTCTTGGGTGAACTTCTATGGAAATATCGGAAAGACACTGCTGTCTCTGGTATGAACTGATATATACAATCATTCTTTCATTTTATTGTTCTAATCTGTCTCAATTTGAAACGCTCATGGGGCTTTACACTTATACGTGGACATTGCTTTTACTGAAATTTCAGATATCTATCTTCTTCGACCTTCTGTTCATGTGTCAACATTTCGTGCTGTATCGCGGCAAGAATAGTGAAGAACTTGTCAAGACTTCCGATGAACCAGTTTCGGAAAATGTATAAAGCTTTGAGCTTCGGCTTGGATCTCAACATGTTTGATATTAATAAAATGTATATTAAGTTGAAGTTCTCTCTAAATTGTATTAGCGTATTTTGAGATAAAACGCCACACCTTAAAATCGCATCCTGTATTGAAGCAAAAAATAATGAAGTTGTCAAAATTTTTTTGTAATATATATAAAAATTAGAAAACAGAAAGTTCTCAATCAGTAAATTCTCATCGATCTCCGATCGCTACAATGGCGGATCTTGACTACTTCAAGGAGAGCTTGGTGCCACTCAGTTCTTAGGTCCAGTCCAGTCTTCCGATCCATCACGTAGTTCATGAAAATGTATAAATCTTTGCTTGCAAACTGGCTTGATCAAGAGATGAGATAAGAAATCGTCCGCATATTTGGTGGTAACTTTTCTCAAATTATTTCATCTCGAATTCTCCTCCCGTCCCTTCTTATATGTATGGTCATGATTAAGTCAGTCAATATCTAGTGTTGACTTTGTTCTAGAAGGAAAAGAAAAAGAGAAAAGTGAGGAGGGAACCAAAGAGGTGGGGATTTGAAGAGGAAATAATCCTACTTGGTACAGAACTATAGATATAGGTGGTACAGAACTATAGATATAGGTCGTAAAATTAGGACAATAGTTGTGCAGTTCGGAACAAGTGGTATAAGAACTATTTCTTACTCAATCAGAACAATATGTTCAAGAAAATGTAGTGAAGTTGGGTACAATAAGAGTTCATTTAGAACCTCATTTTCAAGTGGTAAAAGTAGTAAATTTAAATTAGGCTTTTTAGCTAAAATGGTGTCTGAGATTTGCATAGCACATTACTTTGGTCATTGAGATTGAAAATCAATAGGAATGGTCTCTGAGATTGTCTACCATCCATTATTGAAGTTTGAGCAATTTTCAAAGCTTCGTAATTTAATCGTTTCTTAACCAAATTCGATCCATAATATATCAAAATGAATATAGGAAAGTGTAGAACAAGATTATACCTATTTGAAAGACCAATGGTTGCCGGAGATGGCCGGAAAATAGCTTGAAAGGTGACTGGTCCGCGGGAAAACTGGAAAACTCGCCGGAAACTAGGTAAACGTTAAACGTTCATAACTTCTTCAATACTCAACAAAATTGAGTGATGTGTTATGCAAATCTCCAGGACCATTTTAGATAAGAAGCCTTTAAATTATTTATAAATAACAGTACAATAATAAAAAAATAAAAAAAAATTTCTCGCTTTCTTGTTTTTTTCATTTTGAGCGGTAGAAAAAAATGTAATCTCTCTAACTTTAGTCTTTGTAATATAATCTTTAACTAATATGATGCGAACTGCGGACTCAAACTTATATAGACATAAAGATTCAAACTTAATTACGCTTCGGTCTATAACCTGACGAAGGTGATGACGTTGGAATTTGGCGCCGTATAGACTTATACGTTAAAAACAATAACTGAAAGTCATGGGGGCCGCAGCTCAATGAACATTCACGCCAAGATGGCCTCAATTCATAAACCTCTCGCTACAGAAACTTTGAAATAAAAAGAAAAGACGCGCCAATCGTACATTCATAAGGTTACGTGTACGTCGCCAAATCGAGCCACGTCATCGAGTGGGGCCCAAGCGGAACGGACCGGCGAATGACAGTTGAAATTTAACCCACCCTTTCTTCCTTCTCGCCCTTGCTCTCTCCCCGCGCTTTTGATCGACAAAATTTAAGGCTGCTTGGAATCCTCTCGCTGCCGGCTGAGTGGGAACCGGGAGGAGAGAGAGGTAAAGTCGGGGAGGAAAGGAATGGCGTTGTGGAATTCGATTCCGTTGGAAATCACATACGAAGTTCTGGGATGGGTGGCGTTCCTGAGTTGGACCGTCGGTGCCTACCCGCAAATCGTCTTAAATATCCGCCGGAAAAGGTGATTAATTCCGTATCTATTTTCTCGGGGATTCGATTCCGACCAAGATTTTGTCTTGTGAAATTCGAAATGGGTTTTTTCTTTTTAAATTTTTGGATGGTGAGTCTGAAAATTTGAATTTCGGATTTCAGTGTTGTGGGGCTGAACTTCGATTTCGTGGTGCTGAATTTGACAAAGCAATCCGCCTATCTCATTTACAACGCCAGTCTCTACTTCAGCTCCGCCGTCCAAAAGCAGTACTTTGAAAAGTACGGCAAAGAACAGGTTTGTTCTGTTCTGTTTTCCCTCTCCCTAGCTACTCGTTCTCATGGTTGCTTTCATTCCCAGCAGCTGTGTTCTCTGTTTTCAATCATAAGCCATCTTCAACCGATCCGGTCAGAGGGTCGCTGAAAATAGCCTGAAATGATAAGAAAATCGTCTTTAACCAACCTGAAATGATAAGAAAATCGTCTTCAACCGAAGATTAAGCTAAAGGGTTTGTGGGCCCCACCGGTCCAAAACCAGCCAACCCACTTTTTTTTTTGTTCTTTTCCATTTGCCCAACCTACTTTAGGGTTTGGGATTTTTTTTTTTTTGCCCAGCATATTTTTTTATTTTTTTTGAACTTTTTTTTTAATTTTTAATTTTTTCCTACATCATTTCTTACATATTTTTCATCATTCTATACTATCTTACCTTATTTTATTTCAATTCTTCACGTTCCATATTATAGCCCTTTGGCCATCGGTTGGAGATGGTTTTTTGTCAAGGGGCTATATTTGGCCTGTGGCCTTCTGACCCTTCGGTTGGAGATGATAAGAAATATAATCATGCATTGTTTATTAAAATATTAATTTATTGAAGGGTCAAAGAGCTCTTGTTGGAGATGGCTTAAAGCTTCGGTTTTTTGTGTCGAAATTTACATTTTCACAATTGGGTAGGTTGTATTTTGGTTGATTAGCTAGTGCACCTAATGGAAGGAAAGAGATTTAGTTGATAGATTATATGTATATTTGGAAGTACTAATCGCTTCTTGTCCTATGATTGCAGATGATACCTGTTGCAGCAAATGATGTTGCTTTCTCTATTCATGCCGTTTTGATGACGGCAGTTACCCTGTGCCAAATTGCAATCTATGAAGTGTGTCTTGATCTTCTTTGCCTAGTTTAGATTTTAATATGTGTTATACACTCACAATCCTGATGTCAGTCGCACTGTCACGGCAAGTTTCATATTTGACCTTTTGGTGATGGCTTTATGCAGCGCGGAAATCAGAAGGTCTCCAAGATTTCCTTTGGAATTGTTGCCGCCGTGTGGTTAGGTGCTGCAGTTTGTGTTTTCTTAGCTCTGCCAACCCACTCCTGGCTTTGGTTGATCTCAATTTTCAAGTAAGTTTTTTTTCCTTTATGTTTTTGTGCCTCAAATTTCATTGTATTGTCCGTGTAAATTATGACCGAGACTTGATTTTTGAAGGTTTTCTGTAAAAGACAATAAGAGCATGTTTGGTATTATATTTGAATCAACTTTTTAAATTCAAAAACAATTTTCAAGCTTTAGGCTTTAAAAACTTATTTGATAGGACTATTTTCAAAAACTGAACTCAAGATTAACTTAAAAACATAGTCTATTCTCTAAAAACAAAAAACGTAAGTTTTTAGAGTTTTTAAACTTAAACTTACTCCTTTCTTTTCTCTCCCTCCTCCCCCCCTCACTCCAAATCTATCTCTCTTTTATTCTCTCTCTCGCCCTTTTCTTTCTTTTTTTTACCTTTTTCATCTCTCTTCCAATCCGCTCTCTTTATTCTTTCGGTTCTTTTTCTAGCTCATCTTCCTCTCTATCTCCTCCGATCCTCTCACTTGTTTCTCTTTCCTCCAATTATCTCTTACTTTCTTTCCTCCTTTATCATCTTTCTCTCTTAGACGTCCTCTTTTTGGATCTCTTTGTCCAGTTTAAGTTATATGATTTAGAATTTTTAAATCGCAAACCAAACAAGTTTTTGAGTTTTAAGAAAATTGTTTTCAAGAAAAATTCTTAAGAAATGTTTTGAGAAATTATAAAAAAATTTAAATTAGATACCAAACAAGCCCTAAGTTTCTGAGTAATTTTCAAATACCTTAATTTGTTGTGTATAATTTTCATCATTTTTTTCACACATCAAGATCTTCTATCGTGAATTTTGAACTGTCTCTACCTAAGTAAGTTAAACATTGACAATGTGCTTTGAATCCGGCCACATTTCTCAACAATGATTTAGGATCAATTTTGAACTCACGCTCTTTTCTTACATGGGATCTCTTTAATGTGCATCCTCTCTGGTGACGGTTAATAGTTTTATCTTCTCAGTCGTCGTTATGCACAAACCAAACCACCGTTTTCCAAATTACAATGATTTTTTGTAGCAAAGTAGATGTCAAGATCTATTTACCTTCTGTTGCCTTGAAACTTTATTCAATTTATTTTGTTCATACGGTTTTGTTGTATTCAGCGGTAGTTGGGTTTGTGTGAAGTTCTCGTTCTAAATTCAATTCATTTAATATTGTTGCAGCTCAATTCAAGTTTTTATGACAGTCATCAAATATATTCCCCAGGTTAGTATTGCATCCTATAATCCTTTTCAAATACTTCACATTCCGGTCCTCAATGCATTCGCTTCATTCAATATAGAGTATATGGATAGGTAGGAAAGAACAGTAAGCCTGTGCTGATACAAAACTTATTTCGAAGTATAGGCGTTCATGAACTTCCTGCGGAAGAGCACAGATGGATTCAGCATTGGCAACATTTTACTTGACTTTTCCGGAGGGGTGGCTAATTATGCACAAATGGCCGTGCAGTCTATAGATCAAGGTTCATCATCTCTTCCTCAACCAATGATAAATAGTTTCAGTTTGATAACATCGATCCTTCATGCTTAATTTGTTTCTAACTTGTGCGCCTTCCAGGCTCTTGGGTGAACTTCTATGGAAATATAGGAAAGACGCTGCTGTCTTTGGTATAAACTGGTATCAACATCTTGAACAAGTCGATTTGTTCCTCTTTCGTTAAATGATTTGTGCCTCTTCTTACTGTTTCAGATATCTATATTCTTTGACCTTATATTCATGAGTCAACACTTTGTGCTGTATCGTGGCGAGAGGGCATTGATCGCCCCTAAAATCATCAGTAAGGAGAGCACGGAACCACTTACCCCTAAAATCATCAGTAATGAGAGCATGGAACCACTTATCAAGTCTTCCGATGATCCAGTTTCAGAAAATGTATGAAGCTTCAAGCTCGGCTTGACCTCTCAACATGTAAGATATCAGCTTACACTTACAGCTTACATCTGGTATGTAAGATTTAGTAAGCTTTCGGTTGTCTCTGGTATTTTACTTTCTTTGTGTACAGGGAATAAGAAAAACAGTCATTTGGAGCGTCAAAAGTAGCCTCGCTGTATGAACATTATGCAGTTCAACTATATATAGTACAAATTTTACTGAACTCTTATTCTTTCGGGGTAAATTGAGAGCCGAAAACTTGGAACCCTAGTTATGTACGAGATGATGGCGATGATCATCTCTCTAGCGATTATGTGACAGATTACCAAAGTAAGGAAGATTAAGGTTAGTTGTTAGTGCCACGAACGTGATTTGTGGTTCCGTTTTTCGGTTTAATTGGTACAATCGCGAGCTTGTTGCTTCTTGTAAAACCTGTGACTTACAGTTCAAAGTTTGTGAATCCAAGGAGCCAAGGGAGTTTTTGGAAAAGGAATTGAGACTAACCCTAAACCTTGCAGTTCAAGGTGCCTCCCTTTGCCTTGTGGCTCACATCTCATGAAAACTTTTGTCCACCTCCTGGATGCACCTTTTTTCTGGCTCACTTATAGTTAATATATTTTCATCGTACAAACATCGCTATTTGAATTATTCAGATTGAACATCATTTAATCACCCAAGTTCATAAACTAAATTGTCGAGTTTGGTAGATGAATCATCGATTTGTTCTATGACTACGAATTACTAAACGACCTCCTGTTTATAATTGATCCTTCCGTAGTAATAACCTATAAATAATGATTAACTAAATAAACGATTCCGATAAGGTTGGGGGCTTAGTACAGTGGCACTATAAACAATTTCGATTTCGATTATATAATATGACATGATCAATTAGCCAGAAAAAAGAATTATTAATTTTTTTAATAGAATCAATAAATGTTGAGTAAGGTGCCACTCTACGGTCTAATCAGGCACTCTTAAGTGTAATTAGTATGATACCTATATGTACATAGAGTTTTATATATTAAATGTGGGATCCATTCACTTTTTTTTCTATTTTAATATTTGCTACCTATATTGAACTAAAAAAAATAAAAATCATTCTCATAGTACTAAGATAATCCGACTTACAATATAAGTTTGATTATTATATTATTGGTATCACACTCAGTTTTTCAGTCTTTGTGAAAGACCGTAGAATCTCATTCATAAGCAAATTGGCTATTGCTAGTCTCTGTCTCATCTTTAAAAACAAATAATTAATTAATTAAAAAATAATAATACATGAGTTGTCAATTTTGTCAATGGCTTGCCCAACACGGATTATCCACCCACCAAACAATTCCGTGCTTCCCAAGTTATCGTTTGCAGTATATATAAGAGAAGCAAAACATCGACACCTCCATCAGTTTTTCTTCTTTGCTTTTAGCCCACAACCCAATTTGTCAACAATGAAGAGAGAGGGTCGCCAGCATGGGATGGTCCGGACACACCGGATCTTACCGGAGCCGTTGAACCCGAGACCGGCAACCCGACACGTCAACAAGTTTGAGTCTCCGCCCACGGCCGGATTGTTCACCAAGGTGCCAACCAAGCCCACCAACCACTCCAAGTTCACAGGCAAGTGCGGCAAGCCCAAGTGCACCGAGTGTCACATTCACCCGGCTTCCAAGGCCAAGGACAAGACCAAGGGCAACCGAAAGCTCAAGTCATCCGACGTCGTTTCCAATCATCGGTTGGTCACTTGGCGGGTCGTGGACGGGCAACCCGGCTTGAATAGTCAATTGGGTTTGTCCGCCACGGGGATGTTGGATCGTCTCTCTAGGGATTATGAGAATGAGTATGATGATGGTGACGATGATCATGAAATCAATGATTCTGCAATTGGATATTATGATAGAGATGATGATCGGACGGTGGAAAATAATGTTGATGACATTGAGCATCGTGGTGATGATGAAGAGATGGGTTTATTTAATGTGGATTGTGTGATTGATCATCAAATCGAGGAAGATGATGGTTGGTGTTTAGTGCCACAAACGTGATTTGTGGTTTAATTATTGTTTATTATCTTTTAATTATTGTTTCTTATCAAGTTATTGATGTACGAGTTATTGATAATGGTGAAAATTGTATTTCTTAATTTCGACATACTTTTTAAGTATTTTTATATTTAGTAGAGATTCTTGGATGTAGTCGATTGCGTATATTTATAAGTTTGTTTCTCTCTCAATCGATTTATGGGTTCCCTTGAAGTGTTTTAGTGCATTGTTATTTGAAGAGTAACTTCAAGCCAATAAAGTTTTCTGTTTTACAAACAAACAGTAGGGATGAACGTCTATCTTCCGCAACATTACTCTTTGCATTACTATACTGCTGGCATTCGTTTTTTATTGGAGATAATGAAGGTTTTGATCATTCTGATCTTCGCAAGTTTTGATTTTATACTGCTGGCACCCATGTAATGTTGAAGAACTGGAAATTGCTATTTGCTGATTAGGACCCTGACCCATTAAGTATTTGCTTGCATTTGAGGACGAAAGTTCGAATTTTCCGTCAATTTTCTCGCCCAAACAACAGCAAAGCCTAGTGGGGTCGGCTGTTCATTATCATAGGAATTTGATATGAAAACAAAATGTCAGTTGTCGACTACCTGATGTCATTCCCTTCTTCCTTGGGACCGTCAATTCTCCTTTATCTGGGCTTGGGACCGTCAATTTTCCCACCCAATTGATACAATAGAAGCTAAGAAGTAAGCTTATCAGTAAGGAAACCATTTGTAGTTCTTGTATGTTTACATGTTATAATTTTTTTTACAAATAGTCCCACTGTTATGGTGCTGGTAATTTTAACTTGTATGTTTAAGTGTTCGGGTGAATGATGGCTCTTGTATTATACTGAAACTTTCCTCATTCCTCACCTTCTGTTTTTATCTCCCTGATGAAGCTTTCGATTCATCTACGGAAACAGTTGCTTGTAATTGTATGAAATTCGAGTTTATACGAGTTTTGTGCAAGCCGTGCATTGAAATTTATGAGATTCTGATGAGTGGAAATTCCAGGTTTGCTGCTTTACAAAATTTCTACATTTCCTCGAGTTTAAACAAATCGTGCTACACGACTACTAGTTACAAACTACACTCTTCATACAAGAACGAACTTGCTCACAATCTCTATGCATGTTTCTGTGTCTCAGGCAAACTCATTTTGGTATGCGGTGCAATCAAGACTATCTAAAAGTTGCTCGAAGCTTTGAGCAGGACCGATACTTCTCACTTCTGCTCTAACAGAAACTTGGTTTCAAGCTTAGGTTATCCAAGCTGAATATTTGGAGATTTATTCTCGCGAGTAGTCTTAATGGATCGTGAAATGAGAGAACGAGTTGGGGTTCGGTTATTCCTTCCTTGGCTAATGCTCTTGATCGAAGCTCCACTAGGAGGTCGAGGCGTTGAGCTCTCAACTGTGCTTGGATTCTTTGACTGAGGAGTAACTGGAACCTGCAGGAAGAAAGCGGGGAAAATAACCAAACTTTAGAAAACGTTTAGGCTTTCAGTGAGGAGCATTTGAACTGCTTAAGGACAAACATTGCCTTCTGTATCTCCTTCTTTGGTGATTTTCTGTCTTTATAGAAATCAGGAAGTGGCCTGGCCTTGAAGCAAAGCGTTTGGCGGTACTTTCCAATCTCTTTTTCTTCTTTCTCCTGCATGACAATAGCGATTAAGGTATTAATCGAAAGTTGTTGTAAATAAAACCAGTCTAGCTCTAGGTTTTTACAATTTGTACGGACTAAAATTACAGAGGATTGAAGAAGTTTGGTAATGAGAGAACAACCTTGAGTTTTCTTTGCGCCTGCACCTTTTGTTCCTCATTCGCATTAAACCTTTCTTCGAGCTTCTGGTAAGCGGTGAACAAGAACATGACATCGATTAGAACTTTAACCACATATATAACTCTATCTCATAACGTAGATATGATTAGAATTCAGGAACATGTATAAAAAAGAAATAGGCAAACCCTTGCCTTCTTTCTACTTGCAGCTCTTTCTTCAGTTTTTAAGGTGAAAGGGGCCGATGAAAATGGGGACCTTGCCTTGTTTCTGCAGGCACTCAAAATCTTTGAACAACTGGCCAAATTGGGAGAAAGAAAATCATAAGAACTCAAAGTCCTAAACGAGCGGCGCTACGTGAGACCAACATAACCATTAATTCATATGTTTACGACTACATTTATCTTCTCTAGTTATTCTTAATACTTATATATGTACTCGGCAAATTGTACAGGAAAGATGATAAAAGTTGAGGCACATACTCTGTGCGGAGTGAACGCCATTTGGACACAGGAGTTTTGGTTCCACTGGCAGAGGGATCAAGTGGTGTTTTGGCCCTGTGATTCATGAAATACATAAGCAGAAACAGGATCAGACATGAATCGTTTATCAATTTGGAAAACGGAACGCTTGCTGTTTTTCATACGATCAGTCTTACCTTCTCTTTTCTGAACATGGGGTGGTGGTGGAATGCTGGCGCACCTCGTTCTTAGATACCTGCAGATTGAAAGATAAAACTTCAGAAGTTAGAGTGGCTAGCAAAGCTGCTAAGTTCCGGAGGCCATTTTGGGAAAGTATTCAAAGAAAGTGGAAGGCACCGTAGTTGGAGTCCTCAGAGGAGTCGGGCAATCTTTCGATGTCTTGGAAGAACTAGCACCAGCTCTTGAGTTTTCAATCTTCCTGATGACGGTTGAAGTCAGCCTAGAAAGTTCCCTGATGGGTGTAAACCTGACCGACTTGTGAATTGATTTCGGAGTTGATTTCTTCCTGTCCTCCAGTTCTGCAGCCGGATATTTACGCAATGGAGTGATAATGTCATCCTTTCTGGAACAACTAGGAGCAGTGGATTTGGTTGGAGAAGATGGGACCTTGGGTGCTTTATGATATGTTAATGATGATTTGGAGGAAATAAAAGGTCTGGTTTTTTTCGTTTTCACTGGTGTCGAAGCTTCTTGATTTGAGCTGTAACTTTGCTGAAGCAACAATTAATGCAGGTTGTCAGCAACCTTCATAAGTCAATGAGTGTGAAAATTATCGGCTGTAAATCAAGATTTATACCTTCAACAGAGGCATTTCGATCTGGGGAGTGCCGGTGAGATCCATTTCGTTTACCTCCTTCTTGTTATCAGCACTTTGGCTCCAAAGTTCTACCTCAGCGGAATTCACCACCAAAACTTGGTCTTCATGATCTACAGGGTGCACCTTGCTGCTTCCAAAATTTTCCATTTCAGTGTTTGCATTATAGTCATTGGTATATTTACCAATGCATTCTTCTTCTCGATTTGGCTCGTAGACCTCCCCTCCCTCTTTCTCTTCCCTTTGCTTATCGACGAACACTTCAGAGGTTGAAATCCTCGTCTTAAGATCCCGACTTTCACATTTGGTTTCGGGGGCATTTTCCAATGCAGCAGCAGCATTAGCATTGGCATTGGCATTGGCTTGTTCAAGCACCGCAGCGGCTCTTTGAGCAGCAATTTTCTTGTAATGTGCTTCAAAGAAAGCCTTTTTCTGCGCAACTGAACCGGGGCGGGAGTACCTCTCGGCCTCCTCCACATGGCGGTTGTGCGAGATTGTCGACCATTTATCCCAAGCTACGGACTCCGACACGAACCTCCCGAACGACACTGACTGCCCGAGAGCATGAATCGGGTTCCCCTGCGACAATTCAAAGTTCCCAGCCTTTTCATAAGCAATTCTCAAAAACCGAATTCCAAAAACTACCCAGCAAGTAAAAAGTGCTCTGCACATGGAATTTCAACCTTAAAAATCACAAAAAAATAGAGACAAAAACCGAAGAACTGACCTCGTATGCGTCGTCGGGGATGCCGGAAGCATAGGAGAACGGCTGCATCAGACACGTCGATTCTCCCATGATTTCTGGTACGAATTCGATGTTGTCGTCCCAAAGATCCAAACTTTGAGGCAAAAAAACCAAACCCTTCTGTTTGTTTAATCAAACGTCGGATTTACGATTCACATAAATCGTGAGGGTGGTCGTCGTCGTGGTCGTCGATTTCGAAATTTGAAATTTGAAATGAAAAGTGTCGTGGAAAAGTTGGGAGGGACCCCTGCAGGGCCGCAGGGAGAATTAGAGATTGAGATGAGACTTCGGATTATTGATGCCACAGCCAGAGTGACAAGTGGACGTCCGACGTTTCGCGCTCAAAAAATTAATGTTATAGCGACTAAATTTAAAAGTTAAATTTACAACTAAATGATATGTCATCAATAGGAATGTGCAAGTTTATCAACGTTTAAGTAATAAATCAATTATCAACTTCCAGTTCTTTAATTTTCAAAATTTTATCTCAAAATTTGATCTCTCTAACATTAGCCAATCTTTTTATAAATTGAAATCCTTTTCAGTTTTTCTTGTTTGTAGGACCCTCGTGTTCAATCCAACGGTTTTCCTCCGACGTTTTAATTTTTTTGCTAATTTGAATTTTAAGTCCCCCTCCCTCCGAATCGAGTCTATGCTGAACTCTAGATAGTATTAGACTATTGGTATGCTTTGAGGATTTTTGTCCGCAGTTAGATTCTTCATCATACAATGATTAAAAATTAAAGAAAACTAATAAAAAGTTCAAAAAGTATTTAGTTTTAATGAAAATGACAAATAAATAAGTAATAAATAGTACCAAAAAATGATAAAAATGTGGTTTTTAGTTAAAAGTGAACAATACGGGAAATGTTTTATTAAAACTCTCTAAAAATTATTGGTAAAAAATTCTAGTTTTAAATTTATATCTCGGAGGAGCACAAAATTTTCATGTTGTTACAAAATTTCAAGCTTGAGAGCTCAACTATTTGCCCTTCTGGACCACGTGGACGGTATGACCTTTGGAGGCTATTCGTTTGACGCTTGCCAACTGCGTGAGGCAAAGTGTCATGATCATGGAATAGGGTTTAGTAGAAATACTTAAAAGAGTTATTTTCCTCACCCATTATCATCAATCTTTGGAAGAATTAACAACCACCCTTCATTTTGTTTAGGCAACTCTAATTTGATAAATTTTTGTATGATTAATATTTCGCTTAGACTGTAACATCCCACATCGTTCAGGGAAGTGGATCATGTAAGCCTTATATGTATATTCTCATCTTTACCTAACACGAGACCTTTTAGGAGTTCACTAGCTTAGGGCGTGGTCGGGGCCCAAAACAGACAATATCATGCCACGGTGGAGTCGAGCCCGGGATGTGGTAGGGGTCCAGGCTAGGATGTGACAGGGCACATTTTACTACTAATATATATGTGTGCAATAATTTACCTATATTATTATATCAAATATAGATAAATTTATTTTGAAACAAATAACATTTTTTATTTTATAAGTATTTTTTTTTAAATATAGGTAAATTATTTTATAGTGCTCTTTCAGGTTTTCATTTGGTAAGAAAATGACAAGATTAAATTAAAATTGTCTAATTTTATGCAAATTTGAAAAACAATTACGAAATCTTAAGGAAAGTATAACATTATTGGTTCTTTTTTGCCTTAACATACAATTTGTTTTGATATATTAATGAAATGATTTTAAACATTAATACATTTTTTTTCATTAATCTCTCCCTTCAAATCTGCATAGAATTAAATGTATACATCAAAATTGTAATTAGGGGTATTTTAGGCATCTGAAAAATACAAAATGTGTAAAGGCAAACAAAATTAATGAATTTGCTTATGTAGAGCCTAGTCGTTAGGTTTTAGTCAGATAAAAAGATTATGTCGGATTTTATTTAAAGAAACTTAAGTTTCATGGGCTAAAGTCATATTTTCAGTATTTATAATGGCAAAACCTTAGATACAATCCTTGTAGTGCAAGGAAAATTAAATCCCATAATAACTCCTAATCTATTTACAGTGGGAAATCATCTAAGAACAAAAACAAATCACAATCGTATTTAGATTAGGATGTTGACTCACGCAATTAAGTTCGGCTTAGTTGGGCTGAGGAGACGGGCTTTTTCGAAGCTATGACCAACTATGAGAGATTCTACCGTCTAACAAATTATTTATCATGTTATCTTCATCGATCTCTTTATAAATAAATAAAACAATATGGTTGTGGGAAACGCTCTTGCAAGAATATTAACAATCTTACAACATAACAAGTTAGGATGGTAAGAAGCGTTTTGGTCAATTGTGAGATGCTTCAAGCTAAAGATGTAAGGTTGGGCCCAACAAAAATGCTAGTGGCAAATTTGAATGGCATAAGCATGTTACAAATAGTTTTCGAACTTGGAATCCCTTTCAACATTTGTAAAATTTAAATACGCAAAGAAGACAAAACTTCTGCGTGAAAGAAAAGCATATTATGCAACAACACTGTAAGCACGTATACGATTTGATATGGAAAAGAATACGAGTAAAATACAAAGTGATATCAAAGTCAAAATTACTACATAGCCTCTCATCTTCCTCTTATGACAACCCTAAACTGTAAAATATGTAGTGGGATAGCGTAAATGTAATGTCGTATGGATGAGTTTGGTCACTGTTATCACTCATGGCAAATCAAACTCGGTCTCCACTTTTGATGGAGTTTCTGAATTTACCTCGCAAGAGAATGTTATGAAGGCACTTCACCTCCACGTAAATGCCTATCACGGCTGCTAACATCCATAAATCCTGTACCAGAATTTCTTCTCTTAATTCTATGACTTTTACCTCTTTTACCTTTCCCTTTACGACCTGAAAACAGCAGCGACGCGACCGTCAAGAAGCCCAAACCACAGAATGCCCACAGGGCAACAACCCAGAACCTCACAGAACTAAACATCCCATCTGTCAATGTAGGTTCCGAAATCTCCTCGGAATGATTCGTTTGGACATGGTTGCTTCCTAGACCAGAACTTCCATCCAACTTACCAAGTTTCCTTGATACTACAACTTCCTCCGCTGCTTGTGAGTTTGAGTTGGACAATGAACCGGGATCGGGACAGTTCCTTCTCTTGTGATGCAGGTGTAATGCTTCCTTAAGTGTCTTAATGCATTCTAGGCTAAGTAGATCTGTCTGCAGTTTGTTCTTGTCTGTCTGGTCGAGCGTTGAAGGGTTGGGCGGGTCTGGAAACTGGGCCCAGCACTTGTTGACCACATCAACATTCCTCCAGCTTGCTTTATCAAAGCTCCAGTTTCCAACCTTGAATTCCAAACCGTAGTGGAATACTCTGTATTTGATGCCTGGTTCAGGAGCATACCCTGGGTATATCAGTATCTCGCTGCTTATTTGATGCCGTAGTTTCAACTACATGGAAAAACAGAGGGGAATAGAATCATTATCACATAATAGCCTGAAACACTTCTTAAATAATGGTGATGATGCTCAGGGTAAGTACTGAAGCGCTTTTTTACACAGCAGAACAATTTACCTCTGCTGCCCCGAATGAGTAACCATACATCTCACTTATCCAACCAGATGCATATATATCACCAGTGATATTTGTGGCATAATGAGCTGTGTCTGCCCGGACTTCCTCGGTTTTATGCAACCACAGTAGAGCAAACTTTCTAAGATCATCTATATGCATGATGATAACACCCCCAACCTTGTCACAGGCTTCAGGATGGCGAGTATGGAGTTTCGCAAGCTCATTGTCACAACCGATAAGATAGCTACCATATACAGATTAGGAAAAATTAGTCCTCGTATGGATTATACAACTAGAAACTAGAAATATGGACCCCTAATAAAATTTTGGGTCCTGATATACCAACCATAGAATAATAATAATAATAAAAATTAAAAAATCAGATTGCTTACTCATAGGGAGTTGAAACTGGTCGGCCACGTGCTGCTTTGAATTCCCATGGTGTAATTGGACCTCTCAAGATCATATCAGCATCAAGAATCACTATGTACTCTGCATCCGTATTTGCATGATTGAGCCAATGAAGGACTGCAGCTGGTTTGTTAATTGCTGGATACCTGGTAGATAGAACAAAAGGATGAGTTTTGCTTCTCTTAAAGATTGGGAGATAGGTTGTCAATGCTGAAATTAACATTAAACCACCACCAAGAACAATCTATAAGAAGGAAAGAAGACCCTTGGAAGAAATTTTTTTACCAATCACCCGTTAATGGATGTCGGCTCATGGAAGGGACATAATGGGTGGGAGCTAGATCATGCCCAGCATATTGCTTCAAGTCTTCATCCGCACAGCTGAGTAATCGTGTGATATTTCCGGGCTGGCCACTCAGGTGAAAACTGTGGACAAGTCCTACAGTCTGCCAATCAAAGTAAGGGGTGCATTCTGTGGAAAAAAGGGTGTGGATTTTTGGATATGGTTTTCCGGGTGCATCGTCAACCTCCTGCTGCACTGCCTGTACTACATGTACAGGCTCCTCAAATCGTAAAGTAGCAGGAGTCAGCTTTTTTGGCCGAGTCAGTTCAGCAAAAGTTTTGCTTTTCAGAAAGCTCGTGTATTTGGTCCACTTTGGCTTTGGGCAACCATCTGCTGCATGTTGTAGTAAAAGACCCTCATTTAAAGTGTTAATGCACTCTAAATTCAACATAAGAGCCCGCCTTTTATATTGATCAAGTTCCATCATTTTTACCTGGATAAAGAAGGAACAAATTTCCCATAATCAACTACAAAGATCTTGAACATGATCTTCCATGTACAGAATTTTGACGTTTTGAAAATAAAAAAATTATTTATATACAGGTTCATAACAAAACCTAAATGAGCATTCCTTTAAGTCTTTCCAAGTATGCCCTATCTAAAAGGTGCCTAGTCAATTGCATTTAGCAGTGGGATAATTTATGCAAACATACACCATAAAATAAATGTACAAGTATTTACCACAACAAAAGTAAAGTTATCACATACCTCTTTTGGATAAGGAGGTTCAGGAAAGAGTCGGCCACAATCATAAACAATACCGTCCTCATGGTGATCTAATTTACTAAAAGACCAATTCCCTACGCTAAATGGCAAGCCATAGTGAAGAAGAATAGGCTCAACACCGTCTGCTGGAGTATAGCCTGGGTAGATCATCAAGTTGTCATTTATTTTGTGCTGGAGACCAACCTGAAAAGGAAAATAAGGTAACCAGTACGGATTAACAAGAAAACAAACAAGCACTGAGCGACACTCAAATTTAAAGATTGGAAATCTGTAAGACATCCAACATTTATATTTTGTTCAAGGAAATAATATATTAAGGGAGAGAAAAAAAAAAGAAACTTACCTCTGCTGCACCAAAAGAATAGCCATACATCTCACTGATCCATCCTTTCCCATAGATGTCACCAGTTATATTAGTTGTCCAGTGAGCTCTGTCTTCCCGCACTTCTTCTGTTTTCGAAAGCCACACGGGTGCCAATGCCCGAAGATCATCTATATGCATGGCCAAAAGCCCACCAACTTTATCACAGAGTTCAGGGTGCTTAGTGTGCAATTGAGCGAGAAGATTATCGCACCCAACCAAGTACCTGAAGGAGAAATTCGTTATATGAATATATGTTGATGGCCAGAGTCCCTACAATTGCAATATGTATTTACTGTTCATATACTCATCAATATAAAAGTTTCATAAAGTTAATATTCAAATGCCAAATAAGAAATCTCTGCATTTTTTGAAGTTGACAACATCTTGCTCTTCTCATGTGAGTGATTGACCAATAACAAAGAATATCTATCACTTCGACCACCGAATGGTGTCAGGTACAAACTGCAACTCTACTTAACTAGCCTCTTACTCAAAACTAACATAGCTTGCCTACATACTTGTACTAAAGGTACGAACGATCATAAGGAATTCATATGGCATTCACAATGCTCTTGTATGATACAATCTGGTTTCAGCTAAAATTTAGTATCATTTACATGAAGGGGAAAAAAGTGCAATAGTGATACCCATAATATGCTGCAACAGGCTTGCCTTTCTCAGCACCAAGTTCCCAAGGAACAATCGGGCCGCGGATAATCATGTCAGCATCCAGAATCACAACCCAATCAACTTTCTCAGCCTCTTTACTGTGCTTAAGCCAGTGCACAACTCCAGCTGGTTTGTTAATGGCAGGGTACCTGCAAAATTAGCAACTTAATTAAAATTTAATCAATATTTTCTGGTCCTTCAATTTAAACCAAACCCATCAAAGTAAATAAACAATTAAATCCAACCCAGAATTCAAAATCCAAACTTTAATACGAACTAGAAGAGAATCAATTATAAATAAGCTGAGAACTTACCAGTCGCCAGTTTTTGGGTGCCTGCTCATCGAAGGCACCTCAAAAGTGGGAGCCAGATGCATCCCCTTGTACTTCTTCTTCTCGTCGTCGGTGCAGCTGAGGAGTCGGGTAATCGGGCCGGGTTGCAGGGCCTTCCGGTAGCTGTGCATCAACCCGACAGTCTGCCAGTCGAAGTAGTTCTGGCACTCCACCGAGAACAGCGTGTGGACCCTCCTCGCTGTCCTTCCCGGAGCCTCCCGACCCGCCTCCGCCACCCAACCGCCATTGATGCACAGACCCACAACCACCGCCGCCGCCGCCAGAACCAAGAATCCGGCCATTGCAGCTCAATTGGAGCTCGGATTTCAATTGGGTATGGGGTCAGAGATCTAAATTTTCATGGCGCTGACGGATAGATCATGCAGTCTAAAGTCAAAATCGGAGCTTTTTGGTGTTGTTTATGCACTCACTCCAGTGACACGACGTAACTGGGGTTTGGTACGATATGGATTTTAATAATCATTGAATTAATGGAATATTATTTTTCGAGAAAGATTATGACATAAAGCAACTTTTTATTTCTTTCTTGGATGTAGTGTGTATTTTTAATGGAAAAAGGATCTTTACTGGATCCTTATTCTGAAGGTTTTAGAAATTTTGTGATCATCTCTGTTCATTATACATTGTGTGATAAAAAATCATTAATTATTATTTATATTTACTTTTAAATTTTAAATTTTATAATAATTTCTGATCGTACGATGTACGATGAACAGACACGATCGCAGGCTTCCTAGGATCCCCAAGAAAAGGATTTCGCCCGTTTTTTGTGCACGCAGCTCACCTTGTTTTGCATGTCATGGTTCGCCTCGTTCTGCGTGAGCTAAGTCCGTCTCATTTTACATGCGTTAAGGGCACCTAACACCTATGTTTTTTTTACATAAATGCAAGTTTTTCATTTTTACAAAATATTTTTCCTGAGCATTATGTTAAACTTTTTAAGGAATTCGAAAGCAATTTTTACGGTTTATTGAGTAATAAATGTATACTTAGTATAATATTTAAGCCGAAAACTAAAAAAATAAGTGAAAAGTATAGTAGTGAGGCCCAAAACATTGTCAAATGGGGTTCTTCACTCAAGAATCTCAACGAAAACTCTCACCTTAATTGTCAATACTCCACAGTGAGGCGAATGTGAAAATAAAAGGATTGAACAGTGATTTATGTATGAATTTCTAAAACCAACTGAAAACCAACATCTACGATTTTTTGTAATAAATGCAAATTTTTTATTTTCTTGAAATATTTTCCATGAGCATTAAGGAAATCTTTATAATATATTTGGAAGTGGGTTTACGATTTATTGAGTAACAAGCGTATATTTAATACAATATTTAAGCCCAAAAGTAATAAAATAAGTGAAAAATATAGATGTTAAAATATATATTTTATTTATTTATTTTTAATTAGAGATGTTAAAATCACATGTATGTGGGGCTTAAACAAAAAATAGCAAGATTTTGTTTTGTTAAATAATCTTTCACCCTCTTTTGGTTAACAAATAAGGTCTATTAATATGTAGTTCAGATTTTGTTAAAAGAAAAATTAACAAAAAAGAAGAAGTTAAAATACCTTTAAATTCAAGTGTTAAATTGTTGATTAAAAGTGTTTAAATACAAATTATAATAGATTTTGCACTAAAAATATATATTTTAAGGAAAGTGAACATTAAATGGTGCACGTTTTATGTCAAAAATGTAAATATTTCATTTTTGCGAAAAAAATTTCGCGAGCATTAGGGAAAATTTTATAAGGAATTTGGAAGCGGTTTTACAATTTATTGAGCAACAAATGTCTATTTAGTACAATATTTAAGCCGAAAACTAAAAAAATAGGCGAAGAATACAGTAGTGAGGCCCATAATGTAACATCCCGTCCCGGGATTTTTAAAACGTACATTGAAATTACAATTTTACCCTAATTTGTTTGTGTACGTTAAGTGTTGTGTAGTGTGGTGTTGTAGGACCACACACACACTCACACATCACCCTCACTTTCCCCGGGATTCCCTCCCTCATTCCCTCATTCTGTCTCTTCTCTCTCTCTCTCTCTCTTCCTCCCCGAGCTCATCTTCTTCTTCTTCCTTCTGCAAACACACGGACATACACACAAACTTACTCAATACTTCACCAATCGAGAAACCAAGATCACCATCGTGTTCGTGGAGCTGAGAGGAGTCCAGTGGTGCCATTTTCAGGTAAGGAAAACACCATTTTCACGTCGATATCACGAGATCCGATTATTGTACTGTTCATGCAAACCTAAACTAGTGTGTTTTTGGAAATTCTAAGCTTGTAGTTGTGCTTGTGAGGTCCCAAGGAGCCTCAGAGTAGTTCGTTGGGTGAATTTGGACGTTGGAAAGGCTAGGTTCGAAGTTGGCCGAACTTTGAAGTTGTGGACAGGTATGATCTAGCAATTTTTAAGCCTTAAAACTAGTCTAACGTGATTCTACTAGTCCTAGGCTTCATTTTGGTATAAAGAACGTGAAATTTGGTTGAAAAACGAAGGAGAAAACAAAGTTAGAAATTTACCCAGTTTTCCGGCGCCGTCGCGGGCGCCGGAGGCTCGCCGGAGAAGAAAGGGGAATATTCCGTTAAGTCTAACGAAATATTCCTAACGGCAGTGGACGGAATCCGGTTAAGTCTAACGGAATATTCCGTTAGTTGACGGAATATTCCTGATGGCGTATGTTGACACCGTCAGTGTGCAGTGCACGTGGCCGCGCGTGGGGCGCGTAGGGCTGTGCCTTGGCCGGCGCGTGGGGGCGCGTGCGTGGTCCAAAAAATTTTCTAAAAATTTGGGCGTGATCCTGAGGTTGTGTAGATCACGTTGGTATATTCATTTGTCCAATTTGAGCAATGTATGAGAAGTTATTACGAGAAGTTGCTTAGGTGCTTTTAAATTAATGTTTTCGTAACTTTGTCGCGTATAGGTGATTCGTTTTCCGAGGACGAGCGTTCACACTCGAGGCAGGGGGGCCACGACCCTTCTAATTACCAGTGAGTGGGCTTTTGTTTTTCCGTATATACCTATATACATATTATTTCCCAGAAATTAATAGAAAAGGTTATATGTTTTATGCCATGCATCATTTGAATATTGTTTACGCATCATCGCATGTATTAGTAGTGGTATATATATATATATATATATATATATATATATATATATGTGTATTTGGTGCTGTGGACGCACAGGTAAGTGCCAGGTAAGCGGTATTCATGTGGTTATGCATTCCTGTTTATTATGCAATAGTAGTTTGAAATGCTTAGAGAGCTCATAATCTGCACCCCCGGTGTTAGTGCTCCCGCCCAGGGCCAGGGCACAGCCTTCACGTGTATGTTCACCAGCACCGCATGCTCGCCTTGGATCCAAGTTAGGTGCAAGCCTGTCGTACAAACCACATTAGGTGGTTCCGACTTGTAGGTGACCCGCGATTATCGCACAACTTCACGTGATCGTAGCACTAGAGCATACATATATATATATATTACACCCAGCTTGTCGTACAGACCACGTTAGGTGGTTCTGACTCGTGTGCAAATTCAGATATTGAGTTGAGAGTGGAGCTCTAGATGCAGCCGTACAGGTCACGTTAGGTGACTCCCGGCTGCCAGATTATATGTTATTGATGTGAATTACGCTTGAGAATTTATATTTGATTATGATATTCTGTTGTGGCATATTCTCAAGCATGAATGGCATATTGTGAGCATGAATGGCATATGGTGGAGCATGATTGACATATCTATACATACGTATATATGTTCATTTTCTGGGAAGTATACAGGTTTTACGGCGAGGGGTTAGAATGTATTTTGCTAAAGAGTTTTCAAAGAACTTTGTTTTTGCCCACTCACGCTTTTGTTTTTGCGCCCCTCCAAGTTCTAGTGGTCTAGCAAGTTCGGTGGTTTATCCCAGAGGGCGTCCCGGCATTTCTGACAGACATTCACCATTGTAGGGTCACCTTCGGGTGTAATTATGTCGTATCTTTTCCTTTGGACTGTTGTAGACTTGCTCTGAATTGTGTCTCACATACACTAGTACTTTGTATGCTAGTAGGTTTTTATTTATTCGTACTTTTATATTACCTTCTTAATTAGCTTCCGCACGCGCACATGGCTACGTCACCTTCGAGTGACGGCCAGCACGCCCTGATCTCGGTCGGGGTGTGTCACATAACATTGTCAAATGGGGTTCTACACTCAAGAATCTCAACGGAAAATCTCACCTTAATTTTTAAAACTTCACGATGAGGCAAACATGAAAATAAATAGATTGATCGGTAATTATGTACAAATTTGCAAAACTGACCAAAAACCATGGACACCCACGTTTGTTGTCAAAAATATAAATTTTTTATTTTCGCGAATTTTTTTTCTATGAGCATTAAGGAAAACTTTGTATGGCATTTGGAAGCGGTTTTACGATTTATTCAGTAAGAAATGTATATTTAGTAAAGTATTTAAGCCGAAAACTAAAAATAAGTAAGTGAAAATGTAGTAGTGAGGCCCAAAAAATTGTCAAAAAGAGGTTCCACCCTCAAGAATATAAACGGAAAGTTTTACATTAATTTTTGAAACTTCACGGTGAGTCAAAAGTACAAATAAATATATTAAACGATGATTTAGGTACGAATTTACAAAATCGACTAAAAAACGTTTTTTTGTCAAAAATGCAAAATTTTCATTTTTGCAAAATATTTTTTGTGAGCATCAAGGAAAACTTTATAAGACATTTAGAAGTTGTTTTACGATTTATTGAATAACAATATATATCAAAATGTTCTATTTAAGCTGAAAACTAAAAAGATATGTTAAAAATATAGGAGTCAAGCCCAAAACACTGTCAAATGGTGTTCCAAGCCCAAATCGGAGCTGAAGTTCTTCCACGCGGCAAGTTATGATTGGTTACTGGGGTGTGGACTGGCAGTCGGAGGTCGTCTGTGGAGGTTGCATTAGGAAGAGAGGGAGTAAGCGAGCGGAGATGTGGAATGCTGCAGCAGCTTAGCATTCCGAGAGAGAGAGAGAGAGAGAAGAGAAGAAGAAGAAGAAGAAGAAGAGGAAGTGGTGGAAGATGAAATGGCTTGGTCTTCTGTACCTGTTCTTATCGGTTTCTCTGCAATTCGGTGGTGTTTCTTCAAAAAATCAGGTAACCTTCCTCGGTTATTTTTGCTTTTCTCCATTGTTGCTCATATCAACAATTCAGCTTGTAATGCATTCAATCTCTGGAAATTATTTTATGGGTTAATCCAATTTTCGATGATATTATCTGGGCTCAATCCAATTTTTGAACTTGGTGCTTGTTTCTTTGTTTTTCACAGGGTCATGAGGATTCTGCAGCCACAAGGTACTCTTGCTAAAATGTTGAACATATATTTTCATTTATGATTAAGCTAGTAATTTTGTTTACGATCCTGAGAATCAACCTGCTTTGTGAGATGGACTAATTGTTTATGGGAATTGGAAATTGATGTCGATTTCGTGTCATTCAACTAAAATCCTTACTGGAACAAGTTTTTTCAAGTCGGTGTTGCATATTATTTGTGTTCCTTTTGAAATTCTGAAGCTTTGTCTATTACTAATAACAGAATTTGATGTGTAGAACTATAAAGAAAGAGCTGGGAGATCCACCGGAGGTACATTGTTCGAGAGAAAGGAGTAAGGCGGCGTGGAAAATAATTCAGGAGGTATGGAAGAAAATCATGCATAGACTCTTTTGATTAGTACATTTTATAGTAGTTTCGGTCACTGATATCATTCTCGCTCTTGGTGGTGCAGTACTTGATGCCCTTTGTAGAGAAAGAGCAGTATCAGATTTCAAGAACATGTAAGCTGCACCCTGACAATGATCTGTACAGAGATCAGGAAGAGCACAAAATCCAAGTAGATTTAAACGAATGGCAATGTGGATATTGTAAAAAGAGATTTTATGATGACAAATTTCTTGATAAGCATTTTGACAACAGGCATTACAATTTGCTGAATGTGGTAAGTGCCCTTTGGTTTTATGTTCTTTTCCTAGTAGCGATACTTATGACAATATTTTGTTTCAGAGTGAAAGGTTATCATGGAATTAACTAAATTAGCATGCATTGAATAATACAAGCCTAATATCTTCAGAGAATAATAGAAAGAGCATGACCCGAAAAATTGTTTTACATCAACCCGTACACTTAAGCTCATCTCCTTACCTTATTGTATTAAGCTAATTTTCTACAAATTATAACTGGACATTGGCAACCATGGCCTGTTGATTTGTTTAGCCTAAGTTGGTCATTTCTAATTGAAATATGGCATACCTCTGCTTAATCAGAGTCATACCAGGTGCTTGGCAGATGTTTGTGGTGCGTTGCATTGTGACCTCGAGATGGGTTCTGTACCACACAAAAAGACTAAGTGCAATCCTGCTGCTGCTGCACGGAATCGACATCTGTGTGAGGTGGCATCTGGCTGATGACTTTCGGATTTGAATTTCAGCATTCTTTGTATTCATAAATTGCCCATTATATGCAGGGTCTAGCTGATAGTTGTTTTCCAGTCAAACAGGGTCCAGCAGCAAGCCGTCTTCACGGTAAGTTTATATCTACATTTATCATAACAACAGAAAGCTGTAACAAGCTTATTTTTCAAAATTATCAACTTATAGTATTGCTTTTTTGATGATTAATATGGCAGAGTTCTTCTTGCGCCAATTCTGTGATGCCCACACTTGTACTGGACGTCAAAAGCCCTTCTCTCGAGGCCGCAGGAAGGTAAAGTTCACTTTGGGTGGTATACACTTACACTAAATCATCCTAAATCTTTTTCAGTATAAAACCTGAACCTGTTATGCTGTTTCTTGGTTATGCCCGTATGATGTTTTGTTGAACTTGTCCTCCTCCTTTATGTGTCAAATGTGCAGAAGAGGGCGAGTATATCCTACCTTGTTATTTCCATTCTGACTCTGGCCTTGCTCTTCCTTTTCTACTCTTACATTTACATGTACAGCAGGTATCTACATCCATACTCCCCATTTTGCCAGACTTTGGCCGCTTTTCTATTAATTTCACGACGGTAATTATATATTTTTTTCTGTGTCAGGGGAGTGCAAAGAGGAACTCAAGAACTGAAGCGTGTCACACCAATCGGAAGGAAGAAAAAACCGTCCTAGTTACAACTTTTCATTGCAAAGCAACAGAGGGAGAGAGAGAGACTATGCAGTCTATCGTAGTCACAAAATGTAAAAGCTGTGCTCTTCCATTTGCTTTGTAATTTGTATTTTGATCATTTCAGTGTAGACGAAGACCAACATTTTTTGGCAATGCGAAGGCAAAATTTGATGTATCGAAAGTTATAAGGATTCTGTTCATTGTGCATCAATGCCTATGATTTGTTCGCTCCATTTTGCTTGAACGTCTTGGTGTTTTTCAAGGGCCTTCTCTTTTGGTTTTCGGCCATGTCGATGTCAACATCGTTCGAAGTAGAGTTTGACAGAGAGAGAAGCTTATAATGCTTTTCTTCAACAAATAAATTCTTTTCAATCCGCTCAAACATGGCACAAAGATTCGACGTATAGCCAGGCCAACTAGTTTACATGTACATTGTAATTGCATTAGATTACAGTGCAAGCAAACAAACAATAAATGGCAACGACGTTCAATGCAGCTCCTCCGTAAGCCTTTAGGTCCATGCAATGAACTCGAAACTAAAGCGTGCCCCATATTATCCGGCCATGCTCCGGTTACAGACAAAGGCTGGAAAGGTTGATTGGCGGTCATCGTTTGAAATCAAGAGCAATGGAACAAAAGCCTGAATCATTTTCTTCTAGGTGGATCGCGCCTGAGCCCGTACTTGTTGAGCGTTTTGATATAATTTCTCATGAGGCTGAATTTGTTGCTTCCCAAGTGATACAAGTAATCCCACGAATAGATTCCGGTGTTGTGTAAGTCATCGAAAACAATCCTGAAACATTCACTCCACCATCCCAGTCACAACATAACATTTCCGATATACAAATTGTTTGCAACCCCCATTAAACCCGGAGTGTAAAAGTACCTTACCCCATAGTTTCCTACAGGTTCCGCAGACATGATTCCGACGTGACGCCGCCCAGATATCACCTGCATTAATCGACAGATGTGAAGAAAACAAGGTTACAATATCAACATGTTGGCGCAGCACTAAGCATCCAAATAACATGTCAAAGATAGTTGTGGAGATAACAAGATGGTGAAAACATATTCAATTGAAGACGAATGGACAGTAAACCATATGGAGAATAACTTAGAAGGAACGGATTCACCGCCACTGTGGTGTCTTGGACTACTAATACAATACTACGTGGAGAGAGTCCTTGCATTAGTGGCTTGGGATTAGTATCTTATTGGGTTCTTAAGTGGTGAATCGACGTGTTAACGGATTTTTAACGGGGTGATCCGTTAATGACCCGACTCATTAACAGGTTGACGCGGAACTATAATTTTTGTGTCGTTTCGTGTCAGGTTAACTAGTCGTGCAAAAAATTGCAGTGTGATGATAACAAAAGGGTTTAAAATTTTGATTTGAGAATTGGGAATTATTACCTTTTCACCAGCAATTGACCTAATCTTGGCATCAACAGCTGGGCTGTGGATTCTCAGAAACTCAGCTGACAAATTGAAAACATTTCCATTTCCAAACTCCACCTCTACCTGAAACCAAACCAAAATTCCGAAACACCATTTTTCAGATTCAAAAACACCATTTTCAGAAACATCTACAATATGATTCAAATCCAATTACAAAAACCACCGGCGGAGATCAAAAGCTTGAAGCTTACACATTTGGGCGCGTGGAGGGAGAATCTGGTGAGCCTCGGAGCATTTGCGGTGGCGTGGAACCTCCGAATCGCTGTTTGAATCGCTGACATGCTCTTCTTCTTTGGATTTGCTTCTGGCAAATTGGTTCGCAGAGGACGAGTTTGGGTTTGACTCTAAACTTCTCTGTGACCGGGCCTAACTCAGTTACGGGCTTATTGGACTTTGTTCAGTTGTAGGCCTTTTGGTTCATCATGAGAATTTTTTTTTTTTTTTAATTTTATTACAAGACATGATTGGAGAGAGATTCAAACTCAGGAGCAGAAAATTCATCATAAGGATTGAGGGAGAGAAAGTGACACACCCCGACCCGGAATGTCTACTAGAACTCCTAATCGAGCTATGCTGGCTTCGTCACCTTTCCAGAAACAAAACCATGAGGGCGTGGTCGATGCCCAAAGCGGACAATATCATGCTACGGTGGAGTTGAGCACGAGATGTGATGGGGGCCCGGGTCGAGATGGGATAGAAAGATTGAAAATAAAAATACTCATTCTCTTTTACGCATTTAGACCCCAAATTGAATATTCATTGTTGAACCTTATGAGCGTCGATCGGTTATTTATAAAATCAAGTAGGTCAGACTATACTAATAAAATAACCAATAAGTGAAAAAAATAAAGAAATATTTGGGCCATCATTAAAATAATATATATATATATATATATATATATATATAATTTGACTTTACCTTCAAATTTGGCAGTAAAGTGGATGACGTCAATGTCAATCCAGTAAGATTTTGGCATCTTCTTTTTTCTTTTTTTTTTTGGTCAAAACATCCACGTAAGATTTTTAACATCTCAGTTGAAGATGCTCTAAAAAATTGTATTAAAGAGTGTTAAAATCACTAGCTTGTAGTATGATTATCTATTGTCGTTTAGATCCAAGGTATTATACAAGAAGGTAATTAAAAGGAAAGGAAAAAGAGAGAGGAATCATATAAGTGCAAACATCTAGTTACAAACTTAGCTTTCCAATTGTTGCTCTGTCCCTTTAAAAGATAAATAAATAGCTATTTAAGTATTAAAAATTGGAACCACAAAGCTAGAAGAATAAAAACAACAACAAAACAAACCTAGACTAGAAAGAAGCATAAAGAATCTGATCAGCCAGCCTCCTTGTATGTCCCTTATACCAACTTGAAAAAGAAATACTTAATATATATGTCCCATACACCAATTTATCAATGTTTTAGGTTGTGTGATTGTATAAAAAGGGCAACTTCAAGTAACAAGGCTCCTTGCATTGCGAGGGCCGGGGCATAAACATCTATCATATGCAATCTTATTTTTGGTTTGCCAAATGATTGTTTTCATAACTCGAATCAATAACCTTTCGGTATAAAAGAGCAAACTTTCTATTGCGTCAAACCTCGTTCTCTTGGTTGTGATTGTACATTTATTATAAAAAAATATTTATATTCTTAATTTAGTTGTACTTATATTGAGAATCGAAGATGACGATGTTAGTGGCTTAATAAAATACAATACTTTTTTCGGCTTTTTGGCTAAAGCTTAATGAAATATATGTGTGAAATCATGACGCAAACCACATACTACATGGACCATCTTATAATCGAATTAAGTTTTTAATTCGTTGCTGGGGAATTTACACGAAAGAAAACAAGGAATTCTCAACAAAAAAAAGTATTCTCTAAATCAAACCTCGATAACCCTAACAACCAAGTTAATACATGCTAATTTATACTGAGTAATAGGGTCAGCTGATTAACTAAAGCCAACAAGTATTCTCTCCAACTTCCTTCAATTATTATACTAAAATACAGATTAGTAATTTAGTATACATTAATTTGCATTGAACACATACTGAATTATAATATATATATATATATGTATGTATGTATCTGTGCGCGCGACGAATATTACTGAATAGCGTCGGCAGTGGCTTCAGATGATTCTCCTTTTTTTGTTGGGAGGTGATATCGTGAGATTCCACTTGGGGCTCATTGAGCAGTTTGCAAGCACAATTCATGCACGTAATTAAGTAAAAAACCCTTCTATATATGAAGCTCAAAAACAAAAAAGAGTTATTTACGCTCTTAAAATATCATAATGCATGTATCTTTCAAACGTCATTTTTTCTCTTATCTTAAATGTTTAAAATGTATATAACTTTATCAAAGTACTAATAATAACTCCCTCTCTCTTCTTCGTATATATAGGCTGGGAGCTACTCCACTTAATCCTGAGTGCTTGGCACGACCTAAAAAATTAGCAATTGCTTGCTCTAGCTTCTTATATATTATTAATTCAAGATAAAGCTTTGAAAAAGTAATAATGTTAACCTCGGGGGCATTGTTGCTTCCAATTATTCATATTCTAATGGAAGATGAAAGAGAACTCTATCTCAACAAATATTCATAACTAAGTTGACTAAGACAGTGCGTCTGCACCCAAATCGATCTCTTCTTCATAATTTAAATTAGAATATCGATCACAATCACAAACTATATATAAAGACACATTAAATTGACATATCATCTGATTTAATTGTTGCAACAATTTTGTAGCTTGAATGATCATAAATAATGTTCATCTAAGGCTATTTCGATCAAAAATAGAAAAGGTCTTGTCCGAAAGTATTGAAGCCATCCCATGAGAGCATGGAATCCACACTATCAACCCACTGTTGAAGACAATTTTCCTGCATGGTTTCCCCTATCGAAATAGAAGCGTTGTTAGAATCTTCCACCGAAAACGAGGTACTATACGAATTAGACATGCTGCTGGTGTTGGGAAATCCTTGGTTCAACATCAATGTTCCCAAATCCAAGCTTCCACAAAAAACTTCATAGTTTTTCAAGATATCATTCGCGTCATCCAACGTGGTTAACTGAACCTCATTTCGCGATTTCTCATCGGATTCTGGAAACCCTTTGTTTCCATTACTATCTTCCAGTAGCTTAGCCTCCAAGCCAGTGCCTCGTGACTCTTCTAGTCCTTCTGATGATGATGAAGAAGTAATGTTTGAGTGTTGAGTAATTGTCTCTTTATTTTCTTCAACATTTTCTTTTTCCTCAATTGGTTTGTGGGTCAAAGGGTCTACGCCAAGGTGCTTCAACCTCTTCTTGATTCTGGTATTCCAGTGGTTTTTGATTTCGTTATCGGTCCGGCCAGGAAAATGTGAAGCAATCTTAGACCACCTGCACACAAAAATATTAAAAACACCAGCTCTAACAGTTAGTACGTACATATGCCATGACATTGATGTCAAAATTTCGGAGATGAGCGGCTTACTACTAATCAGACTAATTTCAGATAAGGAAACGGAGGGTTAAAGCAGGCAAATTGTACCTGTTACCAAGACATGAATGGAGTTGAATCATTTGATTCTCTTCAGCTTCAGTAAAACCACCTCGCTTAAGGTCCGGCCTTAGATAATTGATCCATCTTAATCTACAGCTTTTCCCACATCTCAGCAACCCTAGATGACCATACAAATTATCGATGATGAGGATCGAGATAGCGCAAGGGATGAAGGGAAAGGAAATCTACATGATCATGATCAAAATGTAAATTAAATAGTAGTATATATATACCTGCAAGTTTAGGTACCATTCTCCAGCAATGGATACCATTGTTGAGAATAAAATTCATGAGCTTGTGATCTTCCTCGATCGTCCACGGTCCTCGTTTCAATCCGACCTTGTCACAACAAGGTTGCCTTCCCATTGTCACAAACTCGATTTCCCTAGTATTGTCAAGGAACCTCGAAGAAAAAGAAAACTCAACCGAGCTGCAAAAGTGAGAGAGCCTGAATTCCTAAGTGGACAATAAAGTGGGAGGGCTAGCTTAAAAGGGGAGCCTTATAATCCAAGCAAAGATGCTTTGCCAGTTCATTCCGTCATTAAAAAATCAGAACGTTGTTGTTTGAGAGGGGAGATAAATGATTGAATTGGAGAAAATCATTTCAGTCTAAATTGATATAAAAATGACACCACCCCAAAATCGAACAAAGTCGTGAGAAAATTAAAGAGGAAAAAAACAGACGTGGATCGCCTTCATTCAATTCAAATGTTTATTTTTTAATTTTAACAACTTAAGTCTCTCTCTCTCTCTCTCTCTCTCTCTCTCTCTCTGACATTGGCTTTAATCTATGTGATGTGAAGCCAAAAAATAATGAGATTGAAAGGTTCCTTGTTGCTCGAGGGCTGGCCACTTTTGTCGTTGGAAACAACTCTTTTGTTTAATTTTACGAAGTCTAGAGAGAGAGAGAGAGAGAGAGAAGTACCATAAAAATTCCAAACATGAATCAACTAAAGTTGGCTACATGACATTGACAAGGTTAGTTTTGATCAGAACAAAGAGTTTCTTCTTTGAATTCCTTATCTTATATTTCGAAAGATACGATTCTAGCTCATCAATATTAACATTTTCATTTCTCTTTTCACTAAATTTTTTTTATTATCAATTTTCCGCTTCGTTCTTTTTGCAGACAAAACCTAGGGTTTTTTACTTGTGTGCATAAACTTTTCTTTTTTACTTTTTAATGAGATACTTTCGTATATATGTCAAACTATGATTTGCAGTTAAAAATACTTTGTTTTCTTATCCCATTTGAGGTTGTCAATACATGCACAAATTAGCTTGTGTTAGCAAGCAAAATCATGCATGCTAGAAATCCGATGAGTCTTCATCTACAATGCTTTGCATGCTGCAAATTACTAATGAGTTTGTGAACAATGATACCCTTTTTTTCTCTTTCCGTTTTACTCTTTTTTCTTGCAAAGCATGTCTATGAAGACGATCTGAGCAAAAAAAAAAAAAACAAAAAAAAAAAAAACAAAAGAAAAGAAAAGGTATGCAAAAACACGATGGGGTAACCATAATTTCCATAATTCCTAGACAGCAGGTTCACTTATGTTAGGGTCGCTTATGTTCGATTATTTGAGTACAAACCCTACCAATATGATGTGCTCCATACACATTTTGCTCTCTCTTTTGTTTTTGCTGATATACTAAACTACTTTTATGCACAAACACGATTACACGGACGAACTGGCCTAGAGTGCAGACTATTCTTATGTCGATTTTATGCGCAAAATCTTTAAAACTTCAAAAAAATGAGCTGTTATAGGGGAGGGAATATGGTTTTGGACGAATTTGAAGAACGTATAGACTTTGGTGGAATTCAGAAGATGTCTGTGTACATACAAAAGTATGAATTTGCAACAATGGCGCTGAATTAAATACGTTACAATTCCACTTCCAGTTGACGATCCTTTAGCATATAATATTGAATAATATTATTTACCAAATGCTGAGCAATATATATGGTTTTTAAATCGGGTTCATGCACAGGAATATTCCCCATGATCTTTTTGGAGATGCAGAGTCATCAGAAACATAAACATTTTGGGGCTGCGGGGCCGACGTCTGAGGCGTGGAAACATTATCTTGGTGTTCCAAGCATGACCATTCGTGATTGTCAAAGATCATATTGCATATTACAACCGGGGGTGTTGATCTCATATCGGAGAAGAGAGGATCTTGCATGTGTTTATAAGTAACTGGTTTATTCTTTATATGTTAATTGGTTTTATGGTAGAATTTCAAGTTTCTTCATGGTATTAGAGCACGTTAATTGTGTGAAGCCGAACAGTCACACGTGTTTCACATCAACCGATTTGTGTTGTTTACGTGTTAGGCTTAAAAACTTGTCACACGTGAGGTATGTGTTGAGAATATTAATTCCACAATGGACCTTGCGTGTTCTAATAAGTAATTGAGTTACTTCTATGTAGCCAACTAATTTTATATTGGAACCTCCACTTTCTTCAGGAAGTGTGTGAAAGATAAAAAATAAAAAAAAAAGTGTATGAATAGCATCAACTGTTGACAAATAATAATAGGGTTAGTTACCAAAACTTGAAAAAACAAAATACAAAGAACAAAGAAAAAGAAGGGGAAAAAGCCCTAGATTTGTTTTATTTGAATGCTGCAGGTACACATCTGCACGTCGACATTCCATGCCAAGGCCCTAGAGGTGCATGCAACTTTGAACTTCCCCAAATGGCACACAGCCTTTTGAAAAGAGTTGTGTTCATGTCTTGAGAATCTTTATACAACCTTACACCAACATTATAGAATTGCCTTGAGAAAATTTATCGTATCACTGCGTTGCATATGTTCATGTTTTGTTTCTTTCTCTCGCTCGTTATATGACAACGACTGAGAATCGAGAATGTCTATACAACCCTATATGTCCATATATATCTTCTTAGTTTTTCTAATATGAAGTAGAGGTTTGGATGGACAAATCGGAGTCCATGACATCGTTGTAGGCGAAAGAAGTCAAGAACAAAGATCTAGTAGCTGGTGACAAAACTGACGTCCAGTTAGAAGGCATCATCAAGTAGCAACGCTAGCTGCAGGAAAATAATATAAGTTGTGCCTAAGTTAAGTGGTCACCAACACCTACCAAGTAGTTCAAGTTGGCTCATTGGTGCTTTTGCTTTTGGTGCTGACAAAAAGATGAAAACAAATTTTAATCTTAATTAGCAAGTAAAAAAAGTGATTAAGAAAAAGACCAATGTGTCCAATTAGGGTGATGGAATTAATGTTGAGAAAGACTAAAAAGGTATCTTTGAATCGTAAGAAGAAGAAGGATAAGAATGACGAATGTTTGTCGGGGTATATACAAATACAACCAAGCTCTAAGACGATGCTTGTTTTGTTTCTACAGAAGAAATGCACACCTGCAGACAAAAAATCTCAAAGACAACTACGTAAATATATGATGATGAGTTCAAGGATCAATTGTTTCTTGAGAATTTAGCATCTTGTTTAGGTACAACTAACGTCCTTGTCACTAGTTACCTTCAAGTCTTGTCATTTTCGTCATAGTCAAATACTGAATCTTTTACAAGAAGAATGCAAACATCAGTAGTCTACGCATATATAAGTTGATTGTAAATGCTCATGTTTTGTGAGTTTCGCAAGCGTGAATAGTAAGTATCAGTCTATTTAGATCCTTGTTTATCGATGCTTAATAACCATGACTAACTAACGTCCTTGTCCTTGCATTTCACTATATAAGAATGTAGTAGTATTCAATGCCAATCAAGATCGAAAGTGGTGGAATGCTCGAAAGGATAGACTTTTCCTCTTCAGATTATTGCAACCCGGTTCTTCAGTTCGGTGGGCTGAATGAGATTGAATTGGCAGGGACATGTAATCTATGTATAATGATATGTTAGATAACTCACTCTATTTTGGATTCATAACTCATCATGTCCAGTCTTGTACATTTGATATTTTGACACAACAAACATGAGACTGGAGTCAAATTCATTTTAATTGATTACAACCTATCTCATCTAGCTTACTAAACAAGACCTTAATGTAACTTCAATAATAATATCGTTTGTAATCGTTGCCAATAAAGCTCAAACTGCAACCCATATTCTAGTTTCCAACCCAACTCAATTCGAACATCACTTGGGTGGGCTTCTTAATTTGATCAGCAGTCTTCAAAATAGTGGGGTTCCAGTTGGTCTAGGCCCTCTAAGATTGTATCAACTTGGGTTAGGCCGAACTGGCAAGATTGGGTCAAGTTGGCCTTCCCAAACTGCATGCATATACAGAGTGTCGTATCACGACCAGAAAAAATAAAGTAAAAACGCAATGTCGTATCCGTTTTGCTAAAGTATTTGGCAAAGGGGTAAGGTAATGATAATCAAAGCAAATATTAGTTGTTTGTCCCTTAATTATGTGCCACCTTTGTTGACAAAGTTTGCACCGATTGAAAACGACATGGACACGTGGCTACGTGGACAGAATATATACCTTCACTTTTTCTTTTTCTTTTTTGCCCCTTGGTAGAAATAGGAGGTAAGCAGATAATTTAGATAATCCGTGCCTCCCTTTGTGGCTTTTAAGATTATAATGATAACAAAGTTTAATTCGCCCTCAGAAGGTGGTCAAGCTTCATGTAAAGAATTTAAGAAAAAGTATGGAATACTGGGAGTTAGCGGAAGAGTTGATTCAAAATTGAGCGTAATAACGTTCTACAATTTATATAACCGATTTTCTTAATGGGATAAATCTTAATTGTTATTGTTGTGTTGTTGCAGGTGGTCTAACCAAACTCACAAAAATCTGGACCTTTCAATCACATCCAACCCTATCTTGGTCTTATCTTTGTGAGCAAGTTGCATTATACGGCAACTCAATCTAAGATTCACTCAAGAGACAAGAGTGAGTAAGATAATGATTTCGAAATTACCTTTCGTACAATAAAATAACGAAATTCATGTAATTTTCAACTACATTGTTCGCTCTTATTATGATCTACGGATGCATTATTTTACGCAAATTAGTAAATTCACTTAATTGTGTGATAATTGCATTAAAAAGGAAAATTTTAACGAAAAGCTCTCGGTATTGATTACTTTAAAGAAAAATCACATTTTTACACTAAAAAGTCAATCATTTTACCCTCCCTTTTGTCTTTATAGTTAAAATTCAAAAAATTTCAAACCATTTTTAATAATTTTTCTTTAAAAAAAAATCCTCAGACCTTATGATAATGTTCTTGTTTTGTGAAGAATTATTTAGTAGATTTTGTTCTGACAATAACTGTTCAAAGATAATGATTTTGTTTTCTCATTTAATTCGCATACGCACCATGCACAAAGAGAGCAACCAAAGTGACATGTTAACGGCCGCACAAATAAACCAACTCTGAACGGTCGTTAAGTCTTTCTCTCTCCCGTCAAAGTCGTACCACCCCCCGTTTCCCACTCTCTCTCTCTCTCTCTCTTTCTCTCTCTCTCTCTCCTCCTCTTCTTTTCCGACCCTTTCTCTCTCTCTCTCTCTCTCTCTATCTGAGATTCTGAGTACAGAAACAAAACAAAACAAAACAAAAGTGATTAATTAAGATTGATCCAAGAAGAAAATCCAGTAATTAAGTACGTATCTTATGAATGAAAAGAAACAGTACAAGTACCACCCGAAAAGCAGTTTCCTCCTCCTGGGTTGCTTCTCTCCTCCCCCAGAGGCTTCCATAGCCGCGGCGGCGGGCCCAAGTTATGAAGGGACCCAAGGGTTTTGGCCGTAAGAAGAGACCCCCGCGCGACATCGTTTCCTGGAACACCTTGTTCTGGTGCACCCTTTTTGTCGTCATCAACTGCGCCCTCTTCTCCGGCTTCACCTTCTCCACTTTCCGCTTCCTCTTCGGCAGTAAGTAATTATATTATATTTTATTATTATTATTTAATTCAATTATTTTTCATTTAACTGAAATTTTGATCGGTTAATTCATGTGTACGGACGTGCAGAAACGTTTCAACCGGTACTGCTGCTAACATGGCCAGCTCCACCGAACAAAACCGTTTCCGTTCGAGAAGTCGTTATGTTTCCCGATCAGGCGCTCGTTTTCCTAAACTACCCTCCCGCCGCCCGCTTATTTACCAAAGACGACCTCCACTGCGTCTACTTCTTAGCCAACGAGTCCTCCTCCCAGCCCCGGTTCACTCAGCCCCCGGTTGACATCGACGGGGACGATCGCCACAATCAGATCGTGCGGTGCCCGCTCCAGCCACGTGGTTTAACCGTTTCTGTTACGTTGAGACCAGACGACGACGTCCCGGCGGTTCCCTCGTACAGCTGGGACTGGCTCGCCTACGACGCCCTCGTCGACCGCGACGACACCACGATCGTGTTCGTGAAGGGCCTCAATCTACGGCGGGAAAGAGTTTCCAACGCCACCAAATTCGAGTGCGTCTACGGCTGGGATTTCAGGACCACCAGATATTTACTGAGAGCCGACGTCGTTTCGATCGCTCAGGAGATCGTGCGGTGCAGAACCCCCATAAGCGTGTTGAATTTTCCACGTGGCGTCAATAATTCAGTCAAGGTCTCCGTTCGAGTGAAAGGTGGTGGAGGAATATTACCCTCCATAGCCCGCCCCGGGCTCCGAACCGTACTCGCCAACCCGCCCCGGCGGAAGCGGCACGAGATGTGTTTGTGCTCCATGGTTCGAAATCAGGGTCGGTTTTTGAAGGAATGGGTCATGTACCACGCCCGAATGGGAGTTCAACGGTGGTTTTTGTACGACAACAACAGCGACGACGACTCTGATATCGTAATTGAGTGGCTACGACAAGCAAATTACAACGTCACAAGACACGTATGGCCTTGGATCAAGACCCAGGAAGCCGGGTTCGCCCATTGCGCCCTACGAGCCCGTGAGACATGCCAATGGGTCGGATTCATAGACGTGGACGAGTTCTTCCACATGCCTTCGGGGCTCTTGATCCACGACGTGCTTCGCAATCAGTCCAATTACGGTTACGTTGGAGAGATCCGAGCCTCATGCTACAGTTTTGGGCCTTCCGGCCTCAAACAACTCCCGACACAAGGTGTAGCGGTGGGTTACACGTGTCGGATTGGCGGCCCTGAGAGGCACAAGAGTATTGTGAGGCCGGAGGCCCTAAACTCAACGTTGATCAACGTGGTGCATCATTTTCATCTTAGAGACGGGTTTGAGGCTGTGAATGTTGATATGGGGGTGATGGTTATCAATCACTACAAGTACCAAGTGTGGGAAGTGTTTAAGGAGAAGTTTTACAGGAGGGTGGCGACTTACGTGGCTGATTGGCAGGAGGAACAGAATGTGGGGTCCAAGGATCGGGCCCCGGGATTGGGGACGAGAGCCGTGGAGCCACCGGATTGGTCACATAGATTCTGCGAGGTTAAGGACACCGGGCTCAGAGATCGAGTGTTGCAGGATTTTGTCGATCCGCGCACCCGTCTTTTGCCGTGGCAAGAGGAGGATGATGAAGTTCGAGTGGAGGGACAATTTCAACAACACCGACACCAAGAACAACAGGAACAACGAAGGTTAAAGAGCATGATGAGAAGGAGAAGAGCGAGGATAAAGCAGAGAGTTTTGTTTTGAGTTTTTGTAGAGAAATGGTAATTAAGTAGGTGGGTTAATTAGTTTGTGCATTACTATCTAGAGAGGATTAATTATACAATTTAGAGATGAGGATATTGTGCAATATGGTATCTTCTAAGTGTATCTTTACATATATAATTTTTTTCTACGTGGAAATATTGATGAACCATAATCTTGTACACATCAAAGATCATACACATTCAATTTCAAATCTCTTAGTCCCAACTTCTCGTTATGGATTGAATTTCATTAGTCAAATTGTTCTTGTAAATTTGATTTCATTCTTGAAAAATTTGATCTTAAAATTTAGATTTTTCGCTTAAAATCTCCCTTTTAAGACCTGTTTTAATATATTTTTTTTTCTTCATGTTTCACATCATTTAAACCTTATTTGAAGAATTTTAATTTACTAGCTAAGTGTAACTGTCACACTGTCACGTGATATTACTAATTAACTTATATCGTAACATGTTGATATAGATATAATGAAATACCCCAAACTCATAACATATCAACTATATCGTCTACTCATATTACAACACGTGAATTAATTCTTACACAATTTTCAAAGCTGGATCAATAGCCGTTGGAAATTTAAAAAACAAAATGCGATTCAAATATTTGACCGTTAGCAAAAGACCAAAATCCGTCGACACGCCACTTTCCTTTTGCGCTCTTTTGCTCGTTAGCCTCTTTCTTTCCAGGATTTCGTTTCTTCCCTTTCCCTTCGGTCCATCCAAAGACACAACCAAAAATGGCGAGGAAAGAAGAAGAGCCGAAACAGAGTCCGATAAACCCGAAAAACCAGCAAAGAAAATCAGGCCCAGTTGAAGTCGAAACCAATGGCACCAGCGGCAATGCTATTATATTCAGCCCCAGATTCAAATCCGTGGCCGCCATGGCCGGTTGGGACGAAGAGAGCCTTCTAATTGCAAGCCTGGTGGTTGATGATACGCCGGACAGAGATTTTAAACACAAGAAACGCTCCGTCTTGGGCTCCAAGACCCCACCCACCAATTCATCAAGAAGGTATGAAATAATTATGGTATTATTAGTGTTTTTTTTTTCTTTTTTGTATGAGATTTAATTTTGAATGTGATTCATGTTTTAGAAAGCGCAGAGCTCAGAGAAGGAGCCCGATTTCAATCCCTGTAGCTGTTCTTGATCTTGATGATGCAGAAGAAACTGCAAGGGACGGTACTGATTTTCTCTATTTGATCTGTTGGGTACTTGGGTTATGGAAATCCTGGAATTTTGTCTGAAATTTTTATATGAAATCTTGTGGGTAATATTTTTGGTTTGCAGAGACGGAGAAAGAGAAGAAGATGAAGCAGAAAATTGCTGCGAATAAAGAGAAGGAAACGAGAGAAGATAAAATGGCTGAGAGCTCTGGTGGTTCTTGCCCGCCAAGGTCGGAACTTCCTTGCTTGGATAAGCTCAGGGAAGAACTTTCTTGCGCTGTAAGAACCTTCTAACCTGCCTGCCTAGTTAGCAGTTAGAACTTTGACGTACTCGATCAAACGGGTTTCGTTGAATTTTGTTTTCTAACGTAGTGGGTCTGATGTTCTTGGCAGATCTGCTTGGAGATTTGCTTTGAACCAAGTACTACTCCTTGTGGCCACAGGTAATTTCGAAACCAACAAAGCACATCTTAAACTTTGTGTTTATCGATCTTATTGCCATTCGATGAGCCAAATGAGGGCTTGGACGATTGAATCACATGCCGCTTGACTTCGAATAGCCGATCAATTTATCCTGATTTGTACAACTGTTTGATTGTAGTTTCTGTAAGAAATGCTTACGGTCCGCCGCTGATAAATGTGGGAAGAGGTGCCCCAAGTGCAGGCAGCTAATCAGGTAGGTTTCTGACATAGTTCCAAGCTAATTGGTTAATTAATCGGCTAATGCTCAATGCTGCAATGTGCTTTTTGGATTTATCTCTATCTTGCTTGATATTTGCAGCAATAGTAGATCCTGCACCGTCAACACGGTTCTTTGGAACACGATACAGCTTCTGTTTCCGCAAGAAGTTGAAGCAAGGAAAGCTGTTGGAGCCTCAAATGGTAGAGAAACTGCTCGTCAAAGCCCCGGAAAGGCTGTGTATAACACAAGGAATGTTCAAAGTAGAAGGGCATCGGGGGTATCAAGCAGCAGCAGCAGCAGAGAAATGACCATGAGGAGAAGACGGGTGATATTAACCCAAGATGAAGAGGACGAACCTGAGCATCGGAACCCAGAACAAGGCGCTGATAGAAGTATTCGGTTTATAAGGGCATCAAGCGGAGAGATGAATGTGAGGAGTAGTAGTAGAAGGACCCCAAGCCAAGACGAGGATGCTGCATTGGCTCTAAGATTGCAGAGAGAGGAGTTTATGGACGCTTTTAGGGGAACCCCTGATGAATCCAGTAGTTCTTGGATTTCTTCGGCGAGAGCAAACATGAGAGCCATGGCATCCAGAGCTACTAACCACCGTCTTACCCGACATATGTTGTAGTCTAGCTTCTCTTTCGGTTTCAAATTTTCCATTTCCGGTGACACTACTGACTGGTAGTCTAGTAATTGTAGTCGTTTAGCTGCCCTTGCTCTGTAAACTAACTTCGGTTGCTGTTGCTTGAATGAAACACTTGCTGCTCTCAACATCTGTTGCATTGTGTTTAACAAGTCTTACAAATTAACCACCGTTCTTGGTTATTCCTATTCGATTGGTAAAAAAAAAGAGAATTCTTGGTTTAGTTCTCCATCTTAATGACAGAAAAAAGGATTGATCAAATTCTGTCGAGTCTGACTCGTAGTGATCATTTATCAAAGAATGATTTTGGTTATCAAATGATTGAACAACCGGGAACAATTTAGTTACGATACTTAGTTGACATTCGTAAAAGTATGTAATGAATTATGAGTTCAATACATCCTGTTTAGCAAAAAGACATGTATGTCCTACATTCAGCGTCAATGTTTTTTCTATGTGCGAGTGCGATCGTGTGCTCATTGAAAGGGTACAGCACAATCCATTCCAAATGAAACTCTTGTACCAGTCCGGTAGACAGTTTTTCTCTCCAGTGCATGAAGGGAAAACCCTTCGGCCCTATACCACTCTACTTTTGTGTTCGATTTCGGCACATTGGGGCCGAACATAAAAACCAATTCCGAAACATTTAAATTCAGAAAACAAAAAGTTCACTGGTTTGTTCCCCCAAATATTGAGATTGCACATACATTCCAACATAAGTCGCGAACTAAATTAGTCAAATACAACAACAAATTCGAATGTTCATTTCCCAATCTTTGTTTTCTACCAGTAACACAATACACAGGTCAAGCCAATAAAACAGTACGGCAAACTACCCCGACGGGAAAAGAAAAACCACCCTGACGGAAAAAAAAGGCGGCAACTCATAAATGTCACGCTGCAAAATTTTCGCTTCATATTACGTGTTACACCAGTGGACAGGGTCGCTTGCTTGCGTGTGACGATTCTGATTTCAAAACTGTTGATACTGGAGTCATGCGCAGAACGCATCCCACTCTCGTAGACAAAGTACTCATAACCTGTATTTGTACAAGGAACCTTACGGAAGATTTGGCCGCTCAGTAAATGCGTGTTTCTGGCGAAGTTAGTGCCTGTGGGAGTGCTTTCGGCTAACAAAATGGGGCTCTCCCTTTTCTCTGTTCCGATTTTGTAAGATCGTCAAAGCACAGCAAGTAAAGCCTATAGCAGCCATACCATAAAATGCTCTGTATGGAGCCAAGGCCAGGGAAGAGATATAGGAATAGTATCCAGCCAGCAGGTACAGAAAATTCAGCCTCACTTCACAGTTTCGGAAGCCAGGGAAAGATACCAAGAAGGAACTGGACTCGGGCTTTGCGGTGAAGATTCCATGAAGGATCACACCTGTGCAAAGAAATGAATCCAAGAGCCATGGGAAGCTATGACCCATCCCTATTCTCTGCAACGGGAAAAAAAAAAATGTACTTTTGTTAAAAGCCAGCTCGCGTACACGAAGAACAAAAAAGGCATAGAAGGTTTGAAATCTAAACATATTCATATTTGGATTACTGTACCTGAAACCAGGCGACAAGTGACGGGACAAACATGAGTGCTGCAGCAAGATGCAAAATAAACAGCCCATGCCGATGATGGAATAACTCTAACTGTGTTTCACCAAAACTTTTCGAAGAGTTTGGACTGTTGGAGCAGCAATCTTCAGAATGAATATTCTGGTTTGATATACCATCACTTTTGGATGGAAGTTGGCAGGACCGGTCATTGTCTTCTTTTTTACAGTCCAATAATTCATGTCTTCGTGCATGACTGCGAAATGAAGCTGTCAAAAAACTGTTACACAGACATAAAGCAACTCTTAGGATCTTTTTTATCACACCTACGCTGAAGGTAATATGACACAAGAAGCTTTACATATTATTTATCAACAAGCAAGTCAGCACCGAGGACTAATAAATATTAAAAATACTAAAAGCCACATTAAATTCACATGCAATTGGACAGCAAGTGCATGGCTTTTGTGCACAATTCCTACAAAAATCCATCTGAAACAAAGTGAGGACATACCTGCAAAGTGCACTGTGACAGCTCAAAGCATCGAAGAACAAGATTATAAATAGACCGAACGCTGCATGAACCAAGCACGCCAGAGTAATTGCAACAAGTGCTGTAACGAATACTGGATTGGCTCTTAAAACCCTTACCACCTGTCCATGAAAAACCCATGTGAAAGTGAATGAGCCAACTTGCCAACCTTTTCCCATAGTAAATGAAGGAAATAAAGATACCTGAGCTAGTAATGATTACATTTATACCACAGGATAAGATATACCTTCAATGAAAAGAAACCCGAAGAAAGATTAATAAACCGGTGAACACTTTTTTCCCCCAACTGAAACCTGCAACAGACTAATTCTTGTCATTCAGCACAAAAAACAGAGAACATGCATATATGCACTGGCTGAGAATACTCAAGCTAGTTGATTTTCAAGTCATGGAAAGTAAATAAAGAGTGGTCAAAAGAGCCTACTGACCTTGTCTTGATGAAAACATGTACAACAGCGGCCGCATAGAAGATGAGTTGGGATATCAAAATCAGAATTATTACGAAGCCATTAGCAAGTAAATAACAAGTCAACGAGATGATGGTGAAGCTAGAAAATGAAGGAAATGGTTGAGAAATAAAAAAGGAGAGGGAAAAAGAAAGCAAGATCGGGGCAATGGCAAGGTAGGGAAATGGCAATGGGATTCTCAGATTAAATTCCACAGCCGTAAGAATCGAAGGTATGTGCTGGTCAAGATCCCACGTACATATTTGCTGCATTAGTGCAAAAAAGATAACAACAAGGGAGAAACCAGCAATCTGCAAGAGAGCATCAATAAACTAAATAAGAAGCATGCCTCTTTCTTTATTAAGAAGTATTAAACAATGAGAGAGAAAGTTGAAAATCATTACCTGTGAATTATATAAAAGCAAGAACCTACTGGCAACTGCAGTTACAGGAACAGTCATGGAACTTCTATATGAACAATGTGGATCTACCTGAACAGAAGCAGAGGTAGACAAACATAAACACCTTCGATTTTAACAAACGATTGGAATAAATCATTAGAATCCCCCTATTTTTGGCCTGAATAGAATCCGTAAGTTATAAATTTCTTGTGCCATATTATATTATAATAATAATGAAAATTTAGGTGACTTCTTACCAGCAACATAACAGAGGTTTTCTCGGAACTTTGAGGTGAACTCCATAGTGCTGGTGAAGAATCAACAACAATTTTCTCACTGTACATATTTGGGAATATGTGGAGACCTGACGTGTGATCCCAGGCAAATGCTATAGGAGGAAAACAGCGAAGCTTACAGAGCTCTGTTGTACCAAGAAAGAACTAGCTTAGCCAAAAAGATAAGAGAAAAAAATACTAGGTTCAATATTGTGCAAGAATGTCAACAGATTACAACTATTTTTTTCATTGATAATGTTTTACATTAATCCATGACAACAAATAGAACCAAAAAACATAAAATGAAAAACTACTATTTATATAAATCCTTACTGCTATTATCTTCATCTCCAGCCTGTTCGTCTGGAAGTCCAGAATTCTTTATCCCACAGCCTGCAGCCTTCAAAGAGAACATGACAGGCAGAAGGCCCAAGCTCGTGGTAAATGACAGATTCAGAGCAAGAGGATGATCCTCCTTCAAAGACATTTCCTGCATTGAACCCAAGTCATGCACGGTTAAAATTAAACCATTCGAATTGAGTTTGAAGTTTCAACAATTTTAAATATTCCATAATAAAGTAGCATCTAGAGATATTAACCTTATAAGAATAACTAGGTATCGGCATAGACCAAGGGGAGAACTCTCGTTCCCCTTCCTCTGGATTAAAAAACTGCCCGACAGCCATGGAAACTGCTGGTGGAGGTCTGCCTGAAATAGTCTGATCAATAGACTGTCAACATTTTACTAGAGAGTGGAAGTATTATTCAACATAAGCCAAACTAACTAGTTCAAATTCAAATCTTTTTTCATTTAAAAAACCATGAAAAGGACAGAAGAGAAAGACAAAGGGAGATGACAGCCAGTTCACCTAAGCAAAGCCTACTACAATGACATAAGGAGCAAACCAACCATCAACAATGAAGGGAAACAATACCGGACGAGGTGCAACTGAGATGGTCAGGAATCTGAAACCACGCATGTCCTCAGGTCCCAAGCGAAATATAGCCGAAGGAGAAGCTTGCTCTGTCTGGCTTCCAGGTTCAATCTAATAAGACAGAGCATATCCACAAATAAGAGAATGCAACAATTATCCCATTAAAACATGGTCATGAATGCAAAACTCAGTACCTGTGTTGGTGCTGGTCCTGATGGAATGCGCACCATCCTTGATGTCACATCGAGGATTCTTATACAAATAGGCAATTCTGAAGTTGAGTTTCTTTTTTCTGGCCACAGATGGAGTCTAACCCCAGAACACGGAGCAAGGTTTGTCACGAACATGAAGTGGCTTCTTCCATTTGACCCCTGCACGTATTGATTAAAGTCTGAGCACTATCAGATATTGGAAATTCAAAAAATAAAAGAAAATTAACAAATTCTATCTGCATGACAAGAACAAGTGGAAAGGAAAAAGAATATATCACGGTCCAGTATTATTTTGTAATGCATCAAAAGTATTTTTCCCCAGTCATATTCATGCAAACACAGTGTAAATTAAATTGGTGTACACATCATTTCTATGTCAATGAAATTGTACATGCACAAGATACAACAAACTAATTTCCAGATCATGTTTTTTAAATGAAAACAACTAAAGAACCTAGCTTGGAAAGGTTGATGAAAAAGTAAAAGAGGGGGCTGAGAAAAAAGGAGATTAAGAACAATCAGGACAAAGTATCTAACTCAGCAATAAGCTTGAAATTAAGTTCATAATGATTTCAGTATTGAGTAGATGGAAAATTTGCTGATGCTAACCAATTTTTGTATGTCTAACCACCGTCTTCGACCATCCATAGCTAAAACAGTGACGGTGGTCGTCTGAATGTATAGGTCCCTCTCAAGGCCATCATCACTCCAATGAACATTGCTAGGACATGCAGTGGAAGTGTACAGTGATTCTGCAATCATATTACACATGCCATTCAGTGATATAACATCATGACTACTTTCTCTCTTTATGTGTCAACATTGCTAAAATAGCTATAAAAACAGATTCAAGACTTTAGCAAACTATAAAGAGGAATACAATGGATTTATCCAAACAAACAATGTGACAATACAGTACCAGTTTTATCTTTTACGTCTCTAGTAGGAATGTGTATTGACTGCTGAGATAAGTGTGATTGCATCCTCCAATCGAAACTCTGAGGTATCCCACTACGAAGCATTTTTGAGAATATCGCTGTTCTTATTCGAGTGTCAGAAAATGGCTGGCCTGTCCCGGAGTCTACCAAACTAAGGAGGGTGTGCGCTAACTAGATAAGAGCATGTGTTAAGAACTGTTTTTATGATAATTAAATCTGGGTTCAATTAGTCACTTACTTGGATAACTAATTGATTACACCATAAAATAGCTTGATGTTCCATTGACAACCACACATTTCTCATGCCCGTACTACTGATCACAAAGCCATGAGTGGGAGGCACAATGCCATCAAGGGATTCTGACTTGGATCTTACCTAAAGACAAAAAACAAGAGTAACAGCAGCCACAGAGTCAAGGCACATAGCAAGAACTTATAGTACCACAAACACAAAATACTTATATAGTATACACCGATGTGTACGTACAAATGAAGTTTGAGAAAAAACTACCGAGAACCCCCATAGTGACACAAAATTATAAAACCCCGTCTCCCCAAAAATTATATAACACAGGAAAATACGAAAAATATGTATTTACCTGATAATCATTATAACCACCAGAAATGGATATAACAACAACATGGGAGAGAACAGGACCAGACACGTGATGTCCTGCTCTAGTTGTTTGGACCTCATATCCCTTTCTCCATTCATCATTAACACGTTCAAAGTAGTGACCCAAGGAAGGCTGCAATGCCACAGGAGGGTATCTGAACGAAATAGGTACATTTCATCAAACACTAATTCATGCATTCACTTTGACAATGAGAGTTATCATAGAAGCTAAAAACTCACTGGTGGGGGCTGGAGAGAGTAACAATTGTTTCAACTGCTGATTTCCTCAAACGGTGATGGATAACTGCAGCTCTAGCAACAAAACCACCCATAGAGTGACCAACCAATATCACACTTTTTGGAGAACTCCCAGAGGTTGCAGCACCTTCTCTTTGTCTAGCCTTATAAGATTCTTTGTATTGATCCAAAATCTGCACACAAGATTGTATGTTAAACATCTCTTATAAACTAAAAGAATGTGAGAAAACTGATAAACTACAACATGACCAAGAAAAGAGTGTCAACAGGGGAGAAGAATTGACAAGATGGTTTGGTTATGTGTTGTAACGTCTTTTTTTACCGGCGCATTAAATTATTGTTGACAGTTTCTGTGACCCCGCATAATTTGGATGGGACTGGATCATGTCAAGGATGAAGACAAGCATTCGGACTATTTGAAATGTGAAATTCCAATATAAGTAGTTATATTACTGAACACATTCTGTTGAACGTAGAGAAGTGCATGTAATATTTGTGTCATTTACTCCTTCATAACACTTCCTCGTAATGCAATATTAAGAAAGTGTAATACGATCTCAAAGACATGTTTACCATGCATAAAAAAGTTTCATCTTCGTATGCAATTAGAAGAAAATAATGAGAGTTCGAGACAGACCCTGTGAATGGAGTTGACAACATATTCAGCATGTTCTTCAAGAATAGCACTATCCATAGCAGAATGTTCCCCTTCGAGATCCACCGTGAACCAGTCCAACCTGGAATCATACTGGTTGCGCAACTTAAAGGAAGTCACATCAATATCCTCCCCTCCCTCTTCAGGAGTTAAGTAAGCATCCTGATAATATGTACGCTCTAGGGGCCCCGCTTGATATCCCCTATCAGATTCTGCTGCAAGTGACCGAACCTACAAAAACCGAAAATTCAGAACAAACACAAAAGCCAACATTCCATTGTCATAAAGACACAAACTTTCCAAAAAAAATTGCCAATAAAACACGAAGAGCGAGCATTTCAACAAAAACCCAGCTCCCATTTCCTCACCTGCTTGTAGCTGCCGCCATTTCCCGGAATAAAAAGCACGGGAACGCCGCTCAGCTTCTTCAGATGCTCCTCGAAATCGATCTTCTTCCATCCTTCGTGGTACAAATACAAGCTATATTTCGCAGGCGAAACGGGAGTCGTGGTAGGGATGGGAACATAAGTGGGATACATGTACGTCATGATGCATCCATTGGAGACAGGCTTCAACAAATCATATAAACCCGCGAAACAAACACACAAGAGGAAGGCGACGAGCAGTGCTACTCTGGATTGGGCTTTAAATCCTTGCAGTTGCATTGTGAAAGCGGGAAATTGCGGCTCGATTAATTAATCTCCGCATTCACCCACAATTTAATGACTAATTTCCTGTAAAAACAAATTAATTAGCAAACTAATTGAGAGGAAGAAAGCATTAAATTGAACTGAAATTTCCATAATAATTTTTAAAAAGAGAGAGAGAGATCCGTTACAGAAATTTAGTTAAAAAAAGAGAGGGAAAGAAGAAGGTGGATTGGAAAGTGCTTACGAGTGAGGCGATAGATCTGGGAGGAGGAGCTGAAGAGCTACGGCGAGGGGTCACCGGATCGGAGATTTGAGCTGGTGGAGCTCGGAATTCAGATTTTCGAGCGAGAGAGAGAGAGGACAACACTCGCAATCTCCGACACTGCTGGCCAAAATAGAAAGCAACAGACAAGGAGAGAGCGCAACAGCTTTTACGGGTCGGATCGGGTGGAAAAGTCGGATTTTTTGCCAGGAAAAGTTAATGGGTAAAGTCTGAAGTTATGGAGATTAATCTAAAAAGTAAACAATATAAATAAATAAAATAAAAACTAACGAGAGGTTTAAAAAAAATTAATTTTAATAAAAAAAATTAAATAAAGGTGTAATGTATAGTACCAAAAAAAATAAAAATGTGATTTTTTATTAAAAACGAATAATACCAAAAATATTTCGTTAAAACTCCCAATAAACAATCACAACAAAATTTGTTTGAGTGAAATTTTAATTTGAAGAAAAAAAAAAGTAACTAATCATGTATCGTATAGCTTTTTATCGATTAAAGAGACACTAAAATAATGAGATTAAATCACATTTAACATTATCTTATAAGCATGTTTATATTATAAGTAACTAGACACTAAAATATGTATTTTCTCAGTGTTTTCCCAACACCAATACATAGTGTAAATAAAGGTAAATAATGGGGAATGGAGAAAACATAGGTTAACATACGACTTCCTGACTCCAATTATTTGGAATGGAATTTCACCCCTTCCAAGGCCATGTGCCCATTTGTCTCTTTCATTGCCATTTAACACCCCTAGTTAACTTTTTAATCATTCCTCTTATTCAAAATATTCGATCTGATAGTTGAAAATTGAAAAGAGTGAAAAATAAAAATGAATGTTTTCGGTTGTGTGAATAGTATTATCCTAAAAATATATAGCGCTCCAGAAACCCTAAATCGAAACGAAGATATATATAAGAGAGATCATAGAGGCATCATTTCATTTCATGAGGCTCTAAATAAAACAACAGCAACAACAAAACCTTATCCCACTAAGTAGGGCCGGGTTCATAAGCGTCTAAATGCATAAAGAAATTTAATTGAATTGAGAACTATATTAATGAGAAACAGTAGTACATCATAATGCACAGGGAAAAAAAAATGGCGCAAGAAAACGTCCGAATGCGGCGCTCCTTGCTACAAAGGGAGGGTAAACATTTCACAGCCTCATGTACAATCCTACTCTCAGGCAACTTCTCTATCTTACAAAAACACAGAACATGACACAGTCACAAGGGATGATTTCGAAACTGAAACAACCCAAGAGATCGAAAAGGAAACCACCAAAACAATGTCGTAGAATTCCAGGTAATGACAGCAAAACCTGTTTTCTCTGGCTCAGTTTCTAACAGAATACACCAGCGGAGATGATTGTGCTGTGTGGCACCATCACTCGGGGTGTTTGTCTCCTACCTAATATGAGAACTCGTGACCTCGAAGTGAGATGTATTTCTTGACCCAGATGGCGATGTCCTCTGCACAAGCCTGAGCCTGAGGGGTCTTGAGAAGCATATCAAGGGTTGCAAATTCGTGAACTGCATCTTTATACTCCAGTACAGGTGCATCAACGTTTACCTTCCGAAGTTCCTCTGAGTAAGCAATGGCGCGGTCTCTCATCCAATCATGTTCTGCCACTACTGTAAGGGTCGGAGGCATAAGCTTTAAAGGTGGGCCCCTATCTGGGATGAGGGGATTGGCAGCTGGGTGATCCAAGCTATACTCTTCCTCAGGTAAAAATAGTTTCCATGCTAGTATGCACATTGCCTTGTCATAGAAATAGGAGTTTGCCAGTTTTATCTCAGAGTGGGTGGGAACACTTCCAATGAAGAACGGGTACATCAGGACCCGTGCAACCACCTTCACAGGGTCCAAAAGCTTGCCTGCCTCTACAGCTTTCCGGGCCACATAGTCCGCAATGTTCGCACCACAGCTTACACCAAGGAGAACACATCTGTTTGTGATATCAGAACAAGAAGTTAGAAATTTCCCATGTAGCCTTCTTAAATTCCAAAAGCGGGAAAAAAGAACAAACAGAAGAAACTATACTACAGAACGAGAAAATGCAGATAATAAGTGAATTTATACCTAATGTAGGCAAACAGCTATTCAATTTAAACAAAAATGGAATCGAGATTGTGCTGCCAATCAACTGGAATGTCATAGAAGAAGGGAAGCAAAATGCAGAATGCTGACGGACTTAGAGAGACAGCTGAGTAAATCTTCAAAAATTAACGGAACATAAAAGTAAGACATATTCTTCTCTGAAGGGGAATCATTAAGATAATGATGTCACGCATTGAAACCCCGTAGGCCAATACTGGGCAACAAGACAACAAGTTAGTCTTATATATTTCATTGTGCTTAGGTCATTCCATAGCGGATATGCCAGTAGCTTCTAGAAAGCAAAGATAATCTTACATCAACATATAGAAATACTGCTCCACTTCTACTGGTTCCTTAACCTATATACTCTTTTCACTTTTCATCAAGAAATCTTGAGATTTGCGAACAAATTTGGGATGAAAGCAAAAACTGTTTTTCTCTTAACCTACATGAATCCAGCATATACTCTAATATAAGGGGATCAACATATCAAAAGGGGCAAAGAAAAGCAGAAATTACTTTAGAAACAAACCTTACCAAATTCTCTGGCAAATTAAAATTCAGTCATCAATCGATACTTGCCCTTCTAAGTTGAAATTAGCCCTATTAACCAACCAGTGTATCTATTTATATACATATACGACTGAATTGACATTAACCGAAGTTCTTGGGAGATGGAAATGAACTCAAAAACTAAAGCATTGCCACCAGCAACCAGCCTAGACAATTATTTTAAGTTGGGAAAACGGGTCCCAAGATTTGGCTAACAATATTGCCATTATTAAACCAATTGGCAATCAAACAAGTATCAAAACTCAGTTACGAGAAACCAATAACAAGAAACCAACTCACGCATCTCGTAAACTCCAAAGAAATGCACTTATGTAAATCACACTATCAAAATCCACAAAGTGAACTAAGAAACTGTAAACTCATATATCACCATCAATCATAACACACTAGATTAGAAATGCAAGTTAAAAGTGATTAAAACAAGATTATAACCTTGTTGGATCTCCATGGGCAGCTAACCAGGGCTCAACCATTGACGCCCCGAACGAGTCCACGATATGCCTATGAGAATCAGTCTTCTTAAACTCCGTAACGCCACCGAGCGCTCCCTTTCCACTTCCCATGGACTTACAACACTCAGCTAAATTCGCTTGCTTCCCAAGCCAATTCAACACCTTCAACCCGTCCTCAAATGCTGCAGGGTACCGATTCTCCGGGGCAAGCCGATAACCCACCGCCAATACTACGACGTCACAGAGCTTCGCAATCCGCCTGCAGAAGATATCATTGGCCACCGAGTCATTACTCCCACTGACCCAACCGCCGCCGTGAAACTGCAACATGACCGGCAATTTTCGACCTGTCCTGGTCGAATTGCCCGGCGAGTAGCCTCTGTACACTCCGGCGCCGGCATTGGCCATCAAATTCAATCCCTCCATGTCATTGCTACACCCATAACTGTTCCGTCTCTGCTCACTTTTCGCCAAATTGGACACCGCCGGATTGCCATAGCTGTTGCGCCGAGAAGGGGTGGCCGGTAAATTGTTAAGGCTCTGCCGGACCGGATCGGCTCGGTCGGGCCCGTTATTGAGATCGGATCGCTTCGGTGCGGCGATAACCCTAGGCTTGGAAGCGGGTTCGGGTGGGGCGAGGGCGGACTCGGGGAGGAAGATTCGGATAGAAAGAGAAGTGAGGGGGTCGATGTGGATGTCCTTGGTGGCGACGCCGTCGTCAAATACCGGATTGGGTGCGGCGATGGTTTCTTCGGGTCGGGAGGTGACGCCAAAAGGGTTGAACTCGTCGGGTTGGTTTTGGATCCGGTTCTGCAAACGGTGCTTCAAGAGGAACTTGAAGAACACGCTGTAGAGCTGCACAGCTACGCTTGGCATTTCTCTCTCTCTCTCTCTCTACAAATTGTTGGATTTGCAGAGACTGGAAAAATGAGAAATGGGGGGTGGGATTTTCTGGGTGTTAGCGTAAATTCATGGCGGATTAAGGATTGAGATTAAGGGTAAATCAATCTCCCCAGTGAAATTGGATTCACATGGGATTAGGGTTTTGTAATCGGAGAGAGAGAGAGAGAGCTTCAATCTGAATTTTAATGGCTTCAATGGCGTCTCTCGGATGGCTGCGGCTGGCTTGGTCAAATTTTATCATTTTTTATTTTTCTCAATTTTTTATGATTTCCAATTTATTTTATTTTCAAGGAGAATTCTGGATTCTGACTTCTTTGTTTTAAAAGAGAAAAATATTTATTAGCAAGAGGAATTATCAAGTGTTTCATCTGCACGCTATGATGGAGGTACTTGCTGCATTTTTAAGTGTACGCCAAACCACTTGATTGTGGAGTACAACAATTACATAAGATGTAAAAAATCTTACGTCGACTGTTTTGACAAAAAAAAATTGGTTTTTTGGTTTTAGCGGAGATATTAAAATCGTATATTAATTGACATTTTTTATTTTGCTGTCAAATTTGAAGAAACGTTAAAATTTATTTTATTTTATTTTAATGTATATATGTTTTATTTTTCTTTGCTTATTAATTATTTTATTATTAAATTATGACCTACTTGATTTTATAATAATAATAAAAATTATTTTAATTTGACGTTGAGCTGGAATATGAGACTTTACAAAATGTTATTTTGTTGCATCATCTATAAAAATAAAATTTAACATCTTAATTTGACAACCCCATTACTTAGTTCGGAAGTTGTTTATTTCTCAATTATAACATTTATTTAAGAATTTGCTATTTAAACCACATTTCTTAAATAACGATAGTAAAATAAATAAATTAATAATGAGTATAATAAAGTTCATCTCTTCATTGAAGCTAAGATCATTAAAAATCTAAATTTTTTTACTTTAGTGTGGGATTTAATATATTGAATTAAATGGTGACTATGAGTGTAATTGATGCTCCAAAATAGTTGTCCCGCCCTCCTCCTCAACACATGATTAAAATAATCGCCATACTATTCTCTTTATTGTAAATAAATATTTTAAAGTACTAATAACAACTCATTTATAAATATGAAAATGTGAAATTACTTAGACAACCAGCTAATTCTTAGTCTACAATACTTTTTTTTTTTTTCTAATATCGAAAGAGATTTCAAAGTTTAACGTTTTGTTTTGAAAGTGCTTTTAAAATGATCAAAAACGATTTTAATGAGAGCACTTTTGGAACCAATCATCAGTAAAAATGCATGTGAATCTTGAAAAAACACTTTAAGTGCTTCCTATAAGAAGCACATAACTGATGCTTTTGGAACACATAAACACTTTCACCAAAAACGATTTCAATCATTTTAAAGACACTTCTAAACAAGTCCCAAATCCTGTTTTGGATTGGTAAAAAGAAGTAAACAAGTGGATAATCATGATTTGACTATGAAAATTGAAGAGATAAGGTAGGAGTCTCTCTCACTTTTCATAATCACTCCATCTTTCTCCTCTTCATCTGCGTCATTTGACGAGTAACTTCAATCAGTTTTTTAGTTCAGAACATAAAATAATCAAATCATCCTCCCATTTCCTTTTCATTCAATTTGTTTCCAAGTGTGTAATTGGACCAATTAGTATATCCTCGTCAGCTACAGATAGGCCATTAATAATTGGAATCAAACATGAATTATTGTTCAAACCAGGTGCAATCAAGTGGGCCACAGAGCAGTCAAGATAACGTTATTTCAAACTAATCATGCACTATCTCGCTCCCGAAATGTTAGGATGATGGTATTTCAGACCAATTAGGCACTATCCCGCCCCCATTGTTAGGATGACAATATTTCAAACCAATCATGCATGTCCCATCACCGAGATGTCAGGATGACAGTAACGCTAAGGAGACTCTCAAACTGTGACTCTTTATGGACTCTCTGACACCTCACAGTTTAATGTCTATGCTCATGCCAATATTATATAACATTGTACCAAAAACATGAAGTGACAGAGAATCTCGGGATAGTCTCACTTTTGAGAGGGTCTCCTTATCTTTTCTCTCCAAACCAATCATGCACTGTTCCACCTCCGAGTTGTTAGGATGATGGTATTCCAAACCAATCATGCTCGGACTGAACTCCGGAATTTAGGCGTTACAGGGATGGATACATTTTACAAAAGCAACATAGTTTGACGATGATGAATTGATGATGATACATACAATACAAGTAAACGAAGATTGAGGAAGAGGATGTCTCTATTAAACCAAACCCCAAAATATGTAACCACTGATACGTCAATTTCAAGCTTTTTTGTAAACTTTAGAACCCCGACGACGAAGGATCAGCTTTACTCGCCACACCTGCCGAGACCATGCTTGTGTTGTGGCAGCAGCACCCCCGTTGTTCTTCTACACCCAATCCGATATGTACAGCCCAACATCCCGATATGGAAAGCCGAAAGGGGGCTAACTGTATGCCAGATTGAGCAGCCATAAGTGTATGCTCTGTGACTTGATCACCGGACAACCCAAATTTCTGCATGTAGGGGAGGAGCCAACAACAAGAAGATTGACATCTCAGAACTTATACAGCAACGTCAGTTTATCGACTGCATAATAATTTGAACATCGAAACCACTGTAATCACATCACGGGGTATCTCAAAGTTCCAAGCCAGAAGGTTTGCCGGTGGCTCCTTTGGGGGACACAAGCACTGCTTCATTGCTCGTAGCATTCTTTGCAGCAATCTCTTCCAAACGTTTCCAAGTATTTTCACGTTTCAAACCATTTACAGTCTCTTGTGCTTCATCTTCCTGGAATTTGAGCAAGCATTCCTCAAAAAGCTCAGGGTCAATATCAGAGAAAATCTTACGGACGTTTAGTGTCAGGCTCTGTACTGCCTGGTTCCAGTGGTTTCTTGCATTTTTCTCCAATGAAGGGAATATGATTGGCAGTAGGACATGGCGGTTCTGTTTGATTAGGTTCGCAATGTGATCATTATTCCATAAGAACAGAGCTCTCTCTGCCACCTGCAAATGAAGCACGAACTCGATATATGAGATTGAGCAAGAGAGCTTAGAGCAGACAGAGCAAATCTAGAGTACACAAACAAACTATCATGAACCCATGTTAAAGAAATCGTAAATCTAAAGTACAGAAATAAATTAAGGAAAATATCGGTTTCCATTTTGTTTCAATGCAGTTGAAAACCAAAATCACGTTTTCTTCTACATAAGATAAGGCCCGTAGATCGTTCCATAACTGACTTAGCTATGACCAGAAATTTCCTTTCAAAGATACCGACCAACTTGTTACTCTACGGGTTTCATTTTTAATTACAAGAAACTTAATAGATTCCAGAACAGACCAGAATATTGCAAGAGTAACTCAAAACAGCATCTTAAGATCTACGATTTTAAATTTTGAAATGCCTAAGGTGCATCTTCACAAAGAAATATACCAACAAAAGTTCATTAAAATATTACTTTCTCCATGGTACCATAATTTGTAAGCTTTGAAAAGATTCCACAGAGGATACAAACAAAATGAAAAAGCATATAACTCAACAGACATACTGCTATGCTTGAAATAACAAAGGTTAACACAGGCCTGTACAGAAAATAGGAAACTAGCAAGAAGAAAACAGATGAAAGTGGAGAGGCTGCCCACCTGAAAATGTGAACTGCTCAAGCAACGACCAATTTGGCGAAACAGCGGCACCATGCAGCGCTGGAACTCTGCAGGCTGAGTTGCTTCTAAAACTTCTTCCAGTTCACCTAAGAACATGACCTCCTTAGAACTATTTGTAATTGGCCAATATTTGAGTAAACCACGAATTATTGTATCAGCAAGTTTGCAGTCTTTCTCCACAAATTGAGTAATGCAGTACGATAACTGCTGGTGGTACAAGGGTATGCATTTTGGTTTGTGAAGTGGAATAAGCACTCGAACAAGAAAGAGTTTGTGCTCTTCTTTCAGGGGCAGAGCAAAACCGTTTATTATACTTCCCAAAATCTCTAACAGCTCTGCAATCCCATTATGCTTTTCAGTTTCAAAAATAAAATGATAGAAGATGTTGTTGATTGCTTTCCGGATGAACGGGCGGTACACCATAAATTTCCCATAGATGCGGTGCAGAACTGTTTTCAAGTAATCCCTCTCTCTGTGGTCCTCTGAATCAAAAAGACCTAGCAACCTGAGAACAAAGGAGTGATCTATGTATCTCTTAGCCAACTTTGCATCCGTCTCAGGTGATGCCACAAACCTCAGGAAGAATTCATACACAATTTGCAAGTGCGGCCATGCTGGGTCCATTGAAGGCTCTTCCTCTTCTAAGTCAAAGGCCTCTAATGCTTTGTTTTCAAGGGGTGTAGAAGTGAGTGTTCTAAATAAATTTATGCTCACCATCTTTACGATTTCTTGCATGACAGTTTCTGAGAATTTCCCATTAGCAGAAGCAATGTAATCCACAAGCTCTACCAATGTCTGTCGCTTAATCTCCTTTTCCTTGATGTTCTTCGTTGGGTCATTGAAGTCAAAGACAACACAACACAAGTTCAACTTTTTTATCAACAAATTCTGCTTCTCTGCATTCGGGACATCTTTGAAACTAGGCAATGCCTCATATGGAGAAGCCAATGAGTTCCCATTAAGCCTTGAAGTCACATTTACTCCAAAGTTTGGAGTAGAATTAGCGCTCGAAAAAGATGTAGTACTCGAGCTCGCGTACTTGTTACTTGATATAGAGTTGCCTCTTGAACCGGTGGAAGCATTTGAATTAGAGGTAGAGGATCCTCCCACACGATGCTCAGATGACTTGGGCTTCCTCGGGAGCCTATTAAGTATCTGTTTGATCATAACTCAATCGACAAAGGAAAAGCTACTAGAGCAAACACAGCATCGGTGATACCCGAAAGACAAGTCTAATCAGGCTAGAAAACCCCAGAAACACAAAGCCAAAATCTGGCACAAAGAAGCAAGAACCGAAACCTATAAACTTCTCATGTCTTTCCTTGGTAAACACAGTGACTTCCCCTTATTTAGAAACCAATGTTCAAACCCAGTTGGGGAAATCTGGAGCAGTGATACCAAACCCACCTCAAATGAGAACAAAGCTGCATATAAAAATCCATTCGGACCCGAAAGTTAAACAGATTACTAGAAATTTCCAATCTTTAATTACCTAAACAATGCAAAAACAACAGCTTTGCTAAACTTTAATCTCTGATCCATTAGCAAAAGCAAAATCCAAGTAAAGCTTGACTTTTTACAACAAACAATCTAACATCACAACCTATATCGGGAAACCCAGATGTAGAAAACCTCAAAACAATCGAATTTGTGCTCCAAGATTAGAAAGTTTGACTTGTGCAAAGACCCACATAAAAAAATAAACGAAAAATACACTGAAATTTTGCCCCTTTTCACCAAAATTGACAAGAAATTCAGCTGGATCATGACAAAACAAGATCTGGAAAACCCATTTGGCATTCTCCAACAAAGATTAACATGCACAAATTTCAAAGCCAGAAAGTGGAAAGTTATTGCAGAGCTGGAAAAACATGCAATGAAGGGAACAGAGTCAATTTTCGGAGAAAATAATGAAATGTTCGGAGATACTTACAGAGAGAGAGGTCGGAGCTGTTGTTTCTTGTCTTGCCTTTTGGAGATAGAGAGAAATAGGAAAAAGGTGGGGTGGGAGGGGTGTTGAGGAACAGAAAATCTTTGGCGGCTGTAAGCCCTTGTTTTTGTCCGATGATTTTTCTTTCTTTTTTCTTACATGAAAATTGTAAAATTTATGGTTTTGATTGAAAAAACGAAAATAAAAAAAATTGTCAAATTTATAATATTATTTATTAATTTATTTGTTTTAACTTTGATCAGGAATTTAAATTTTCAACCTCAAAAGACCAAAACTGTTCCTCCGTGCTCTCACTTTGATTCACTGCAGATGACGAGAGTCGAGAGAGGTCGCATTTGACTAAAATAGCCCTCCAATCTACAGACACTTTCGGTTGGAAAGAGTCTTTGGAGAAGAAAGTGAAAGGTTGAAATTGTAATTTTAGCACTTGACAAGAGTAAACTGCTTATTTGCCTCCTGAACTATCACCCAGCTTTCGATTTTCCTCTTGAACTTTTTAATTGGAAAATTAAGGACTTAAACTAATTTTTTTGGCCAATTTGCCCCTGTTGTTAATTTTTCATTCATTTCATCCAAATTTCTGTTAAATGAAAGCATGTGCACAACGTGTGTGAGTAGTTCGGTCACTTCATTCTTTAAAATAATTGAAAACCTTAGATTTCTAAAATATAAACTTATGCAAATATGTGTGATTCTATAGCTTTTGTGTCTGAATGTCTAGTGAAGTGATGTTTTTGTTCACAAATGAGAGTTACGAGGTTTGCACATGATAAAAGTTAACATTAATTTGGATGAAATCTATGAAAAACTAATGGTAGGGGGGAAATCAGCCAAAAAAAATTAGTTTAAGTCTTTAATTTTCTAATTAAAAAGTTCAGAGGAAAACGAAAGTTGGATGATAGTTCAGAAGGTAAATCGGCAGCTTACTCCACTTGACAAAGCCAAGTGAGATGTCACTGTGCAGTGTGCCCTTTAACGGACGGCCGCAGTCAAAATTTCAGTAAAATTGTTTGATTACAACAAATTCGAACCTATATTAATTAAACTCTAGGGTTTTATTAGCCATTCTGATCAATCTGACTACGCAAATATTTGCAAACAGAACTCATTAATTATCATAATTCATATATGAAGCTCATTTTTCGTTTTCTTCCGCTTTGTCTCGACCGACTTATGACTCGCTTTGCGCGGCTGCGCCCCGTCAAGAGGGCAACCATTTCCCTCCACAAATAAAAAGCAAAATGACATGTATAAAAGAAGATATTTTTCACTGTAACGAAAACACGGCTCAATGCACAAATGCAATAATATAATTGGTTGAAAACTTTAAAAAACAAAAAAGTATTCCAACCAATTGTACAGACAATTTTTCCGACGCGCTTAAAACTTTCTCATATAAAAGGGCAAAGAAAAAGATAGAAAAACCAACTTTTGTGTAATCTTTCATCATTTACTTGATTAAACAACGACATTTACTCACAATTCCAGCATTTTCAAAGAAACAATTACCCTTCTAAAAGAATATTAAAGCTAAAAAAAATGAAGTAAAGCCCTATGGTTCAACAACTACTTCTCACATCTGTGACGTTTCAGCAACTTACATTTAGGTCAGATTAATCAGATACATGTAAAAATCGAACCAACAACCAATCTTGTCAGTTACCCGAAGCATGAAACTCGAAAGACCGATCGCTGCACAGGACGGGGCTAAGAAGTACACGTGCATAAGTCGCTACATTGTAGTTTCCTAATCATCCATGGACAAAAACACCCCAGGAAATGTCTGCAGCTTACATCTCGTTGGGAGCAGTGGAACTTCAACATGATACAATCATTTCGGTTCGGAGCCATTGTCAAGCATGTACAACAGCACTGCTAGGAAGGTTCACGGTTTCCTCCAAACAAACGAACTGCGCTGAGTTGGAGGGGGGAAATGTACAGAACATCAAAGAAATGATACAGGCATGTCAAGTTGTCAACAATAATTTGGGAAAGTGGAAAGTGTCCCGGGAAATGGAAACAAAACCATCGCAGTGACCAAATAGCTCCTTGACCGATAATTCAGGTCGCTCAAAATTCAGTTTCAGTGCTCCATTAAGGCTGTTTCAGTTTCTGAAAGTGGTGCTGCAAAAAGAGTCGAACAGAACTCTCAGCGGGAAGAAAATATGGAGGGACAAAACAAAAGAATTATAGTGTAAAGAAGCTAGAAAACTATATAGCTCGTCCAGGAAGCATACATATATTAATCACACTGATACACAAATGGAGCCAGCTAAGATACAAATGGTTCATTTTCGACGACTTCACTTCGACTTGCAATATAATTAGTGGAGGATGTTCTCACAGGAAGATAAAAGAAGTGTGTTATATAGGTCCAGTGGTGATTGATCTCAATGCTATAATGGCTATCCCCAAGGTTTGACGATATAAGGTAGAAAACCTAGTGCCAGAACCAGTACAAATAACCATATACTTGGAATGACAGAAAGCATTCAATAATAAAATGAAGTTACTGATAACAACGTCTACATATACAAGCCAATATAACGGAACTAGTCGGTGACCAGAGCAACATACCAAGTAAGTCTTCATAATCTGCTAATAGTGATGAGTCCATTAGCAAAGGAGGTGAGAAAACCTGCTCCCGAGCTTCCTCAAAGTCATAAAATGATCTCTGTCTGCCCGAAACAGCACAGTTTGAACCAGCAGCGGAAAGAAACCCATTTACTTGGTCAAAATCATCAAGTGAATCTAAATCATTCAACGCTTCAGATAATTCAGCGTACTTGTTCCCCACATTACCATCAGGAGCACGATTTTCATGAAAGGAAGCCTCGGTCTGAGCTGAAAACCTTTTACTCCTTAATGAAGGCCCTTTAGACTCTTGGCCTAGACGAGAAAACCCAGATGATGAAAGAGGTAAAAAGAAATGCTCAGAGCTTTCATCAGAATGGCTGCCTCGTGATGATTCGGAACTTAAGGAATTCTGTGACAGAGCAGCTTCTCTAACAGATCTCTTTAGATTCTGGACATAATAATTGTCACTGTCTGCATAACATTAAACTAAAAATCAAAAACCTTTACAACAAAGCTGTTCAACCACCAATAATCCGGATATAAAATGAAATGCCTTGGGCAAGCGGACACGCTTATAACACAATGAGAATTTGAGGAACCAGGCACAGATAACAGACCTTGTGGTAGATTATCTATATGATTATTTGATAAAGGCTGCTCCACAGACTTCCTTTCAGGAAAGTTCTCTATTTGGTTTGAATGAGCAACTGAAGCAGGGCGCTTATGCATATTTGCACCTTTCCCAGAAGAATTAGAAGTCAAGTTAAACAACTGTGGGAGCTTTAAAGCAGGGCTGGATGACACCTTTTCGAGCTGAAAGGTAGACAATTTTGAAGTCACCTCAGCCACATCATCACTGTTGCTTTCCTGAATTGTTCCAAAGGAAACCAAACAGGTTAAATGAATTCTACGCTGCAATAATTCAAGTCTAGACATTTTAGTAGGTACAAGGTTTGCATGAAATAGGTTCAAAATTACCAATGTCCTTCCACTGCTCTGTGCTTGAATAGGTGAAGTTGACCGACCAGGTTGTTTGGTCATCGGAGGCAGACTAGATGAAATGCTATCTACTTTATCTGTACATTCTGATATTGACCTTTGTATTGCCGGAGCAACTTCCTTCAGTTGGTTAATGAGAACCTACATATGAATTCAAATCTCAGCATAGCGTCGTGAGTCATAACAAATAAATTATGCACGAGAGATGAAGGGGACTAAAGAAAGGCATATGGACAAATAATCTCACTTTCATTATTGACTGTTCTATGATGACTATTCAGTTACATAATTCCAAGCAATTTAATATGCACTACCCCATATTACAACAACTTCCTACCAACAGAAGATCAACTTGAAATACTTCATGCATGATGGAATATCAGCATGGTGAATATCAGTGTATTAGTAGACCTCTTAAACGACAGACTACTCAAATAATACAGATATTCACGATGGCTCAAAAAGCACATGAAGAAATTAGAAACCAGTTGACTCTAATGCAAATTCCCATAATTCAAACTATATAAGCTGACACCACTGTCACAAAAGCAAAGAATTATTGCCAGATTTCAAGACTCGAATGCATAATTCCATTTAAAGTTTAAGCTCGATCCTTGCCAATCTCTTTGCATTTGCCATCAAATACAGTCACATTGTGGCTACCTCACGTATTGGTTCCTTCATAATATAACTTCTTATGTAATAACCGGTACTTTTAGCTAAAGAAAAAGCATTACCTGAAAGCTAACCAAGTGTTGCTGATGTTCAGCAAGAGTTGCAGCTAGAGACTCAGCATGACCACTTGAACTGCCATCCTGTGCACTTCTTAAAATTTCTGGACCCTCTCCCTCATTAGCCTTTGCCTACAAATTAACATTGCATAACACCAATTTCACTACATTTTTCTAACTTGTATCCAACATTCTCATGAACATATACGAAGTAGCATACCATGTGAAGTGATTGTTTATGAATACGCTGTAAAGCATGCGTCCAACGCCTGATAATTTCTGCCACGTCAACAGTTGGATGGACTCTTCCACTTCTTTCATCTGCTACTTGTGAATGGGAGGAATCTGCTCCATCATTTTGTTCTTTTCCATCCGCATGTGTTGGAATAAAGTCACCAGACTGGAAAGATAAGACATCTCCATAAGGAACCTGAGAACTCTGATCCATAGCTGCAAGCAAAGACGATCCAGAGATGCGGTACCTAGAAACCATTGCATGCAAAGGTAAGTAGGTGAAGGGTTTCTAGTGATGTTTAAATGATACTTAATGGTAAATTACCTATGCTCCCTGTGAGCTATTAAGTCCTCAATAGGGCCTGAAGCAAGAACTTCATGTTGACCTATACAAAATGAACATTTAATTAGTTCATCAAACTGGGTACATATCGAATCAGATCTTAAATAACTACATAAACATATAAGGTGTGATCATGTGACGTTATTTGATAATATGTAGAAACCTAAGAAATTTAAAAAGGACCATGAAAGTTTGTACTCACTTTTACGGGCTAATATAGACTCCCACAGACGAGTAGCTTTTGATACTAAATGGGAATTCTGACTCGAACTAGAAACAAGGTCATCCCAGTGTTCCCCTTCCAACTTCACTTTGTTCCTAAGGTCATGTAATTTTTCCAGTTCTTGCTGTAAATAAGCCTGAGATTCATGTTTTACAAAGAGAAACATAAGAATTCAAATTGTATTGCAATAGGTGAATTGCAAGATTTTTCACATAAGGTTCTACCAAATTAAATTAATTGTTGGAATTGAATTGTTACCCTTATACCTCTTCAGCACAAAGACCACGAAACTCCGCAGTCATTTCATGCGCCAAATTCGACCACATGGCCTGTCTCTGTACTGCTGTTTCTGCATTCTTAAGAAATCTTCTTCGTTCAAGCGCTATTCTAGCCTGTTTAAGATGGTAAGCTCAAATAACAGCTACTGAATAAGCATGTCAAGTCAAAGAAAAAAAACTCCACAGAGAAATGCAGATGTGCATTGAACCCTGAAAACTCATTTAAGAGTTATACAGAAAGAGAAAAACTTTTCATACTTGTGCAACACTTCCAAGCTATTATAAGATGCAAAACCAACATGAACCATGCCCAAAGCTGAAAATATCAATAATTTGGGAACCACGATATCACGATGTCATCTGAAATGTAAATTATGCATGCTTCAAAATTATATGTGTAGGTCAAGACTACCTTAGTAACAGGAAGTAAAGTAGCTGCGTGTGAAAAGGCTACATCCGTCAGTGATGAAGGAAGTGGGTTAGAAGCTACATCAGCTGCAAATGTTCGCCTATGAACCTCTCGCAAACCATGCAACGAAAGTTGCCACAGAAGTTCCACAAACCTGCAGCCAAGCTTATGAATTAAGGACCCAAAACCATAAAATTATTGTGCAGGAGTAAGACAGAGTAATTTTAACTAAGAGGACCACCAAAGCATTTAAGCAGAAAGTATTAATTCCCATATCAGCGATTGGCTAATTTGGGGGAAAAACAAGTTCACCGTGACATATAACTACATGTTCCCTGCATTCATTTAACAATTATTTATCACTTTAATGCAAAATGGCTGGCCAAGTGAGCCCAACAAAACTACGAACCTCGGTCAAATTAAGAAGCAAACTGTTAGTATATGTGAATTTCGGGTTTCTGTCAATTTTCTCGCCAAGCAAGCCCGACTCCACCTTAAAAGTTGAATAATTAAAGGCAGAAATGCACATAAACAAATGTAACAAACTCAAAACAACAATGGGAGGAGTAGCATCATCAACCGACCTGGGTCCGCAACACGTAGCAAGTGATGAAACCCTCGAATTGCTCCTCGGAAGCGCCCCCTGCGATTCGAGCTCACTAATGATCCCTTGCACAACCTAATCACCAACAACAAATCATCATATTTCATCCAAATGTTCAAATTTTAAAGGAATATCAAACCTGAAGCAACAGAAAAAGTGGAATCGTCAAATTTACCTTTCGAAAATCCCGCGATTGCGCGGAATCGAAGATTGGCCAGACCTTATCGAAATCCTGAAAGATCTAAAATCGTCAGGAACGTGATCCATAGCAGAAGATAGTATAACAAAGATGCAAACACACACACACATATATATACACACAGAAGTGAAATTCAAACATATATATATATATATATATAATTATAGAGTGTAAATATATACGGAGGAAAGGAAATCGAGAGATTGTACTACCTTGGCGGATTGAATTGGGCCTCTGAGAGAAGAGAGGATGAAGTAGAGGAGCTGTTCGCCCAATTTAGGGTTGGAGTGGCGGAAGAGCCCGACCCGAGGAGTGGCATTGGATCCTCCGAGCCCGATAATCGCCGGATCCAACCCTAACAGCAAACAGTTAGTGTACATTGCACTCTCTAGCTCTATCTCTCTCTCCTTCTCTCTGTCCATTGTCATCACCAACCTCCCTCTCCCTCTCCCTCTCTCTCCCTCCTCTCCCTCTCTCTCCTCTGTTTCTCGCTTTTCTGCTCCGTTCTGAATCAGGTTTTTTTTTTTTCAATTTTTTGGGGTTTTTTTTGGGTTTTTTTTTGAAATGCAGGTCCCTGGAGAGTTTTCGTATTTGCGAAACGCGTCTGAGTTTTTGAATAAGTTGGGGTTGTTTTTCAAATAGGGTAATGTAGAGGGACCTACGTTTAAGAATTCAATTTTTTTTTTAAATATTAAAACTATGCCGTTTTGGTGGGCCCGTGGGGGACTATGAAGAGTCACGTAGCCGGTTGGAGAATTTGAAAGGTGCTGACGTGCGATAATGTTACAGTATTGCCGGCCATCTCCGAAAGCGTTAGGTGCCGTCACCTCTTGTAGGTTGGTGAGGGCGATAACATGCCCCGCTGGACCATTTAGATTAAACAACACATTGAGGACAGATTTTTCATTGTACTTAGAACACGGGACGAAACATCACTTATTATTATAAAATTGAAAAAAATATATGAAGAAAACTTTTTTCAATTACATAATAACATATGTCTTATCGTTTCGTATTTCGAACACACGAAAAAAAATCTCTCCGATTTGAGGGTATTTTATCAATGATGTGTTTATATTATTAATTATGACTAATAAAATGTATTGATGTATTATCAACGTATACTTGACGATTTTGATGAGTAAATGCTCTCCATCACTAGAGTTGTTAAACCCTAACGACATGGACATAATTTTTTAACTACAAGTTTTATTTTCTTATACAATGATATTCTACTGTAGGGAGTGTCAAATTTTAATTAAGTTATTTAATAAATCAAGGTTGTAATAATTAAATATCAAATTTGTCTTAATTGCAAAATTGACATGCATATAATCATGTGGATTAATTGCAAAATTGATGGTGAAAATAAATGTAGAGGGGAAATGCTAACATGATTCTCTCACAAGGGAGACTCTATAATCTATATGGATCATCAGTCATCTCATATTTTTGACACAATATTTTAGAACGTTAACACGAAAATTGACGTTAAAATGTGAGGTGGTAGAGAGTTTGTGGAGTTTCACTTTAAGATAATCTCATTAGTATTTCTCGTGTAAAAGATCAAACACATTAGATAAGTTAGTGAGCCGAAATGGTTCCACATTTCCGTTAGTGGTTGGACGATCAATGTACAATATTGGCTTCGTCGGTTGACCTTGATTGAGTGTTGGCTAAGTAAGATAAAAGGCTATACTATAACTAGTGCCATCAACATTGGCCACCTAAAACATTCCCTTTCTTTCTCTTTTGCAAAGGAAAGCATATAGTTTTGCGAGACTCAGACTCATATTCCCTACAACTTGCCCATATAGTTTAACTTTGAGTTGATTGCCCATCATATAACGAGATATAGGTGTTACGGTTAGCGAGTGATTCATTAAAAACTGATACGATGTGTAATATATCAAAATTACATTTAAATTGAACCAATACAATTTTATTTGGTTTATTTAGTTTTCGTGACTGTTTGGCTCTCAAATATTAGAAATCAAACCAAATCATCTATGCTCAAGTAAAAGTTGGATGAGTTTAGACATTTTTTGGCCAGTTTGATGCCCGCCCCTAGTTAATAACACTAAACCATACTATATGATACTTTGGAGTGACTTGGATTTGTAATTTTGCTCAGCTTAGGTGCCAACTCAAAAAGTTTTGTTTTTTGAGTGGGTTTAGATTTTGATGTTTACAAGAGAAATTATTTAAGCTGGGTGTAAAAATACAAAATCAAGAATTAAATAAAATTTTCCTAAACCAAATTGCGAAGAGAGAGACCTGAGCTCAAATGCACATAGAGCAATTTTAGCTCAAATAATTCTACCCTTATCAGATTTTATTTCCACAGGCCTTAGACAATGGTGGGTCCTGTTCTTTCTTTTCTTATTAGGAGCTCACATGCAAATAAATGGGGGGAAAGACCAAATGAAGGGATTCGGGTCTTTAAAATTTGATCAAACGACTACAAATAGGAATCTCCTTTAAAAGTTAAAATAATTTTAGCAGTTGGATCAAATTTTAAGAGCTCGAATCTTTTAATTTGATGAATTTAGTGGAAATGATCCGAAGATGATCCCTTTCTATAAATGGGTACTAAATTTCTAGCCCAATAAAGGTATTGGGCTTCAGCCCACAAAGTGTTGAATGGTAAATCAGAATTACTGCAGTAATTTGAAAAACTTTTACCCGTGCAAAAACTTACCATGTAGAAAAACTAGAAGGGCCTCGCAAAGAGGAAGGAATAACTGAGTATGCCATACTATACGAGAGACACGGCGAACGGTGAACCCATGTTTGGATCCCTCTGATAATTTTCTGTCGGTGTGGGATTTCTTGGAGTCTCGCTGATGATCTTTGATGCTTTTTCTCACATACCCTTGAAGAGAAGGAAGTTCAGAAGTATTGATCCCATGGAGGCCGAAGAAGCTCAGGTTCTTTTACCCAAAAAGTCCCAAACTTTCACTCACTCACTCGCATTCGTATTTTCTTGATTTCTGTTTCTGGGTATTTGTTTTTGCTGCTGGGTCGATCAGGGGTTTGTGTGTAATCGATTTTTTTGGGGTTTAAATTGTTGATTAGTGATTGTTGCCTGTTTCTAAGTTGTGGGTTAGTGCCACAATTAGATAAGATTTACAGGATTTTGCTTAATCTTTATCTGATTGTGGAAGTAATTGCTTCTTATCAAGAGATTCCAGAGGTGAAGATTTGAATGCTTTTAAGTTCTTGAGGAATGGATAGCTTGAGTTTTGGTGCAGCAAAAATATGGAAGAATTTGCAGTTTTGGATTTCCAAGTACAATTTAGTGTCTTTGTTGGTTTCCGTTGGCAGTTGCGTGCAAGTTTTTTGCGTGGTTCTATTTCGTATTTTCGATTAATTCGGTGTTTGGTAGCAGTATAATTACGATATCCGAATTACATGTTGTAGTAATTATGTTAGTAGGTGCAAAATACTGATGTTCTTGTCTTATGAATGTGTTGGATGAGGATACGGAATACTGCTTTTCGAATTGAGATCATTCTGTTTTCGAGATTAGATTGTTCCTGCTATATCTGATAATGTGATATCACATTTACTTTTGCCTTTTATTGATTCGTTGGGGTGAATTCAGGCCAAGCTCACAGCAGCAAAAGAAAAGTTCGGGAGAGAAATCCGTGTTTTTGAAACATCAGCATCTTCTTCTTCTTCACAAAGTGGAGAGTCTAATACTGGTACGAGGCAATTCAACTAATATGCCCCCTATTTTTTTTCCGAAGCAAGCGTGTTGAGATGCCCAATAGAATTTTTCTTTTTGTCATTTTTTGTTTGGCAGAGGAGCCAGAGGATTTCTATGAGTTCACTGCAGAGGATTATTATCGGGTTTTGAATGCCAAAAAGCAAGGTGATTGACAGAAACTGTATAAGCTATAATTTGAGGGGAAATATAAAAGCTTTTGTATGTGGTGGCGGGTCTTAAAGCTATATAGTTATAATCTGCCCAGCAATTATTTATGAATGGGAAACACGTTCTTCTTACGGCTTAGGAGTCTTGTAGATGCATCAAGTATTGTGTTTGCAATAACCAAAAAACATGCATGCATCTGTTGGCATGCGTTCTGTTTTATACTTACTGTATTTTGTTAATGCAATACGAACAGATAACACTCTTAAAACGCGAAAGTTAAGAGAAGCAGAGAAGGCAGCCCGCAGGTCAAAAATAACCAAGGTGGTTACTGTACCCTTTACTCTGACTCTCTTTGCTCCTTTATGTAGCGATTGTTTCTAGTTTTTTGTATATGATCAACTCCTTCCATTACCATTGGATTCGTAACCTATTAGGGTATTCCAAATCTTTTATTTAGTTTTAAAATTGCTTTTTATTAATTTGTTAAGTCATGTGCTCATGTATGCAGACTGTGATCAGGGTTCGATTTCCTGATAACCACACATTAGAGGCCACTTTTAATCCATCGGAAACAGTCCAGAGCTTGGTTGATCTCGTCATCAAAGTGGTTGCTCGGCCAGATTTACCATTCTATATATGTATGCAAATATGAATCAAAATATTGAGTTTTCCATTTATGATTTCAGAGTAGAGTCTTACATTTCGTTATGCAGATACTACTCCTCCAAAGAAACCGATAAAAGACATGTCACAGGATTTTCACACTGTTGGCTTTGTTCCCGGTGCAATTGTGTACTTTTCATATGATATACCGAAAGGTTAGATATGAAGTGACCGCATAGGAATCTGAATTTTAGCTGGAAATTGTTTCGCTGATGTAAGATACGTTTCTGTGGATTTAAATAGCAAAGTTTGATGCTAAGTGATTAAGTATTCTTATTTCATGTCCAGCAGATGATGCTGCAGATGTCATGTCGGGTCCCTTTCTTCAGGAAGAGATCATGTCTTTGAAAGGTTTGGAGCTCATCAATAAGCATGTAGAGCCGCCTGTTCAGTGTGCACCAGAAACCATAACGGAGGCACCGCCCCCTGTAGTCCCAGAGAAGAAGCCCGAAGGGAAGAAACCTGCTAAGCCAAAGTGGCTGAAACTGTGACATGAATCGCGCTAGTAACTTCGCAGGTGTACTCTATCAATCGTCTCATGTTCTGTGAATGGACGTGCGTTTTTAAGATTGTGCTGGTTCGGGTGGTTTTTCATTGTCTGCAACTTGCCCTCGGATGCTTGTTAGGAGTTTAAAGAGATGGTTTGTGTTCTTTGCTAAGATGGTGTATATTTTCTAGAACAAAACATTGTATGAATGTTAGCCGTATACAGCGTGCCGCTTTCATTGATTTGACATATGCATTTTGCCTATTGCCTCCTCCGTCAATGGGAGGGGCGATGCGATGTGCCAAATCCTTCCGGTGAACAAACCCGTAATGGATAGCAAAAATAACGGCCCTGTATACCCCAAGCTCCGATCGTCCTCGAAGTCCTGCAACCTCAGAACAAGCAGCTCAGTTTTCTTGGTTTAGACACTGTCGTACGAGCTCTTGATGCTCAAACCAATTCAAATAAGTGAATGAACCAGTTGATAATTTTATCCAGTGCTTTCAAGTGAAGAGCATCTTTAATTCCTCTATGCGAGCCGTTTGAATTTCTTGGCCGGTTAAGGCACCGGGAATCAGTCGCTGTGTACGTGCTTGCACTCAGGGGCGGATCCACCTTGGGACAAGGTGGGTGCTGACCCTCAAGCTTACAAATCCTTCACGGAATAGCTGGATGCTGTCGTTTAAAAACCTGAGATGTCCTTGAAAGTTGTCACTCCAAGTGCTCGACGAATTAGCTGCTAGCCTCATGACTTGTATGTGTTGCTATATTCATCTTTTTGACATGTATACTTTAGACTAACAGGAAATCCTAGAACATCTTTTTGACAATTACATCGCAGTTTCTAACCTGCGGTAGACATGGTAGTGATTCAAGAGGATCCTTCTACTTACTGGGAGACCAATATACTCTTATGGTGATAGTCCCAAAAGCGAAAGAGTGTTTTTCTGTGAGCAGGGAATCCAATTTATAAAGTAAGGTATACACAACTTCCGTCTATCGTGGGAGTTGGTTACAGACCCCATTACTTTCAATTCCAATTGTGGATGAGTGGGATCAAGTACATGTTTCAGTTTGAAACACTATGGATGTAACTCCTCATTTATAGGGAATGGTTTTACACGTATACAAAGCTCATGCTAATTTATAATTCAAACATGCTAACTCATCTTTATCACAACTAGTTGAGTCCAATAAGGATTCTTACAATTGTCACTCAAAAGGTATTGACGTCAATCGACATGCTCACTTGAAAATTGTTAACATTTGTCGACAAACATGTAATATAACTTGGCAAATGATATCAGCCATAATAAGTTTAAATAAGATAACAATTTGCATCGTATTTCTTTCAAAAACTTTTCCACGTTACGGTATCGATTATTATTAACCCTCTCAATAATATTTCCTAGATCCGCCACCACTTGAACCGCTTCCATTCTTTCCTCAGCCGTACCCTGGCATCCAAGAACATCCGAGTATTACAGTGATTGCCTTCGAAAGACATTCACCAGTCTCCAGTGAGAGAGAAGTGGAGAAATGGCGGGGGCGGCAACCATATGAATTGGACGCAGGCTTTTCTGATGCGCACGTCACACGTCCTCCGTCCGTCATTGCTTACGTCACGCGACAGCACCTGGAAGGTCACGTGCTGGGTTTTGGTTTGATTCTAAATTGTTCAATCAGTCACCCCACGGTTTTCACATGTTCATGCCATCTTTTGCCCTTTTAATCCTTAATGGGAATTTTAATCAAATTTTTTTGGTACTATTTATTTTAATAAAAATTATATTTTTATATTAAAAAAGTAATCATAATACTATTTATTTTATCTTTTTATTTTATCCTTATCGTTAAAACTCAAAATTTTCAAATCATTTTTATTAATTTTTCTTATTTTAATATGTTAGTGGATAATTTGTATCATTGTTGATCGTTTTATCATATGATAAAAAAATAATTATTGTCACTGTTTTACAAAGTTAAGTTATATAGTTTTTAGTGACGATGTTATTAATTTATATATTATAGTATGCGTGGTCGATTTAATTAACGTTTTTAAAATTTAATTATAATATAATTTGCTTAAAATGAGATCCAGTGTAACTAACATTTTTAAAATATGAGTATTATATATATTTTTGAAACAAGATCCAATGTGCGTATTAATACAAAAATATACATGTTGTAATGTCAGTAAATTAATATCTTTCATTGTCTACCACTTGTGATAAACTTCCATCCTTTTCCATTCATTGAACAGAATATGATATAATAAGGCAAGACAATAATTTACAATCATTTAAAGAAATAAAATAAAATAAAATTAGTAACATAAAATATAATAAGATAAGACATTTGACTAACTTAGAGATCTAGCAATTAAACGTATTGAAATTCAAGTTTGAACCGCCTATGATAAATGCAAAGGAGAATTTTCTCAAAATGGTTCTATCACCTCACAACTTAATATTAATTTATGTATATATCGTAATTTAATGTTAATTCTCGTGTCACCTTACAATTACTCTTATCCTATTTTACTTTTCTTGCATTTTGAATGTCTTAAATTTGAATTCTTTCAATTTTTGGTGTTCCGTCACTAATAATTATGACATCTGATTAACACATTATTTTCGTCCCTTGCGGTTTGTCATTTACAGTTGCCACCGCACATCAATATTTAAGTATCAATCGCAAAAAATTTTCAGTTTGAGTATAAAAAAAAGCTGAGCTAAAAAAGGTGTTTGGTAAACACTTAAAAAACAACTTATTTTTACAGTTTTGGGTGAAAAAAAAAGCTAAAAACGTGAAACAGCAAAAATAAATTTATTCTCACAGCATAGTAGAAATAATTTTTTTCAAAACACAGCAATATCAAACCCACCTTTAATGTTATAGAACAAGTTGTTTTATTTTATTTTTTAAAATATCTAACTATTTATATTATAACGTTTGAATTATCTAAAAGTGTCCGGCATCCTAAATAAATCTCTTTATCCACCGCGGCAAAAATAGAAATGTGCGGAGATTGGAAGGGAGGTGACGTGTACCGAAAGAAAAATAAAGTTAGGCGGCCGGTAATGACTAATCGCATCGAGTCGACATAAAACCAGATAGAGAGTTTGTTTTTGAGAGAGAAGCAGAAGAAATCATTTAAAAAGGGCAGCGCCACCAACTACCAACCCTCTCATGAAGTCAGGACTTGCAACCTCCTCCATCACTTTCCACTTGCAATTCAACACCCACTTCTGACTTGACTTCCTCCCACTTCTCCCCTCTCTCTCTCTCTCTCTCTCTCTCTCTCCTCCCACTGCTCATTCACTGCATCGCAAAATCTCAATTTCTGCGAATTCGATCCGTCTTTGCTCCGTAATCAGGTTCGTAATCTCTTAATTTCTTACTTAATTTGCTCAATCTGCAAGCGCTTAAGCAAATTTCATCGCTTTCCGATAGCTCGGATCATTATTTTTCAGAAAATTTGATCGCTTTCCGATAGCTAGGATCATTATTTTTCAGATTTTAATATTTTGTTTTGATTTTTCAGCTTCGTTTTCTATCATGCGATTCGGTTTTCACAAGGAATTTGTTGTGAAGTGGGATTTTTTATGTTTTAAGTTTTTAAATTAATATTTTGGGGACTGACAAAATTGATAATTTACTTAATTAGCTTTAATCACAATTAGTGGACTAGGTACAGTGAAGATTAGCCACTCCTGTTGAATTTGCTTAATATTCAAATGCTCTATTATTGCGAATATATGCGAATCTCGTTTTGATTCCGGGACAGTGATTTGCTCTCATTGACTTATGCTTCAAGCTGCCTTGATCCAATCGAACTAAAAGATATGAGCTTTTTGTTTTGTGAAATAGCTTTTGAGCTGCTTGTACAGCTTAAAAAATGGGATCGGGATCGGGATCATGGCACGTGGAGAAAAGAAACAGCTTCCGAGGCGAACCCGTTAGAGACATTGATCATGTGCTCGAAAATGGGTCTCTCTCGATCATCGTGCTTGGCGCTTCCGGTGATCTTGCCAAGAAGAAGACTTTTCCGGCGCTATTCAACCTTTATAAGCAGGTTTCTATTGTGATTCTTGTATTTGCATGCGTAAATACGGTCCGTCGTGAACTTCTTTGAATCTCAATACTTTGGATACGGTTATGGTATCCAAGTTTAGTTGTACTTAAACTTTGATGAAAAAGTTGATAGAGTAGGCTGTGGAACCATGCATTGTGAGTGTGACTTTACTATTGGGTGTGTTGTTTGTCTAGGGATTTCTGCTACCTGAAGAAGTTCACATTTTTGGATATGCAAGGACTAAGATTTCTGATGAAGAGCTAAGAAACCGCATACGTGGGTGAGCTTCTTTTCTTTGATCATTTTCACAATTCCATTTCACTCATACGAGTGGAAATGGTTAAGTTTCCTACAACAGTTAATCTACATTTTTTTAGCTTACTTAAACTAATGCTAGGTACAACTCTTTTCCTCATCTTTTCTGGACTGCTCTGCAGGTATCTTGTCCGTAACAAAGGAGCTTCACCCAAGGACGTGGAAGATGTAACCAATTTTTTGCAACTGGTCGGTGCCTGTGCAACATTTTTGTACAATTCCATTCATATAATATCATTCCGTAAAGATATTGAATTGCATAATAATTTTCTTCTGTAGATCAAATATGTAAGTGGTTCTTACGATGGTGAGGAAGGATTTCGCCTGCTTGATAAGGAAATTTCAGATAATGAAATCTCAAAGAATAGTGCGGAAGGATCATCCCGCAGGCTCTTTTATCTTGCACTTCCTCCATCAGTATATCCCTCTGTCTGCCGGATGATCAGGCATTATTGCATGAATAGATGTAAGCTTTTCCCAATACTACATAGGTTTTCACCAACCCTGTATCAACACGGATAATTTGAAATAGCTATTCTTTCTAAGCAGGCATACATTTTGGCATTAAATGGTTCCAGAGTGAAGTTAAATGACAGGTCAATATTAATATTTGCAATTGTCTGATTATGATCATATCAGCTGATCTTGGTGGATGGACTCGTATTGTTGTTGAGAAGCCTTTTGGCAAGGATTTGGACTCTGCAGAGCAACTGAGTAAGCAGATTGGGGAGTTGTTCGAGGAACCACAAATTTACCGTATCGATCACTATTTGGGGAAGGAATTGGTGCAGAATCTGGTAATATTATAATGTCTGCATATACTTCCTTAGACGTTTCTGGTTCTTAATATTAATGAAATATACTTATTTTTTTATTTGTATGTAAATTTGCAGTTAGTACTTCGTTTTGCAAATCGATTCTTTTTGCCCCTTTGGAACCGAGACAACATTGCGAATGTACAGGTGAGAATCCTTGCTTCAGTACTGATGATTGGATGTCGGTATTACATTGACAATGTACAGTACACATGGTACCTCAAGACATATAACATGCAGTAAATTTCATCCCCTTTTTCTTTAATTATGTTTATTTGGCAGATTGTGTTTAGGGAGGATTTTGGAACTGAAGGTCGTGGTGGATATTTTGATGAATATGGGTATGATTCACCAGTTCTATTGTCCCAATTTGTTGTTTAAATGAAAAAGAATTCTTTCATCCTTGAGAATGTTATTTATGGTTAAATTATCTGAACTTAGAAATCTTTGTTACTAGAATCCGTATTCCCTGCTGTCTCTGGGGAATTATTTGTATCAATTACGTTGTTTTGAGATTGTATGATGCTAATTGTATCTGGAAATATAATTGGATGCATCAATAATCATTTTCTTTTTTTTGGCAGAATTATCCGCGATATTATTCAAAATCATCTCTTGCAGGTGAGACCTTTATGCATCAGAATTTTCTTCTTCCTTCCCTCCTGGTGAACCTTCATTCCAGGAAAAAGGCATTAAAACCTTCATCTGATTTGTTCATTCAATTTGTTCTGCAGGTTCTATGCTTGGTTGCCATGGAAAAACCTATTTCCCTAAAGCCTGAGCATATACGGGACGAGAAAGTAAAGGTGTGTGCATCCCCGATTCCTTTATGATGATATATTTTCTATAGTTTTCAGAAGGAAAAAATCAATTTGAAACGTGTCCCCATAGGAGATGTGTAATATTCTTTCATTATATGTGCTCTTAGTTCCAGAATGCCGTATCAGTTGATGATTAACGGTTGAAAATTTAGGTTCTTCAATCAGTAATGCCAATTGAGGATGATGAAGTTGTTCTTGGACAATATGATGGCTACACAGACGATCCAACTGTTCCTGACCACTCAAACACTCCAACCTTTTCAACTGTGATTCTGCGAATCCACAATGAAAGATGGGAAGGTATGGAAACTTTCACAGTTCATTTATATTTTATTTGAACTAACTTTTGAACCTCCAATTTGGGAAGTACTATTGTCTTGGAGATTCGACTTGAATATAATGGTTGCTTTTATAAGAATTATATCATGCATTGAACTCACTCACCATCAACGCGATTTTCTGTAGGTGTTCCTTTTATACTAAAGGCTGGGAAAGCATTAAATTCAAGAAAGGCAGAAATAAGAGTTCAATTTAAGGATGTTCCTGGTGACATATTCAAATGTAAGGCACAGACTATAATTTTAAAGGGCTTAATTTCAACATATTGCTCCATCAATTGTATATATAATTTTATTGCTAAACTGTTCTTGAAATTCTGGCAACAAAACCGAAATTCATGATTTCCTGCTATGAAATCATCCATATATTCCACATGTTGTTGGTAGTTTTTATGTTCCATATTGTGCTCACCATTATCTCACTTTTTTAGGTAAGAAGCAAGGGAGGAATGAGTTTGTAATACGCTTGCAGCCTTCAGAAGCCATGTACATGAAACTTACGGTAATGTGTTCACTATAAAGTCCAATAATAGTGTATTTGAGGCTTTGAGCTGATATCTTCAGATTTCATGTGCATATATCATCAGGCAAAGCTTTCATATGGTGCTTAGTTTCATGTTAAATTACTAATTCACTTTAGAGAAAGTTTTGGATAATTATCTGAATGCTGCACAATATTGTTAGAATACTTCGTAAGATCCTCAATCCAATCAATAGGAACCCACGCTTTATGTATCACGTTCATTAAGCAGAGAAACGCTAGGAGAGTCCCTGTCTCCTTTAGCATTTTCACTTACTAGCTCAGCGTCCGTTATGCAGGTCAAGCAGCCTGGACTCGAGATGGCAACTGTCCAAAGTGAATTAGACTTGTCATATGGGCAACGTTATCAAGGGGTAACTATCCCGGAGGCTTATGAACGTCTAATTCTTGACACGTAAGGCACCTACCTTTCCATTTTAAAAATCTCTTACATTGCACCCCATATGCTGCTTTTGTTTCAGCCAATTAACAGATAGTTATTGAAATCCGCTCAACTAGGACCACACCATAAGATTAATCAATCATGACAATTGGTATTTGTTTTTGACAGAATAAGAGGCGATCAACAACATTTTGTGCGTAGAGATGAGTTGAAGGTAATAACATCGTACACTTTCTTTTCTCGTTACAACAACATTGTACGCTTATTTTCTTGGCACGCTGCCATTTTCCCAATTGACTGATATACTGTGTTAATCGATCATCAGGCGGCATGGGAAATCTTCACACCGCTTCTGCACAGAATTGACAGCGGTGAGTTAAAGCCGCTTCCATACCAACCAGGCAGTCGGGGTCCTGCAGAAGCGGATGCACTGCTAGAAAAAGTTGGATACCTACAAACACATGGCTACATATGGATCCCTCCTACCTTGTAGAATGCTCGCCTTCCTAACTTCCGGCCCGGACTTGCCCTTACGCAGTGTGCCTTAAAAGTGTTGTTTTTACATTGCAAGCTTTTATAAGCTATGCAATCAGAATAAGAGAGTGTATATCAGAATAAGAGAGTGTGTATTCGAAAGACCTAAACGCCATGTTTTTTCGAGGATGTGAAATGTTGAAATTCCGTATGTCATGTACAATCGTTCGAGATTTTGAGTGTGACGATCGTACCGAAAATTAGGTAAAGGATGAGTGTGGTGTTGCTGTCGAAATCCATGGGAGATACCTTGGCGGACACTTTATGCTAAGTTGGATTGAAGGGAATAGGATCCTCTTTGTAAGAATCTGGATGATCAATCAATCGTGTCTGTTTATCGTACATCATTGATGTTAGAAATTATTTTAAATTTTAAATTTTAAATTAAACATAAATAGTACTTAACGAAAACTGATCGCACGATATACAATGAAGATATACGATTAATTGATCTTTGAATTTCTGCAAAATGAATCCGAAAAGGATCATTGTCCGGATTAAAGTGCTTGAAATTAACTGATTTGGAAGCTTCTGGAAGATAATATAATTTAATTAATGCCTATCTTTTAACTTTTTCTAATGGTCAAAGATTAAAGATTGCGGTTTAATGCCAACCATCCTCATTAATGATCCAAATCAGAATCGGATTTGCCTACTTGCGGGGTTTTAGGCATGGTAAATCGTGATTGATATAACTCAATGCTTTAGTTCCTGACAATAAAATTAATAGAAATAGTATATGAATTTGTTTGTTGTAAATCATTTTGGTTATTTTATGAAAAATTTATTAAAATTTTCGTTAAATTGTCACATAAACAACCATATGATTATCTTTTTAGGGGTACTTTTGCCAAACCAATCCCTTCACTTAACGAGAACATCAATAATTTTTTTACAAAATGATCAAAATGATTTACAGCAAATTTAAGACCACTTTTTTAATTATGCCAATTTTAAAAATCATTTTGATTTAAAAATCATTAGATTCCTTTCTTTCAAGTTAGACTTTGGTAACTTCCATGTTTGTTTCAGTAAAAAAGTAAAATGAAAGCTTTGCCGACAAGGGTCGCACGAAAACGACTTGTTGAAGAGCGTTTTATTCCTTTTCAAAATAATACAACGAATATCGGGATGGGAGGAACCTTGAACTCTAATACAGAATCTCGAATGCGTAGATAAATAAAGGAGTTGATTGCTAGCCAATGTATGGAAAATGATCATCGTCGAATCTTTTTTTTTTGCGGATCTTAGGAATTCTGTGATTGTGATCGTTCATCGTATATCGATCAGTTTTAGTTAGGAATTATTTATATTTAATGTTAAATATTAAATTTTAAAATGATTTCTGATCGCACGATATATGATAAACGATCACAATTACGAAAAAAAGGATTCGACGAGAATCCTTTTTCCCAATGTATATCTCTTCGTGAATCATTATTGTTTTCTTCGTGTGGAAGAGAAGAGAAGAGAAAATTCCTTGTCGTAGTAGTAGTGCCCTAAAGAACACTTTTATTAGAAGTACGTCGTAAAACATTTGAGAGTGTTTTTTCAAAAATCACTTTCACTTAAAAAATACTTTTATTAGAAGCACGCCGTGAAACATTTAAAATGCTTTTTGAAAAAATTTAAACGTCATAAATTATTGATAAAAAATCATTATAAATATTTTTTATTTTATTTTATATAAATACAAGCACTTTTAACTGTTTTAAAAGCACATCCAAACTGTACCGAAAAAAATCTCATGGAATTTAATTAAATCCTTGAAAGGGTAACGAGGAATCTGGAACCTTGTCGATGTAAAAAAGGGTGGCGGGGGAGGGAAGGTCGTTGTTGGCGTTGGTGAAAGTTTAAACGATTCCAGGTGGAAGACTTGTCACCGGCTACTCCTCTCTCTCTCCCTCTCCCCCCCCCTCTCCCTCTCCCTCTATCCACGCGTCTTTTTCCCAACCTTCCCTGCTCTCACACTCTCTGCGCGCCCTAATTTTGGCACGCACGCTCTATTGTTATATCTCCTCTCTCACCTTCCAAATTCTGTTACCTCCCTCCCTCCCTCTCCTTCTCCTCCTCCACTTTGGTTTTCCTCCTTTCTCTCTCTACCTCCTTCTGCATTGCGTTGGTTGATTGGTCGGTCGGTTGCTTGCATCGTTGGGTCAGACTGCTTTTCCTCTTCCGTATCTGATTCGGTAAATTTCAATCTTTCTCCTTTTAATCTCTGTATCCGTTTCAATCTGCCCACATTAGGATTTTGTTTCTCTGAATTCCTAATTCCCAATTCCCACTAGGGTTTCTCTGAATTCAGCTTGATTGGTACTCGTAAGTCGGATAAAATTTGTGAACTTTTTGCTTTTTCTTCTGGAATCGGCCTGTGAGAAAGTTGGGTTTTTCATATAATTCAGAAATCCAGGTGCTTTTTGTTTCCATTCTAGTTTTTTTTGCCTCTTGGGTATGGAACTTTTACCTTGTGTTCAAGAAAAACCAGGCTTCTTGGTATAAATTTCTGTTTATACTCTATCTCTTGGCTGAAAGGGATGGCTTTGAATCTCTCTCGTGACTCAATCTTGGCTGCGTATCCGTCCTCGGAGCATAGTTCGTGTTCTTCTGTTAAGTACCCTAATGGGTATGTGATGGATCAATTCAAGGAAAAGGATTTGGATGGTATTTATGATGAACCGTCAAGTTCTTGGAGTTCCAATTTGGATTTGAAGAATACCAATTGTAAGAGCAAATTGGGTGGTTATTGTGACCGTTCTGCTGATGATATTGTGGATCGGTTGCCTGTCGATCCTTTTGGAATGGAGATTAGGTCTACGTTTACGGCGATCACTGGTTGGTTTCAAGGTTTCGAACCAAATTATGAATCTTGTAGCTCTGGGTGGGATGAAGGAAAGGCAAAGATGGTTGATGGCGGATTGTTTGCCGGTCTGAATTGGGTTTGGAATAGCGCTGTGTGGTATCAGCCGGAAGTTTGTGACCTGAAATTTGATGGAGTATCAATCCCATATGACAGCTTTGATGGGTTCGGGATCAATGATGGAGGTTTTGCATTAGATGACAGCGTGGAGGAGTTTCTGAGTTTTAGCTATGTGGGGGACTTAGATGTTTTTGATGGAGCTAAGCAACTGCAGGTTGGAACTAAGGAAATACAAGGTTGTGGCAACATGTGTCCCGAGAGTGAGGCGAGTGCTCCGCATGATGCTATGTTTTATGCATTGCGTTTTCTTGGTGTTAAGGACCTTCTGTCGGTTGAAGGGGTTTGCAAGTCTTTTCGTAATGCAGTTAGAAGTGACCCTCTTCCATGGAGGAGTATTGTCATTGATTGGCCGTTGAATGAGCGCATCACCGATGATGTTCTTGTAAAACTAACAACCAGGGCTCAAGGCACACTTCAAACCTTGGGTCTAGTTCATTGTGTAAAGATCACTGATGGTGGGCTGCAGGGTGTGTTTAACAGCAACCCGATGTTGACAAGGGTGAGTTTTTGAACTTCTGTATTTTCGACATTCCTGCTCGTGTTTCTGATTACGATTTTGTATAACAGGATACCTCTCTATTGTTCAGTGACATTTAAAAAAAAATGCTTTTATGTTGTTTTCCCTTGGGATAAAATGTTCTGAAGTTACATATGATCCTTGGGGCTACTTTCCCCTATTTAATTTCTGTGAAAAACATTTCTTGCGCATCAAACTTACATATGTACACTTTTTTTCCTGTGCAGTTAAGTGTTCCCGGATGTCTTAAAATCAGTGTCGAGTGCATCTTGTTAAACATAAGGACCTTGAAGTCTGCAGGCAACCCCGGAATAAAGCAGTTAAGAATTGGTGGTCTATCTGGTATAACAGACAAGCAGTTCGAAGAGTTGAAATTCTTGCTTGCCACAGATAACCATGTCCAGCCTAGAGCCCCGAAACCTCGATTTTTTAATGGTGGATTGTCGTATGGCTCTTGTGATGATGATTGTCCCATCGACATCGAAGCATGCCCCAGGTGCCAGAGACTTAGTTTAGTTTATGATTGCCCTGCAAAGAGTTGCCAAGGGAAACAACCTGCTGATCAGAAGTGCAGGGCTTGCACACTCTGCATAGCTCGCTGTATTAGTTGCGGGTGCTGCCTTAAAGACTGCGATTATGAGGAGACATTTTGTCTGGACTTGCTTTGCTTGCATTGTTTGGAGAGCCTACTCAACTGTCAAGAGAAGCATGGAGAAAAGGGCGCTCCCAAGTGCGCCATATTCTGTCAGGAGAACAGGTACCAATTTTGCCTTGTTGGCTAAGAGAAAGACATCAAGTATTCGTTTGCTGTTGGTTGTGGATTCGAATCTACAAGGTTTGGGGGTTCAAAAGTGGGCAGAAGCTGGTTGGTGCATGCTTTGTTTCTGCAGTAAGGATTTGTATTATCATGAGGAGGCTGCAGCTTGTGAAGCTAGAGATAATCTCCTGGGAAACGAAATTGAAAATAAAAAAAATAGAAAAAAGAGTGAAAACTGTGAGGAGGAGAGGGGGCTACACAAGAAAGGTTGATTGGAAAAGAAGAAATAAAAAAAGAAACAAGAAGGAACGTATAAGAGATCCAGAAGTTTATTCTGAAGATGTTATAGCTCATTCCGTGTTTGGTTCCATCCCGGAGACTTACCGAAGGGCAATGAAGAAAAGATGTCGGAAAGTTGAAGCAGTGGGTGTTAGTAGCTGTCGATTGTTAGTCGAAGCAGATTTCATCTTCAAAGTTGAGAAATTTTATGGGTGCAGGTGAAGAGCAGCAGCCGTATAGTGACAAGCAGAAAGTCATGGCAGAGATGGACGGAGCTATAAAATACTACCCGTGCCACAACCGCAGCCGGTAGGATGCTCCAGTTGGATGACCGAAATGTTGGATTTCGAAGGATGTTTGTGTGATGGTGGAATGTGTGGTATTAATTCAGTTGAAAGCCTACATATTTACTGTTTTTCTTTTCCTCTTTGCGAAGATAACACAGATGTAGTGTTTTGTCTTAAAACAATGATCAATAAATAACACTTGTGTCCATAAAAAGTTCCATCTTTTTTCGAGGGACCCGGCTTCTCTGCCCTCCAATTCTCATACATTTTTATTTTTTTTTATTTTGTGCGGTCATACATTTTTATTTTTTTTTATTTTGTGCGATCACGGTTAAATTACGTGAGTATTTTATATTCATTTTCTTTTATAAAGATAATAAAACAAAAAGTAATAGTGATATAAAATGTTGATATAATTTAACCATAATCATACAAATAGAAGAAAATAAGAATGTATGAGAACTCGGAGGGCAGATAAGCCAGGTCGTTTTTCGAGTGCTGCTTTCTGTTAGCCATTTCCTTGGTCATCTTTTGCGACATTTCTTTTTCTGACACGCTAGTGATGAGTTTCGGAAAACGCAGAGAATATTTGTGATAAAATTTGGCTAAGCTTCACAATTTTTTGAAACGATATTATTTATATTAAGAAGATCAGGATGAGCAAAGTTTTATAATGAAACTTGTTCAAATTCGATTTTAACGAAAATAGAACTTAACAATTTTTACTTGCAAGCGTAGAAAAATAACATTACGGCAGTACTAAAAAATTGCTTCAACAACTGGGTCGGTAGGGTTGGTTTTTCCTAGACCGACTCCGTGTCGATCAATTCAAATTGATATTTTGTTTGACCTAAACCGGGTTCAAACTCTTTCATATCTCTCCGACTCTCTACACATACGTGAAAAAGAAGAAGCCAAGTCGGTCGGAAAATCGTCAGTTATGGAGAACGGTGAAATTCCCGAAGACGCCAACGAACGTAAGCCCTTTCTTCCTAATTCTCTTGAGCCTTTCATTAATTTCTTCTTCATCGGAATTCTTATGGTTTAATTTTTGTGGGATGCTAATACTACCGGTTTTAGATTGCCCGGGTCCGCAATCCGATTCGGCTGGAAAATCCGACGCCTGCGAAGGATGCCCGAACCAGCAGATTTGTGCTACTGCTCCCAAGGGCCCCGACCCAGGTTTCCTTTCTCTCTCTTGCTCCTAAAGCTCCGTGCTTTTTGTTCCTTTATCTGCAGCTTTCAACTGTTATTTTTTAGTTAATTTTAACCTGTGATTACTGTAAATTATTCCTCCTGTTGCTGTGATTTCTCTAACTGTGATTAAAATTTTGAAGAACAAGCCAAAGTGGATGCTTTTATGTTAATTTCATGAATTTTTTTTAATCATGATCATGGTTAATTTCATGAATTTTGAAGAACAGAGACTATAAGTTTTCTTTCGGAACCTTGCTTTCCTTAGGTATTGTGATTTTGTTGCGCAAGTATTCGAGCAATTGGTGTATGTTAACCGAATGTTTGATCAAAGTATGGACCTTTACGATTCAATTGTCTCTAGTTGGGTTTGGTTGCAACCTTTATTTCAGAATTTTATTAGGTAATCGTGGCAAGGCATCCAATTGATGTGAGTGTATACAGTATCACTAACCCGCCTTTGATTTTCATCCTTTGTGTGACTGCGCGAGTTCGTTTTCCTCTTTACAATACTATATCTTATCTATGACTTCAAGAACGATGTGTTTTTGTCTTGATGGTTTGTATATTATTTTGGTACAGACGTCGTTGCAATTGCAGAAAGGATGGCCACTGTAAAGCATAAGATACTGGTTTTATCAGGAAAAGGTGGAGTTGGCAAGAGCACATTCTCTGCCCAACTTGCATTTGCACTAGCAGCTATGGACTACCAGGTGGGACTTCTTGACATCGATATTTGTGGCCCAAGCATCCCAAAGATGCTCAGCCTAGAGGGCCAAGAAATCCACCAGAGCAACCTTGGCTGGTCTCCTGTCTATGTTGAGCAAAACCTTGGGGTCATGTCAATTGGCTTTATGCTTCCAGATCCTGATGACGCTGTTATATGGAGGGGGCCGCGCAAAAATGCACTCATTAAGCAATTCTTGAAGGATGTTTATTGGGGTGAGCTTGATTTCCTGATAGTGGATGCTCCTCCTGGAACCTCGGATGAGCATATTTCAATTGTCCAATACCTTGATGCTGGCTCAATAGATGGTGCAGTCATAGTCACCACCCCACAACAGGTCTCCATGATTGATGTTCGGAAAGAAGTAAGCTTCTGCAAGAAAGTCGGAGTTCAGGTCCTTGGGGTTGTTGAAAACATGAGTGGTTTGTCCCAGCCAGTTATGGATTTCAAATTTTTGAGGATGACAGAGACCGCTGAGCAAATAGATGTCACGGAATGGGCTAGGGAGCAGCTGAAAGAGAGATTGCCTGAATTCTCAAACATAGTAGCTTTCACTGATGTGTTTGATAGTAGTCGTGGTGGAGCTGAAAGAATGTGTGGGGAAATGGGGGTGGCTTTTCTGGGGAAGGTACCGTTGGACCCGCAGCTTTGTAAGGCTGCCGAAGAAGGTAGATCTTGTTTTGTTGATCAGAAATGTGGGGTGAGTGCACCTGCACTGAAGAAAATCATTGATAAAATGATGAAAAATCAGGGAATATCTACAATGAAGGTTGACAACGATGCATAGGTGAATCGGCTACACCGAGTATCTTCATAGATCAAGATTTTGTTCATGTAAACCTCAACATTTGATGATCTTGTAGAGTAATTTTCTTTGGCATGAGAATGTCTTTTAAGTTATATGGATTTTGAAACAATTTCATTTATTTAAATTTGTGGGCAACTCGGCAGGTTGGATGGGTTGGAAGGTCAACGAAACATTTACCTTCTTTAGATTTTTGGTTTGGGTTTGGATTTTGTAAGGTTGAAACAATTACGAACTCAACACACCCAAAGCGAATTCAGTCTTTCTATGTTAACGATGTTCTTAAGAAAGTTAAGAAAGTTAAAAGACATCCTTCTTAAGTTACCTTCGTAATGTATTCCAACGATTGGAATTGTGCAGAAAAATAAGATTACAATTAACTGAGAAATGATCCAATTGAGGTCCAGTTGAATTTCGACGGTTTTTCACTGAATCTTTTAGGCCACCTCGAGTGAAAGTTGGATAGTGTCCTAACCCATCTCTTACTGCGTTTTTACCACCTCTTTAATAGAGACGGGACACACATATGTTGGAGGGTCCTATCTCTATCAGAGAGGTTGTATAAACGTGATATGAAATATATGGTAAGTATCGCATTACTCGTCCGAACCCACTTGGACATGCGAGTTTCTAATCTGTTTCAGGAAGGGAGAGTGATTTATACAGCTTCTTTGTAACTGCTTCCCTCACCAAATGGTCATTGCAGTCAGTAATCCTCTGTAACTGAACTGCTTACGAAAACAAGCCAACATTTACTAGTTCTTTTTTTACGTTTTTACCAATTCAACTCTGTTCATCTTTCTCGAAAAGAACGGCGACGTCGCCACCTCTGACATCCATGTCAGCACTGGTTTCCGACGTCGACAAATATGAATCGAAAACGGAGAATTCAAGCCTATAAATAGCACTCACACTCTCACTCTCACACTCCCTTGTTCACACTTACAGGTCCTTTCACTCTCACTCTCTTGACGTTTTAAGCAAAACAAATTACTCATCATGTCCAAGATCAAGATAGGCATCAATGGTATCTTCTTGTGTTTATTTTTGTATTGCTTGCTATTTAGTATTTATGATATGATCACCATTTAACCATCAACGGTGTTGATTTTATGTCCATCTGGTGAAGGATTCGGAAGGATCGGCCGCTTGGTGGCCAGGGTTGCTCTCCAGAGAGACGACATTGAGCTCGTCGCTGTCAACGATCCCTTCATCAACGTCGAATACATGGTAAGTATAATGTAACCAAATTAATATACGTTTATACATTGTTCAGTGATCATTTTATAGTTACGGGATGTGTTTTGCTTTTAACGTAAAATTGGAGCGAAACATGAACGAAATGATTCTGGATAAAGCCCGAAAATCGCAATACTAGTACGTAATAGTTTAAATGTTGCATGCATGCAGAGCTACATGTTTAAGTACGACACTGTTCACGGGCAATGGAAGCACCACGAGCTTAAGGTTAAGGATGATAAGACCCTTCTCTTTGGTGACAAGCCCGTCAAAGTTTTTGCTTCTAGGGATCCCGAACAGATCCCGTGGGGGGAAGCTGGTGCGGAATTTGTGGTCGAGTCCACCGGAGTTTTTACCGATAAGGAAAAAGCCTCTCTGCACTTAAAGGGTGGTGCAAAGAAGGTTATCATTTCTGCCCCAAGTAAGGACGCCCCAATGTTTGTTGTGGGTGTCAATGAGAAGGAGTACAAGCCAGATCTTGACATTGTCTCCAACGCCAGCTGCACTACCAACTGTCTTGCCCCATTGGCAAAGGTATCTAGTCCTCAATTTCTTAGGGATACTTTTGGGAATGATTTTGAAATAAAGGCATTCTATGACAACCAAAAACGCTTTTGATTACGTAATGTAGAAAATGTTAGAAGTATATTTGGATCATACGAGGGTGGTTTTGTTTGAGAAGTGTATGCCAAAGCACTTAGATTTTTAATAAGATTTTCAATGTGTTTCTAATGAAAGCACTTCTAGCACAAGCGATTATGAGCAAAAGCAATTCGGCCCTAAGTCTATGTTGCTTCAGTCAAACCATTATGAAAAACTAATTAATTTGGTGATGAACTGCTAAGCTTCTCATCTTGACAGGTTATCCATGACAAGTTTGGTATTGTGGAGGGTCTTATGACTACTGTCCATTCTATTACTGGTGAGTGTGTGTGTGTGTGTGTGTATGCGTGTATACGTATATGTAATCGATCGTTCAATGCTCACCGGTTTTTCTCAACGTTGTTCAGCCACCCAAAAGACTGTCGATGGACCGTCAATGAAAGACTGGAGAGGTGGCAGAGCTGCTGCTACCAACATCATTCCCAGCAGTACTGGAGCTGCCAAGGTATTGATTCGACGATGATACATTGTTTGATACTTGACAGATATTTCTGCTTAAACCATGCTTTCCATTCGCCGCGGTGTTTGATTTTGTAGGCCGTGGGGAAAGTGCTGCCTGCATTGAACGGGAAGTTGACGGGAATGGCGTTCCGCGTTCCCACGGTGGATGTTTCGGTGGTTGATCTCACAGTGAGACTTGAGAAGAAGGCCACTTACGATGAGATCAAAAATGCCATCAAGTAAACATCGTAGACATTCTTCTCTTCGCTACGGGACTTTGAATTGATGGTATAACTGGCATGGTCCTATATTTCTTGACTCCGTTGTGTTTTGTAGGAAAGAATCAGAGGGAAGCCTGAAGGGAATCCTTGGATACACGGACGAAGATGTGGTGTCGACGGACTTTGTGGGTGATAACCGGTGAGAATTTTCGACAATTTATTCGCAGTTGTTGCTCTGTGTTTTATTAGTTGATCATATGTATTTGGAAATTATGCAACAGGTCGAGCATTTTCGATGCCAAGGCTGGTATTGCTTTGAACGACAACTTTGTGAAGCTTGTGTCTTGGTATGACAACGAGTGGGGCTACAGGTAATTTCCGTACAGTTTCTTTACTTCATTATAAATTCCAAACGAAATCTGTTATCTGCGCTCCAAAAAGTCAATCTAAACATGGTCTGGTTTGTTGCAGCTCACGAGTTATTGACTTGATCCGTCACATTGCCTCGGTTAAATAGACGACTCGACCATTTCTCGGGATTAATTAGGAGGCAGGGCAGCTTAAGCTTGTTTTCGGAATAATCGATCATCTCTGCGGGTGATAAGTTATGTAGGGGATTGGTTCCAAGAGTGTTAGAAGCTTTAGTTTTAGTTTTGGGGATGGTCATTGTACGGGGTTTAGACATCCCGAGTACTCAAAATTGGCACGACATTTTAACTTGAGATGCAGTTTAGAGACATGCAATCGAGACAACCAATACTGCAAAGTTATAGTTGTTAAAATGTGATCAACGTATTGTCGCAAAAATGCAATGCAATCGAGACGATCAATATTGCACAGTTGTAGTTGTCAAAATGCGATCACATATGGTCGCAAAAATGCAGTCATGCAGACGAGACAATCAATATTGGAAAGTTATAGTTTTCGAGTGAGGATCCGCGCCGGATTCTCTTTGTGAGGATTCTAAGAATCCTCCAATCACATCCGTTCATCATACATTGTGCGGTTAGTTTTTGTCAAATACTGTTTATTTTCAATTTTAAATATAAAAATTTACAATGATTTCTGATTGCACGATGTACGATGAACGGATATGATTGGAGGATCCCTAGGATCCTCACAAAGAGGATCTGGCGAGGATCCTCCTGGATAGTTTTCAAAAATGGGATCAACATATTGTCGCGAAAGTGCAGACATGCAATCGAGACAATCAATCTTGCAAAGTTATAGGTGTCAAAATGCAATCAACATGTTAGGAAAATGCAGACATGCAATGGAGACGATCAATATTGCAAAGTTATAGATGTCAAAATGTGATCCAACAGATTGTCGATATTGTGCCTGCGCCGTGCAATTAACTGCATTTTTACTTCCAATCTAAACAGTATTTTCGAAACCAAAAGAAGAAGAAAATGAAAGATGCAGAAATATCAAAACAAGAGGAGGGACAACGCACCTCGACTGGCTTTCATCTCGCTTTCTATGCGTCATGTACTAATGTCAAGCCCAAGCGTTACCAAGCCGAGGCGCAAGAATATGTAAACGACACGCCCAGCCATATCAATATGAAAGCAAAATAAAGAAACAGATAGCGAGAAAAAGCAATTGAAATCCGTGCAAAATTTTGGATAACACATCCTCCTGCACAGAAACATATGAACAAAAGTGCACCAAATTATATTCAAGTACTAACCATCCAGGTGAACTTAGTCGGAAATGCATTATCAACGCAACGTCCATGGCACTTTCCTAAACCTTATCTCTCATTCTAAATAAGTTCAAGACACCCGCCTTCCCCGTAAAAACAAAAAAATTACTCTAGAAATAAACCACTCAAGACTTCGGTGTATTCGCGGACCGGTCTTCTTGTTATGCCATGTCCTGGAACCCTGCAAAGAAAACCCATACAATTGCTTATCAAATAGGAAAGCTTAATGCCCTTATTTCATATTGTGAAAACGATAGGACGAAATTGACAGAATGAGAAGGTCTTTTGATATTAAATGGTGTAGAGGCATAAAAAGAATCCCATATGGATTCAATTATTCTATCATGAATCATGATACATAAGAGGCGGAACAAAAATATAAAATGAAACTCATTCATATTTCTCATGTATGTAGGCAACAACCACAGAAATCAAAATTAGGCCTTTCATTCATAAGATCAAGCACACATTACTTGCGCTATACATTGAAATTACTCTTCACTTTCCAATTTCCTCAATCGTCGTCATAGAGATCTGTAGCTTAAAAATAATCAATAATTGCCACTTCATTCCATCCCAAAATCAGGTTAACTAGACATTATATGCACGATAAGTATACCTAAACGTTAAAAACTACAAAACACAAAGGAATCAACTATTGTAAAACCAAAAATTTTCAATAGAACTATCTGAATTCCTAGTATGTATCTTGTGTATATAATGGTAAGAAGCGTACAATGTGCAGCCTCGCCCAATGTGGCTATCATGCTATCATTCAAGCAGCACTATAACTCAATCCTTCAAAGTTCAAACTCCCTTGAAATTCAGAACAAAAGGGAACCAAAAACATTCCGCCAAAACTTAGCAAAATGATAGAGCTGAGCCTAGCAACCTTGATGAATTAGCTCTCTTAGTGCCGAAAACCTAAACTCTTACGATGCTAATGAGCACAACTCTTTCCAATTGTTTTCGGTTTCAACTAGGGATTGTCTGTACTCTAAAATGGTTTAATCGTACTTCCGAATATATACATAGATTACAGATATGATCCCATACAGATGCAGAATAAGAATTCAACAACACCAATGAATTACCAAATCAATGTAACAGTAAAATAGGAAGCAAATCAAACACAAAAGAAGCAGTGAAATGAGAAATTACCATCAGCGAGGGTTAAGTCCAAAGAGCATGTTCTTCCCACCAGGCAGGTAAGACACATTGGGCGACCTGGCAAGCGTGTTAGCAACCTCCCTGGAAGCCTCGATCCTCCTGAGCTCGATCAGTCCCATACCCGCTGAAGCAGTCGCATCAGAGATGAGCTTCGCAGCCTCGCTCTCACCCTGTGCCCGGATAATCGCAGCACGCCTCTCCTGCTCAGTCTTGGCCACCACAAACTTGGACCGCTCCGCCTCCTGCTGAGCCACCTGCTTCGCCTCCACGGCGCGCGAGAACTCCAGCCCGTACGACAAGTGCGTGATCGCCACGTCATCCAGAACGATGTTGAAATCCTTGGCGCGGCGAATCAGGCTCTCGCGCACCAGCGCCGACACGTGGGGACGCTCGGTGAGGAGCTGATCGGCGTTGAATTGCGCCACCACGGCCTTGAGGACCTCATTGCCGATGGAGGGGAGGACCTTCTCGTCGTACTCGAGCCCTAGGGTTTTGAAGATCTGAGGGAGGCGAGCGACCTCGGGGCGCGAGAGGACCCGGAGGGTGAGATTCACCATCTGGAGATCCTTGGTGCCGGAGATGGAGGAGAAGGTGTGGGGCCGGGTGCGGATGTCAAAGATGTAGGGCTTCTGGAGCCATGGGACCAGGAAGTGCGTCCCCTCGCCGACAGTGTCGTCGATGACTCCGCGGAAACGGTCGAAGAGGACGGCGCGCTGGCCGCCGTCGACGGTGTAGAGCGCGGAGTTGACGACGGTGGCGCCGACGCCGAGGCCGAAGGCGGCGCGCGCGACGTTGGTGAGGAAGGACACGGCAGCTTGGTTGCTTCCCATCTTGGTGACGACGAGGATTCGAGGGAAGGGAAATGGGTTTTTGCGGAGTGGGAGAGTAGGGTTTATGTGATTTTTGTTATAAACCCCTAACTACTTGGGCAGGAGGAAAACTACGAAATGGGCCTACGCTTTTATTTTTGTTTGGACAACGGGCCTAAACCCATCAGCCCATCAATAAATTTATTTTGGGCTGAACATTCTTAATAGTATTGGGCCGCATTAAGAAGATTGTCTTTTATCTGTTTAGCGCTTCAAAATCATTCACTTTTTTTTTCTTTTTTTAATCTTGAGTGCCGATAATAGCTCCTTCCCTTTGCATGGAGAAAAAAAAACCTAATTTAACCGACTTCAATCAAGAATATTGGATGTATGCAAAGTGAAAGGGGCTACAAACTCTGTATGTGGTTAATCTAACATCTAATCAAACAAAATCTATGGTTTGACTGGAAAAAAAGAAAAGAAAAAAAAGGGGGATCTATTATAGGTTTACAAAGACAGGAAGTGATTTTCACACGTCTTTTTTTTTGCATTTTTTTGAGCTTTCAAATTGAATAAATCAAAAGGAAATCGAGGAATAGAAATAAAGAGACGACTCATTTGGTTTTGTTAAATATTCTTTCACCCTCGTTTGGTTGATAAAGAGGATTCTATTAATATGTAGTTTAGATTTAGATAAAAGAAAAATTAACAAAAAAGATTTTGCACGGATTATAAAAGATTTTGCACAGAAAAATATACTTTGAAGAACATGAATATCATAGTTTGTTGTAGTGGTAAGAGAAATAAAAGAAAAATTAACAAAAATGTACTAAAAGTTTCAAATTCTTGAGGGTGCCATAAAGCCATGTTTTCGGAGTACCTGGGAGTTCGCCTTGTTCTGCATGCGTGGAGTCTGCCTCATCTTGTGTGCCTGGGTTCCCCTTGTTCTGCATGTGAGGTGTCCGCATCCTTTTGCGTGCTAGAAGCCCGCCCATTTTTGCATCCACAGAGCCCGCGTCGTTTTGGGGTGCACAAAAATGCAAATTTTTTATTTTTGTAAAATATTTTTCCTGAGCATTAAGTTAAACTGTTAAGGAATTCAGACACTGTTTTATGTATTATTGAGCAACAAATGTATATTTAGTAGAATATTTTAGCAAAAAACTAAAAAAATAAGTGAAAATCATAGTAGTAAGGCCCAAAACATTGTCAAATGGAGTTCTACACTCAAGAATCTCAACGGAAACTCTCAGCTCAATTTTCAAAACTTCACAATGAGACCAAGGTGAAAATAAAAAGATTGAACAGTGATTTATGTGCAAATTTCCAAAACCGGCCGAAAACCGTGAATGTTAAGTCCACCTTTTTTCTGTAAAAAAATGCAAATTTTTTTATTTTCTCGAAATATTTTCCGTAAGCATTAAGGATACTTTATAATGTATTTGGAAGCGGATTTACGATTTATTGAGCAACAAGTGCATATTTAATAGAATATTTAAGCCCAAAAGTATTAAAATAAGTGAAAAATATAGAGATGCTAAAATGTATATTTAGTGTATATTTTTCATTTTTTTAAATTAGAGATGTTAAAATCACATGTAGGTGGAGCTTAAACAAAAAATAGCAAAATTTTGTTTTGTTAAATATTCTTTCACCCTTGTTTGGTTGACAAAGATGATTGTATTAATATGTAGTTTAGATTTAGATAAAAGAAAAATTAACAAAAAAAAAAGGTTCAAATATCTTTAAATTTAGGTTTTAAATCGTTGATTACAGTGATTCAACGGTGAGAGAATCTCAGCATTCTATGTAGTTTGTTTGTCATCAATTAAAATCCTAATTAACTAAGTGGAATTATGGCATTTGTCTTGTTTGTGTAGACGCATCACCATGGCATTTCTTAAGAAGAAAAAAGATTAAGATGTTGTAAATCGTAATTTGGTTACTATTTGAAGAAAAACTATGGAGATGAGATGAGAGAAAATCAGTTAATGTGGTTTGGATATGTGAAACAAAGATCTTCAGATGCTCGGGTTAGAAAATACAAATATGAGACAAATCGCTTAGAGCAAAACAATTAGAGGAAGACATAGGAAGACTTGGAAAGAGGTTTTAAGAGAATACATGGAGTACTTGGAGCTAACGGAAGACATGACGCAAAACAAAACGCTATGACGTTCTAGAACTCATGTAGTCGATCCCACTTAGTGAGATAAAACTTTGTTGATGGTGTTGGTTCCTATTTGAATTCAAGTGATGACATATGAAGGTAGAATGAAATGGTTATATTATCCCTGAGTTAATTACATGCTAATATGCAGATTCGCAGGACATATACGCTTTAATATAATTTGATAGAATCATTGCAGGGTCCATATACTTTTGAGAAGATTGTTAATATAATAATTTATCGATCATAATTGTTGGTGGTGGAGTTACTGGTGGTGGTGGTGGTGGTGGGAGGCAAAGCACCATCTCCTGTCCTACTACTGTCGTCCTTAATTAGGCCTGACCACCCAACTTAACAATGGTTGGGTGGCTGACATTCGATCTTCCAATCGATTCACGTTGCCGCACACTTTTTCTTCATTGCACACTTTCCTTCGCAAAAGTGTTCATGCTTTCATTTTTTCTCTGTTCTTAGGTCAACTTGGAGGGGCATTTGTTGTCATGAAGGTATGTAAAGAGATGTCACACATTGGAAGTTCACTCAATCTTGTAACTATAGTCGTAGATTTCATTTGTCAAAATAGGTGGGATCGATCATAAGTAGAACTTGAATATATATATATCACTTGTATGAAACAGGAACTTTATATATGATCGCACCTATTGTCACTTATATATATGCTTATCTTTAAGTATTCATGGTGATGGTGGTCCATCTAGGTCTGTAAGTTTGTATATTTTCTAGATCATGCATGAATCTACGATAATGATAGTGCTACTGATAATGGTATATATAGCGGTAGTGCCTTAGGGTTAGAGTCCACTACTCCAATATTATTGGGGATATAAGCTGCATGCAGCTAAGCATTAAGTCGCTGTTGTGTTAAAATGGAGACCATCGAATTATCATATGCTTTTCTTTATGCAGTATATCCCATGTGAAGATTTAGGGTTTCACCAATCTTATTTTAAAGCAAAGAAAGAGACTACTGGTGTATTGGACTGCATGCAGAACGAAGCACAGAAAAAATCAAAGCTACGAAGGAATCCTGGAGGTGATGGAAAAGTTGAAAGCGGACTAATAAATGACATGTCACATGCAAGCATGCATTATTGTTGTTAAAAAGTGAGTAACCCCTTACCTTTACCCACCCCCTCTCTATCATATATAGCTTTTGAATGTTGATCTACTCCAAAAGTTAAAAAAGTTGCCTCCCTCTCGCATGGACACCCCATTTTGATTCTACTTTTGTTTTAGCTACAGTTATCAGTTATGTGTGTTCCAGTCAGACTGAGTGCGGAGTTGCATATGGAGTTTCTGTAGTGTCAACCTGATGAGAAGAAATTTCATGTAATATGAAGATATGTGATGGTATCTCAAGCCAATGATATATTATTTTACAAGACAGTTAAAGTGCATGATAATGTCTAATTAGTAACTGGTTTGAAATATTGTCGTCAATGAGCAAACTAACACGCCCCAACCCTGATAGACACGTGCTGACCGATACTCAAGGGTGACGAAGCCATTTTAAACATGCATACAAGTAAAAATATGTTATTAGAAAGAACAACACCAATGCCGAATCATGTTCAAAGCATACAACTAACCAAAAGAATACCAAAGATTCAAGCATACCTATGGGGAAATGCCCTTATGTCGGGATCGTGTCAAATGCCTCGCTTCTAACTCCTGAGGGGGCACAAAAACGAAAGGTGAGTGGACCATAATTTATACTAATACTAATAATACGAAAATACATTTTCTTTTTTAACATAATAACCCCTTATTTTGAAACTCATAAATATACTACATATAGGCTTTTCTGAAACTCTAAAAATGTTTGTAGCAATAAAATTATCTCTGAATGTGGTATCGATACGCTCGAAGGCAAAACCCATAAATCTCATATCTCAATCAAGTGTATACTCAACTAGGGGTATCATAGTCGCCCGAAGGCAATACTTGTCCATCACCCAAAGATGAAGTTGTACGACATTGGGTTACACCAGTGAAGAAACATGGTAGGCCCCATCACCCGAAAGTGAAGTTATACGACTCTAGGTTACGCCAGAGAAGAATTATATAACATCACACAAAACACTAGCCTTTACTGGCGTAACTCAGTGTCGTACAGCTTCACCTTCAAGTGATGGATAGGTACTGCATTCAGACGAATGAGATATTATGTTATACCCCCAGCTTCACATTCGTGTTGTGGGTTAGTTTCTCTCCAAGTAAACAGGCAACATAGTTCACCTTACATGTATTCTTTGCTTAGTTGCTAGTGTATACTTTTAGCATCTCTGGGAATGATTAACAATCACAACTAGGATCTTCGACTCCTCTTAGGTATTGTTATTTAGCATTCCGCGTGCTTTGGTATTCATTTGGATGATATTTGAGTAAACTTCAAGAAACTCACGTGGTAGTTAAGCATGTAAGTATGCTTATAAACCACATAAAAACGGACACTTTTTGTTCTACAGGAAATAAAAGAAAAATAGGACAAAGAAATCAAACTCTCTTTTCTTAATATAAACGATGATCTACTTAAACTTAATCCAAAATATTAAGAGAATGATTCGAATGTGAGTTCACAATTGAAGAGTATATCTATACCACTAAGAAGCATATCTACTTTAACCGGTATGAGTATCTTCTTACTTCTGCAAAATTATCAAGAATTAGTCGGTTGGTTAAGGTCTTAATATTGCAAGTAATAACTTTATTAACGTCAAAAGTTGTGGGTGACATGGAATTGCACCGCCGGAACTTTAGACGTTGCATTGTGGATTGAGCAGCCAGCCACACCGTCCATCCCAAGTATTAAACTACTGGAAAATTCAACTTCTTTTCAAGTTGATCAAATGCCTAAAACTATTCTGATATTTTCTTTCCCTAGTTAATTATCTTGTTATTAAAATCATAATATTCGACTATTATTCTTGAGATCTTCAGGCATCTTTCAACATCAACAGTCTTAATATCTTATCTATGATTGAGTAGTTCATTAAGACAAGAAAATGGATTATTCGATGAAATGTCGCTCTCATTATAATAAAAGAATGTTTGATAATTATTTCATTTTTTTTTTTAACTAGTTAGTAATTGATTTCTTAAAAACTAAAAAAATTATCAAATAGGGTTCAAATTAACCGTTAATTAAGACAGACTATCTCAAGAGCTCTAACTCCAAAAGAACTCTGCATTTTTAGCCTTTTAACTTGTGACGTAAAAATCTTTCAACCCGCTACCAAAAGCACTCTGCATCACTCGTGACGTAAAAATCTTTCAACCCACTACCAAGAGTCCTCTCCTCTATCATTACTCCAACCAATGTCGGTAAACTTAATCTCTCTCTCTCTCTTTACAGCACCCCATCATTATCTCTAACTTTCTCAGTACAAAAGGAATCACATTTCACCTCAGGATAATTTATTGTGCCGGGAAGGGTTTATTAGTTACCCACCAGTCAACCATGTAAAACCCAAACCTAATTCTCTCTTACAAACTATGTTAAGAGTAAAATCATATGAAACTAAACAGATTATAAGCTGTATGTATGTAAGTGACTCTTTACTACAATGATGGTAATGTGTTAAACTCTTGTATGACGGCGTGAGTTCAAATCTCATTAGTGACTTTGTTACAGTGACTATTAGATCGATCAAGTTAGCCTTGTTTTCCTTCAAACATTCTGTGTTCACTTAAAAATATATGTGCATACTTTTCATATATTAATCGTGAATAATACTAGGGAGACCATTTTTTTAATTATATTTTATAAAATATATGACGTAGTAGTTAATGACTAATTCCTTATTAAATCATTAAAAAATATATCTAATTATTAACTATTGCATCATATAAATTTTAAAATATGATCTACCTAACATTTTCTTAATCTTCTGCCTCGCCTTCCTTATCTTTCGAAAATATTCTGCGATCGTCCTTAAAGCCTATTACATTATTTTTCTCTACAACTTTAATTCATCCAAGAAGGTGGACTCTGCCTTTTTCTGTCTTCCATTTGTGTTAGCCATGATTGTTGTTTCCCATCCCATATCTTCTTGATATTATTAATTATTCATATCATCGCTCTAAACTTGCCATCTACCCATAAAAAAATTTAAATAATTCCCCTTGCGATTAGTTGATGTCCTTCTGTTATAGCTGGTAGTTGATCAACTGCTTTAAATCTTCCTTCATTTCTTGATCTCTTTCTCACTCAATTTTTGGTTGTTAGTTGCCTTAATTCCGTTAACAAATCAACGACGAGAAAAGAAGAAAAACTGATTGCAAATTCTGAATCGTATTCTGTTCCCGGTTCCATGTACAAATTTTTCATGCTAGCTTGAATTGTATCGCATGTTTTAATTTTATATCAACTATTTCTGGAAAATATTGTTGCTCTTTCTTGTTTCTTACCTTTGCAAGAAGATGCCTCCTACATATTTTCCTCTCCGGTGGGAAAGTACCGGAGACCAATGGTGGTACGCGTCTCCGATTGATTACGCAGCCGCCAACGGCCACTACGACTTGGTTCGAGAGCTTATCCGCATAGACGGCAACCACCTCATCAAGCTCACATCTCTCCGCCGTATTCGCCGCCTCGAGGCAGTGTGGGACGACGAAGCTCAGTATGATGATGTAGCCAAGTGTCGTTTGCGCGTTGCGCGAAAGCTCTTCCACGAATGCGAGTCCAAGAAAGGAAAACCAAACTCTCTCATAAGGGCTGGATACGGCGGTTGGCTTATGTACACTGCTGCCTCCGCTGGGGAGCTTGGTTTTGTCCAAGAACTGCTCGAGAGAAACCCTCTGCTTGTTTTCGGGGAAGGAGAATACGGGGTGACTGATATTTTATATGCTGCTGCGAGGAGCAAGAATGTTGACATTTTCAGGCTGCTTTTTGACTTTGCAGTTTCGCCGAGGTTTATGACGGGGAGTGGTGGAGAGCTGGAAGAGCACATTGGGGAGATTCCTTGTGTTTATAAACGGGAGATGGCTAACAGGGCGGTTCATGCGGCGGCAAGAGGCGGAAATTTGAGTGTTTTGAAGGAGCTTCTTTCGGATTGTGAGGATGTTTTGGCTTATAGGGATATTCAGGGATCAACTGTGCTACATGCAGCGGCTGGGAAAGGGCGGGTAGAGGTGAGAAGCTTCCCACTTTTGTTAAAACTGCTTTTGCAGAGATTTAATCTTCTTTTTTTTCCTTTCCAAAGTGCTTTCTTTTCTTACACTTTTACAAGGATGTATCAGCCTAATCAGTCAAGTGCTTCCTGGTAACAATTGTTGGTGTGGATGATGACTTAAAATCATAAAAATTTATGATTAAGGTCGGTTTGATGATCATTTTATTTTGAGTTGTTTTTAATGAAACAACTAAAACGAAATTCTTAAGGTATTCTTGTTACCATATATGTTGGATGCATAAATTCTGTGTGGAACAGATGCATTGGTCCATATATATTGTCGAAAATCATAAATTTTAGCATGAAGAGAAAATTAGGTTGTTTTGATTAACATTTTGCTTATAGTGAAAACAACTATAAACGAAATTCTTAACATAAATTCTCAAGGCATTCTTGTTACATTTTTTGTTAGATGCATATGTTATTTTATGCAAGAACGGATCTGTATCGATATTGTCAAAATGCATAGTAACATATCAGTATAATTTGTTGGCGGCAATGATATATACCGACACGATATCATTGTCCTATCAACTGTCTGAATGTCTCCTTTGTAATAGGACTAATGCTAGATGACTGATTCATATTATTATTCCAAAGTTCAATTCACTCTTGTCATGGATTTACTTAGAAAGCAAATCCATTTGTAATTCCACATTTTTTAGATTTCTCCTTGTTAATTTTCCTTTTTTGAGTTAAACTAGACTTGCGTTGTCTTTGTTGTCAATGTATATCACCTCCCATTTTCCCTGAATCAACCAATCTTTTCTTTCATGTAGGTAGTGAAGTATCTTGTAGCATCCTTTGATATCATAAACTCCACTGATCTCCAAGGCGACACAGCGTTACATGTTGCAGCTTCAAGGGGCCAACTAGCCGCAGCCGAAGCGCTTATATTCGCATCTCCGTCGTCTATTTCTGCACGAAACAACTCCGGAGAAACGTTTCTCCACAAGGCTATATCCGGCTTCCAAAGTCCTGCCTTCCGAAGACTGGACAGACAAATTCAGCTTCTGAAGAAACTGGTGTGCGAGAAAGCTTTCAATATCGAACACATCATCAATGCAAAAAACAACGAAGGACGGACTGCCCTTCACACAGCAATCATTGGGGATGTGCATTCCGATTTAGTCCAACAACTGATGATTGTGCAATCGATTGATGTGAACGCCCGTGATGTGGATGGCATGACAGCGCTTGATTACCTTAGGCAATGGCCTCGTTCGGCATCATCTGAGATACTAATCAGGCAGTTGATTTCGGCTGGGGGAATATTTGGTTGTCAGGATTACAATGCAAGAAAAGTGATTGCTTCGCGCTTGAAGATGCAAGGCGATGGAGGTAGTCCCGGAACATCATTTAGAATCTCTGACACGGAAATCTTCTTGTATACTGGCATTGAAAATGTAACAGATGCTACCGCTGATCGCCGTAGCATAGGAATCAATTCATCTCCACCCGAACTGATCAGTCCGTATCCAACTGCTGAAAATAATGGCAGCTCATTCGCTAGTAAAAAACCTGGTTCTGTAAATAATGCAGCAGCACAACTAAAACGTGTCGTAGGCTGGCCACAAATGAAACCGAAAAAGCACGATAGGTTCAAGAAATCGGTTGATTTGGGATCAGTAGAGTCTATCAAAATATGCAACAAAAGCTCAGATGATGCAGCTCCAACCCCGCTTCGACAGAGATTTTCGAGGCCCTCAGTCTCATCAGTTCCCAGCAACAAACGGACACTTTCAGTGAGGAGCAACCAATCAAGTCCATCAGCGAAAAAGAGATTTGCTTGCGGCATAAGGCGTGGCGTAATGCAGGCAATTCCGCACATAACTGTGCCAGGTCGTTCTCGGTCTAGTTCATTTTCGAAATCATCTTCAATTTCTTCACCTACTTCTCAAGATATTCAGAAAAGCGTTTGCATGGAAACTGACATTGCAGGGCCGTCTTGGTCGAATGAAGTAGCTGATGATGAACCACCGAATTTGGCGAAACAAGGCTCGCTTAATAGGAGGTCGAGGAGACAGTATTTCTGTTTTGGTGCATCACGATTGTCAGTGAAAAACCCAGTTAACAGGCAGCAGCAAAGTTTCAAGCATCCTCCTGTTATTTCAGTTGCTTGATTTGACTTTGATGTGAAGAGTTTGGTCCTTGCAAACTCACTAACATAGAAGAAGATCGTAAGTTTAATAGCTTGTATCTTTTTCTCGTTTTATTCTCTCTTTTAATTTATAGCATGGTTTGTTGTTTTAACCTGAGTAAATGAAAAAACCGCTTGCATCAATAGATTTCAAGTCATATGTGATAAACGCCATGCTGCACTGAAGGATTGTGCAACGGTTTGTAGCTTAGGTGGTCAAGAATGTTCATCCACTACATCAGAGATCCCGCGTTTAATTCTCCCCTCCCCCAGTATCGCTAGTATTTAAAATAAATAAATAAATATATAAAAACAATGTGATACTGCAATCATGGGATGATCATATTATGCTCCTCATCCAACTCCTATAACTAATAAGGAGATTGGCATAATTATAGGTTCTTGTGCACTCCTTATAATCTGTCCAGGAAACGTTTCACTTTGAAGCTCCTTGATTTGTATAGAAGAAAAAAAATATGAGAACCAAAAATCAAGAAGCAAAGATGTATGATTTCATAAGTTCAAAATATGTATGATATATTGCAGAAATGTTGGACCAACTGAATGCAACAAGGAATATGTCGATCATGGTTTCTCACTAGCTGGACACTGTCGTTAAAAAAACATTATGAAGTTGGCGTGCTCTTTCGAGTTGATCTCATTTGAATCATGTTTTTCGAGAAGCAAGTTTTGTAATGAATTGTTGGCTTCTCAATGTCACATCGAATCCAATATAATTGTTAGTATTAAGAAATCAGTCCAATAATGTAGTAAAGGCCGTCAAGATTTGCCAACAACAGTTTTAGCATCATATGAGTACTCTTTGTTACAAAAAAAAATAACTATTGTTGAAAAAAAAAAAACATTTCCCCCCCCCAACCATCACTCCTGCCAAACCCTCGTTCGTGCACCATAGTCACATGTCGCGCCCTCCCTCCAAATCTTCAAAAACCCAACTCCAACATCTTCCACATTCCTTGGCGCATTGATACAAATTTTTGAAGAATAGATAACTAAGACGTCATTGGGAAAGATTTTGGCCTCAATCTACCGGATATAAAAAAAATTCCGTGTACCTTTCTACCGAAATTAACTAGTTCTTTCATCAGTTTTTACCGAAACTAACGAAAGTTTTCGGCATACCGGGCCCAATAAAAGCTCCCTTTGACTTTCTTGTTCTGGGTACTGCGTACGGCCTTGTCAACCTGATTCTACTCCCACTAGGATTTTTGCTTTATTTATTTCATGCAGACAGCCCGGTCAGTCTCTGATCCAGACATAAAGTTATGTGAACAACCCAAAGCCACAAATACATGAAGAAAAACAGCAGATGCAAACTTGTCAACCTACACTCATAACCACTCAAATCGTATCAGCCCAATGCCTAATAAGTCACAGTAACGTGATTTTGTTGGATAATTAGCAAAGGCGTGACGTCCACTTTGGTTGTACCCCATCGTCTGTAAAGCTTCTGTAAGTACAAGTAGAACTACAATATTCAGTATATATCTTGTCTAAATTGTAGACCTAGCATATATATCTTATACAGGATTTGGTGGTAACCAATCTTCAATTCCTTTGTCCGAATAAAACCCAACAATTCCATCGTCCACACACACATATATATATATATATATATATATATATATATATTAGAGTAGTTACAATAAATATATTTTGACATTTTTTGTGTAGATATAATCAGTTGTTATTATATCATCATTTTGTTATTGATATATGATCAATATGTGATCGTTACTGTAAAATAATCATTTTTACAAAACAAATTTCAAATATGTTTAGTGGTGCTAGTTGTCCTATATAATATCTAAGTTGAAATTGTTTGTTTTCCCTGCAACTTCCGTTTTCTTTTCGTATTGATTCATCCTACAGTCTCTGTCATATTGTAAATGATATGTACATTATGCAACCATAGACGTAACAATCATGCAAGGAAAGCAAACCCTGGAAACTTAGAGCTTAATTAGCTTAGGAGCTGAGGCAACAAGTTTAAGTATCATATCATTTCATATATGTTAACCATGGATGACTAATTTATTCTGTAGCGTACAAGATCATACGTACTGATCCCCTTACTCAAGGAAATAACAAAGTAAAATGATTTAAAACTTGATTCCAAATCAAAGTATCATATCATTTCATATAAGTAAATTATGGATAACTAATTTATTATGTGGCGTACTAGATCACGCGTACTGATCCCCTTACTCACACAAAGAACAAAGTAAAATGATTTAAAACTTGATTCCAAATCAATAAACAAGTGTTTGATACTTGCTAGCTCCCAAAATAAATTCTTCGTGTTAACATCATCAGGGTGAATCCAAGCACAAGCTTCCGCAATTAACTTCGCGTCTTAAAATTCAAGCAGTTGACAAACTTGTACTTAAATAAGGACCTTAAGTATGGACACACGGTTTTCTCTATCAGCTGCTAGTTGCAGATAACTCCAACTTGCAAGAAATAATTGTACCTGCTGCTTCCTGCCCTTTGAGTCTTTGAGAGCTACGTCGTCGCTTGACCTTAATGTGTTCATTAGAATTATACAAATATCCTCTAAATTTCTTGGATAGAGTTGAATTAAACCCCATGCGGCTTCGATTATCGTTGTTTTGATCTGTTGTTTTGGTACATTAAGTGGACTGCTTACGAAACTTTGCTACAATTATCGACTTCGGTGTGAACACGTTTCATGGTTTTTGCTCTTCCTCAAAGGGGGCTTGCAGTCATGGGACGTCAGCATCTGATATGCAGAAGTCGGAATTCCGTATCAACCAATTAGCTTGAATTGTCTTAAGTTGTTTGCTTGAAAGTTAAAACCATTGGCTAGCTAAGGTTATGGTTTAAGGCAACTACTTTGACATTAATCCCCAATTTCAGGTTAATTAGTCTAATATGCTGATAAGCTTGCAGGCCCCAAATTTACTTATCAAACCATGTGAATGGTCTAGCTAGCTTTCAATTAGGTCAACGAACCATGTGAACGTATTATATATGATTATATATATATATATATATATATATTAAATCTTTTAGATATGCAGAGCCTAATTCAAATATATTATATATTGTTTTTACTTAATTGAAGACTAAAGAAGATTGTTCCCAAAATGATGTTTGCAAACCAAAATGCACACGCAAGCCATATGCTTTTCGAATAAGCATCATCTGATTCTTTTTGTGAAGATTCTTAAGAATTTTTAAATTATGTCCGTTCATTGTACATCGTGTAATCAGTTTTTGTCAAATATTATTTATATTTAATTTTAAATAAAATTATTTAAAATAATTTATGATTATACAATATATGATAAACGAACACGATTTGAAGATTCCGACATCTATGAGAGTTCTCATTCGTAGTTTTCGACGACTCTATTATTCAGAAAAGTCAAGTGTACAGAAAAACAATAATAATTTACAGCATCGTGGCGTATAGTGTTGACTTGGATTTCTGGGTCCAAGTCTGCTCTCATTTGTGCTGAATTTTCCACAATATTACGCGTATTTTATGGATTTTTCTGCTGATGGGACATATTGGAGGCGGACAGAAGAACGCTCCACCAAACTTCCAAATTCGATGGTGCCCCATGAATCAAGATTGTTCCTCACCAAAAAGAAAAAAAAAAAAAAAAAAAAAAGAAAAAAAGAATCAAGAATGTAAGTCCCACCCACGCCTACAAGTTGGGAGTGGGAGGAAGAACCAGCAAAATCAAAGATTCGTGAGTTCCATGAATCAAGATTGTTCCTCACCAAAAAAAAAAAAAAAAGAGAATCAAGATTGTAAGTCCCACCCACGCCTACAATTTGGGAGTGGGGAGGAAGAACCAGCAAAAAGCAAAGATTCATGAGTGTAAAACTTTAAACACAACTTTATTAACCTTGCACTCCATTAATTGAACCATTGACCATTGCAGCATTATTTTATAAAGGCACCGGTGGCTTATGAAATTAATTTTCACACTTTATTTGTGGTTTCTGAAATTGATTGTCGCATATAAAGTTGGTATTTGTGTTAGAATTCCCTCTGTTATGCTCACATGGTATACTTGTGAATCTACCATTTTAATAATATGATGTGATATAATTATAAAAAGAATGCTACTAAACTTATCTCATTATTTTATTTTCTCACCCATATTATAAATTCACTCACTATAAAATATTCAAAAATTAATATGTTAGTTCTACCCCTACCATTATTCTTAAAATAACCTTTAATATATCTAAATTCTTTTTTTATTTAAAAAAAAAAATCAAAAAGAAACAATCGACCTCTCGTACTCGCCATCGAAGAGAGCAAAACGAGAGGGGGACGAGGAGAAAGAAGCAGGGGAGAGACAGAGAAACGGGGGACTAAAAAACTAAATGATCGGAGAGAGATGTGAGAAATAGGTCGGAGGTTGGATGTCTTTCTCCTAGTACTCTCCTTCGTGTGGGTGCATGTGCTGTTGGATCTGGTTATCTCCAGGTTGACCGACACGTAAGTCTCGGCCCCTCCCTCCTTCCTCTGCAATTCAGTCTTAGTCCATCCCCAGAATCCCTAATTCCATGAGTTGAATTGTGGCTTTTTTTTTTTTGATCAATGTTGTTGGAGATCTCCAACTTCCCTGATTCAATGTTGATGGAGACGGGGGATAGAGAAACAGGGTGGGGAGGGGAAAAGTTTGCCGGGCCAATTTTAGTTTTTATTTTTTTTATTTTTTTATTATAACTACAAGAACATTATAATAAGACATTGGGGAGGACTTAGTATTACTCTTATAAAAATAATAATTTTTTTTTAATCATTGCGACAACCAATTAATGGAATAACTAACAATTGTAACGGAATTGATCAAATTGATTTGCAACAACCAATTTCAGGGACCACATTAATTGATTTTGAAATTGAAGGATTAAAATGAAGAGTTAGATCAATTTCAAAGACTATTGGTGATAAGATCTTTTTTTATAAATATAAAATATAAATGAGTCACCGTAGATCGATAAATTCTTTACAATTCTTTAACGTAAAATAAAGTGTATATGTCTCACCTCAACATATGATTCTCCCCAAAAGTATACATTTAATATACCAACAAAATTATATATTATACGTGCAACACATTAGAAACAATAGTAGCTGATGGCAATATCATTTCTAGCTCATTTTATGATGGAAATGAGAACACAGTTAAATTCTTATAAAGAAGTCAAATTATAAAGCGGCCTAATCGAAAAGGAGGAGCATTTTTTAATATTAAGTCAATATTCTCATTGTGTCACTTGAGAATCAAATTTGGCAGCTTAAATATAAGTGTGGTGCGATCTCAGTGTTTAAAAGTTGAAACCTAATTAAGCAAATTAAAACGTTGGTTGGTCGATGATCGATCACTAACAAAATAGTAGACACACTATGAACCGCCACTATATACGGTGTATATTACATGCCGACTTTTGATAGCGTGCAACAATTGATAAGTCTAGGGAATGAAAAGTTGAAATTTAGAAGTTGTTTGATTGTTGTAGTAGATGAAATGAATCTGTTTCTGGTTATGGGAGAGACTTCTCTACATCTTTAATATCCCACTAAGATAATGGGAGAATAAGACGATGTTAAGTGAGATATCAAATTATTGGTCTTGAATGTTACTGTGAGCCATGACCTACATATAGTGTAGGTGAGTTCGGTGCAACAATTAAAACACATGTTATCACATTATTGATCCAAAATATTACAATGACTTATCAAAAGTGTAGATTCTTCTCCTAATTCGGGGGATCTTTAAGTATGCATCATACATAGGGATTCTTACTCGTTTGATCTTATTCAATAGATTGTTGACTGCATATCCGACCATTCATTATTCTAGTGCATGAAATACATTAAGGTATAGTATCATTTTCAAATTTTAGGGCATTCCTTGAATTTGTTGAGAATAAATCCCGCATTGATAAGGAGAGGGACTTTGCATGTGCTTATAAATAGTTGGGCTACTTCCCATATTGCCAATTGGTTTTATGGTGGAACCTCAACTTTCTTCATGGTATCAAAGCAAGTTGTCCCACGTGTGAAGTCCAAAGACCACATGTGCTCCACGTCACCCGAGTTGTGTTGTTCACATGTTAGACTTCGCTACTTGTGAAAGGGGGAGAATGAAACAGCAACATGCGCTCCAAGTCCCTCGAGTTGTGTTGTCTACATGTTACGTGTTAGGCTTGAAAATTTGTCACACATGATAGAAAGTGTTGAGAATGCATCCCATATTGAAGAGAAGATGAACTATACATGTGCTCATAAATAATTACACTATCTTTTATATTGTCAATTAATTTTATAGTAAAATCGCAACTTTCTTCAGAATCTCCATTGGTGCCTCGAAGGTCACGAGTTAGGAAGAAGACACAAATATCCTCCGTCTCATCATGTGGCACCCGACTGGTCTCAACACTCTTAACTTTCTACTCAGGTCTCCAGATACTCCAGTGAATCTACATTTGGCATCATCCACTCCTACTCGATTCCTTAATGAATCGCATACTTGTTTGCATTGACTTTATTTCTTCTCTCGTACATTATTATTTATTAAAATCACGATATGATTGGTCCAGCCTTGCATTCTCCTTACTCAATGCCGGCCCTAACAGTAACCAGCAAATTGCCAGCACAAGCTGACATTATTATTTTTCTTAGTGGCGGAAAAGTTTAGAGGAGGGGAGGCTACCTATCTCAGAAACAGGGCATATTATAATCTTTTTGAAGATTTACAGAGGAGGTCTTAGGCTTTTTTTTTTTTTTTTTTTTTTACCAGAACACCTACCAAGAGACATTGCCGTCAGCGAGATTCGAACCTAACTCTTAGTTTAACGAAAAGAACGATTATTACCAACTCAACCAACCCTAATTCGCTACACTGATTTTATTATTCCCTAAAATATTATATAGAATTATACCCTTCATTTATGGTAGAATACATTGTATAACACACTACATGTTGCAAGCCTGCACCTGCTATTTAGGGAGCAATCTTATATAAAATAGGGAGTTTTAACGAAAAGTCCACAGTACTGTTCACTTTAACGAAAAATCGCATTTTTACACTAAAAAGTCAAACCTGGTACTATTCACTTTACCCTTTATTTTGTCCTTAGCATTAAAACTCAAAGTTTTCAAGCCATTTTCATTAGTTTTTCTTATAAAATAACGTAAAATTCCTCCCCACTTTTGTAATATTTTATCGCATAGTTGATATCCTTTATATATATCCGTAGCAAAAATCATCATTTGTAGACTGTTTTTATTAATATATCAACTAATTATATACAGATTCAATCGATGAGATTCCTAACTAATATTGTGACTAGGTTTCCTGTGAGGTAGTACTTAACAACTTCCGTTTAGTATTTGCTAATACAGTATTTTAAACAACTCTTACAAGATAGGAAGTTGAATTTCGGCAAGAAAAAAAGTACACTGCTCTAACTAGTTGAATTAGTTCGTGTTTGTGAAATACTTCTTGATTTGCGTATTGTAAATGCATGCTATCATATTTCGGGTGATGTTGTCAGGTGTTAGTCTCTATGATGTAAAGTATGTAAAAACATGTTTCTCAGAATATTGGGTGCAAAAGACATATGAACATTTTCTTAACCAATTGAACGAGCTCGCATTTGAAAAATACTTCGCATATTAATTGCAAATGGACGTCATCGTATTACAATGTGAGTCTCTGTAATGTAAAGTGTATTATGAGAGTTCAAATATTCTGCACCCAAAATTCTTTGTGGACTCTTATGATCTGTCTTATTTGTTGAGACCTGACTATTCATTCAAACTCCATTTAAAAAGTAAAGGTAAATTAAGTAAAAAAACACGTGTCACTCAAGTAGATAGGTCATAGAAAATTTGAAGTTGTATAAGACCTATCACTTACAAGTGAAGAGAAATATCACTAGACCGTAGTACTATAAGTGGCAATTTGAACGCGTGTTATGTATATATAAACACATTCCTTAAATGAGTAGTGGCTTAACTATTGACTTTGTTGGAGACAAAACAAGAGTATATAATTAGATCTCGTGTTTGTGTTGTTTTCGTGGCATACCCGATATCTTAACATGTCATGTCGTGTAACACCCATTAAAGTAAATGGGTAATATGACCAGACGCGAAATCGACCCATTAATATTATCGGGAAATATGACCCGACCCGTTAAAGAAGATATATTTTAAATCAATAAATAATGAAAATCTAAAAAAATGAAACTTGGTGAGTAGAATGAAGCGTAAACGACAATCGATAGTTAACTTTAAATTTAAGGTTTATGGATTATGGTATCTGATTTTGGAGGGTTTTAAAAATCTAAACGACCATGTAACCATCGTCTAAGCGTAGAGGATGCAATCACAAGCATTTATATATGCTTTCATATTTTTCAAACTTGTACATTAATATATCTTCAAAGGGTAAATCAATAAATAATTATGAATTTTATTTGTTTTGAACTCCCTTAAAATACTATTCATGAGGGTTTGTATGGTTTTAAAAATTCAAACGAAGATGTACCCATCCTCAAAGGGTAAAGGATGCGATCACGAGCGTTTTCAAATTTTTTTTTTCAAATTTTTTGCATTTGTAAATTAATTATTATAATTTTTTGAATGTGTACGGTATTTTTAAGTTACTTGATATTTTTATTTATCATATGTTTTTTAATCTCACTCTTTCCCTATAGTATACTATGGAAAAAAAAATAAAATAAAACTTAAATCTTTTAATTTGTATAGAATAATAATCTAATAATACATATTTAATATACAATATATAAATATACTTATGGCTATTGTATTTTTTAGTAAGATTTTTTAGTAGTTTAACAAATTAAAATCATCAAAATAACTTTCTTCTTAACATGTCAAAACAGGTTATCCGCATGACACCCATATGTAAACATGTTAATGACCCATTATTAATGGGTTATTATCCTGATAACGATCCGATTAGTTATCGTGTTGACCCGAAATCCGTTATTTTCGTGTCGTGTTTATGATTCGTGCAAGAAATTATCAGATCTATATATAATCATCACTGCCATGTAATGGAGGGTTAGGTTAAAAAATTAACATTCCAATTTTGTGTCACGAATTTTGGTAGTGATAGAGCAGCAGCCCATGTCGCAATCTGAAATTATACATGCCAATGAAATTAATGAGACGGTTCATAATATGGAAAGGGCGGCTAATGATTAAGCCTTGAAAGAATTAAAGATTCCATTGTGCTTAAAATTTAATTTTCTCAACATAAAACCCGATATAAGTTTTTTACTCGAGTAAAACCTATTGACAAGATTCCACATCAGTAAATTCATTAATTATGTTTGACTTTATACATTTAAAATTTTTGATACCTAAAATACCCCTATTTGAATGTTTGATGTACACAATTAATTCTATACGGATTGTAAAGGAGAGTGAATGATTTTACAAAAAGAAAAAAATAATAAATTCATTGCCTAATATATAATAAAAATAAAACTTGCCTAATATATGTAATAACACATGCTTAGTTTAGCCAATTAAATTGTATTTTACATATATATGTAGGTAAATTATTTCACACACACATATATAACCAAAAAAAAAAAAAAACATGCATGCTATATGTAAAAATTCAAGCAAAATAATTTACCTATAAAAAAAAATTATTTGATTAAGTGCACCTACTTTTCAACTTTTAAAATGTTTTTTCTTTAGTCAAAAAAGATGTTAGATTTCAAAATTTAAAATGTTAGATTGCTTAAACAAAAGCAAATTAATTTACTTACAAATAAAGCAATTTTATTTTGATTCAAAATTAGTTTACCTATTATTTGTACATATATCTTATAATAAAAAAATGTGCCAAATATGTGCAATAATACATGGAAATATATATTACCTACAAAATAAAAGAATGTTATTTGTTTCAATATTAATTTACCTACAAAATATGCGTTATTGCTCATCATAAATTTACATATAGGTAGATTAATTAGTTAATATGTTTGAGCATATAGTAGTACTATATATATATATATATATATGTATATATATATGTTAGGGGTAATAATATGTGCAATAACTATTTGTTCATTGTAATTAAGGTGAGTAATTACATTTATTGATTTATTTTGAATATTGTGGTACAAGTTGTAAATATTTTGTAATAATAGGTTAATAACTTCTCTAATTGGCAGTCATTTTCAAATTTGGGTTTTATTTTGATGTTTGTAACTAGGTAGGTTTTTATTTAGGAAATAAGAGTTGTAAGGGTCTATATCTAAAGAACCCAATATATTCAAATGGCCAAGCATATTTAATAACTGGAAACTAAATGGCTAAAAAGAGAAATGAATTATTTGAAGTTAATCGAAGATTTGATGCAAAATCGAGCGCAACGACGTTATAGGATTTATACATCATTTAATAAAATAAAGCTTTATTGTTGTAGTTTCGTTCTTGTATGAAAAATATGCAAATGTTGTCGACAGATAGATCAAACCCTATGGGCAGTGGTGCAAGTTGGCACGCTTACCGTCCGCAAGGGGCTGCTGGCTGGCAACGTTAATTTTGGTCCTAACCCTAGGAACACGAAACCTGCTCGATCAATGTGCAAGTAGCAAGTGGGGTTACCCGATAGCAAATAATACAACGAATTAGCTTGATCCACCTGCTATATATCTAGTAACTAAGCTATGACAGCTACTATCCGATTTATATAAGATTTTTGTGAAACGGGCAATTTTTTATCCAATTTACATAAGATTTTTGTAAAACGTGCAATTTTTTGTGCAATTTAGTATCAAACAGGTCATCTATATAAGTCGAATGTAAAATTTACTTTACCAAAATGCATCTTTATTATATTCAGTAGTGACTTAAAAATACATATTCTGTTGTTTATGGTAACACTTCTAAAAATCTAGGTACTCAGATGGTGATATTTATCTTAAGTCAAATCGATTTCTTTTTCGGGCAGTATACTTATGAATTATATTAATTATACGCCTCCAAATTTATCCTGGAAATTCCTTTCCTTTTTTTTCCCTTCTTTTTGTGTTTGAGGTGGATCTGGATATCTCCAGGAAATTTCAGCAGAGAATGGGGTTCACTGATAAAAAAAGAAAAAAGCTTTGGATTTTTCAAAGTCAAACAAAAAAAAAAGTAGTCGTGGAATGGACAATAAAGATAGATGAATGCTGACTTTCTCTGCTGAGATGGGAGGGTAATTTTGTCCAATCCACACGTGCCAGCTTGTATTATATAAATAGAGAGAGCACCCTCGTTAACTTCTGTGCTTCGGACTCGACTTGCGTTTCCTCTCGGGTTCTCTCTTACTCTCTCCCCCTCTCTCTCTATATATATACATCTGTGGTGTTGTCTTTGTCGTGTATCCTTACAATCTTGTACCGGCCATGGGAACCCAAGCTCCAACTAACGACAACAATTACAACCGTGCAGAGGTTAGTCTCTCTCTCTCTCTCTCTCTCTCTCTCTCTAAATCCAATGTCTCTAACACTTTCGAAAGTTCTAATGATGTCGGAGTGCCTGTGTTTGTTAACATGTTTTTATTTTTCCGTTCTCAAATGCTCTAAGACTGTCATCTTTCGTTTGTTGTTGTTGTTGGATAAAAGTCGTGTTTGTTTCCTGAGAAAATGCAGCAACATGATATCTAAGTCTACAAGAATTAGACCTGTATTTCTAGCAAATTAGAACATTATTATATAATTATATTCATATTAAATACAGAAATCATATATCAATATTATCTCGTATATGCACTTTTTTTCGTAGGGTTTTGAGCCTTCTGGTGTTTGTGTTTACTGTTCAACTTGTTTATTCTAATTTGTCAATAAATCACTTCACTTAATTTGGTTGAAAGCTCAACGTTCCTATCCAATTTAACTTACGGCTTACGGCTTACGGCATCTTGTTAAATTTCTATGACATTCAACCTCCTTCTTTGAATTCCTAGACAAATAGTTCTGTGGAGGTGACCACAGATACCTAACACAATTTATGACCACATGTATATAGTCTTCGCGTTCTCTCTCATCAAGCACAAATTATGCTAAGTTTTTAATCACATGCTTCTCACGGAACGTGGTGATTTATTGTAAAAAAAAAAAAAAAAAAAAAAAAAAAAGTAAATATACTATTTTAAACTAAATATTTTTGTATTATAAGCGACTTGAGAGTGAGGATTCGAAAGTAGACACCGTTTTAAAAAGTATGAGGATTCTCTCTCCTCGTAATCTTTTTTTACTTTTCTCCCCTTCTATTTGAACGGTTATGATTTAACCAAATCAACATCTTATATTTCTTTTTTTATAGAGATAATAAGACAAAAAAATAATATATGAGAGAAGGAGAGGGAAGGGGATGAGAATAGAAAATGAGAGAATCCTCCTCCTTTTAAAACGTTTATTTCTTGTCTTCTCATTACATTTTAATTGATGTATTTTGACTTTAGCTACATCATTTTGTATTTTGTTTGAAGTTTTGTGTGCTTATAATATGAACACACAAGACGATACTATTTGCAAGCCAGGTTGTCCAGAGATATTATTCGTAAGCTAGGTTGTCCATTTAAGAGATTTTTCGATGTGCTTAGAACATATGATAGAACACCACATATTATTATACAACTATAAGAATGCTTGAAAGAAAACTTCTCTCTAATTATATAATATTATGCGATTCTTCTCCTTTATTTCGGGCACATTGAAAAATCTCTTGTTCACTCGATTCTCTTTGGCAAAATGTGTAGTATATTCTATGTTGCATTTAATTCCATAGCTTATCCTAAATTGCGTGACTTGATTAGTTGGCAAGAGTAGGGCTTGTTTGGTATCCTACTTGAGTTCAACTTTTTTAACTCAAAAACACTTTTTGAGTTTTAGGTCTTAAATTCTTGTTTGGTAGGACTCTTTTTAAAAATTGGATTCAAAACTAACTTAAAAATATAAGCTATTTCTTAAAAACACTAAAAATAAGTTTTTAGAGTTTTCCTGCTATTTTCTCAACATCTTCTTTTCCTCCTAACCTTCTCTTTTCTCTCCCAACCCTCTCTTTCTTCTCTCCCCACGTCACACGTTATCTTCTCTCTCTCCTCAGCCTTTGTCTTGTCTCTCTCTCTCTCATCACTATCTCTTTCTTCTCACTCCTCACCTTCTCACCATAATTTTTTGCTCTCTCCCTATCCTCCTATCTTTCTCTCTCCTCGCCAACTATTTCCTCTCTTTTCTCTTTCTCAATTCTTTCTCTCCTCCAATTTTTGTTCAAGGAAGTTTGAATTCAAACTAAAAAAAAATATTTTTAAAAATTCAACCAAACATATTTTTGAAAATTTGAGACTTAAAAGAAAACTGTTTTTAAGTGATTTTATTTGAAAATTATTTTTAGGAACAACCAAAGTTTTTGGGTAGGATGCCAAACAAACCCTTAGCTTTCCAGTTGTCACTGGGATAATCCACAGGATGGATTTCTATATCTAGAACAAATAAAGTAATGAATAAATTTTTGTTTGAAAATTAGTAAAAAATTACAAGATTTGGATTTAATAATATGTTAATGGGCCATAACCAAGCTTGACCGCTGTATTGGTCGTCGACGTAAGGAATTAGTGCTGGGCCCGTTATATGGTGGGCCCAATGTTAATAAGACAGGTTGACAGAATTGATAAAAAGGTCTTTTCAACTTTTGATGTTTTGATTCATCCTTAGAATAAGAGGATAACGGAATCCGGATGCCAAGTACCGAAGGTTCATTGAATTTTTTTTTCCCGAAAACCCCCTATTCCCTTAGAATACCAATTACACACCATTGTCGTTTGTTAATTATTTTTCCCTTATTCGTCCTTGATTTACGGAAGTTATTGGAAAAAGATTCTAGCCGGATACTTTTTTTAGGGATCTAGTGATTTCGTGATCGTGACTGTTCATTGTATATTGTACGGTCAGAAATCATTTCAAAATTTAAATTTTAAAAAATTAAATATAAATAGTACCTCACGAAAACTGATCGCACAATGTACGATGAACGATTACGATCACGGAATTCCTAGGAAAAGGATTCGGCAAGGATCCTTGTTCGAAGATAGTTAGCTTCGTGCACGTAAAAAAGTTAATTTTGCTCGCAATTAAATTAAAGTTTCATACAGTGTGTTAGAATGAAATTTGCAATTAAATTAGAATAACTTTTTTATGTAGAGTCAAGTTTCTAGCTAACCCACCTCTGACGGAAAGAACTTTGCTGCTGAAAAAACCAACAATAGCTCTTGCTGATGACAATCACAGTTGGACATGTGTCCAAGTTGTGATTAAAAAATCAACAACTTGGACACGTGTCCAGCTGTGATTGGTTATCAACAGGGGCTATTGCTGATTTTTCAGCAGCCAAGTCCCGTTCACCTCTGACCATATTGATTTCATTCAAGCGAATAATGATAGGATAATACTTGTGTTCCTCTTTTAAAAATACAAATTTTATATCGGAACGTTCCATTTCTTAATTTTTATTTAAAGATCACCCTAACAAAAAATCATTTTAATTGGAGATTATTTAATTATTTTAAATTATAGAACAAATCGATAATAAAAAAAATGTATAGAATAAATCGAGGTACTAAATAATATATTCATGATGAAGCGTCCATTATTTGATATGTTTAGATAATTAAATGATCACCAGTTTGAATAATTTTTTGTAAAATTAATTTTTAAATGAAGATTAATAAGTTGAACGGTTCCGATCCTTAATTTTATTGGCTTATGGGATATTAGTCATTTATTTGGGTGAAAATATTTGATTGTTTTGTTTAAGATGCTGATGAAACATGCTACTGTGTATGATAGATTGATGAAAAATTAGCAAAGCAGAAGAAAATCGACGAGTGGCTTCCGATCACTGGTTCAAGGAATGCAAAATGGTGGTACTCAGCCTTCCACAATGTCACTGCCATGGTTGGAGCGGGTGTTCTCAGTCTCCCTTACGCCATGGCCAATCTTGGATGGTATGTTAATCCCAATCAGTTCAACCTTAATCCTCAGTCACTAGTAAATAATTATACAATTCTTCAAATCACTTTGGAAAGTAATTTCCGCGTACTCCTCTCCCTGTACGCCCTTGTTTACTGCTGTTAATTTGCCTTCACATTGTGGTAATTCAGGGGTCCTGGTGTGGTAATTCTAGTGCTGTCATGGATCATCACACTGTACACACTGTGGCAAATGGTTGAAATGCATGAAATGGTTCCAGGCAAACGGTTTGATCGATACCACGAGCTCGGGCAGTATGCATTTGGTGAAAAGCTTGGCCTTTACATTGTTGTGCCCCAACAGCTCATCGTCGAGGTCGGTGTCAACATTGTATACATGGTTACCGGAGGAAAATCACTGCAGAAGGTCCACAATTCTGTGTGCTCAGACTGTAAAAATATCAAGTTAACTTACTTCATAATGATCTTTGCATCTGTTCACTTTGTCCTCTCCCACCTTCCCAACTTCAACTCCATCTCCGGTGTGTCTTTGGCTGCTGCAGTCATGTCCTTGAGGTATAGATTCCGAACTTGACTCGATTAAAAATATTTTTAGAATGACTAAGCACTCGTTTGAGATTTATTTTGGGAAAGCTTAAAGGCGCCTTCACAACCAATAGTGCTTTTAGTGGCTTAGATTAGTTGAAAATGTTTTTGCGTTATGGATATATAAACTTGTCATTTTTCATGCCGTCCCATGAAGTGCTTTTATTGAAAGCACTTTTGAACACAAGTGTTTTTCTTTTTTAAACCATTCCCAAGCGGGCCTTAATAGTGCTTTCAGACCAACAAAAAATACTTATGTCATTATTTGACAAAGAAAAGTTAAAAAGAGTTCATGGATTATAAAAGTAGTTCGAGTTTTATAACAAATTTAACGTGTTTATTCTAAAAAGCAGTAAAGCACTTCCACAAAAAGTTCTTGAAAAAACATTTTTTTAACAGGTCGTTCATTTTGTTAGTTTTTGGTCCAAATTAAAGTTTAATTAATATCTTTCAGTTGATTTTGTGATGGATGCAGTTACTCTACCATCGCTTGGGCAGCCTCTGTGGACAAGGGTGTGGTAGAAAATGTCTCGTATGATTACAGATCTAAGACTACAACAGGCAATGTGTTCAACTTCTTCAATGCCTTGGGTGACGTGGCTTTTGCCTATGCTGGTCACAATGTTGTTCTTGAAATCCAAGCAACAATTCCATCTACACCGGAGAAGCCATCCAAGGGACCCATGTGGAGAGGAGTCATCGTCGCCTACATCGTAGTCGCCTTGTGCTACTTCCCAGTTGCTCTGATCGGATACTACATTTTTGGCAATTCAGTCGAAGATAACATCCTCATTTCACTCGAAAAACCTAACTGGCTCATTGCAATGGCCAACATGTTTGTTGTCATCCATGTCATCGGAAGCTATCAGATTTACGCAATGCCGGTGTTTGACATGATCGAAACTGTACTGGTAAAGAAGTTGAATTTCGAACCTACTAGAACGCTTCGCTTCATTACGCGTAATATATATGTCGGTAAGTACCCTTTTCCCTTAATTCCATCAAGTTATAACACGAGCTTAAAGGAGCATGTTGTTGCCTGGGGTGGATAAATGAGTGTTCTAAATTGACATTTTATTGCAGCATTCACCATGTTCGTCGGCATTACCTTCCCTTTCTTCAGTGGTCTCCTTGGATTCTTTGGAGGATTTGCTTTCGCCCCGACAACTTATTTTGTAAGCCCGCAGTTTTTCTCCACATCTGATCCAAAACATAGCGTACCGTTACTTGTACATTTTGATTTAATCTTGTTATAACTATCTGCAGCTCCCTTGCATAATGTGGCTTGCCATCTACAAGCCAAGGAAGTTCAGCTTGTCTTGGTGGTGCAACTATGTACGTTCATTTGTACTCATACTTCGTTGTTCATAAGTTTTCGTTTCCTTTTAATTATATTAGTTAACCTAATAATTATTTTACTTAATCATTTTCAGATCTGCATCTTTTTTGGTGTTCTTTTGATGGTTCTATCACCTATCGGAGGATTGAGATCGATCATCATTCAAGCCAAGACCTACAAATTTTACTCATAAGTCCTTCGCCACCCTATCCGAGAAAGGATACTAGGTTGCTGCAAGATGCATCTCAGAAACGCGAAAAAGAAAATGAAGCCGTTGATGATGATGATGGAGAGTTAATTAATTAGGACTGTGTGCCTCGAGGGTCCTGCAGTAATCGAAGATCTGAAATAAATTGGAAACACAGATTGGTTTCATGGGGAAGAATTCAATCCATATCACCAATTGAAGGAACTTCAAAGGATTCTTCTTTTGTTTCATTTTCTCAGTTTGTGGTTGTGCATGTGTGCATATATTTATATGTATCATCTCAATTTCTTTTGCTTTTGTGTTTTGTTTTCTGCATTTTTAATTGATCTATCTCGTAAAGATTGATCAAATCCTAAAATACATGAGAACAAATCTAGTCTTTTGTGTAATCAGTACTCTTGATAGGGCTTAGGAAAAGAGTATTTGGAACTACATTTTCTCTTTATGTAGCTTGGTGTTGATTTAATCTCTTTGGTGTGCAACATTTTCACATATATTTATCAATGACGGTTTGAAACGTTTAATGGTTGTGTTATGGTGTTATAATGTGACGTGTGCCCAAATACTGGCAATGGGGATGCTTCATTGAGTTGTCCAAAACTCTGTTTCATATTAAAAAGCACATAAATCACCATTTTGAAGAAGAAGAAAAAAAGCGTCTGAACCCAACTATTATTACACCCGACTAAGGTACACTCCAAAATTTGAATTCAGTTGACCCAATAAGCCCAGCTTGACCTTTGTAACTTTTCTTTGGAGACATCATCATTCCACAAGTGGCACAAGAGCACCCTCGTTAATTTCTGTGCTTCGGACTCGACTTGCGTTTCCTCTCGGGTTCTCTTGCACTCTCTCTCCCCCCCCTCTCTCTCTCTATATATATCTTTGGTGTTGCATTTGAAAAATATTTTACATGTGCCCATGTTGACTGTTAATCTGTTGTCTGTTAAAAAGTTGTGTAAAGATAATCGTAGTTGGTTTATATGTGATGATATTCAGTTTTTTGTGCAGGACAAGGCAACAGGGGCAATCCTCCATCACGGAAAGAGTAGCAATCATGAGTTGTTTCGAGTACCTGTGCATATTTTTCCCACACTAATGAATCAAGGTGTATGTTCGTCTGCTTATCTGGGACAGTCTGTGAAATCTTCTCTGTGGCATCAGTGTTGTGGTCACCCTTCCAATGATATCTTGTCAACTATGCTTAGGGATTCTAATATAGCTGTCACTTCTGATGAAACTGTCAAAATCTGTTCTCATTATATTGATGGCAAAATGACTAGACTTCCGTTTTCTGATAGAGTTGATAAAGTAGATATTCCCTTTTACAAAGTTCACAGTGATGTATGGGGACTTTCTCCAGTTGTTTCAGTTGAGGGTTTTCGCTATTATGTGTCTTTTGTAGATGTGGCAACTAGGTTTGTATGGATTTTTCCTATAATGAATAAATCAGAAGTTTTTGGTTCTTTTGTCAAGTTTTGTGCATATATTGAGAATCAATTCCATACTCGAATCAAAGTGTTACAATCAGATGGTGGTGGGGAGTTTCTCAGCAATGCTTTTAAGGAATTTTTGGCAACACATGGTATATTACATTTTATTTCTTGTCCTTATACACCTCAGCAGAATGGATTGGCTGAGAGGAAGCACCGTCATCTCATTGAGACAGCTATTACAATGCTTTCTGTTGCACAGTTACCTCATAAGTTTTGGTCTTATGCAGTCACTCATGCTGCATTTTTGATCAATCGAATGCCCTGCAAGAATCTTCATATGGAATCACCTTTTGGAAAGTTATTTGGTAAGAAACCTGACATAGCTCATCTCAAAGTGTTTGGTTCTGCCATCTATCCCTATCTTCGACCATACAATACTAATAAGTTGCAGCCTCATTCTACTCAATGTGTTTTCTTGGGTTATCTACATGGTTATAAAGGTGCTATCTGCTACAGTATATCAATGAAGAAGATTTTTATTTCTCGCCATGTACTTCATGATGAAAATACATTTCCTTATCACCATGGTACTACTTCTTTACCTTCCTCTGGGTGTACTAGAACTTCAAGACCTTTAATTGTTCAATTACCATCTTCAGTGGTTTCCTCTTCGAGTAGTGATTCCAGTATTGTTTCGCCACAAGTTTCAGGCCCTCAATCCCCTGGTTCTACGTCACAGCATCACAGTGCTTCTACTTCTTCTGGTTCTTCTGGTTATTTGGGAAATGCACATGACTCATGTACACAGGCTACTCTTTCCAGCCCTATGTTGCCTGTCCTTCATCCACAACAACTCCAAGTTATGTTGCCCTCACTCAATTCCTCCAATTTTCCAAGCACAGTGAATTCATCTGTATCACATGGGATTCAGACAAGGTTACGAACTGGTACAATCACCAGAAATGATTATTCATCCTTAACTGCCATATTTCCAGAAGTGAAGTCTTTAACTCTTGATGATGATGTTCATTTTTTAGGAGGTTTTACCTTTGTTGCTGACATTGTGGATGCCTCAGAACCATCAAATTTTAAACAAGCCTCTCATATTCCTCAGTGGCAAATGGCAATGCAAGAAGAGTTTGATGCTCTTCAAACCCAAGGTACTTGGACTCTAGTTCCTAATTCTTGTGATAAGAATGTCATTGGCAGTAAGTGGGTATATAAGATCAAAAGAAATAGTGATGGTTCTATTTCCCGATATAAAGCAAAATTAGTTGCTCAGGGATTCAACCAAGAAAAAGGGCTGGATTATACAGAAACATTTAGTCCTGTGGTCCGGCATACTACAGTTCGACTAATCTTAGCATTGGCTGCTACACATCATTGGGATCTTCGACAACTTGATGTGAAAAATGCTTTTCTTCACGGAGACTTGCAGGAAGATGTGTATATGAAACAACCTTCAGGTTTTGTTAGTCCTCAGTTTCCTACTCATGTGTGTAAATTGGTTAAGTCTATTTATGGTTTAAAACAAGCTCCGCGTGCTTGGAATGCAAAATTCACTAGTTATTTGCAAGCTATTGGATTTGAAGCTTCTGTCTCAGATTCTAGTCTATTTGTTAAAACTGAAGGGCCTCATGTTGTCATTCTCCTTCTCTATGTCGATGATATTGTCATCACAGGTTCTGATTCTCAGTTGATACAATATGTGATCACCACTCTTAGTGAAGTGTTTGACCTTAAAGATATGGGAAAGTTAGCCTATTTCCTAGGCTTACAGGTTACTTACAAGACCAATGGGGATCTGTTTATCAATCAAGCCAAGTATGTTAAAGATTTGATTCATAAAGCTGGCATGGATGATTGCAAACCATGTTCCACACCTTGCAAACCTCATAATCAAGTTCTCTCCACTGCTGGTACCTTGTTACCTGATCCTACTCTATATCGCAGTTTGGTTGGAGCTCTTCAATACCTTACCTTTACACGCCCCGATATTGCCTTTGCTGTAAATTCTGTTTGTCAATATATGAATGCTCCAACTGATGTTCATTTTGCCATGGTCAAAAGAATACTTCGTTATTTGCAAGGTACTGTCCACTGTGGTTTGCAATATATTTCTAGAGGGTCTGTCTCTGTAACTGCATACAGTGATTCGGATTGGGCTGCAAATTTGAACACTCGGCGATCTATCACGGGGTATGTTGTCTATCTTGGGTCTAATCCCATTTCCTGGCAATCTAAAAAGCAGTCCTCTGTTTCTAGGAGTTCCACTGAAGCTGAATATCGTGCCTTAGCGCATACTACAGCTGATACTGCTTGGATTAGGCTCATACTCAAAGATTTACATGAGTTCTTGTCTTCTCCTCCAGTGTTATATTGTGATAATCAATCTGCCATAGCTTTGAGTTTAAATCCAGTTCAACATTCTCGGATCAAGCACTTGGAAACCGATTTTCACTTTGTCCGGGAACGAGTTCAGAAAGGCGATCTCTTTGTTGAGTACTTGTGTACTAAAGATCAAGTAGCTGATGTACTTACCAAAGGTCTTCATGGTCCAGATTTTCTTCGTCACTGTTTCAATCGTAAGCTTGGCTATCCAAGCTAAGATTGAGGGGGGGTATTGGATGAGTAAAAAGAACGCCAAGTCATCAACTTACATGTGCAAAACATGTGCGCATGAAGTGTATGTCATAAGTCTCAATAGGAGAGTATAAATACTTTCTTTCTCTTTTGTAGTCAGTTTATGATAGAAAAACATAAAACAGTGAAAGAAATACATTGATAAACTCTTCAGTTTTCTTTCTAATCTTTCTTCATAAATACATTTCTTGATTTCTATAGAATTCTTTGTTGTTGTTAAGACGTTGTTCATAAGTTTTCGTTTCCTTTTAATTATATTAGTTAACCTAATAATTATTTTACTTAATCATTTTCAGATCTGCATCTTTTTTGGTGTTCTTTTGATGGTTCTATCACCTATCGGAGGATTGAGATCGATCATCATTCAAGCCAAGACCTACAAATTTTACTCATAAGTCCTTCGCCACCCTATCCGAGAAAGGATACTAGGTTGCTGCAAGATGCATCTCAGAAATGCGAAAAAGAAAATGAAGCCGTTGATGATGATGATGGAGAGTTAATTAATTAGGACTGTGTGCCTCGAGGGTCCTGCAGTAATCGAAGATCTGAAATAAATTGGAAACACAGATTGGTTTCATGGGGAAGAATTCAATCCATATCACCAATTGAAGGAACTTCAAAGGATTCTTCTTTTGTTTCATTTTCTCAGTTTGTGGTTGTGCATATGTGCATATATTTATATGTATCATCTCAATTTCTTTTGCTTTTGTGTTTTGTTTTCTGCATTTTTAATTGATCTATCTCGTAAAGATTGATCAAATCCTAAAATACATGAGAACAAATCTAGTCTTTTGTGTAATCAGTACTCTTGATAGGGCTTAGGAAAAGAGTATTTGGAACTACATTTTCTCTTTATGTAGCTTGGTGTTGATTTAATCTCTTTGGTGTGCAACATTTTCACATATATTTATCAATGACGGTTTGAAACGTTTAATGGTTGTGTTATGGTGTTATAATGTGACGTGTGCCCAAATACTGGCAATGGGGATGCTTCATTGAGTTGTCCAAAACTCTGTTTCATATTAAAAAGCACATAAATCACCATTTTGAAGAAGAAGAAAAAAAGCGTCTGAACCCAACTATTATTACACCCGACTAAGGTACACTCCAAAATTTGAATTCAGTTACCCAATAAGCCCAGCTTGACCTTTGTAACTTTTCTTTGGAGACATCATCATTCCACAAGTGGCACAAGAGCACCCTCGTTAATTTCTGTGCTTCGGACTCGACTTGCGTTTCCTCTCGGGTTCTCTCGCACACTCTCTTCCCCCCCCCCCCCCCCCCCCCCTCTCTCTCTCTATATATATCTTTGGTGTTGTCTTTGTCGTGTATCCTTGCAATCTTGTACCGGCCATGGGAACCCAAGCTCCAACTAACGACAACAATTACAACCGTGCAGAGGTTACTCTCTCTCTCTCTCTCTCTAAATCCTATGTCTCTGACACTTTCGAAAGTTCTAATGATGTTGGAGTGCCTGTGTTTGTTAACATGTTTTTATTTTTCCGTTTTCGAATGCTCTAAGACTGTCATCTTTCGTTTGTTGTTGTTGTCGGATAAAAGTCGTGTTTGTTTCCTGAGAAAATGCAGCAACATGATATCTAAGTCTACAAAAATTAGACCTGTATTTCTAGCAAATTAGAACATTATTATATAATTATATTCATATTAAATACAGAAATCATATATCAATATTATCTCGTATATGCACTCTTTTTTCGTAGGGTTTTGAGCCTTCTGGTGTTTGTGTTTACTGTTCAACTTGTTTATTCTAATTTGTCAATAAATCACTTCACGTAATTTGGTTGAAAGATCAACGTTCCTATTCAATTTAACTTACGGCTTACGGCTTACGGCATCTTGTTAAATTTCTATGACATTCCACCTCCTTCTTTGAATTCCTAAACAAATAGTTCTGTGGAGGTGACTACAGATGTCAAACACAATTTATGACCACATGTATATAGTCTTCGCGTTCTCTCTCATCAAGCACAAATTATGCTAAGTTTTTAATCACATGCTTCTCACGGAACGAGGTGATATATTGTAAAAGAAAGAAGTAAATATACTATTTTAAACTAAATATTTTTGTATTATAAGCGACTTGTGAGTGAGGATTCGAAAGTAGACACCGTTTTAAAACGTATGAGGATTCTTTCTCTTCATAATCTTTCTTCACTTTTCTTCTTTTTTATTTGAACGGTTACGATTAGCCACATCAACATCTTATATTTTTTTTTTTATAGAGATAATAAGACAAAAAAACAATATATGAGAGAAATGAAGGAAAGGGAATAAGAATAGAAGATGAGAGAATCCTCCTCCTTTTAAAACGTCTATTTCTTCGTCTTGTCATTACATTTTAATTGATGTATTTTGACTTTGGCTACATCATTTTGTATTTTGTTTGAAGTTTTGTGCGCTTATAATATGAACACACAAGACGATACTATTTGCAAGCTAGGTTGTCCAGAGATATTATTCGTAAGCTAGGTTGTCTATTTAAGAGATTTTTCGATGTTGTTAGAACACATGATAGAACACCACATATCATTATACAACTATAAGAACGCTTGAAAGAAAACTTCTCTCTAATTATATAATATTATGAGATTCTTCTCCTTTATTTTGAGCACATTGAAAAATCTCTTGTTTACTCGATTCTCTTTGGCAAAATGTGTAGTATATTCTATGTTGCATTTAATTCCATAGCTTATCCTAAATTGCATGACTTGATTAGTTGGCAAGATTAGGGCTTGTTTGGTATCCTACTTGAGTTCAACTTTTTTAACTCAAAAACACTTTTTGAGTTTTAGACTTTAAATTCTTGTTTGGTAGGACTCTTTTTAAAAATTGGATTCAAAACTAACTTAAAAATATAGGCTATTTCTTAAAAATACTAAAAGTGAGTTTTCAGAATTTTTCTGCTCTTTTCTCAACATCTTCTTGTGCTCCTTCCTAACCCTCTCTTTTTTCTCTCCTAACCCTCTCTTTCTTCTCTCCCCACGTCACACATTGTCTTCTCCCTCCTTAGCCTTTGTCTTGTCTCTCTCTCTCATCACTATCTCTTTCTTCTCACTCCTCACCTTCTCACCGGAATTTTTTGCTCTCTCCCTATCCTCCTCCTGTCTTTCTCTCTCCTCGCCAACTATTTCCTCTCTTTTCTCTTTCCCAATTCTTTCTCTCCTCCAATTTTTGTTCAAGGAAGTTTGAATTCAAACTAAAAAAAATTATTTTTAAAAATTCAACCAAACAGATTTTTGAAATTTTGAGACTTAAAAGAAAATTGTTTTTAAGTGATGTTATTTGAAAATTATTTTTAGAAACAACCAAAGTTTTTGGATAGGATACCAAAGTGACCCTTAGCTTTCCAGTTGTCACTAGGATAATCCACAGGATGGATTTCTATATCTAGAACAAATAAAGTAATGAATAAATTTTTGTTTGAAAATTAGTAAAAAATTACAAGATTTGGATTTAATAATATGTTAATGGGCCGTAACCAAGCTTGACCGCTGTATTGGTCGTCGACGTAAGGAATTAGTGCTGGGCCCGTTATATGGTGGGCCCAATGTTAATAAGACAGGTTGACAGAATTGATAAAAAGGTCTTTTCAACTTTGGAGTTTTGATTCCTTCATAGAATACGAGGATAACGGAATCCGGATGACAAGTACCAAAGGTTCATTGAATTTTTTTTGTCCCGAAAAACCCCCTATTCCCCTAGAATACCAATTACACACCATTGTGGTTTGTTAATTATTTTTGGGGCTTTTAGATCTAGGTCCAAAAACGTAGAATATTTTTAGGAGTGAATCCAGTTATCTAATTCTATGTTTTTATTTCTTTTATACTCATTTTATATTTTCTAATAATATTAAAAATCAATTAAAATCTTCTAATATTATGCATTTTCCAACTCCAAAAAAAAAAATTTAATATCTTATAACAAAAAAACTAATATACTAACATAAATTTATCTGCAAAGCATTCTATTCTAACTCAAGTAACAAATATATGAATGTATATAATACCTATACGTGAGATATGAAACCTAATTAAAAGGTAGAAAAAACATAACATACCTACAAGCAAGACACATTAATCTGTGACAGGTTGATTATAAAAAAAGAATATGTCATATAGGTAGATAAATATAATTAACCTGTGATATAGGTTGATTATAAAAATTAAAAATAAAATCTATAAATGGGGTTTAAAGCAGGAGGAAGAACGAGAAATAACAAAAAGATAAATAAAAAGAAATAAGCAAAGAGATAATTGGGAAGAAATTTGATTTTTATAATAAATCTTATTATTGAACAGATAACTATTGATAATTAAATAATTAAATATAACAAATTGGACTTATTTTAATAAACTGGACTATTCCTACTATTGGCTCAAAAAATTGGACTTATATCAAGTTTCCCCATTATTTTTCCCTTATTCGTCCTTGATTTACAGAAGATATTGGAAAAAGATTTTAGCTGGATTCTTTTTCTAGGGATCTTAGGGATTTCGTGTTATTGACTATTCATTGTATATCGTACGGTCAAAAATCATTCCAAAATTTAAATTTTAAAAAATTAAATATAAAGAGTACCTAACGAAAACTGATCGCACGATGTACAATGAACGATCACGATTACGGGATCCCTAGGAAAAGGATTCGGCGAGGATCCTTTTACGAAGATAGTTAGTTTCGTGCACGTAAAAAAGTTAATTTTGCTCGCAATTAAAAAGTTTCATACAGTGTGTTAGAATGTGATTTGCAGTTAAATTAGAATAACTTTTTTATGTAGAGTCAAGTTTTTGGCTAACCCACCTTCGACGGAAAGAACTTCGCTGTTGAAAAAACCAGCAACAGCTCATGCTGATGACCAATCACAGCTGAACACATGTCCAAGTTGTGATTAAAAAATCAACAACTTGGACACATGTCTAGCTGTGATTGGTCATCAGCAGGGGCTGCTGCTGATTTTTCAGCAGCCAAGTCCCGTTCACCTCTGACCATATTGATTTCATTCAAGCGAATAATGATAGGATAATACTTGTGTTCCTCTCTTGAAAATACAAATGTTATATCGTAACGTTCCATTTCTTAATTTTTATTTAAAGATCACTCTAACAAAAAATCATTTTAATCAGAGATTATTTAATTATTTTAAATTATAGAACAAATCGATAATAAAAAAAATTTATAGAATAAATCAAGGTACTAAATAATATATTCATGATGAAGCATTCATTATTTGATATGTTTAGATAATTAAATGATCACCGGTTCGAATAATTTTTTGTAAAATTAACTTTTAAATGAAGATTAATAAATTGAATAGTTCCGATCGTTAATTTTATTGGCTTATGGGATATTAGTCATTTATTTGGGTGAAAATATTTGATTGTTTTGTTTAAGATGCTGATGAAACATGTTACTGTGTATGATAGATTGATGAAAAATTAGCAAAGCAGAAGAAAATCGACGAGTGGCTTCCGATCACTGGTTCAAGGAATGCAAAATGGTGGTACTCAGCCTTCCACAATGTCACTGCCATGGTTGGAGCGGGTGTTCTCAGTCTCCCTTACGCCATGTCCAATCTTGGATGGTATGTTAATCCCAATCAGTTCAACCTTAATCCTCTGTCACTAGTAAATAATTATACAATTCTTCAAATCACTTTGGAAAGTAATTTCCGCGTACTCCTCTCCCTGTACGCCCTTGTTTACTTCTCCATTCAGGCAGAAATAAACAAGGGTATGAATACGAAGGAAAGAGCATGCGGAAAACATTCTTTTTACTTTTTACTGCTGTTAATTTGCCTTCACATTGTGGTAATTCAGGGGTCCTGGTGTGGTAATTCTAGTGCTGTCATGGATCATCACACTGTACACACTGTGGCAAATGGTTGAAATGCATGAAATGGTTCCAGGCAAACGGTTTGATCGATACCACGAGCTCGGGCAGTATGCATTTGGTGAAAAGCTTGGCCTTTACATTGTTGTGCCTCAACAGCTCATCGTCGAGGTCGGTGTCAACATTGTATACATGGTTACCGGAGGAAAATCACTGCAGAAGGTCCACAATTCTGTGTGCTCAGACTGTAAAAATATCAAGTTAACTTACTTCATAATGATCTTTGCATCTGTTCACTTTGTCCTCTCCCACCTTCCCAACTTCAACTCCATCTCTGGTGTGTCTTTGGCTGCTGCAGTCATGTCCTTGAGGTATAGATTCCGAACTTGACATTATTGAAAATATTTTTAGAATGACTAAGCAGTCGTTTGAGATTTATTTTGGGAGAGCTTAAAGACGCCTTCACAACCAATAGTGCTTTTAGTGGCTTAGATTAGTTGAAAATGTTTTTGGGTTATGGATATATAAACTTGTCATTTTTCATGTCGTCCCGTGCTTTTATTGAAATCACTTTTGAACACAAGTGTTTTTTTTTAAACCATTCCCAAGCGGGCCTTAATAGTGCTTTTAGACCAACAAAAAATACTTATGTCATTATTTGACAAAGAAAAGTTAAAAAGAGTTCATGGATTATAAAAGTAGTTCGAATTTTATAACAAATTTAACGTGTTTATTCTAAAAAGCAGTAAAGCACTTCCACAAAAAGTTCTTGAAAAAACATTTTTTTAACAGGTCGTTCATTTTGTTAGTTTTTGGTCCAAATTAAAGTTTAATTAATATCTTTCAATTGATTTTGTGATGGATGCAGTTACTCTACCATCGCTTGGGCAGCCTCTGTGGACAAGGACAATGTCTCATATGATTACAGGTCTAAGACTACAACAGGCAATGTGTTCAACTTCTTCAATGCCTTGGGTGACGTGGCTTTTGCCTATGCTGGTCACAATGTTGTTCTTGAAATCCAAGCAACAATTCCATCTACACCTGAGAAGCCATCCAAGGGAACCATGTGGAGAGGAGTCATCGTCGCCTACATCGTAGTCGCCTTGTGCTACTTCCCAGTTGCTCTGATCGGATACTACGTTTTTGGCAATTCAGTCGAAGATAACATCCTCATTTCACTCGAAAAACCTAACTGGCTCATTGCAATGGCCAACATGTTTGTTGTCATCCATGTCATCGGAGGCTATCAGATTTACGCAATCCCAGTGTTTGACATGATCGAAACTGTACTGGTAAAGAAGTTGAATTTTGAACCTACTAGAACGCTTCGCTTCATTACGCGTAATATATATGTCGGTAAGTACTCTTTAACCTTAATTCCATCAAGTTATAACACGAGCTTAAAGGAGCATGTTGTTGCCTGGGGTGGATAAATGAGTGTTCTAAATTGACATTTTATTGCAGCATTCACCATGTTCGTCGGCATTACCTTCCCTTTCTTCAGTGGCCTCCTTGGATTCTTTGGAGGATTTGCTTTCGCCCCGACAACTTATTTTGTAAGCCCGCAGTTTTTCTCCACATCTGATCCAAAACATAGCGTAACGTTACTTGTACATTTTGATTCAATCTTGTTATAACTATCTGCAGCTCCCTTGCATAATGTGGCTTGCCATCTACAAGCCAAGGAAGTTCAGCTTGTCTTGGTGGTGCAACAATGTACGTTCATTTGTACTCATACTTCGTTGTTCACAAGTTTTCGTTTCCTTTTAATTATATATTAGTTAACCTAATAATTATTTTACTTAATCATTTTCAGATCTGCATCTTTTTTGGTGTTCTTTTGATGGTTCTATCACCTATCGGAGGATTGAGATCGATCATAATTCAAGCCAAGACCTACAAATTTTACTCGTAAGTCCTTCGCCACCCTATCCGAAAAAGGATACTAGGTTGCTGCAAGATGCATCTCAGAAACGCGAAAAAGAAAATGAAGCCGTTGATGATGATGATGGAGAGTTAATTTAATTAGGACTGTGTGCCTCGAGGGTCCTGCAGTAATCGAAGATCTGAAATAAATTGGAAACACAGATTGGTTTCATGGGGAAGAATTCAATCCATATCACCAATTGAAGGAACTTCAAAGGATTCTTCTTTTGTTTCATTTTCTCAGTTTGTGGTTGTGGATATGTGCATGTATTTATATGTATCATCTCAATTTCTTTTGCTGTTGTGTTTGTTTTTCTGCATTTTTAATTGATCTCTCTAGTAAAGATTGATCAAATCCTAAAATACATGAGAACAAATCTAGTCTTTTGTGTAATCAGTACTCTTGATAGGGCTTAGAAAAAGAGTATTTGGAACTACATTTTCTCTTTATGTAGCTTGGTGTTGATTTAATCTCTTTGGTGTGCAACATTTTCACATATATTTATCAATGACGGTTTGAAACTTTTAATAATTGTGCTATGGTGTTATAATGTGACGTGTGCCCAAATACTAGCAATGGGGATGCTTTATTGAGTTGTCCAAAACTCTGTTTCATATTAAAAAGCACATAAATCACTATTTTGAAGAAAAAAAAAAGAAAGTGTTTGAACCCAACTATTATTACACCCGACTAAGGTACGCTCCAAAATTTGAATTCAGTTGCAACGATAAGCCCAGCTTGACCTTTGTAACTTTTCTTTGGAGACATCGTCATTCCACAAGTGGCAGTTAAGTTGATTATATCTATGTACGGAACTAAAGAAAATGAGAAACAGGTCAATTTCCTCTTAGCATGCCCATTCCAATTTCTCGTTGTCTCATCAGTAAAGGAGAATAATTTACGTGAAATGATTATATCAACTTACAAGCAGACGAACAGTGCCATGAGTCATGATTCCCCAAAACATCTTGAGAATTTGCCTTCCGGACTCATTGAAACTCTTATTTCCCTGTAACTTTGTATTTTGTGTTGTTTTATCAGTTGACTAATTGTATCACTTTGCTTTTTTATGGTAACTTTTTCTAATTTCGAAAATAGTTGCATTATATCATCCATCATCTTAATATGTTGTCAACCTTGTCTTACCGTACTGATACTAAATAGTCAAAATAATCTTAATATAATATGATTAAAGTATCTATTTGCTTCTCACCCTGTAAGAAAAATAACTTACAACTCTAAGACGTCATAGTGGCATCCTAAATTAATAACACGACATTATTTATTTTAAATTTCTTACATATCGTCTTATGATAACGTTAGAACACTATTATTTAACGTATCTTTGTTTCATGTAAGTCTATCTTTTCGATTTGATACAATAATACTACGTTGATTAGATGCCACATACAACCGAATAAGCGAAATAAGTGCAAGTCATAAACTGACTTGTGCTACAACTAACGTACACTTGCAAGTTGCAACAAAATAGAGGACTACTGTATGTCCCAGGACTCCTGTATCCCGCTACTCTTCCCTACAAGCACCTAATTAACCAACTATCATTTTCCAAAAAAATAGCCGACCAATCAAACAGAGTCGACTCAAGATAAGAACTCTTTTTTTTTTTTTTTTTTTTAATATACAAAAGATAATATAATCGACACTAAATACATTTGAACTATGGAGATAGATTTCAAGATAAAACATGAAATTCAAGTCTTATTTCACTCAAAAAAAAAAAAAAAAAACTTAGTTAAATAACAAACTAAATACATAGTTTGCAATTAATATAAATATGTAACGTAACCTGCATGAACTTGTCAATAATGCAGAAAGAAGGATTAATATGTTCATAATATCAGTATAAGGAGGTTATTTTCTTTTCCCCACCAACAGAAGACAAACATAAGCATACAACAACAATCAAGTCTTATCCTATTAAGTGGGGTTTGTTGTATGAATCTAAAACGTCACTGCTCTCGATTTTACGCAAAGTCTTCCATTAGCTACAAATACTTCATATCTAAAGTAGGAGAGGTGAGGTTTATGTTTGTTAAGCGGAGTGGAAATGCCGCTGCTCATGTTATAACCTCATATGTTACCTCACATGGAGGTGATTTTCGATGGGATGCTTTTGGTCTAGAGTTTTTGTTTAACATTCTTGCTGAAGATGTAAACATTTCAGTTAAACTTTAATTTTAAAATTATCCTTTGACAAAAAAAAAGCATATTTCTTAGACGAAAACTAGCAAACAAAAATATCAATTTCAAATGAGCTCGAACTCTTGTGGGCGGATTTTTCTGGATCTTCACATTCTTGTCACCTCCGATAAATAATAAGTTTCATCTTCTCATTTATATATGTTTATTTTACATTCTCTATTTCATGCAAGACTTGAAGCCAAAGCTTTAGCTACTACTCTCTGTAACTACCAATGGGAGATACAACCGACCAAAGTTCTTCCATCCAAAGCAATGTAACTCTCTCTCTCTCTCTCTCTCTCTCTCTCTCTCTCTCTCTTCATAGCTACACAGCCGCGCACACGCCTATGCATGAAAGAAGTTTGAGATTTCACCTCAAAACTTGTTGGCAATATGTGGAGTAGCTCAACCCTATATAAACTTGTGCAACGTTTCTTAACTTTCCGAGTGAAAAAACTCCTCGTATTGCTAACTGGTTTACCTAACCGATAGGAACGTGCTCGTTGGTTTTCAACATTTGACTAGATTTCGCTTCATTTGGATTATTTTCTGCTTGTGACTTACTTTTTCTAAGAATTGTGGAATTGTGCACTGAATTGCAGGTGGACGAGAAAATGAACAACCAATCACAGATTATTGATGATGAAAAACTACAGAGGCAAAAGGAAATAGATGCGTGGCTTCCAATCACTGGTTCAAGGAATGCAAAATGGTGGTACTCAGCTTTCCACAATGTCACCTCCATGGTTGGAGCCGGCGTCAAAGTCTTCCCTTTGCCATGTCCAATCTCGGATGGTACGTTAACTTTTCTCACTCCTCTTTTAGTATAGTGAACTTTGTGCTGAATACTATATAATTTTATCTACGCTCGCAGAAGGACTGCAAGAAGCTAAAATATGAGTTCTAAAATCATTGGCCTTGCTTTGTTTATGATATTTCAAACTAGTATGGTGAATTTTGAGAATACACACTGCCGTGGCTAGATGGCCTAGCTGACGGATAATTTTTAATTGCTTGTTTAACTTTCAGGGATCCTGGTTGTGTGATTCTTGTACTATCTTGGGTGATCACTCTATTCACTTTATGGCAAATGGTTGAGATGCATGAGATGGTTCCTGGAAAGAGGTTTGATAGGTACCATGAGCTAGGGCAACATGCCTTTGGTGAAAAGCTAGGGCTTTGGATTATGGTGCCCCAACAGCTCATATGTGAAGTTGGTGTGGACATTGTGTATATGGTCATCGGTGGAAAATCGCTGCAGAAAGTTTACAAGACAGTGAAGAAAGACAAGGATCCGATCAAACTCACCTATTTCATCATGATCTTTGCCTCCGCTCACTTTGTCCTCGCCCATCTCCCCAACTTCTACTCCATCTCCGGCGTCTCGTTAGCCCGCAGCAGTCATGTCATTAAGGTACATTTCATCTTTTTTTTTTTTGTCAAATAGTATCCTTGGGCATGTGTGACGCCTTGGAATGCAAATCATTATTCTCAAACTTGTTGTTTGATTATGATTTCAGTTATTCAACTATTGCATGGACGGCTTCCATCCACAAAGGTGTTCAGCCGGATGTAGCATACGGTTATAAATCTGGTAGCACGCTGGGAACAGTCTTTAACTTCTTCACTGCCTTGGGGGACGTAGCTTTTGCCTATGCAGGCCACGATGTGGTCTTGGAGATCTAAGCAACAATCCCTTCGACACCCAAAAAGCCATCAAAGAAGCCTATGTGGAGAGGAGTAGTGTTGGCCTACATCGTCGTGGTATTGTGCTATTTTCCGGTGGCTCTCATCGGATATTACACTTTTGGGAACAGTGGAGGACAACATCCTCATCTCGTTGGAGAAGCCTGAATGGCTCATCATTACAGCAAACCTGTTCGTTGTCGTCCATGTCATTGGCAGTTATCAGGCAAACTTGTACTAGAAAGTAGAAGAAGATTCGGTCTTGCTAAATTTTCAATTGAATTTTAATCAAAACTTTTTGGTTTTGCTCTGGCCTTTCCAAATTACAATGCAGCTATTTGCAATGCGTGAAGAAACTACACTTCAGACCTACCCTAATTCTTCGCTTCGTTTCCCAGAATATCTATGTCGGTAAGTAGTTCAGCTCCTCATCCAGTAGAGTGACAGCAATCACTCGACCCTTTTCTCCCTATGCACACCCTTGTTTATTGATTTATGTTCTTTAGATTGAATAAATCAAAGAAGAATTCAGGGAAAAAGATATACATGACGTGCAGAAGGGGAAAATGGGTGTTTCATATATCGTTTCCGGAAGAATTAAATTTAATGATTTGATCATGTGTGATTGATTTCAGCCTTCACAATGTTCGTCGCCATTACTTTCCCCTTCTTCGGTGGTCTTCTATGATTCTTTGGAGGATTTGCTTTTTCCCCGACTACATATTTTGTAAGCCCTCAAATCTCTTTCTGTGCATCAAATTTAAGTTCTACTTTTCCTTTGTCTGAGCGATGTTTTAGTCTAATCTAAACTATTGATTCACTGATTCATGGTCTCCATTTGGTTTCATTCTTCAGCTCCCTTGCATTATGTGGCTTGCCATCAAGAAACCGCGCAAGTTTAACCTAACTTGGATTATTAACTGGGTACGTACGTTTGTTCAAATTCTGTTGTTACTGTTTCCTGCACTTTGCTAATAACAAAACCCTTACCAAAACCATCGTCATTTCTAAATCGGCTTTTCTTAATAGCAGATTTGCATTACGCTCGGCGTCATGCTGATGATTCTATCACCTATTGGAGGGTTGAGGAGTATCATAGTTCAAGCCAGTACCTACAAATTCTACAACTGATTAACAAACTTGGCACAAACATAAGTACTTTGCCCGGAACTTCAATGCAGTAGATATGGACAGACAAGCATATGTTACGAATAAGTACCATGATTGAACACTTACGGTTCTAGTGTTTATAACGAAGTGCCAGCGGAGTTAACCAGAAGAAAACTTATATAACACGCGTTCTCGGTGTGTATTTTTGCATTGTATGTTAGTATTGCTGAAATATACTAAATCGGCCTTCTCTCTGAGCAAAGAAAAGTTTAAATACCTTAACCTCACTTCAATTAACATCAAGACTTTTTGTAATAAAACTTTATACCTTTAAGATGTGGTAATTAATAAGTTATAAATTGATTTTGTTAGAAGTGAACCTTTAGCCCGTCTATCTGATACCTTGATTCATTTATATTCAACATCAATGAAATAGGGTTCTCATTTTTGTGGATTGCGTACCGCGTTAAATATGCATGCTTAATCAATGCGTGTTGGTATTGAAGATTGAAAACAATTTTGTGTTGAAAAGAACAAGCTATATGTTTACCTAAAAAAAAAAAAAAAACCAAGCTATTTGTACAAACAGTCAAAGTCGTCGCAGGAAACGAGGTATATATATATAGAGTTAATTGTACATATAGTCCTTAAACTATTACTCAACTTTAATTTTGGGACAAGGATTGTCTGCCCGCTCTCATTTATGGTGTTTTTCTGTTTGTGTGATCACGGTTAAGACACGTCAACATTTTATATTATTATTCATTTTTGTCTTATTATCTTTATAAAAAAATAATATAAAATGTTGACGTGATTTAACCGTGATCACATAAAACAAAAGAACATGGAAGGTCACCGAAAATGAAAGGGCAGAGAATCCATGTCCTTAATTTTGACCCCTGAACTCAATTCCATTTGGGTTTGGTCTTTGAACTTTACGAAACGTGGAGCATTGTTAGTTTGAATACTTTATGGATGTGGACTCATTGACTAGTTGATGTAGCCAAATTGATTAAAATAAAATAAAAATACAAATACAAACATAAAGAAGTTTAATATATAAAAATTTATTTTTATTTATAATTTTGTAATTCATATAACACTCACACCGACAAAATACGAAAACCACACGCAACAAGTTACCAAACTAACAAAAAATTTAACAGAATTATGAAAAATGCCGACTATTTTCTTATCCCAACCATAATTTATTCTTAAAAAATTATTATTATTAAAAAAAAAAATTAAAACTATTACAATAATTAAGAAAACGAATAATTTTGAATCCGGAACACATGGGTAAAAATCCATCACTTTACCCACTGAAATATTGGACCCAGTCATAAATCCCGGCAATAAAGCAAACAGAAATATCGACATAAGCGAGGTCAAAGAAGTCAATTTCGGCTGGCCGAATGGCGTTATTCCTGTGACAAAATTATACCAACCTCAAGTGAGCTTAAGTTATACGGGTCGTCGTTGTCGTTGACCAAAAAATGCTTAAATATATTTCACTTCCCATCCGTAATTATATTAAATTCTGGATCCAATTCCTGCAAGACTCGAAGCCAAGCCTTAGCTACTCTCTGCAACTATGGTAGTTCAAGCTCCGACTGACGGAAATTCTTCCAACCCCAACAATGTAAGTCTCTCTCTCTCCTTTCTCTTTCCGTGGTTACACACGCTCGCGCACGCACATACGCATATAGAAGACTGGTTTATATTGCCTTCAAGGACCGTGTTCATATGTTCTTGAGTTTGACTGGATTTTGATGCATTCGGGTTACATTTGGCTTGCGAATCGATTTGTTTTGAGAATTGTGTGCTGAACCGCAGGTGGACGAGAAACCGGAGATGCGGCAGCAGATCAGTGATGATGAAAAGGTAAGGAAGCAGAAGGAAATAAATGATTGGCTTCCAATTACTTCATCAAGGAATGCAAATTGGTGGTACGCAGCTTTCCACAATGTCAATTCCATGGTTGGAGCTGGTGTCCTAGGTCTTCCCTTTGCAATGTCCAATCTCGGATGGTATATTTCGGCGAGCACACTGCCCTGACCAACTGGACTAAACCGCAGACAAGCTTTTAATTGCTCGTTTCATTCATTTCAGGGGTCCAGGATGTGTTGTAATGGTGCTCTCATGGGTGATCACTTTGTTCACGTTGTGGCAAATGGTTGAGATGCATGAAATGGTTCCCGGCAAGCGGTTCGATAGGTACCACGAGCTAGGGCAACACGCCTTCGGCGAAAAGCTTGGCCTCTGGATTGTGGTGCCTCAGCAGCTCGTATGCGAAGTTGGTGTTAACATTTTGTACATGGTCACCGGTGGACAATCCCTGCAGAAGATCCATAAGATAGTGAAGAAAGACAAGGATCCCATCAAGCTCACCTACTTCATCATGATCTTTGCCTCCGTGGAATTTGTCCTCTCCCATCTCCCCAACTTCAACTCCATCTCCGGCATCTCATTAGCCGCGGCGGTGATGTCACTAAGGTACATAAGAAACAGATGTCTTGCACAGAGAATTTCTACTTAAAACAAAATTGATTGTCATTGTGTTGGTCGCAGTTACTCTACCATAGCATGGACTACTTCAATCCACAAGGGTGTTCAGCCAGACGTAGAGTACGGGTACAAAGCTCGAAGCACGTCGGGGACAGTCTTCAACTTCTTCAACGCCTTGGGACAGGTAGCTTTTGCTTATGCAGGCCACAACGTGGTTTTGGAGATCCAAGCTACACTCCCCACTTCTCCAGAAAAGCCATCGAAGTATGCTATGTGGAGAGGGGTGGTGATCGCCTATATAGTGGTGGCCTTGTGCTATTTTCCGGTGGCTTTCATCGGATATTACACTTTTGGGAACACGGTGGAGGACAACATCCTAATCTCGTTAGAGAAACCCGGATGGCTCATTGTAACAGCAAACATGTTTGTTATCATCCATATCATTGGGGGTTATCAGGTAAATTTGTACCAGAGGTCTGCTCTTGGTAAGCTTGATCATTCGGTTCGATTTTGATCAAATCTTGTTGCAATGCAGCTATTTGCAATGCCAGTATTTGACATGATAGAAACTGTGTTGGTGAAGAAACTGCATTTTCGGCCCACAACGAAGCTTCGCTTTGTTACTAGGAACATATACGTTGGTGAGTTTGAGAACGGACTTACCTCCGTTATGTGATTACTGAGTGTATTACGTCGCGTGAATTGATGTTCTTCGTGTGTGATATTTCAGCGTTCACAATGGTCGTCGGAATGACCTTTCCCTTCTTCAGTGGTATCATGGGATTCCTCGGAGGATTTGCTTATTCCCCAACATCATACTATGTAAGTCCCAAGTCTGTCCGTCTCTTTGTATGCAGTCAAATCTAAGTTTAAATCTCACTCACTCACTCTCCGTTTGATTTCCTTCTTCAAGCTCCCGTGCATTATATGGCTAGCCATCAAGAAACCGCGCAAGTTTAGCCTATCGTGGTTTATTAACTGGGTACGTACGTAACTTCTTTCGTTCAGAGGTGGTAAAACCAGACCTCCATTAACAATTGCTGTCCTCGGTTTCAGATTTGCATCATACTCGGCGTCCTGCTGATGATCGTCTCGCCTATCGGAGGTTTCCGGAATATCATACTTCAGGCCAAGGAATACCACTTCTACAATTAACAAACTTGTCACACACACGAACAAAACTAGTATACTCTGTAAAATCAATGCATTATATGTGGCTGCAAGCTTATGTGACGAATAAGTGCCACGAAAACGAGGTTTTCCATCTGTCTCTTGGTTTCGGTTAGGAATGACGGACTTCGACATCCTACCAGTTGGGAGGAAGAAGAATATTGCTGAAGAAAGAAAGGCTCAAATTTTGGGTTTGCTTCAACGCTTCAACTAGATAATAGTGTTATCAATTGATTTATTTCATTTGCCAATAATTGGTACATCTTTCAACAAAGACAACTTCAGCTGGTTTGGTATTGATGTGCTTTGAAAAAAAGCTGTTTTTGCTGTGCTGTGAGAATAAGCAGCTCTGAAATAAACAGCAGAGTGTTTGGTAAACTTTTTTGTAAAAGTACTTTAAAAAAAAAAAAAAAACAGTATTATAATGTTTGATAAACTTTTATGTAAAACAGATGTGAAAAAAAGCTGGTTTTTCAAAGCTGGGTTTTGCAGCTTTGTGTTTTTGGCTTTTTTTTACCCAAAACTGTGAAAAAAAACTGAAGCTAACTGTTTACCAAACATAAAAAAGCTCCTAGTTTTTTTTGATAGCCACTATTTTTATAATCACCTCAGTACTAAACTAGGGCTTCAATTCAGGCAACATATCCATAGTGGGTTATGTGAGTTAGTTACAATATTGTGCCTGCTTCTTGTACTAAGTTCGAATCCCTTCTTGTAAGTTAAGAGCATAATAGAACATCGTTTTGTCAAGAGAATTCAAGTAATCTTATGCAGAAACTAGCCAATTGCAACAACACAAGCCAACACGTCTCCCTGCTTTGCAAGGGTCGAGAGGACATGTATCGTACGTAGCTTAACTTTACTTTGCAAATAGACTATTTCTACAACTGAACTTTTTCGTTGCGCCAAGACTTGCACTCTAGCCAATTGTAACAACATTTGAATAAAAAGACTATGAAACTGTGATTAAGAGTACATGTTGCAAATTGTTACATATATAACCGCTAATAAAACAACCCAAATTGTAATTAAGCTTTGAGAAACAGCTCAAATTTTCAATTTCAATTCTCTAATTATCTAGTTTTCTTTTCCAATTCGCCAGTCCTGGCTCTAAACAATTCCACCCAGAGATTGGAAATCCACAAAATGCTGACAGAAATGGCGGCCACCACCACCACAATCCAAGAAACCCAAACCCACCGCGGAATCAATCGGTCGGCGGCGCCGCTGATGTAAAACGCCCCCATCCGGTACACGAAATACGGACCCACAAAGCCACGGACAATCGAATACAAAATGTAAAATGGAGGACACAAAAGATCATACACCTTAGCTGCAAACTTCAAGTCGCTTCTCCGGGCGTTGGCGAGCGTCCAGACGTTCTGGCAGAGGCTGGTGACCTCGGCGAGGATCAGGAGGGAGAGAATGGCGAATGCGCCGTGGGAGGCGACGTAGCGGCAGGTGAGGAAGACGAAGAGCGTGGCGAGGTGGTGGCCGATGAAGAGGACGTCGCTGGGGAAGAAGACGAGGTAGTGGAGGAGGTCGGTGAGGAAGTAGGCGACGCTGTAATCGAGGACGGAGTTCTGGAAAAGGGTGTTGGGGGCGGCGAATCCGGTGGCGGGGTCGGAGAGGATGGCGTAAGTGGAGAGGAGGACGGCGGGGGTGCCGTGGGCTAGGGAGATTAGGCAGCTGGAGGATTCGGGTCGGATCTTGGGGCTCCAAGTTCGTAAGACGATGAAGTAGGCAATGAGGTAGATGATGGAGAACATGAGGAAGAAGATGGGGAGGCGTGGGAGGGGGAAGTGGATTGGGTTTTGGGTTTCCATTTGAGCTGGAAACGAAATCAAAGGGCTTCGGCGAAGATCACGGAAAACAACGACTGGTGTGGTCTGTGACTCTCTATACGGACCGACTGCGTTTGAGTTGGCGAGAGTTCAAAATAATTTGATGCCCTTTTGAACCGCTAACTCTATTTATTGTCTACTCGTTCAAAGTGAAATTTTATTCAGATCTATTTATCCTCTTTTTACGTCTAATGTATTATTTTTAATCTTAAAATTTCGAATGTGGCCAGAATACCCTTTCTATGTCCAAAATGTAAATGAACGATAATTTTTTTTATAGCACTAAAAACTCTGACCACCGTCAATCCTATCCCTCCCTAATCCCCCGCCGTCACCTCCCTCACCACCCGCAATGAAATTCCCAAAAGATCTCAGCCATCATTAACCCTCTCCCGACTTTTCTCTGGCCACACTACAACTTCTTATTCCACGCAATCCTTCTAACATGTTTGAACTCCACTGACCTTTCAAATCTAACTCTGTTGGACCATGGAGTGTACGATTCATGTGTAGAATCACAATTTTGATGTTATCATGAATTTTGCCAAAAAAAAAAAAATTCACATAAATTTCTTTCGGGTTGAGGTTTGGAGAGATAGGGTGTCTGAAGATGCCTATTGTTGAATTATTTATTTATTTTTATTCTTGTTGGATGTAGGTAGAATTATTGAGCGCATTTGGAATTTCATGATAATAAATAATAAGTTAGGTGCAGAAAGAGAATAAATAGGTCCAAATAAAGTTTTCCTATTCTAAATCGTTATGTCACAAAATAACTCTCACACGGTCTGATAGACCAAATGCCGTTATACAATTGAAAGTTATAATTTTTTCACTTTAAGCTCAACTCAAATTTTCCTCAATAATTTGGAAACGTTATAATCATATATAACTTTGACGTTATCTGCAGTGTCATATTTATCTTTGAGTATGACGCTAATGCTCAAATGAGACTTTGCCCTTCTCTAAAGATACAAAAATTATGTTTAACTGTGATTTGACGGCTTAATGCCTCTGCTTAAAAGATTAAAAGTCAAATTTAACTTTGTTTACTAACTTGCACCACAAAATTTACAATCAAATATGTGTTTTTAACTTGTAACTTTTGTCCTTTAGATTGGAGATGGTTTTAAATGCAAAAGATGAGCCCTAGCCTTGTACCCCTGGGGACGGAGAAAAACTTACATACACCGCACGAACAGTAGGATTCCTCGTTGAAAGCAATAACAACAAAAGTGCGCAGACATTTCTTCTTTTTCAATCCTCTTTTCTTATCAAAATATTATATTTTGTGCTTCCTTGGTTCGTCCACGAGTACAAAAGTAGCAAACGATTTAATCAATTTCCCCCTCTTCTATATCGTTTACAGGACTTACAGAAGCGTTTACAGGGCTTGGAGGAACACTACTTACAGGATCCGCGTCTTCCTCCTCTTCATCGTCTTTCATGTACAGGCCAAGTTGTTCCAACGGGTTACTCCCCCCAAACTTAAAGCCGCCTAAGCCGTCCTGCGATTGATCGGGGCTCGTTTCATCTACAGAGCTCAGTAGCTGCTCCGCAGGGGCAGTTCTAAGCATCTCCAGATCTTTAAGAAACCGAGAGTTCTCATTGATTTCAACAGTCTTTTCTATCTGTACACATACAATTTCCCAATTAAAATCCAGATACACTAGAGGGGTATATTTATGCAACATACGAGGAGGTGTCGCGATTTACCTGCATCAATGCCTGCCTTGCTGCTTCTCTCTCAAGCTCCCTCTTCCGTTTAGCCTCAGCTGCAGCTTCTGCTTCTGCTCGCCTTCGAGCATCCTCAGCAGCCTTAGCTTCCGCTTGTAACCGCGCTTTCTCTGCTCATATAGTGGCAACATAATAAGCTAATTTAAACCAACAGACATTTCAGTTTAATAAACTCGGAGATGTCAGTGAACACGGTGTGCAATTAAAGGACTCGTTGCAAAATTTTATGCCACCAACCCAATACAACACATGCACACATCAAAGGAATTGATGCAAACAGAAAAGTAAACTTTAAACGTAAAGACCTCCACCTTTCTTCTGTTGCAATTCAAGTTCCTCCCTCTGCCTCCGCAATTTCTCAGGATCTTCTTTATCACCCTGATCTCAGCCAGATCAAATTGCACGGGATCACATCCAGAGTAGAATACTAGCAAAACGGATTCATACATGCGGTAAGTACACAAGTAGCGTGACTCTGTAACCCACCTGATTAAGTGTTTTCTCTTGTGCTCTTAAAATGGTATCAGCAAAACGAATCTTCAATAGAGCAGCCCTGTACTGCTTCTCGGGGGAGACTGACCTCTCTGGAGGAGCACCGTCTCCTACATTTTTTTAGAGATGAATTGAACTATGAGATGCTACCACAAAACCAACAGCATAGGCTGCATAGCTACTATTTTTTCAAACAAATACTGTTTTTTTTTCTTTATATTGGTTTAACTCTTTGGCCTACCATGCTGGCAACAATCTGACTCAACAGGACTTGGCTTCTGCTGGGAACTTGGTTCAACTTGATCCAACCCACTATCAGAATCTGTAAGATCCCATGGATTAGAAAATTTAATGATCCACAAGTAATTCAAAATCCATAAATACAATCATATTTCAGAGAAGTCCAAACCACATCATTAGTAGAGTACAACCAAGATGGTTACTAAAATGACTGACAATTCTTCATGCCCCATCATTAAGCTATATACGGTAATAAATGATCTGATGGCAGCATAAATGAGATCATTTTTATTATATATAAACGAAAACATGTTTTATTATAAATAAGAGTTGATCAGATGTTCTGCATCTGGCAACAGAAAACATGAAACACTCTTCCAAACACTTTAATCTCTATTTTAAGCAGGAAGGTGCTTCCTCTCTATTCATGATCCTGTTTAATTTCCTGCCCAAGACGTTGTCAAAAGATTCCCTATTATTTTCTATAAGTAAGCACACTATTCTAGACCCACCCAGTGTTTCTCATTTATGGACTGGAAACTGTACATAAATTTTTTTTCATGCAACACCTAGAGAAAGGAAGGAGGAATGTAATTTTATTAAAAAGATACTCACGATTTCCTTCGAGGGGATTATCAATTGTTGTCTTTTCATCTAAATGAGTTCCAGAACCCACAGTTTCTGGTACCTGAAGAAGAATTAAGTATAATGTCAGGTCCGTCAGTCAAACCACTCTACCATACACTATTGTACCACACAAACTCAATAGCACACAGCATAATAGTTCATAAACCATCCATCATGAGAGGTACACAAATTGATTTGATGTATTTAACATAAAAATTCAGCCAGCTTATGCTCATTTACCAGACTTCCGGCCTTCGCATCATCACATTCACTCTCAGAACTGCTAGAATCTGAATCTGTAAAGCATACACAAGATACAAAATCATTTAGTGTTTATGAAACTCAGGAAAAAATATCACATTTCTCTTTTACAAGCATGCATAGCCTTTTTTCTTTGTTGGCCTCAATTTAAGTCAAAACATGAACACTATATTTGCTCCAACAACTCCAACAAGCCCTACTCTAATTTTTTCTCCGCCTCCGTTAAATAAAGCTAAAAGATGATACAATTTAATGCATGAAATTGGAGAAATAAAAAGTTGCTTCAACAAGCCCTACACAATCTCAGAAACCTATGAAGACCCAAAACACAGACAAAAAGTCAAGAAACAGAACATATGAAGGATCTAAACAAAGAAACATGGGATCAATTTACCACTGGAGCTGCTTGAGCTGATGGCTTTACTACTTTTACGGCCAGTATCCATTTCTATCTCTACAGGAGGATAGCTTGAGACAGGAGGCTCATTTCCACCAATATCAACATCTTCATCAGCCGGGTCATTCCCTACAAATGCACATACGTGAGGTGGGGGGAACTAAAACTGAAGTCGGCACTTATATATGCAAGTAGATAAAGAAGCATATGACCTTTACATGGCTGCATGGATGAATTGCTCAACCCTGATTCATTGACAAGCTGCAATAATAGCGACAACAAACTATGTTTTTATTATTCTATTTGATTCAGGAATAGGAAAAAGTTGACGTTGAGCTAATACCTCCATTGAACAAGGTTCAGCCCTTACATGGTTCTTTTGTTTCTCTTGCAAATACTCATTTAAAAGCCTCCGTAATGTGAACAAGGTATCATCACTTAGAACATCAATATCAATCTCGATCTCATCCTCACCAGAGTCCTTTCCATTTGAACTATGTTCCTTCAAGAAATCAATGATGCGTAAGGGCATTTCTCCAATCAAAGACTCCAACTCTCTGCTCAGATTGAGCTTCTCCTCCGTTGTCATTACTCGCTGAGGAGCCCCAGACTTGACTTCATTGTGCACTGACGTGATAGTCCTCTTTTTTGAGGGGGGTAATGGTTTAGGAGTTTCTATGCCTTCATGAGGACCAGATTTAGTTGGTGGTTGTTGGCAATCAGCCTTGGGCAGTTTTTTTTCAAGGGTTTTCCACCTGACTTCAAAAAATTTACTAAGAGTATCAGCCATGTTATAGACCTTATTTTGTGGTGGATTGTACGTCATAGCATTGGTGAAAGTCATCCTGACATCAGCAGCAAACTCCAGTGGGGTTGAATAAGATCCCGAAGCTATCTTGCTCTTTACCGTACCCAAGTCCATTGGATGTTTGATAACATTGAAATAATCTGGAATGTTCAACTTCACCACATCAACAGGTTCATTGAAAAGCCAACTGGATTGATGGGACATCAACCGTTTCAATAGTGCCTCACATTGTTTCATAAGAATCACACTAGCAGTGCTCGAGTCAAACCTCCCAGAAGTTCCCGGATTCCGTTTCTGTGCTTTTGAAGCCCCAGGATTCAGTCTTTTACCTGGCCCGGAAATCATTGTGGACGACTTTCTAAAATTATCGACATGCAGCCCATTCTGGCCATTGCTGATGATATCACTAGAAGAGGACACTGCAACACCATTGGTTCTATGCATTTCAACTTTCTTCCGAAGTACTCGTATCTGTTCAAGTTCCATATTCAACCTATGTTTCAAATCCTTCCTCTCTGATGACAACATGTTTGACAGGGGAAGAATTTGTATGGGCACACCAAAACTGTCACGGTTACTAGAATTCAAACTAATAGATTTCCTCGTCGGAGCACTTGAATCCTCCGAGCCAGTAACTTCTGCGTCGATTCTTCCTGAGCTACCGGAGCATTCACCAGCCTGCCCAAAAGCACTGCCATAGTACCCTCCCCTTCCCGGGTTCTTGTTCTTCTTGGCCATGACCAAATATCTCAAAGAATCTCCTAGCACTATTCTTTATACCATAACAGTGATTTTCCAGTTAAACAAAAAGGGGTCAGCTAGGTTGCTTAGGAAGGAGCAATAAAATCAAGTTCTCCAATTTAACCGCCAAAATTATTACTTTTCGATACCAAAAAAAAACACATACGAAGAAGAAACTTAGCAGAGCTTAATTTTAAATTATCTTAAAAAAATAAAAAATAAATGAGAACGAACAATCCGACGAAGAAGAAACATTCATCACAAAGTTTAAGAACAGTAACATTCATTCATGGGTAAGTTCCAGAGCTCAATTTTTACACAAGAAGTGAAAATTGGACAAAATTGAATTAAAACCCTAAATCTTGCACAGCAACTAATTCGACAAAATTGAACTACATAAAGCACAAAAAATCCCAAAATTGAAAGTAATCCAAAACCCTAGAAAAATACCTGTAGTAATTGCTGAGCTGCCCACTTGAGTTCCAGAGCTCTCCTGCTATCAAATTACACGAAGTCTTCTGCGCGATGACAAATCGAGGTCGAGAACACTTCAGAGCAATGAGACGCAGAAACTGCGAAGGGTGGAGAGTGCAGAGTGAGTAAAACCTAGAAAACCCGACTTGAACAGTGACTGGATCGCGACCCGTACCCGCCCGAAGCGACGAAGAAGAAGACGAGCTTGAAGAATGCGAGGTTTCTTTCTTTCCCGCAGAGTAAGAGCACGACTTCCAAAAAAAAAAAATAATATCACTCCGACTGCCTTGACTGTTAAAGCCTTCTGATTTAAATATCGGTTAAAACAGGTGGCCACCATGGGATATAATTTAACCGACATTTCACGAAGTTTGGAATTTCAGCCGTTGGATCTGATTTAGCGGTTATGCTGATGGAAGCGGATTAGCGGGTGATTTTTTTTTTTCTTTTAGAAGGCTCTTTATCTAAAATAGTGTGTTTGAATGTGCTTTTAATATTACTGAAAACGTTTTTAATGAAAATATTTTTAAAATTAATTTTTAGTAAATATGTAAGTAAATTTTAAAAATGTACTTAAAGTGTTTTCTAGAAAAAACACATTATTGATGCTTATTCCAGAAACATTTTAAGTGTTTTTGGAATCCAAAAACATTTTTTTTCTAAAATCACTCTCAATAATTTTACAAGCACATCCTAAGGAGCTCATAACTTTTTATTTGGTCGATGAGATTTGAAATTGATAGAGGTGGTTCTTGAGTTTGTCTACCATCAATCACTTTGGTTGTTCTATGAAAAATCTATATTAAATAAAGATCAAAATAACAAAAATACCAAAATAATTAATGATAAATAAACTCGAGACCAGTTTCTATCTATTCAAATATCAAGAATTAATGTGAGAAGTTATATAAACTATTTTATATAGAAAACTCAAAACTTCAGCAAAATCATATTCTAAATTACTCTTTAAAAAAACAAAAGCACATTCGATAAAAAATAATAAAAAAAAAAAAAAAAACCAAAAAAAAGTTTAAACCCTCAAGACTATCACTCTCACCTCACTTGCCGCCACTCTCTTAGGCCTCACCCACCTCCCCCGCCGCCGCCCTTCCCCGCACTAAGGATACCTCACTGGCCGGCGAAATCACGCAGGCCCCCAAGTTCCTACTTTAAATTCGTTGTCATTTCTGTCTGACATTTGTATAGACAATCTGATTACCCAGAAGAGCAAATCGTTCAAGGTAATCTTTCCTTTTTCTGGGTGATTTTTTTTTTTTCTTCAGCCAAGATCAATTTTTGTTCACAGTTATCATATAAATTTTGGTGAATTATTTTCCTTTTTTATGTTAAATCTCCAGTTTGTAGGTTGTAGGTTGTAAGGGACATGATCCATGCTTCTTTTCCTACAGCTTGCAAGGCTTTGTAAGAATTCGTAACTCTTAATCTTTACACATGTTGTATTTACTTACTTCCGGAGATAATGTTTTGCTGTTTTCGATTTAAGGAAGAGAATTGTTGTAAATAGTATGTTTTTGGTTCATCTTAGTGACTGTTGAGTCGGGTTTCGATTTCTCAGCCTCCCATGTTGAAAAATGTATAGTTGTATAACCATTATTGAAAAATTTGAACTTGAGTAACCAAGAATGAACGTTGAATGGTAGGCTTCGGAAATTGGTCGAAATTGGTTGAGGTTGAGGAAGTTATCTAATAGAGTACATTTTGCTTGTCTAGGAACTTTGGAGCCAGAGCAGTACGAAGGTCATTGGGTTTTCAATCATACTTTGCTCGCAAGGTTTTAGTCAGGCGGATTCGGATGGAAGGTAAAAATCAGAACTGTAGCCTAAGAGGTGGAAAGGAGGATTCAAGAGGTGCCTTGGTTGTTCTTGAAGGCTTGGATCGGTTTGGGAAGACGACACAGTCTGCTAGACTAGTCACAAACTTGGAGAGGTTAGGATATTCAGCTGAGTTGTGGCGGTATCCTGACAGAACTACTAGTGTTGGGAAAATGATATCTTCATATCTTTCCAACGAATCACAACTGGACGATCATACAATCCATCTACTCTTTAGTGCCAACCGTTGGGAGAAGAGGTTAGTTGTGTTGTTCTTTTTGTTGTGGGGTTTTGTATATTCACGAGAGAAAGAGAGATTGCACTTCTTCTGATTGTTGGTTTAGTTTTAACTGATGTCAGGGCAATACACTTAGTGATAGTTTTCAGCTTCTGTTGAGTTGAGAAACCAATGTAACATACTGATGGATAAAATATGTAATGAAATAAGAGAGATTGCATTTCTTCTGATTGTTGGTTTAGTTCTAAAGTAGATATGTAAGCAGCAAAAGTTACTTCCTTTGTATGGCTAACGGCGAGGAAATAAGTGGTTCAGTTCTTGTTTCTATAATGTCTCTGCAGATTGTTGATGGAAAGCAAATTGAAAAGTGGAACCACTCTTGTTGTTGACCGTTATTCTTATTCGGGGGTGGCTTTTTCGTCTGCCAAAGGACTTGATATCGAATGGTGTAAGGTGGGGAAGTGCTCTTTATTTTTGTTTTTACCCTACAGAGCTTTATATTCTCTATGATGATATTTTAAAAATTGCGGTGTTCTTTTGCTGGCTCCGGAGATTGGGCTATTGGCTCCAGATCTTGTAGTGTACCTTGACATACCCCCTGAAGTATGTAGCCATTCTAGTGTTTACAGTGAATTTTAGTGAATAAAAACGCCCATATTCTGTAATTCTGAATCTTGCTGTGTTGGTTCAGTTAATTCCTACATGATTATATGTCTAATTTTGAACATGGTTACAGTGATTTCTCGTTACCTATATGATCTGACATATCTTCCAAGATGTACAAACAGCCCCTCATAAGAAGTTTAGTGGATATGCATTTTGCACAGTCAATAGGTTCTCAAATAGAGGAACCTGACATCTTAAGGTTCTTATCTATGCTGATATTGATTGTTGATAAAATGAGAGCTGTTACATTTTTCCTGTTGTGAAGTTGGCTCATGGTCCTCAGTTTTTAAATAATATTAGTTCTTGTAAATGATTAACCTGGACGGTGGATTCTGCAAATTAGATGGACGTTGTAACTTTTTTCCCATTTTTTGATGTGAGGTATGAATGTATATAATGTCAGAAAGCTGCCGAAAGAGGAGGCTATGGAGGTGAGAGATACGAGCAGCTTGAGTTTCAGAAGAAGGTTGGTCACAACTATCAGGTCCTCTGCAGTCCCACTTGGAAGGTAGTCTGTTGTTTCATTCTTGAAGTTCAATACAGAGCCTGGATATTTTCTTCCGGTTCTCGGTTGTGATGCCATCTTGAGCATGTCATCCTGAATGATTGTACACAAAGAGCATAGCTTGACTGTCATTATCTGACGATGGTTTACACATTTTAACTTGGAGCGATGCTGCAAGTTGGTAATTTTCGTATATTGTGGATACTCATTGCAGTAGCGGTTCAAAAACAACTAAGCCTGCAACACTGCTAGATTGTTTGGTTCGCAACTGTTACTCTTGAAGTATACAATTCCTAGGTGAGTTGAATTACTTGGATATTATGCAGAGGTTAAAATTTTGTTTTGGCTTGATGCAGATCATAGATACCTGTTCATCCATGGAGGACGTCGAGGAACAGTTGCAAGAGATGGTACTTGATTGTATAAAAACATGCCGAGAAGGGAAACCCCTCTCATGTCTCTGGTCTGGTTAAATTTTTTCTTCTCCGGAAAGGGCGAAGCGCTAGTATCTTTGGAAGGTCGAATGCAGATTCCGGGCACAATGAGCAGTGAACAAGGTTGCCCTGCTTGCCCTGCTTGCCCTGCTATCTGTACGAGGATTTCATGTCGGATCATAGTACTACATTACTCGTGTTTCAAAAGTAGATTCGGTGTTTCGTACTCCTTTAACAGCGAAAAGGTCGTAAAAGTATCATCGGTTTCAAGGATGCTGTCCGATTGTGGTACTCTGACTATTAACGTGTCATTACTATTTGTTGACTGAAATAGACGAGATTCCGAATTTTTTTGAATGAATATGATTGTAACCTCGGCATTTCAGCCTGAATATATGATATGCATGACAATTGACACGATATTCTTAGGATTAGGATCCGAGGTCCATACTTTTGACACACATTTTGAAACATGTTTTTTGTGGGATTACTCCGTAATATATATTTTAATGATTCAACCGCGATTGTTTATGTTTTACCTCAAAGGTCATGTCTAGTAATAATACCCATATATGAAACTATATGACCATTGGATTAAATTTAGTATTTACTTTATTGAACTGTAATTGTCAATTTTCTTCGCTATAAATGAATGCCTTAATAATTTTGGATTTGTTGAATTTTTTGCAAGGATGATCTATGAATGATGGAATAAAATATAGACGTTTCGGACCGTTGAAATACATTACGAAATGAGCTCTACAAAATAAGTGCCAAAGTGTATGTCAAAAGCGAGTGTACTCAGATCCTAACATGTATATATTAGGCCACAAGCTATACGAATAATCAATAATAAAATGCTAGGAATATCAAAATAAATCACATGATGTGATGATTGATGGTTATACTCTTCTTTTAGTAATTTAAAGAAAAAAGTTCAATCACATCTATCAGAATATCATATGGTTTACAAAAATGATTTAAAATATAGTCTCTTTAACATCACCGAATGAATATATTGCATCTGCATTTTCCACTTTATTTGTTTTCCAATACCTGCCTCAGTTTCGATAAATTTGCGTGTTTGTAAATTTGTGAGCGGGGGCTGGCAAGAAAGGAAATTATGGGAAATTACTTCCCATATCTTCTCTTTTCGAGCAAATTTTCAATCTTTTCAGAATACGTTATTTTGCTGTTGTTGGTAATGCAAACGAAGGTTTTGGTCTACTTGGCTTGATTTGCCGTGGCATTTGAATTTGTTAATGGGTGCATATTGATCATGATAAAGTGTAATTTATGCCTGCTTTGATTTTTCATTGGAAAGAAAAATGAAACCCTAGTTCAATTGAAGGTTTCGGTTTCTCATAAAATAACTGTCTTATTTTTTAAAGCTATCAAACATGAGAAAGCAAGTAATTTTCATTTTTACGTGCAGTTGCTCTAAAGCCTATATGTTAGATTTCGTGACTTATGTTATTATAAAGAAAAATGTTAGGGAAAATTATATTCTTGTACTACGTTGGTCTACTATTAGTAAAAATAAGAGTAGCAGAGGTGAGAATGTTTCGTTGGATAAGTGAGGACACGAGAAATGACAAGATTAAGAACGAGGATATCCGAGTTAAAGTAAGAGTAACCGCAATTGAAGATAAGACGAGAGAAAATCAATTAAGGTGATTTGGACATGTGAACCGAAAAGCCACAGATACTCCAGTTAGAACATGCGATTATGAGACAAAGACTGAGGGCAAAAAGGATAGATGGAGACTTAGGAAGATTTCGAAAGAGATTCTAGGAAAAGACTTGGAGTACTTGGAGTTAACAAAAGACTTGTCGTAAAATTAAGCGCAATGAAATTTTAGAATTCATATAGCCTACCCCACTTAATGAAATAAAGATTTGTTATTATCGATGTACTATCTAATGTACTAAATGATGTGTGATGTCATATTTAATACATCCATGATCCATGTAGTACAAAAATGTCGTTTTCCAAACATCAACTATTACAAAATGTTTTGGAGCTATCTGTCATCTAATTTATCGGTTAATTAGATTATTTTGCTATTATAAAATGTTTTGGAGGCATCTGTATAGACTTTAGATATATGCCAACTGCAAAGGTTGATAGGGCATCTGTATATTTTATAATTACCAGTGCTTAGGTGGCCTCACTTAATCGACTCACGTACGTCCAGCCAGCCTCTCATTTTCTTTTCAGTTTAAACCTAATCAAAGTGTACGAAACGTTAATGCTACTAATTAATAATTTGGAATTTTTGTACCAAATACATGCCTCATCCAATCAAAACACTGTGTCCAGCTCTCGCTTTCTCATGTTTTCTGTGTATTGTTAATGGTTGGAATACATCCCTCCCTCAAAGAAGAAATCAGTACTTAATTGAGCAAGTTTCACCAATCAACATTGGGTGAATACTGATTAATTAATGATTAAACATGGAAGTCAAACTTGTGAGCAATTTCTAATGAAAAACTCTTAAGGCATCAGTTTGATGTTTAGAACTGGACTTTCATGGATAATCCAGAAGACTTAAAAGTATATTGACGTTTATTTTGAAGGAATCAGATAGAGATTAGATACGAAAGGAATTAATTTATCGCTTTTGATCTATTTCGGGGAATTAGAATAAATAAGTTTCGTTAATGAGTAATCTATATTATCTTCAAGTTAGACACAATTTTATCTCTTTCTTCAACATACTTTGAATATAATGGATTATCTGTTCCAATCCAGTCCTAAGAAACAAAAGAAGCATTGAGCTAATTAAGTGGATACAGAGAAATAGTTGTCGATGTTTGTTGAAAGAGAGTGACCGTCAGATAGGGAAACATGCAAAAGGAGAGTTGGCATCAGGCAATATCCTTGAATGAGAAAGAGTTTCAAGAGAGCGATCGAGATACTGATTACAGTGCATGCAGCCTTGATGGTATGTTATGGAGGATGATATGTGTGAAGGAATGAAGAAAATATTGAGAAGAGGATCATCACTAAAAATATCAAGCAAGAAAGAATAAAGGAAAAGAAATAAGGAAGACGGGCTATTGCCTTTGTTACTTTGAGATATTTAGCACATTTTTTTGTAACCATTTCATTTGTAATTAGTTTTTAGTTTTTTATCTTTATGCATCTGTTATGGGGAAAGCACATAAGAGAAGGAATGACGAATAAGAGTGGAGAAAGGACAGTCTGATAGATGTAGAAGAAATGTATAAGGTAACGTACACAAATTGAAAACTAAAACAAAAAACTATTTTGAGTTGTGTTTTCGCCTTCGAGATTTTGTGTTCATCTTATTCATCCTCACCTCCCACCACGCTTCTTCATTCATCCATTATCTCCTATACTTTATATCTCAAGCATAAAAAGTGAAAACTAAAAATTAAAAGATGAAATGGTTATCAAATTGACATTTAGATTTTAATCTTTGGATAAATAAGATTTATTTTTCATTAAACCAACTGTTGGATTGAATTTTGATTTTATTCCTTTGATTAATTACATTAGTTTGAATATATATATACACACACATCTAAGAGTAACACGATTAAACACTATGAGTTTGTAATTACCTACGAGAGATTTCGTACCCATTCAAGATAAAGTACCTAATTAGGATGACTAAAATGAAAATCCAATTAACACCCAACTTTAATTAAGTATCTGATTTTCTATTAAGCAGAAATTAAGGGAATCTTATGTTTTGCTAGTTTTGCTAGGTTTTATTAGCTTGGAATGCATATTGCAATTAATTTAGACTGTAAATTCCTGTTTTATTTATCTAGCTAAGCAGATTGTATTATCCCTTCCTTTCAAGTCATTGCAGTGTATTTTATAATTTTCTTTCTTTTAATTACTGCATGCTGATGATGAAACTACGTACGTAATTATCCACCAAAAATGGAAAAAAAAATTAAGAAAAGAAACGAAACAATTCAGAGACAGATCGAGAAGCAATATACATAATTATTGGACATCGATTAATCTCTGATGATAACATGTGCATTATTGCGCATTAGAAAAACATAAACATACCAGCGGATTTTTACATAGCTTGCTTGCTCATACATTATATATGTACGTACTCAAACCTTTAAGGATTTCATCAGCAGCTGATTTAATTTGCTGCTAAATCAAGAGTATACGTACAGTAGAAGTGGAGTACGCATATAGCCATATATATATAGCTACGTATCCCTTTTTTTCAACTCAATGCGGTTTCTTGGCATTGAGATAATTCAATATCTAATACGTACGTACTGCTTCGTGCTTACCAGTATGTACACTTTCAAGACCACTGTTCAATTATTCTTCAGATCCACAGAAGCTAGCCAGCCTCCTCGGGAAAGATCAAGCCCTGTTACAATAATTCTAGCAAAAAAAATTAAAAATTAAACATTAATTATTATATGCATAAAACAATAATTAACAAGAAATGAAAACAATAATTAACAAGAAATAAACATTATTTACTATCTACATATCCCTTTTTACTTCTCATATATTTTTTTAATTTTTAACCATCAGATCGGATGAATTGAAAAATATCAAATAAAGAAATTAACAAAAATACATGAGAAGTAAAAAGAATATGTAGATATCACATCCTAAAAGTTAAAAGAATTACACAGAAGATATGAGCTTCTTCTGTAGTCCACTCTATATATCTTAAACAATTTCCCGGGGCAGAGATCCAAAATTCCAAATATAGCACTAAGACAAGCTACAGTTTAAGCTGATATTTCTACTTTTGGCACTTTTTTAACTGTATCATTGAGATCACATCAAGTATACAGTATACGATAAAATATAATAATATTTTATATATTCCAGCTGGTTCCATGAATCCAAACATTTCTGACTTTTCTTCTGAACCAATTAACTCGTTAAACATGTCATGCATGCAAATAAAGTGAATGAGAAGACTGATGTTATCAGATGATACTACAACCAGCGGGACAAGAGATATTCAACGAGCTATAATCAAGGTAGTTATTTTCCTGGCAGTCATCATGTAAGGTGAAGGAAATGCTAGTCTACAGGTGAAAAAGTGAGCTAACTGGGATTAGTTATATAATAATTTGATTTATATTTTTATTTAAAGAGAATTGAATTTAAATTTTTTTATTTACAAATAAAGAATAATATTATTAAATCGTAATATTATGCAGCAATTTAAGTACTTATCAGACCAAAGGAATAGTAACTTAGGTACTTAGTTTAAGAATTACAACGCAAGTTCTTCATTTTTCATCAGCAAATGAATTTAACAATGGGGAAAATTTTATTTTTATAACACACCCCCAAGGAAAAAAGGGAAAAAAAATAGTAGAATTCTACTGGGAACAATCAATATCCACACGGAATAAATGACAATATACTAGTTATCTATCTGATACCAAGTAATTGTTGCAATCATCTCCTCTGTTCTATGTAAAAAATTACTTACATGAAATAAGGTCACTAAATTTAAGATGCTTTCATTAATTATGACACCAAGTAAAAAAGTTAAAGCATATAAAAATGCGTAATATGTGTGGGACAATGCCACCATTTTTGTGTTATCGGCTCATGTAAGTCTCTCTTTTATATATATATATATATATATATCTCCTCCCAAATATTTGTGATTTTAATTAATTTTATTTATTTTTAAAAACAGTAGTTTCTTATTCCTTCTATTTCTAATTCATTCTATTGAATGCAAACCAGGAACAGAAGTTATTTCTCTTATTAATTATGTGCATATGTGTATGTATATATATGTATGTATGTATGTATGTATATAAGAACTATTTTTTCAAGTATTGACAAATAACATCATGCAGATTAATTACCAATTGTTGATTGAACACTGGAATCTAATTAGGGTTCAAAAGTTCAACTTAGTAATTGACTTTCCCATCATTAGAGATGATATTCTCAGATAGATAAATATATATACACAATTTGTTAATCGTTTCGTTTTGCCTATTAATTAGTATAAACATCATGTTTCTGGCAAAGAAGTGCACCAAAAGCATGATGCCATCTAAGCCAACTAGCCAGATGGTTATATATAGAAGGATCAAATTAATTTAAAGGTTTAGATGTAGATGAGATGACTCTGGCTAAAGTTTGCATTACCAGCAGGATAGAAAGAATAGGGCAGTCTCTCTTTATCTTACCTGGCAAGAAGATCAGAAAAAAAAGGGGATTAGTGTTGGCTCAAGCTTAATTAATACAATAAATATATAAGAGTTATGGTCATAAATTAACCTGGTCTCTTTTTAAATTATCCTGGTGTTTAAACATTGGTTCTTGTTAATTTGAATAATTACTTAATTAGTTACTGGATCTGCACGACTCTACCAATGAATTAAAAAGCAGAAAACTAAAACGAAATGGTTTATATCACTAACTTTGTCCCACCTACACCACAAATAAAGTTTTGCCAGCTATAGCTTGCTCTGCTACTCGTTTAGGAGTACTTAATCCGTGTTTATCTTAATTTGCGCACTTAAATTAAATTTAATTGGCGAAGTTAATGACCAAACTAACTCAAAAATGTATAATATATATGAATGCAAATTATATACCTGAGATCTTCAGCTTCCATTCCATAATCTACTGATAATCTGTACGAATCTTATCCATAAATACGATTACAAACGACTTCAAATCAACGGCCCAGAGTGAGAGCAGCGTTAACGTCGAGCCTCCATGCAAATCCTCCATCGTCCATTCTCCACAAATCACAAGGCACAGTTCGAGAGCACTTGTCCTTACCCACCGTGTACTGCAGCTTTACTTGGCACGCTATTAACGCTGAAGCATCCGCGTACGGCAGTTTCTCTTTCACCACCAACCACACCGCTATCTCCCCTGCGCGCTTCTGCTGGCTCACCATCCTCTTAAACGCCCCGTTCAGCCACTGCACCCTGTTCCGACCGTCCGATATAAAACCAGGACACGTGTCACCCTCCAGATCACTCATCATCCTCGCCGCGTCCCTACTCCTAAAACTTCCAAACGTACCTTGCACATTCATGCATGTGCCTCTCAAGCACTCCACCGTCACCCAAGACTCCACCGCCACCATCTGCCGCATCCCCTCCGTCGGATCTGATCCTCCTCCACCACCCATGTAATTCCTCAACCACATGGGAATTCCTAGGCCTAAGCCCTCATCTTCTTTACCAGTAGGTTTACTATTGTTGTTATTTCTATCGTTATTATTGTCCGTCACCGTAGGATCTAACGGACGCCAAGATTCACCGTTCGATGAGCCGTTGTTATCGTTTTCCTCCGGCAAGAGCTGCAGCGTCGTCACCACGCGCTTAGGATCCTTGTTCTTCGCTGTGCATACATTTTTCTTGGAAACCCTAACGTACTTTCTCTTTCTTCTTGCACTCGTCAAAATAGTGGAAACCGAGTTTTCGTTATTACCAACCTCTCCGGCTCTGTTCGCCACCGGTTTCGGTGCAATCGGCCGAAATCTAAGCATGTTCGCGTTCACGATTGCAGGCTTATCCTGCCCCCCACCATCTCTTCTTTGCATCCGCCGCCGTTCTCCGCCCTCCATATCAACAACCTTTACACAATCTTTCTCTCTCCACTTTCTCTCTCTCGCCGAAATGGAAGCTACGACTAGCGTTTATTATATTAATGGGCGGTAGGCAGAAGTTAGTAACAACGAAACGTGAGAGGAAGCGCGTGTGAAGTAGTACCAACGCCCCTTCCCCACCACGGGCTAGGGTTACAGCTCCGAAACAACGACGGGTTCCAAGTGGTTAAAACCTTTTCCCCCCCAGTGGAGCCCACTATAACTCATGTCCCTCTCTCCCATCCAATGAGGGAGCACTATGTGTCAGCCACTTTCAAAAGCAGACGTCGACGTGGGGCTGCCTCGAGCATAGCGTACTTCTGTTGCCTTTGGGGAGGTTCGAGATATCAAATACGTGCTCGTCTTCCATTCGCCAAGAACATCAAAATTCGGTTTGCGAAAGAGTAACATTAAAAGTTTACACGCGAGACACACCGCGTGACGCGCACTCTCGCCTGGACGGGCTCTAACGCACGCCAGCAATTAGAAGGGTAGGCGAACGACGTGGAGTTTGTGCGAGTGAGAGAGATAAAATTGGTGCTTTTACGATATGGACGCGTGGTTGGTCGGATGGACAAGTGAATCTTTGGGCAAGATTTTTTAGGTTTATTTTGGGTTTAATTTCCATTTATGGAATAGAAAATTTTCCAATATTGGATACCTGTGATCGAGCGCTGCCACGTGATACCTGTGATCAAGTGCTGCCACGTGTTCTTAAAATATCTGCTGTAAATCCGTAGCTTTTTATTTGTCAAAGTTGTAAATTCATAGCTAGATCTACTATTTCTGATAGTATTATTTAATAAAAAAAATTAATGAAAATAATTTCAAAATTTTGTATTTTAACTAAAAGTTATCTAATAATTTTATTTAATAATAAAGATAAAAAAAACATAAAATATAAATATGTGTGCCCCGCATGCGTTAAGTTTCATAAACAAGGTAGTACAGTTAAGTTTTATAAACAGTGTAGTACCATTAAGTTTTATAAACAATCTAGTAACGTTAAGTTTCATAAACAATATAGTATTGTTAAGGTTCATAAACAATGTAGTAAGTTTCATAAACAATCTAGTACCGTTAAGTTTCATAAAAAATGTAATAAATTTCATAAACAGTGTAGTACCATTAAGTTTCATAAACAGTGTAGCAAATTTCATAAACAGCGTAGTCAGTTTCATAAATAGTATGTGTGAGGACACACGGATCCGGCGTGTCATTTTTTTTTAATTTTTTAATATTAAAATTATATCCTTACCATTAATTTTAAGTTCTTTTGTCATTTTTATTAAAGTTCAAGAAATTTTCATTAAAATTTAAGTCTTTTTCATTAAATAAAGTTATAGCATGATTTTTTGTTAAAATAAACTTAGGCCAAATCCTTTTCTTGAAAGTTTCATATTTTTAATTGTACAAATTTACCAATATAAGAAAGTAAATATAACATGTATAACCTGGAAAATTCGCAAAATAATTTAAAATGTACTGTTTCAATTAACTAAAGACTTTCCTGTTCTAATTCGACTTACGGATTGAGCAAAACACAATGCTATCAATGTCGGACGGAGTTGGATTCCTCTCCTTCTTAATGCAGAACAATTCTTTGTAAATATAGATCCAAAGAGTATCGTTCCATAAGAACATTTTTTTGAAAACAAAAACGAACATTTTAAAATCTAAGACACATTTCGTCACCTAAAAAAAAAAAAGACAAATTCATTATTTTATAGTTGCAAGAGAAGGTTCATAACTATATATATATATATATAGTCTCTTTCCGTTTAGCAATCCTTCACAAGCTTACTCATATATACATTAACTGTGGTATATGCTCATCATAAACTTTCTAAGCTACCATGTGTCCCTTCACTCAAATTATGGTTAACTTTTGTAATTTATTTTTAAAAATTCAAAAATTAAAAACTTAAACAAAAATAGTATTAAAAAACTAAACAGTCGCCCAAAGCAACCACATATCCCTTGCCGTCTACCAAGCCTTATCTCTCTCGCTCCGTTTTCTATGGAGTGTGATATCCATTCCTATTTTTAAATCTCACACATATTTTATTAATTTCTATCATTTAATTTTTTTCTAATTCATTTAATCCTACGATCGAAAATTAAAAATGTATGAAAAGTAAAAAAAAGTTATTCTTTTATTGCTGGGATTGGTGGACATTCGTGTTACAGGTGGAAACGATCTGCATGTAGGCCCCTAGTTTTCTATTTTTTTTTACTTTTTGAGTCGCAGGTCGGGCGATTCTCGTTCTTCCAGTAGATGACCCTGAGCAAGAAGAGGCAGAGCACGACACCACCAGCAAATTCAGTTTGAGGAGGTTGTGGTTGACGGCGACGAGGCCCTTGAGGCCATCGAGGCTGGGGATCGTAAGGAGGGGCACTATGAAGACATGACGACTCTGCGGCGGTGGCGCAGCCGAGGACAACTCACTCCAACGTCAAATATCTGTGCTGATTGTTTTTCAGGTGGTTGTTTTTTTTTTTTTTTTTTTTTTTGGAAAATTTGAGTAGTATGCTTTGCTTTGTGATTAACTTCTGGCGATTTTAATTTGCATTTTTGAAGGGAGAACGATGAACTTGGTTTTATTATTTTAGTTTCAATTGTAGGTCTAATTTTTTATTTTTGGAATAAATTACATAAGTTAATCAATTATAATCAAGTGGGAGAACACATGACAGCCTAAAAAACGTGTGATAAGCATACATCACAGTTAATATGGAAGAGCTAAAATGCTCCCATTATTTTGTAATTGAAGGTTCAGGGTAAGTTTACCGCATTACTGCATATCCATTGAATGATACTATTTCCTAATGCTTTATTTTTTTATTGTTTACATTAGAATTATAAGGTTCCAAGGACAGAATATTGTATATATTTATGTGTAATTTATTTACTAAGTTTGGAGATGCCTATGTTTGGTATATCAGGCTGTATAGCATTACTTTATAAGCTGTTGGACCATCTAAAAGTTGGGCATATACCTAAACTCCGGCCTTGGAGGGATGCCTTAGAGACGTTAGGGCTAGATTGGGGTTAGGCGTAAGAAAGTTTTGTAAAGCAGGTAAGTGTTTAGTAAACTATAGTGTCATAAGTACTTTCAACAAAAAATAAAATGATGGGGGTAGAATTGTGATTACAAAAATTTAATTAATTGGTATTATTTACCTGTCTCCAAAGAAAAAAAAACGCTTTTTAAAGAAAAATGTGCAGAGCTGTTTTAGATCCATGATTTAAAAAAAAAAAAAAATTCATTTACCAAACACAATTAGGACAACAACTTTTTAAGAAACTGCTTTTAAAAAAAATTGAGCAACCTAAAACTAAACCTTTATTTTATCTATTGTGGCATCCATCTATTGTTTCCCTATTTTATAATTATTTATTCCCTTTTCTCCCTTACATGGTTTACCAATTATTTAATAGAAATTAAACTCGTAATTTTAATATATTGAACCAAAAATTTGAAATATATCACCACGCTAGACTCAAAATATTCGACCAATTATAAGAATTTGATTCTTATAAAAAAAATAAAAACTACGTAATTAGTAGAGAAAAATACTACTTAATTATACGTGGGGTTCTTGAAATCATCTCACAACAGGAAAATGTATGACACACAGCAGCCAATAAAAGATAATATTTCCATCAGCTCCTTTAATTTTATATATATATATATATATATATCTTTATCTATATCTATATCCACATAGACGCTAGGTGTGGCTCAAGGAGAGCAACCACGTGTTGCTTTGTTTGGACTTCTCTTCCTCTCCTCCTTTCCCTTTCCATGGTTTTAGATCGAAACAAAAGCTTTTACCTACTACCTGTAAGCTTTCATCACATATTCAGTATTTATTTGACGGATAATGTCTCCGAGACTATATTTTGATTGTGATACAAAATTTTACCAGCCAAGAGTCCCAAAGGAAAAGTAAACCAAAGCTTTTACCCCTGTAATTATATGTCTAGAATTCTATGTTTTGGTAAGTTCGCCTAAGCTCTTATTCATCGTCCGACTAGCACCTGATTTATTTCAGAACCTCGTGTTTTTACACTTACTAGTAAAAGTGACACATATAAAGACTTTATCATGAGAGATTGAGCTTTGTTCCCTGTGCGAGTTAGTTAGTCTATCGTTTAGTAGTTTGCTTTATTCAAAGGTTTATATTAAAAACCAGAATTAATAAACATATACCTGATTTTTATTAGCACCTTCTGCTCCCTCCAGTTCTGCTCCTTCTAGTTTAAAGACCCAAACCAAGCGCCGCCTTAATATCCAGCCTCCAAGCCCACCCACACTCCATCCTCCACACATCGCACGGCACCGTCTTCGAGCACTTCTCCTTCTGCAACGTGGAGTACTGCAGCCTCAACCGGCAACTGAACATCGGGTGAGCGTACGGCAGGCTCTCCTTCGTAGCCAGCCACACCACAACCTCCGCCGGCGGCGACTGCCCTTCCACATAGCTCACCATCCTCTTGTAGGCATCGTTCACCCACTGCACTTTGTTAGAGCCGTCCGATATAAACCCCGGACACGTGTCTTTATCCAAACTCTTCATTTTCTCCATGTCCGTATACCCTAACCCTCGTACTTCCATGCACGTGTCTGTCACGCTTTCCACCGTCACCCACGACTCCACCGCCGCCACACGAGGCACCACCGCCGCACGATCTGTCCTGGACAGGCTGTCCTCGTTCCAGACGGACCGGTTCATCTTAGGGTTTAGGTTCATCCACGTAGGAATCTCCCTGTTATGCCAAGATCCACTACCTGAAAAACCTAGAGAGTCTGTTTTTTCCGGCATCAGTGGAAGAGTGACGACATCCGTCGGATTATCATCAGTCGAAGATCCACTGTTGATTAATTTTCTAGTGCTGTTATTATTCTTAGGGTCCTTCGTGACCCTAATGTACTTCCTCTTGACTCTCTTGCTTGCAGAAAGGACGGTTTTACCATCCACCGAAGCCGGACCGGAGAAAGAGCCGCCAGCCGCCGGTTTCGGAGCGATCGGCCGGAATCTGAGCATTATCTGGTTGATTATCGTCTTATCCGGAGCACCAGTCTCACCGCCTGCCACGCGCCATCCATCTCCGGCGTCCATCCACCCTCCTCGTACGATGTTCCCCTCCTCTCCCTCGGATGCCTGATCTCTGTCTGTCTGTCTCTCTCTCTCTCTCTCCTTTCTCTCTCTATCTCTCTCTCTCTCTCTCTCGTCTCCGGAGGACAGAAGCGATAATCATAGCAGTAGCGTGGTGGCTGGGTGCGGAACCACCACGTGTCTAGGGCACCACTCCAGCAGTTGCGACTACCCATTGGCGGATTCGTTTGCTTGCAGGGCCCGCCTAAAGTTTGGCGTATCTAGGAAGAATTTATATATATATAACACATAAGATGTATATATATATATATATATATGTTCTTTGAGTAATGTTAAGAAAACTAAATTTGAACATTAAATTTTAAAAATTAGAGAACATGTAAGTTGATGATTGATTTATTACTTAAACGTTAAAAGACGTGTTCATTTCTATTGATAACACATCTTTTAGTTTATAATTTTAGTTTTTAAATTTAGTATCTCTATCCTTACTTATATTATTTTATGTGTCGTGATAAGCGTTGACGACGTAATTGGACCAATTGGTATGTCTTATGTATTAAGCTATACTAAAAACAAATACACAAGTTAACACATTGGTAGTGTTACGAACACATTTATTTTATTCTCATATAACCTTTTTAATTTTTTACAGTGAAATCTAATAAATTAAAGAGGATTAATATAAAGAAAGTTGTTTCATCATAAAATTAAGTGACAAATTAAGAGTAGTCTAATTTTTTGTAAGTGCTTGCATGTTTGGTCATACGTGGTGAATTTTAAAGTCTAATAGGTGGATAACATAAAAAGTGTGGCATAGAGCACGTGTGGCCATTAAGGTTCACATGTGAGCAAACTTACTCTAATACCGTGAAGAAAATTGAGAATTTCATTATAAAATCAATTAGTAATATAAGAAGTACCCAGCTTCTCATAAGCCCTTACATAATTTGGTCATTCAGCAATGTATGATTGTGTTCTCACATTATCAACAACAAACAAAAAGTACAATGATGTTTGAGAGGTAAAAATGACTGTGTCAACAATCCTGCTCTTGTATGTAATAATATAAAATATACACTAAGTTTGTTGGTATATAACAAGAATGACTTACATAAAATAGATTTACTACCATTATAACTTCTTAATCCGAATCATATCATATTTAATTTTATTTGTTCATACAAGAAATTATTCGATAAACACATTTCATATAAGTTGTTCTCGTGCATTAAAAGTATAATTGAGTTCCATGTTCTGGAGTTCTGAGTTGGACCCACATGTTGGCCAACCAGGCATCTGAGGGTGCGAAGCACTCGCACAAAAAGGAGGGACACGTGGAGTTACGTTAGGGAGAAAGTATCATGTTTTCCAACCGAAGTGGAAATTGAAGTTTCCTACTTTGTGATTGAGAACGTTCGAGAATGTCCACACGTGTACCAACGAGATTAGCCAAAACAAGTAATATGGTCTTTCAGCACAGTTGAGGAATGTGGGTGGCACGGTGGCCCGGAAGTGCGTGACGTTTGCGGACCAGGGTGTTGGTTTGACGGGACGACTTGATTGGAGGAGTGGTCGGACTGGACCACCTGACTTTTACTGCAATTCATGAGCGCATCGACGCGTGGATTGTTTCGAGAGATGACAGTCAGACAAATGCATCACCTTTTATAAGCCAATTATATGTACTAGCAGATATATGAATAATTTTATTTTATTTTTTGTTTTTTATTAAGTAATTTGATTAGTTTTTAAAATGTTAAAAAGTGTATATTTTATATTAATTTTACATAATTATTATTTTATCCTTCTTATGTAAATATTATGTATTAAAAGTGAAAGTAAAACAAGAAAAAATAGGGATATGATTGTTATTTTCTCAAAAGATGCAAATTACTATTTTGCCCTCCTTTTGTAAGTATTGTGTATCAAAAGTGAGGGCAAAATAGGAAAAAGGGGGCAAAAGATGCAAAATTACTAGTTTGCCCTCCATGTGTAAGTATTATGTATCAAAAGTAAGGGCAAAATTGGAAAAAAAAAGTGGCAAAAAGTTGACAAGGAGGGTTCTGTTGTTGAAACATATAGACAAAAAGCTTACACTTGTCTTTGTTTTATCAACACTAGCCGATGAGCACACACTTTGTGTGTGTGAACAATTTTATTTTATTTTTTATTTTTTTATTAAGGAGTGTGATTAGTTTTTGAAATTTAAAAAAGTGCATATTTTATCTTAATATTACATAATTACTGTTTTGTTCTCTTTATGTAAATATTGTGTATCAAAAGTGAGGGTAAAATAAGAAAAATAGGGATATGAGCGTCATTTTCTCAAAAGATACAAAATTACTATTTTGCCCTCTTTGTGCAAGTATTTTGTATCGAAAGTGGGGGCAAAATTGGAAAAAAAATTTGACAAGGAGGGTTCTTTTAATAATAGTGTGGGTGTGTGTGTATTTTTTAGTTCGAACTTGGAAGTGCTTAATTAAGAAATGAGAGATTTTAAGATGTCACCTATTGTATAATTAAGGTGTTTATTATGTGACTCTTATGAGATCAGGTGTAGCCGAAATATCAAGAATTTTACACTTTTGTAAGAGTCTAATAGGTGTTTTACGAATGACAAATGACATATGTTAGATTAAGTTTTTGACATATGTAGGCCAAAATTAGCAAGTGCCTACTAAGTGTTTGACGAAATGGTCTAATAAAACATTTTTGATTTATATCATGATCTATTATTAAATAATTATGACTCCACCCCAAGTGGTGTACATATTTCATCGCTAAAAAAAAAATGACAGTTTTAACGAAACATTATCGGTATTGTTTACTTTTAACGAAAAATTATATTTTTACTTTTATTTGGTACTATTCACTACACCTTTATTTGTCTTTTTTCATTAAAACTATTTTTTTAATTTTTCGTTAGTTTTCTTAAAATAATTTAGAAAGTAATTTTGGACACCGATTTTCTCCTCATGCAAAACCTTGGTATCTTTGACTTTTGCGTTGAACGAAGCGAAGAAGAACGGGAGAATAGAAATAAATGCGTACCAAATGTAGACAGACATGTGCATAAATTAGGGACCATTATTTTACTTGTACGAATTAAACAGAGGTGGAAGCACTTGAGAATCATAATTTGTAGGGAACAAATGTTGCCACGTGGGTCTCTGACAGATAAGGGTCATGAGTCAGCCTCAATCAGTAATCTCATGCCTCATGCCTGTGATTCGCCACCAATCCATCTCACATCTCATCCTGATTCCTCACGTCTTCTAGAATTTAATATTGGATTGGGCTTTATGGAGACTATGGGCCTGATAGAGTTGGGCTACACTTTAGCATCTTTCTAAATAGAGAGCCCATTTATGGACCTTTCCGAAAACAGCTGCTCTACTAGCTATTAGCTAACTATAACATCAAACTAAGTGCCCGAATCTCTCTCGCTCGAACAATCTGGATTTTCTAGTTCTTACGCACCAAAGAGTAAGGTCAGGATAGGATCCAAAATTAGAAATGACAAATCCTTCGTCCAATAATGCATTACCACGTAGAGAAAAAACTCACACAAAACAATACTTTGTTAGATCCCGACATTATGTGGCGGTGAACCAATTCTATAAAAGTCTTTTGCCCACTTTTGGTATTATTTGTTACTTGGGCGTTGCACCCAAAAAATATAAAATAAAATAAAATAATTGTCTTCAATCTGAAAAATGGAACAATATATACTTATACACATGAAGACTAACTGTAATCCAAAGAGTAGAATTTGGCACTTGAAGAAAATTTAATCAAAATTCACATGCCCAAGTAAGGAAAAAAAAATTAAATATTCCTTGCGTATGGAGTAGCTTATTCTCTCTTAAAACGACACTCCTAGGGTCACTCCATCACCAATTTCGGATTCGAGCCAATTTGACATGGAAAGAAAAGAAAGCCTTTGATTACAATGTGAAAAAAAAAAATTATTTCCAAAACAGGTCCTCCCAGAAGCAAAACATTGAAAGAAACCGAAGTAAGGCGGCTTAGTTGACAACGTCGAGAACCAGCTTGCGGGACTTGAGAACTGACCACTTCAAGCGCCGGTAGTATGCAGCTTGAAGTAGCGCCAGAGAGAGAACAAAGATCCATTTGAATCCCATCTGCATTTTCAAGGCTCATCGTGTCAGGATTTAAATAGTTTCAGGCTTTCACCATTGTCAATGAGGGAAATTGCAAAATGAAACTTACGAGTTTTCGCTCTTCCATTTCTGGTTCTGCGGCCCATGTCAAGAATGACACAACATCTTTCCCCATCTGCAACATAGCAATATTCGATTAGTTTGAGCAACCATTCAGAAATAAGATTCGCACGTAATATATACAGATACTTTAACCATAAACCAACCTGAGCCTCAGTTGCAGGAGTACCATCTTCGTACTCAACAGCACCATCATTAAGCATTTTAGGCATAGCAATTGCTCCCCCAGGAAAGTACGGATTATAGTGCAGGCCATCTCGGATCTACAAAGACCAGGTAACATTTTGCAGTTGACAAGAATTAGAGGACATCACCTCCATTTCAAAGAACCACAAATTCGCAAACTCCATAAATAAACATAATTCTCAGTAGGATGGAACTAAACAACAGATTGATGTTCACCATTCAAATCTAATCTAATATAATTACAACACTGATTGATGCAAACACCGGACACAGCCAAACAACAAATTAGCAACGACAACAGCACAACACAACAGGGACCAGAGGCCCAACAAACATACAAAATGTTATTTCCATTTTAGTCATAACTCAGAAATAGATGGGGTATTAGTTGGCTTCGTAAATGGCCATATATACATTTTGCAATAGTTCTACAAAATCAGGATAGTGCAAATTCATATAAACATGTAAGCCTTCTTTCTTTTTCACGACATCGACAAATTTTTTTCAGAATAAATTTAAGAATAGAAGTTACCTGAACACCAGCTGGAGGATCACGGTAACCGGTGAGAAGGGCAAATACATAATTCTGACCATTGTGACGAGCCTGCAAGGATATGGGTGAGATATTTCCACGGGAAATACAAAAATACAAATCAATAAGAATTTATTAGCAGAAGACTGAGAGCACCTTTGTAATAAGACTCAAATCAGGAGGATATGCTCCACCATTAGCAAACCTAGCTGCCTGCTCATTTGCATATGGCTGCGGGAATCGATCACTAAGTTTACCAGGGCGAGTAAACAACTCACCCTCGTCGTTCGGCCCATCAGTTACCTCAATCTCAGCTGCCATAGCCTTTGTCTCCTCTTCCGTATAAGCAACACCCACCAAATCACGGTAGGATATTAGAGACATGGAATGGCAGGATGCACAGACTTGTGTGTAAACCTGATGACCACGACGAATCCTGCAAGTAGAAAAATTGAACTTCAACCATCAACAACCCACATCATGATATAACATTTCAGATACAATATATATGGGATTCTTGCTTGAAGGGTACCAGAGTGTAGGGGAAAATCTGAAGTCTAGAGATATAAACCAAAACATTCGGCAAAAAACCACAGAGCTCAAAATATTATAAGACTTGACAGAGCTCAAAATATTATAAGACTTGACACCTTTAAGCTTCGGTTGCATCAAGTAAAAAACAACTTCTATTCACAAGAAATAAATAATCAAAAAGACACACACACACACGTCATGGATTCTGTTTTAACTCACGAAGCATGATCATATGAGCTAAGGATTCCTGCGTGAGGCCAGGGGTAGTTTGGGCTCTCTAATCCGTGCTCAGCCTCATCCGCAGATGCAACAGTTGCAAAACTTAACAGTCCTGAAACACCTGCTCCAAGGAGCGCAAGTGCTCTGAGGGACCTTGCCCCAGCAGAGCCAGCATCACCTTTCTTATGTATTAGGGAAGCCAATAATGGAGAGGCCTGCAATTAAGTGGCATACAACAACCATTATTATGCTAATCTAGAACTAAGATTTACGATATTTCCACAAGAAAAAAGGTAAAAAGAGACTTAAGTTAGATACGGAGTTACTAACATATATGATCGATTTCCTTCTTTTCAAAAAATTTAAATGGCAAAATGCAAATGGCATTTACTCTAAAAAGCATACATAACTCACAAATGAAAGTTAAACTAACATAAGCCTAACAATTTCCGGATGCTACCATAAATTTCAAATTAAGTAATGTAGAGCGTCACGACTGGAAACGTTGAATGCCAAAGAAAACAAAAAGGACAACGAGGTGGGACGAAGATCTTACAGTACAATGAGACTGAAGCTTCCTCCTCAATAACTGGTGGATCGCTCCTCCAGCCATTTCAGTCAATATTCCTGTCAATTACCGAAATCCCAAAACATAAATAAAATTGCACAACTCATTTGCTGAAATTAAACCTCCAATTGAACAATGGAACTGCGCACACTAACAAAATAACGATACCAAAATAACTGCAACAAAACGAAATATAATTCTGCAACAATTCAAAGAATACATAATTTAAAAAAAAAATACGGAAACAAAGCACTGTAAGATCAATCACCGAAACAGAATCGCGGGTACCATTTTTCGATTGGAACAAACATAAAGTTCAAATTTTGACCGCAGTAATAGTTGAAATTTGGATTGGAACGATCACAGATAAACAGACACGAACCCTAAGTCGAAAGGGGAGCACAGATCTGGGGAGGCATCAGAAAGAGAGAGGGAAAAAGAGAGAGAGAGAGGGATTGAATAGGAACTCACAGTGGGAAAGCGACGTCGTCTGAGATAGAACTGTCAAGGAGCTGCCGGAGCTCGGAGATCGAAATGAAGGAGGAGAAGCAGCAGCCGAGGAGGAGGACCTTAAGAACTGTTCCTTCGTTCGTTGTATGCGAGAGAAAATGTGGAACTACGCCTTTTACCACACGCTCCTCTCTCTCTCTCTCTCCCTCTCCTCTTTCGTTGTAGCCTGATAGAATCGTGGGCCAATGGTGGGCTGAATAGCCCATGTGTGGGACCCATCGGCTTCTGTTTATGGGCCGGGCTTTTACGGTAATCCACGGTTAAAAACCGCGCCATGGTTTCCTGTGTTTTCGGCCGCAAGCCACGGTTTCTTTTGAGGGACCGTCGTTTTCGAATTATAATTCATGGTTTGTGATTGTGAATCTGTGATGAACAAAATAATACAATTAATTTTAAGAAAAAACTGAAATTAAAAAATTTCAAATATTGGGTTTAAAAGTTGGCCTGGACCTATGCCTAAGGTACAGAGAGGGCTTATTATGGATGGTGCTGTTAGGGCCCATGAACGTTGCTAGTAAGTAGTCGAATATGGTGTCGACCAATCATGAGAATGAGAAAAACTTGTGAAGGGGCACTTAAATCTGTTAGTTGGGTCATACTTCGAGGGATGTATTCAATTGAAATTTTAAGAGGTTTTAAGTTTTTTAATGAATTTAGGGGTATTCAATTAGGATTTTTAGTAATTCTCTGAAATTCAATATGTATTCAATAAGGATTTTAATAGGATTTTAAGATAGTTTATTAAAATCCTTAGAAATCTAGGTGTATTCAATTAGGATTTTAAAAAAGTTCATAACATTCCAGGTGTATACAATTATAATTTGATATTATAGAATTTCACGAAGTTGAGGAACAAAATCATATTAATTAAGGGAAGTGTGATTGACATTTCAAAAATCTCATTCTACATTTCTCACAAGTGTATTTTTGTTTCAAATATAGAAAATTTGGAGTGTAGAATAAGATTTTTGGACTGCCATTAACAATTCCCTTAATTAATTTTAAGAAAAACACAAATGGCCTTTTACCACAGTGATACAAAGGTGTTGAGCTATTGTATGATGACGTTAATTTAACAAAATTTATTGTTTGAAAAGAAAAAAAAAAAAGTTGACAAAAAACAAAAACTTAAAATTTTCAAATATTAGGCTTGAAAGTTGGACTAGAGCTGTACCAATGGTATGGAGTGTCGACCAATAATGAGAAGAGAAAATTTTGTGTAGGGATGCTTAAATCTGTTAGTTCGGTCATACTTCACCTCAAAATGTGAAAATTTGATTAAAAAAAAATTTGAAAATTTTGAGTTTTAACGATAATGATAAAATAAAAGGTCGAATGAATAGTAATAAGATTAACTTTTTAGTACAAAAATATAATTTTTCGCTAAAAAAGAAGAAAAAAAGAGCAACTAATGTCTTAGAAGTTGGCACCATGACAACTTGACATTAAAATTTCTCCAAGTCCTGTCTCGGACTGTTTCATCAGAAGATGTCAGACCACCTGATGAGATAGTGTGACATGCTCAATTTACTTTTTAGCTAGGTGCCCATTAACTATATATTGACATGTAAATAGTCGAAAGAGAAACGACTTTCGTACATGAAATTTTTCTATAGTAACTTATGTTTGTTTCAAGAGTAATGGTAGACAAATTTTTTAAATCAAAATTTTAAAAGGAGTTTTAACGAAGTACTAATCGGTTCACTTTTAACGAAAAATCGTATTTTTATTTTTTTCTGGTACTATTCACTATACATTTATTTGTCATTTTTTATTAAAACTAAAGTTTTTTGAATTTTTCGTTAGTTTTTCAGGTTTTAAATTGTATTACGTTTCACCAATAAAAAAGTAAGTATGTTAATCAACAATTACATACTAATCCAATCATCAGAAATCACGGCATATAGTTTATAAAATTATATTTAAAATTTTGTGTCCCTACGTTACCCTTATATATTAAAACAAATAAATAAACACTGAATATCAGAAAATAATAAATAAATAATTAAATTGTTTGTTCATCATGTATCATCCTATAAAATGTTCTGAGCTGTGAGCTGTGAGAGCGAGTCCACACAACACCACCACCAACGCCAAACAGTATCTTTTCCCTCCAATCGGATTTACGCTGCCAAATTCCGCGCTCTTATCCCTCCCACTCCCCCCTCACTCCCCCTCTCTCTCTCCCTGTGAATTTTTCAAATCCCAACCCTCCGCCATGGAGCTCACTCCTCCGCCCCACCGTTGCATTTGGTCCTCGCCGATTCGTTCGTCCTCCTCCTCGTACCGACCTCTCCTCGTTTCAATTTCGCCTCGGAAGACCAAGCTCCTCAGGTCCGTACCTTCTTTTGGATCGATTCGCCGGAGAAATCTGTGCTCCGCCTCCAGCTCCGAGACGTTGGTTGGGTCGCGGAAGGAGGACGGCGGCAAGCAGAGTCAGGCGGTGAGCAAGAAAGACGAGGAGGAAGACTTGAAATCTTGGATGCACAAGAACGGGCTGCCTCCTTGCAAGGTCGTGCTCAAAGACAAACCTTCCTACGACGAGAAGCTCCGGCCCATTCATTACGTAGCTGCCAGCGAAGATCTTGAGGTGATGAGACTCTGAATTTTCAATTTCTGTAATGTAATTCATAAAGTTCATTGGGTTTTTGTTCTTTGAGTTTCATAAAGATCTTGAGGTGATGGGTTTTGATTTTTATGTTCTTTGAATTGTTGTGATTGCTAGGTTGGTGATGTCGCATTTTCGGTGCCGGATTCTTTAGTTGTAACTCTCAAGAGAGTGTTGGGGAACGAAACAATTGGTAATGTTCATTGTCTATTGTTTGATTTCTTGACTTTTCTAATGCATGTTCATAGCCGATGGGATATGGGGGGCATACATTAATGTGCAGGATGCTTGTCTTATTGTGCAGCTGAATTATTAACTACGAACAAATTATCGGAATTGGCATGCTTGGCATTGTATCTGATGTACGAGAAGAAACAAGGAAAGAAGTCATTTTGGTATCCCTATATAAGAGAGCTCGATCGTCAGCGAGGGAGGGGTCAATTGGCGGTGGAATCACCCCTTTTATGGTCAGAAGCTGAACTGGCTTATCTTACAGGCAGCCCCACAAAGGTATCTTATGCTACGATCGCTGTACATGCAAGTTTAAGTAAGTTATGGAATTATTCAGTATTTCAAAATGTTCTTACCCTACATTCTTGTGGTGATGAATCAGGCTGACGTTCGTGCAAGGGCCGAAGGAATTAAAAGAGAATATAATGAGCTTGACACTGTCTGGTTTATGGCTGGTTCCCTATTTCAGGTATTACTCAAGTGTATTTGATTGGCACTAGTGTTGTAGCCAATGATATGGACTTAAATTTTCTTCATTTTGCAGCAATACCCATATGATATTCCTACGGAGGCCTTCCCATTTGAGATATTCAAACAAGCTTTTGTTGCAGTTCAGTCTTGTGTAGTGCATTTGCAGGTAAGTTCTTCATTCTTTCGTCAATATATTTTCTTGTTACAATTAACCAACGCAAGATAAGAAAAGGGTAAAACGAGTTTCTTAAGTGCTCCACGTCGCCTCTTTGTGCTATGTGTTTCTAAATCAAGCCATCTGGATTTCTTACATTTGTTTCCCTTTCCGACGCAGAAAGTTAGTTTGGCTCAAAGATTTGCTTTGGTTCCTCTTGGGCCCCCATTGTTAGCTTACGGAAGCAACTGTAGAGCAATGTTGACGGCTGTTGATGGTGCTGTTCAACTAGTGGTCGATCGGCCATATAAGGCAGGGGAGTCTATTGTTGTGTGGTATGTTATTTGAACTTTTCAAGATTTTGTAGCCATAGCGTGGCCTTATCATGTTACTTCAGTGTAGAAATCATAAAACTGTAATTTTGTAAAATATTATAGGTGTGGACCACAGCCTAATTCAAAGTTGCTTATAAACTATGGTTTTGTTGACGAAGATAATTCTTATGACCGTTTGGTGGTTGAGGTAAATTCTGGACAATTTCATAAGCTTGCAGGTCTGTTCATGTCCAATGTGTATGTGTTTGAAATATCCCATATGTCCTATGTGTTCCAGGCAGCTTTGAACACTGAGGATCCACAATATCAAGATAAAAGAATGGTTGCTCAAAGAAATGGAAAATTATCAGTACAAACTTTTCAGGTGTGTACTTAAAACTATTTCCCTTAAGAAAGTTATAACACAATTTTCTACATTAGTCTTTAATCTGCCTCATTGCTTTCAGGTATATGTGGGAAAGGAAAAGGAAACGGTCTCCGATATGCTTCCTTATCTGCGACTGGGCTATGTTTCAGATCCTTCAGAGATGCAATCTGTTATCTCCTCTCAAGGTCCAATTTGTCCAGTAAGTTAACTTTTCTGTTAAGAGCAAAGTGATTTTCATCAGTAGAATTTGATGGCACTACTCCATAAGAGACTGGAACGTAGAACATTTGGGGACCTTGTTAAGGTTTAATAAACATGCTAAAGGTTGTTATTGTCAAGTTATCTGGCATGTGGTTGTTGATATATACTATGCCTATGATTGTATGGAATTCAAAATTATTCGATTAACTGGTGAATATGTATCTTGTCTTTAATGAAGCCAAAAAATTAATGGTGATAAATGACATAGACTGCTGGATGTTATAAACTTAATAGGTGAGTCCTTGTATGGAACGAGCGGTGTTGGACCAACTTGCTGATTATTTTAGAACACGGCTGGCTGGCTATCCAACTACATTGAGTGAAGATGATTCTTTGGTAATCTTGGCTCTGTCAAATTAGTAGTGGTACCAGGTTATTGCTAGCTGAATGCAAATTAATATTCTCACTCTTGTGCAGTTGGCAGATGCTAATTTGAATCCGAAGAAGCGAGTTGCTACTCGGCTTGTTAGGTTAGAAAAGAAAATGCTCCATGCATGCCTGAAGGTGGTGGTCGATTTGATAGGCCAGTTACCAGACGACACTGTATCACCATGCCCAGCTCCTTATGCCCCCTTGTTGAAATAAAAAGGTGCGCGTGTTGCTTATTGGTTCAAATGGGAGAATGTAATCCAGTTAAGCTGAAGGAATTTTATGAATCGTTGGGATACAGGAAAGAAAGAGAGTGCGTAGGAATTTTATGAATCGTTGGGATACAGGAAAGATATTTTTTAAAAATATCTGAAAAATGAATGGGTTTGGTTAAATTATGTTGGAATGAACAATCTGAATCTGCAACCGAATGCGAGGAACCTAAAAAACTAAATCTTTTGTTAGAGTTGTATCTTTCTGCTACTAAATCATTATTTGTGTTATTTCCCTTGATAAGATTTTACCGCGTTAGTCCGTTTGCATCTGTTGTCATTGAGGAATTTCTGGATCTTTAATGGTAATTTCTGATTGTTAACAGAATAGAAAAGTTTCATAGTTGAAGGGATGCATCCTACTCAGTTCCTTTCCAAAACTTTTTATCTTTGCAGATGGATCGAAGGAAGCGGTCAACGCATAGGGCAACCAAGGAGAACTGGAATATGTCTGTGGCTCCATCACGCATCAAAGAGGAGAGAATCAGGCATTCTTTTTCAGTAACATGTAAATTCCTTCCCACTTGTTTGTCAACATTCAATATGACCCGTCCCGACACTCTCCATCGTATATTCTCCCGAATTCATTTTCTTCCTCCCTCGGATGAATGGGGTGCCGGAAAAGAGAAACGAAAGGAAATGAAAATGATACGAAGGATGAATGCCTTGATGATTTTGGTAGCTAATGTAATCTTTGGTCGTTCTCTGTAAATGTGAATCAGGACGACCAGTCTCTTAATCCATTTGTGTTCAATGTACATTACTTTGTTCAGAACAAGCATAACCCTTCTCGTAGAAGCTTACTCTGCCTCCGCCATTTTACTCGAATATCTGGGTTGATTGTCGAAAAAACCGATATAAATCGTCGGTTGTAGCTCATGCATCAAAACTTGATTGTTGAGTTCTTGCAAAATCGTTTATGGATGATCAAAAGAAAAGCTCATGTAAAGCATGTTCAAAACTGGTTCTATAACTAGACAGTAGCCAGAGATATCTACTTCTAATCCGGGAGAAAATGACTGAAATTTTTCTATCTCTTTGCAAAATAAGGATCCGAAAAAACAATTCAGTGCTGCAGCATGTTTGTTCATGGCCATTCTCAACTTCAAGTCGATATGTTGGGTGAACCTGCTTAATTCATATGTTAAACTTCTGAGGAACGCTATCATAATCATCGAAGTCAAATCTCTGCCGCTCTCTTCCAGTCTGAACATATAAGCAGGTATTAGTTTGATTGACGAACTAGCTAGTTCAGTAACACTACGGGGGCAATTCACTCTCACCTTTGATAGGAACAAAGGATCAGTTGAGATGTTTTCATCAATAGCGGTCAGCTTCCTTGACAGAGCCATTATCCTGGATGAAGAGGAGGGGAACCGCATTTAAAATGGAAAAAAGCACACCACCTCTCCCGCAGACAAAAGAAAAGAACAATGCAAAATTTAATTGACATTCGGAGAATTTACCTCTGTATTGATGAGTCAATGTGTTCAATCATGTGACAGGTTTTATATTGCTCAGGATCCTCAAGAAATCTAACCATTCCATCCTTCTGGTTGATTGTTGCGAATATCTGACCATCTTCAATCTACACTTTGGTAAAAGAGAACATTAGGGTTCAATACAAAAGATTTGTAATACCGATACTTTATTGCTGCTAATTTTGATTTACCATTTGTAGCACATGCATTTCTGCTTCCTTAGCGCTGTTTAGTTGAACGCTGTTGGCTATATCTTGAAGGGAAAGAGTCAAGTATGTCTGCGTCAGTCTCTGAATGTTTCGCTTATACTGGGAAGATAATACCTGCTTCACCAGTCCAAGATTGTTGTCCTAGAGAAAAACACAATTCGAAAGCCAAATTAAGATGGTTGAAGAATTCAAGTCAGAGACTCGTAGGTTACTGAGGAATCATGTTGCATCCACTTTTTCTTTGACACCATGAATATGAAATACAAATAAAGGAAAAACAACGGGATGAAAACATTAAAAGAACTCACATTTTCATACTTTTCCCTGTGTCTGTCAACCATTGCCTCCAAATGTACAATTTTTCCGCTGACATAGCAATGCGCCAATTCAATGTAGGGCTGCTCAAAAGGGAGTTAAAAAACCAAATAAAGTCATCGGAGCTGGTAAGTTTAAATGCTAGCCTACTATGGAATGCCTGATTATATCAGGATTCAAATAAAACAATCCATTAAAGAAAATACATGCAGCAAAGAGCAGCGCTCAACTTTGCATTACCTGACAATAATTTTTTAGATTCCTCTGACATACTGAGGAGGTGTATTTAGGGAGACTGGTGCAGAACTATCACCACAAAAAGAACAATCATCAAATTATCCTCAAACAAATTTACAGCACAAACTGATGAACTTGTCAAGTCAAAACCGAGTCAAATTAAATGTCAAGGTAGATGGATCTATAAGAAGAAAGGCATACATTCCAATTGTGAATGAGTGAAACCAATATATGCTTTTTGTACGCTTCAACAGCTATTGCATTAAAAGAAGTCATTGGTGATGTTACAACCTGGAAAATACGATTTGCGATTAGAATGGACAAGTAAATCAAACTTCATAAAGAACATAATTTGAAGAGTATAAGAAGGTAAACTGAATATAGATCACAGACATTGTGAAGAAGCTCCAATGCTTTGCGAAAACGCTTTTGTCCGATGCATATCATCCCCCTACAATGAGGTCAAAAGTGAAATAGTGTCAGAAATTTCCTTAGCAACACAAAACCCCCCATAGATTAAAGAATTAAGAAGAAGTGAAACATGTCAAATATGTCAAACGAAGCAAGGACACTTCCAAGAAGAAAATGAAAGTAATTTCCTCAATAATTAAAAACAGCTAACTCAAGTGAAAGCAAACTGAAACAAAGATAACACTGTGTTGAAAGAGCAACTGACCCGTAATAGCAATAGAGAAAAAGATCCCTTGGCTGATCAACCTCAAATATGTCATCATCTAAAACGGAATATCCAACTTTATAGGATTTTGACAACAAACAAAGCAGAAGAAGCTCTGGATGCAAAGAAGTCAAATGTTCTGAGGAGGTCTGAATTTTCTGAATAGCTGTCAGCATCGGTGCCACTCCCCGCAGTGGTGCTTCAAGAAGCATAACATGATCTTTGAACCTCTTGCAAACAGATATGACTGCAAACCAAACAAATCCACAGAAAGAGAAATGAAATATGCAGTTTAACGTTTACGCAAATTAAATAAAAGAGTAAAGATGAATACATTTATCAGGTTGCAAACGAATCTGCTCCACGACACAGGAATTGATAAATCTAGCAATGGGCAGGACCAACGCACTCGCCTGCTCTTTTGAAATCGAACCAGATGAGCATGCCTCCCTGCCACCACATTCACAAACCCATGGTACAGTCAAATTTCCACCAAATTTTCAAATGCTGGTAACTAGCAACCAGGCGGAATCTTAAAAAAATGAACCGCACACTATACATGTTCTCGACAATCAAATTTGTGAACACAATTGCAATTTTCAAGCACTGCCAGAATTCTTAATGCAAATTATGTAAAATCAGATCAAAAGATGTGTCTGAATTCTTTTACTCGATCACCAAACAGTAGATTAGGGCACACAATTATCGCTCCCACATCCCCCAATAATCAAACCCTAACACATTGCGAACGACGCCATCTGACTACACCCTAGGGCATCCAATACTGAAAACAAAATACACACACAAAATTCGAAAACGAGGAGTGTTAGAGTGAAGAAGAGGCTCACAGGATGTAGAGGTATCCGAGAGAGTGAGTGGCGGGGTCGAGCTGGTCGAGAACGGGAAGCAACCGAGTCGACTCGGCGTAGAGCGACTCCTGCGCTTGCTTCAGAAGGACGTGGAGGTGCGAGATGTCGCCGGAGCTCGACAGCCCTTGGATGTTCGTCACCAGAGATTGTATGGCTTCCATGGCTTCCGGTCAAGTTTCCGATTTCTGAGAATCGAAGCGGAAACGAGAGAGAAAGCTTCGGGAGCTCGCTCTGGTTTTTGGTTGTGTGTGTGTGTTATGCGAGTTAAAAACACGATCAACTAAGCACATTAAAATGGGCTATAGGCCCAGTAAAGAAAACAATGTCCATTTGTTGGGCCCATAGTAAAAGTTGGCCCAAAGTGAAGGATCTCTCCCTCTCTCGCTGGATCTTTCTCTTTCGCCCTCGCTTCTCTTTCTCACTCCCAAATTGGTCGACGCCATTGACAACCAGAGAAATCAAGTTCGAGCTTTTCTTCTCTTCTTGCTGTTTGAGGACGAATACCGGAGAGAGAGAGAGATGGCGGACTATCACTTTGTGTACAAGGACGTGGATGGAGCATCGACCCAGTGGGACGACATACAGAGAAAGCTAGGGAACCTTCCACCGAAGCCACCGCCGTTCAAGCCGCCGAAGTTCACACCAGCTCAGGACGAAGCTTCTCTTCCCAAAGACAAGTCCTGGATCGATGAAAAATCCGAGCAGGACCTCGAAGACCTCGAGGACAATCCCGATCTCGACGACGATCGTTTCCTCGAAGAATACAGGTCCTTACAGTTCAATTTTTACCGAATTACTCTTTATTTACTTGAAAATGAAACCGTAAATGTGAAAAATTGGCGGTTTGGACAGGAAGAAGAGGCTGGCGGAGCTGAGAGAAGCAGCCAAGGTTGCGAGGTTCGGATCGGTGGTGCCGATTTCGGGATCGGATTTCGTGCGGGAGGTGTCGCAGGCGCCGCCGGATGTGTGGGTGGTGGTGATTCTGTACAAAGAAGGAATCCCCGAGTGCGGGGTTTTGATGCAGTGTTTGGAAGATTTGGCGACGAAATATCCGGCAACGAAATTCGTCAAGATAATATCGACGGACTGCATTCCGAACTACCCTGATCGGAATGTTCCGACTGTTTTAGTGTACAACAGTGGGAATGTCAAAGCTAATTACGTCGGCTTGCAGAGCTTCGGCCGCAGATGCACTCCTGAAGGTATTTCATTTATGCTTTATTTTATTTATACAAAGCGATAATTATTTAAAACTAATCTAAACTGCGGGAAGAGGATTCGGACTCAATTTCATAGGGAAACACATTCGCTCCAGCTAATGTAGTTACACTATGTCTGCAATGAAATTTGAAGCTTTTTAGTTAACATATGGTTCAGAAGTGCTTTTCAAATCTTAAAGCGGTTTTGGTGTTTTGTGGAAACAAAAATCTATTTCATCAAAAGCTCTTTCAGTCGTTTTAAAAACACTTCCAAACGAGCCATCATAGGTTATGTAGAACACAAAATATTGTGGGAAGTGGATTCAAGTTAACATGGACTGTGAGGAAGTGGAGTTTTTCGTTTTGATAAATCTATTTCATCAAAAGTGCCTTCAGTCATTTTAATGCGAGCCACTTAAAACTCTTTTGAATAAATCTTTCTGTGCTCTGCTGAAATATCAGGTGTGGCATTACTTCTGTGCCAATCAGATCCTGTACTTAATGATGGCCTGAGCGGAAATGATCGGTCGAGGCAAGCTGTGATCGACGGAGTTCGCAAGAGGTTTATAGAGAAGGTTGTAACAGAGCATGAAGACGTTGACGATGGATCCTCGAGCGATTAGAACCTGGGTAACTATATTTTGAGTTTCTGTAATAGTTTGGGTTTAGAACTTTTGCACTCGTTTCTGTAAGAGTTTGAGTTTCGATTGGAATCAGATGATTTGTTTTTTCGTCTTTCTTGTTCTTGTACGGTAGTATTGGTTTCTCCTTCGCGTTAAGCACAATGCACATATCGCCATCATCTCGATTTGGAGCATTCCTCGAATCACAGTCGATATTTGAGCTGCTAATCTTCCAAGAACCTAAAAATAAGCCAGTGGCTCAAAGCAATCCACAATCTCTGTGGATCTTAGTAAAAAATCAACAAAATTCACTCTGAAAACAAAAATGCAACACTATCTTGTATCTCCTACAAACACCAACCCGGCCCTTGGCATCGAAAACTTTCCACCGCAGGCCATCAAGATCAATGCGTCTCAGGCCAGCAAGGGCTTTCTGTACGAACATCAAAGTACATATTCCGTTAAACACAAAGTCTCTCTCAGGACATTCCGTTAAGTTACCGTAGGAATTTGATTAATTTGACAATTAGGATTAAAAAGTCAGTTTGAAACCCAAAATGAGAATCGGGGTTTTCTTTCGGTTTGATCTGAAATGCAACACAGGTTATAAATTAGCAAAGTTTATGACATTTTTTTTTTTAAGTCGAATATCACATGTTTACTTACGTAAAATTAACAATTACTTCGTTCCTTGTTTTCAGATTCATGAATTTTCGAGTGCTGCTAAACACTTTGTGGTTCTCTAATTCCAAATCTTAGAACTCATTTTTGTTTTTAAAATAATTAAAAGCCGTTTCAAAGAAAATATTTTTAAATCCAAAAACACATTAGATGCTTTACTTTTTGTAGAAAACATTTCAAGTACCTTTTAAAAATTCACTTATAACTTTATCAAAATTTGATTCCAAAAATATTTTCACCGAAATGGCTGAAATAAAAACATATTCAAGCAAGTCTTTATTCTTATTCCTTCTCCGCTCAACTTTAATATTATTTGTTGTTTTTACAAAATCAAATATAAAGTATGCGGGAGACTGAAAATAGTACTAAACCAAAATATTTCTAGGATCAAGCATGGTTCGAACCGGTTCAAATTATGGCTACAACCATTCGAGATTCTTTCTGACTGAGCCCGGTTTGGACCGAATTGGTAAATGAGCTTTACAGAATTGGAGATTCAACAAAAATAAGCTCCATGATGGTTGTTGAGAGTCCACCAGAAAGCTTTGAATCTTCAATCAACAATGGCTATAAGCCTATACCTTTCGAAAAAACACCGAAATGTACAACTAATAAACTTGCTGCAAGGGAAATCATACGACTACGAAAACTAGCACAGTCTACAATTTACGCAGGACTCCGACCGCTATGCACGCACGCACGTAGTTTCTGAGGTGCCTCTGTTGACCGTATCATCATCTACCCACGTTTGGTCCCGTTTCGGACGTTTTGAGATCAGTATATCACCATAGGAAACATTTTGCTTCACATTCACATACCCTTGAGTTTTCAACACCTACAGAAAAAGAAAAGATAATGACGTGCTGCACAAGGTTTTGCATCGGCATGTTTGGAAGTTGCAATTTCGGTTCATGAATGTGGCTCGTGGACGTAGTTAAACGAAGATTCTAAACCATATCAGAAAGATCGTACCAGTAGCTCGTAAAACAGCCTTGCATTTTCTTTCTTTGTTCTTCCTTTCGAAACCTCCAACAAGTTCACTTCCTCCTTTCCTTGATTTTTACAATTTGGAAAGTGTGTATGCAAGTACCTTGCGACCATTCTGTATGCACGAAGTTTAACATGTTGAAGAAAAAATTGTACAAGAATGAATAACCCTGACATTTATGCCAAAAAGACTTTCAGGGTGCCGATCCACCATACCTGGTTCTCCCAGACAATCCCTCTGCAACAAAAAAAAAAGGGTTTCGAGATTCAGTTAGTGAGAAAAATATACGAGTAGAAGCTTAGCGTAATGAAAACAATTTGAGACTCTTACCCAGTTGCGGGTTGACTCCTTCGGATGAATCAATGTCCTGGGGCAACATAGAAATAACGAAGTTCGGAAAAGTAAGGAACAGCGAAAGATACAAACTGGTTCAATACTGGAACCACATGAGAAGCAACATAATAACGTGTAGCGGCATCAACACCCTACTTGCTCGTTGCAGACCTTTAGTTTGGTATGTGCGAGCTTGTTACGTGCGCTAAAGATGTTTAGTACCACAAATAGAAAGGTTTAGCGAGATGGCTATGCGGTATGCAAACACAATAATTATTACTATACCTCATTCAACAAATTAAAATCATGTTCCTGATCCCTGTCCAGAAATGGTACTTCTTCTGCATATCCAGATGGGGCAGCTTGCTCCCTGCTGCCCCGGGGTGGCTCCTCTTTCTCTATCCCTCCAAATGTCTCAGGTGTTAAGGTATCCATATCAACAGCGTCAGGGCTCTTTGGAGTCCCAAATGATTTCACTGATTGTGAGCGAAGAACGGGTGTTTCTGGTGCAATTTCTACTTGCTCTGACCTAACACCACTTGGAGATTCGGGTGCATGTAACTTTTCTGGAGGGGAAAATGGTTCTGCAGGTGCTGTAATCTTTAATTTCGTTTTGCAGAAGAGGGATCTAAGTTCTTGCGAAACAGCAGCTGCAAATATATGGTTAGCAACGGTTTCACGAGGACCATGACTGATGAAACATAAAGTAAATAATGATAGAAAATTACCAGGTACCAATGGCTCCGAGAAATCATGGCAAAGATTTGCAATTCGATTGGCTTTCCAGATAGCAAGGGCAGTTTGAGGAACTTTCTTTCTTTTAGAAACCAAGTCACTTGCATCATTTATGCTTTTCCTGATTACCCTGTGAAATTTTTTGTTACAAGTTTACAATCCACGGTCAACTTATAATCCATTGAAACATAAATAAAGACCAAAGCATCCTGAACGATTTTGTCAATACACGAAACAGAAACACTTCAACTAACACATGTAAAGGGGAAGTAAACCGTTACGTACTCATTAGGCAGGACTATCATATCATCCATGACACATTTTCTTTTCCTAGAAAATCGAGCAAACTCCTTAGAAGCCGGTGTATGAATAACCATAAACTTCGGTGCACCTACATTAGGAGAAATTATTTCGGACAAACTTGTTAAGAATGCGTGAAAGCTTTAATTTCGCATATATTGCAAAGCATAAGATGGAATTTAGAAAAGTGACAGGCCACTCGAAATAACGTCCAATTGTGTATGTTATGGTGCAAAATTAGCCCTTTACCACAGACGTATACAACTAAGGAATTGACAATGCTGTACCTGCATCGTGGATTTTGACACCAGGAGTTCCATCACTTGAAACAGAGAAAGGATCTCGATCTTCTTGCATGATAATTTGACGTTCTTTACTATCCGGTGAAATCATCTCGGGTAATTTTTTGGGCTCTCCATCATTATGATTTGCTTGACCAGATGAACAAACAAGTCCTCGAGGTTGCTTCGCCCCATTAAATGTATCAATGTCCATGTACTCTTCTTGAGAAACTGTACAACTCTGCAACTTTTCCATGCCAGCTTCTACGGTGTTTAGATTATGGTCTTGTACTATGTTTGGACATGTCTGACTTTCTGGTTGTACCAACTCTGGTTCCATAACCTCCTCACGATCAATTTGATGATCTTCACTGGATGATCTAAAATGGTGGGAAGGTTCTCTCTCAGTCCCATTGAATGTCTCAAGGTTCAAAACTTCGTGAGACAACCTAAGGTCTTGAAGCTTTTCCCCCGGGTTTGCTTGTCCTCGAATAGCAACTTCAGAAAGTGCTACATTGGGAGCCCTTAACTGTTCTCCATTAGTTTTTTGACCTTCACCAGATGGTTTAACTTGTCTAGGTTCGTCCTCAACTCTAAAAGTTGTTTCTAGGTCAGCGCTTTCTTCTTGGTAGAACATCTTCTCTTGAAACTTCGCCACAACTGCCTCTGACTTGGTTCCACTACTCGATGATCTTAGCTCCATGTCAAAGCCCAACCAGTGAGACGAAAGTATACTGAAATAAGACATACTTGTCAAACATAAGATTAAAGGAAAATATTGCAAAACTAATCTAGAATTTGAGCATCCGGAAAGATTGTACATACTCTTTGACTGGGGTGTCGCAGGCACCAAATTCCTCGTAATCATGCTGCGCAAACACAAACCCAGTCATATATGCATGTTTGCAATACAAATTAATCAAACCTATGAAAATGCCTATGAGGAAATTTGGAAATCATTAAGAACTAATTGTTACATGAAAATGAACGACTTGAAAAAGAAACATGAATAAGATCAAAGTTTAAAGACGAAGATTGATCAAGTGACGTACCATTTCTGAATAAAATTGTCCTCTTCCATTCCCCTGCGCACTATCTGTTTCACATCATGCTGAATCATGTAGAACTGTACAAAAAAGACCAAGTAAAATAGTATTCGAGACCGCAGATTAATACCTTTCAATGTGATTTCTTCATCAGCCACCACATTGCCTCTGTGAATTAAGCGAAAAAGACATGTTAAATACGAGTACTAATACAGGAATATCCTCACACAGTTTTATAAGTTACACAGCTTACCCACTGACATCTTCAATTTCAAGGATCCCCAGATCGAAAGCATCAAGTTCAAATCTGTCAGGTAGGGTAACAGCGTAATAAGGAGCACGCAGCTTATCTGCGCCTGCATTCTTTTTTGTACTGACTACAAATTTGTTGATTTTAACCAGCACTTCACTGCAGTCATCATACAGATATTCAACTTTCTTTGAGTATATTCGAACGACGCCAAGAAGAAGGTAGGCCAGTAACCTGTATGCAACAGCATCCCATTCATCCTGCAAAATTTCATCTGCGGCAACAGAATCCGGTTTTAGGATATTCCAGGCTCAATGCTGAATAACATGAATGATTTTTCCCAACACGAAACCTGATAAACTCGAAGCAAATGTCCTCAACCCTTATGAATGTAACACTTTACAAGGACATAATCCCATCCGAAAACTACCACTCCGAATAAACATGATCGAGTTGAAATAATACTTTTTACTTAAGATTGTGTAATCTGTTAGTCTTCCAGGTTCTGTTTCAAAATCCTTGCTATCATATCCACTTCCCCTTGCATTACCAAAACCCGAAACGCAAGTAAGACTGTCCAAGAAGCAATTTGCATTTTTCTTTTTGCCAATAAGTGAACCATTCCAACTCTTCTGTATATATGATTTGGTTTCTTCTAGCGAAAGACTTTGCGCAAAAGCATTCTAGAATTTATACAATCGACCCCACTTAATGGGATAAGGCTTCGTTGTTGGAAATTTTTCTGGTAACTTCTGTTTCGAAATTTTCTGTAATTTTTTTTTGCAATTTCTCCAAACAACAAAAATTACTACAGCAATAAACTTTTCCCAGATGGTTGATAACAGAGGTTGATGGAAAACCCAGAAACCAGATAACAAAACTGATCAACGTCAATGCAAATATGCATAATTAAGCTCCAAAATATGAGAAGAGAGAGAGAAGAGAGGAAACGAACCGACGGAGGAGGAGATGTCGGTCTGGTTGACCTGCGACCTCTTGAGCTTTTTGAAGGAGTAGGCGGCAACCCAAATGCCGCCCAACGGCCCCTTTCTCGACAGCAGACGCTGCGAGTAGAACATGGTCGCCTTTGAAAAGCTTCAAGCCTTTCACTCTCTGCGATTGGTTAGTGTACTCGCTTCTCTTCAGAGTCGGAGATAGGAGGAGGAAAAAAAAACAGAGGAATGCGGTTATGTCAGCAACCTGCTAACAAATGTATGTACGGGCCACGGAGGGAGGGAGGGAGGGAGGGAGTTAAAAGACAAGAAACGGTCGACTGGTGGTGTAGTGTGCCTTACAAGTTTCAGACCGAAAAAAAAAAAAAAAACAAATTAGCAAAATCATTTTTATTTTCAAAATTAAATGTTAAATTAGTGACAATAAAATATTTAATCACATTTACCAATTTTGGTCATTCGACGGAATAAAAGCGGTTTAACATTTGTATATGTGAATTTGTAAATAGATGTAGTCATATTGGTTAGAATAGATGTTTTCGCTTCAAAACACACGAATTTAGATTCTACTTTTTTACGTTTTCGTAATTTGAATTAATTTAAAATAAAGTAGTACTTATACAAAAGAATAAAATTAAAATGCCAATTAGTTAGCTGACAACTAATTCCCATATATGGTGGGCAGCCAAATTTGAATGCCATACCATTTTTATTACAAATACATAAATGATATTCCTATAAACAAAAATACATAAATGATAGAAAGGAAAGAAATTGGTAGGGTGTAAATTGAATTACCATATTTAAAATAAAAAATTAAAAGGAAAATATCTGAATTTGGAAATAAAAAGTTAAAAATTTATGCTAAGGAAAAGACAGAAGAATGCCAGGAATGAGGATTCTTTCCAGATCTCACTGTGAGGATTCCAGAAATCATCTAATTACGTTTTTTCATCGTACATTGTACGGTCAGCATTCATTATAAATTCTTTTATTTAAAATTGAATATAAATAATATATGATGAAAACTAATCACATGATATATGATGAACGAATATGATTAGAAAATTTCCTAAATCCTTACAAAAAAAAAAAAAAAAAAAGATTTGGAGATGATCATCATTTGAATGCCAGGACCAAGAAGATATTAAAGATTGTGTCAATTAACCGGCTGTAAAATGCCTAGTCATGCACTACGTGTCATTCCACCATCCAACTTTAACCACCCGACCAATCATTCAAAAACCAAGACACGTATTTTTTGTGCGCCGACCTCAAATTTCGAAGAGCAAACTTACTAGGTACGACTTACAACAGTGGCTTTCGGTATTAAACGCCCCGTTTGTTTCACCTCCTCGGCTAGGATTATAATATGGTTGCTTAGAGGCCCAAATCCAAGGCTGGAGGCCCAAATCTCGGGCCTCGCTGCGCGCGGCGGGGTTTTTCAAAAATCTAAACCCCTAGAGAGCTCCACCCATGTCGATCTTTCTGAGACGCGCGCTCTCATATCGGAACGTCCTTCTCCTCCGTAGCTCCCCGCTGCTCAGTCGCGAGCTCCGTCAATGCAAACCCGAGCCACCACCATTAAGTCGGAGAAGTTTAGACAGCGTAGTTCTGGAAATGTAGTATATATTTAGTCCTAAAAAAGGGCCAGGTCGTTGATTCTCCAAAATCATTGCACGATATCCATCTAACAGATTAACTTGACGATCTTCTGCACATTTACCATCACATGCTTCAATTGCAAGTTTATACATGTTAATAACGCAAAATACTATGCAGTAAGATATGATCCTTCGTTGCGATGAGCAATTCTACCAGTACTATTGGACAATTAGTAATATCTCTAGTTTCCCGGTCTGGTGATCTCAGGAAGAAATTTATCATTAGTAGTACTGAAGACCAAAACAGTGAGGGATGTAGAACGATCACTCGTGCTTGGTATGTGAATGCGGATTCTAAAGTTTGGCCGCTTTGCAGCACAACTAAATAGGTTCTTGGTTTCTTTTACAGGCAATGGATACGAAAACTACCCCAAAGACGACATAAAAAGATGGGAGAAAGAGGTGAGTTTAACTTAAGAACACACTGCTCCCAAATTGATATGGGGTTTGGCTACAATACACCGGAGTATGGCATACTCCAGCACCTAGGGCCGTTATATACAATTAGATTCAATTCAAAATTGGATCTAACGGTTATTGCAGAAAATTTAATTGATATGATGCAAGTTTTTGTTTTTTGGAATGGCTACATTTTCCAGGTTGATGAGTTGACTAAAAAGTTTGTCAAGACAGCAGAGGACTTATGCAAGGCAAAGGAGAAGGAGATCAGTTCAGGCTAACAGGTGGTGTTTTCAGTGTATTTTGAATCTGTTTGGCGCTCGATCCCACTCCCTTCCGAAAGAGCTCTACCCGAGTTCGTTTAAATGGTTACAAAGATTTAGTTTCGATTCAAACCAGTTAATGGCCCGCTTGGTAATCATTTTGTTTCCGTTTTAATTTTTGGTTTTCGCTGTCCCTTATGACGAGAACATACAACTGCGGGATCAAAACCTTTACAATGAAAAGAAATTGACTCTACTAAATACTTCAAGACGAAGTATTCCTGGAAACCTCTCTATACACCATCCTACTTCACCGGTCACTACCGTTCATGACACCCTCTGTTTACCGAATAGTGCCTCCTTCGTCACGAGCTTTATACCTCTCACCCAAAGCTTGGCGGTTTCAACTCCGCCTTCACACACAAAATGCACCTCCTTGTTCTTGGTAGTCACCACCCTAAACACTCCGGGTTCATCTGCATCGCTCTGGCTCCTCCTATTCCTCTTAAAGGCTGGACTAGGCCCCACCTCCGCATCCCGGCATTTCACATTTCTCCGGTCCGACTTCCCCCAGCACAGCACCCCTACAGCTCCCACCATCCTCACCTCTTTCCCATGAGGGCTTCCTTTCCCTCCCTTTGTATGCTTCCTGACACGTGCCCCACCTAGCACCAGCTTGCGAGCTAGCTCATCTAGTATCACCCGCTCCGCATCATTTTCCAAACCGCCGCTTTTCCTCGCAAGTGAAAGCGGTGTTTCGCCTTTGGCATTCTTGACATCCAAGTTTGCTCCGTGAGAGATCAAGAGTTCACACACGAGACCATAACCTTCCCTAGCCGCTAACATGAGCGGAGTGTTACCATCTCCGTCAGGGACATTCACATCATATCCCCTACTTGTTAACAATTTGACTGCATCGACATCCCCACGGCGTGCTGCGCAGTGCAGAGCGTAGAACCCTCCAGCGTAACGATTGCCCTTTTCTAGCGCATATTCGAGCATTACCTTCTCAAACAGGTCACGGTTTTGGCTTATTTCTGACAGAGTAATTGCAGTCTCACCAGACTTGTTACACAATTTTACATCAGCCCCTGCATAAACCAAAAACCTGAATGCTTCAACGTGTCCCTTCAAAGCAGTGATCATAACGGCTGTGAAACCTTTACCGTCTTCATAATCAATGTCAAATTCTCCTGAAACAACTACGGCTTTCAAGGCCTCAATATCGCCAGCTTGAGCTGCAAACATTAGGGGAGAGAAAACAGAAAAGTTGCTGGATTTGGGCATCTTTCCGTCTCTTATTACATACATCAACGCCTGCTGAAAACCAAGGGACCACCCAGCTATCCTGGCAATCGAACTAACAGACTGACCAGCCGCGTTAGCCAAGCCAAAATCAGCACCAGCTGCCGCCAATACTCTGAGACATTCTTCATGCTTGTATTTTGCGCAGATCATTAGAGCTGTCTCGCCGGAATCAGTCTTGGAGTTCACATCACATCCCGATTCAATTAAACATCGAACGACTGTTGGCAAGCCAAGGCGGGCAGCCATGTGTATCGGATTAAACATGGTACTACCAGTTGTTTTAACGGGTGATTCTACATTGGCACCGCAACTTAAGAGCGAACGGACTGCTCCTGCATTACCGCATAGAATAGCGTGGTGCAGGAGAGTTCTTCCACAATGAGGGGTATCCGGAGAACGGCCTTGGAGGAGCATGTGCAAGACAGAACCGCTTGCTTCAAAATACTCCACTGCACACCAGGTAATGGGATATGGCTCCGCCAGCCCTGCCCCAACCCGCAACTCTTCCCCCGTAGCTGAGTCCCATGACCATGCTCCCAATCTCACATTGACATCTGTCCTCACGCCGGCCTAAAAACAAGCGAGGGTTGTTAGTCATGTGGAGTGAAAAGAAGAAGGATACAAGGACAGTAGTAATTTAGAAGATGAAACAGTAACAGTACTATTGACTTGTCAGAAAGATAGAATCAGAATCATTTTCTGTTTAGATCTTGCTGCAATCACAGAACCGTGTACCACTCTATTGGAAGAGGATCTTCTCCGGATTCACTTTGTGGGAACCCTAGGATCCCCACATTCTAGCCGTTCATCGTACATCATTGTGCGGCCAATTTTCATTAGGTACTCTATCCTTATTGAAAGGTACAAATCCAGCTGTCCAGGTTAATGCACCTCCTTAGAGGGGGCCTACGGTTGGAATCTCAGTTGAAAATTACTTACCTACAACAATCAAACTTTATCTCACTAAGCGGGGTTGATCCTGTCGAACCCTCGACCTGGTGGGAATCTAAGGTTCACAAAACCACCAGGACACAAACAACAGGTAAAAAAAAAACGCAATTTCATTTAGGATTCATATAAGAGGGATTCGAAGTGAAAAACGAAGTGCCAACTACCTGACGCACTCCCCCTCCTCCTTTATCCAAGCTTAGGACCGGCAGCGGAAGATTAACTTACACTAGCCGAGTTTGAAAATTACTTCTCTACTATTCCTAAATTATGGCTTGCGGGGTCGTATCTGATCAATCTAATGATACATTTTAGGCTTAAGAATAAAGGGAAACTGACAGTAAAACAACCTGGCCGGCTCACCCTTAACTTGTCCATATGTCCATCATCGTTGATTTAAACTAAGCAAAATTGTAAGTGATGTGGGAATCACCTGTAGCAGCAAACGTACGATGGGGACCTGCCTACTCACAACTGCAGCCACAAGTGCACCACAGTCCACATTAGTGTGAAGAGCTGGCTTAGACGATTGAAGTAGCGTCCTATCAGCCGCACTTGCATCCACACCGCACTGCAATTGAGCAAGACGGACAATGATATTGTGCTTATAAAATCTGGTAAAGTATCGTAATAGTACTAATTCATAAGAGTGTCAGCTCTATGAACCCTAGAACATCATTGCGCTCGGTTAAGCACCAAGTTTTCTGAATTTACTATATGCTATCTGCTGTGGGATTCAGAAAGTTGCTGTTGAACAGCTCCTATGGGAAACTGAATACGACGCTCTACCTTCATGAGAGTGTCCACCACATCAGCAAACCCCCTGCAGCTGGCTGTGACAATGGCATGCACGGCAACATGGGGCCGGATAAAATCAGAGGCCATAAGCCGCTCCACGAGCCTAGCATGTCCATGACAACTTGCCTCCAACAGAGCTTCCTCACAAGCTGGTTGAGATGCTCCAGCTTTCAGTAGGATCTCTAGAATCTCAAGGTGGCCCTCTCTCACTGCTGCTGTTGTCGCGAAGCCCCTAAAGAGTTTCTGATTTACGTCAGCTCCGATGTTCTGTGATTCAAGAAACCGCCAATCCTTAGTACGTTACAAAGCAAGAAAAAGTAGCAATTCCGCAGGCAGACATAATACCATTCAATCTATCACATTCTTAGTTTTGTAAACACCTGAAAAATGCTTTGCAGAGAATGTGATTAAGCGGAAAACGCTTCAATCTCCTTCAATGGAGTATTAATACAACTTCAAAATCAGTTCAAATTCTACAATCCAAACAAAAAAAAGCTTCAAATCAAACGATATAATCGTAAAAAATGCATAAGTAGTTCAAAATAATTCAAATTAAACAGAAAAAGCTTTCAAATTCGGTGAGAAATCAACAATGTGAAGAACAAACATTCAAATCTCGACTTCAAGCACAGTGATCTGGCAACACACAGTCTAAAACCAAAGTTTGAATCACTCATTACCAGCAGTTTCTTCACCAAAGCGACGTTTCCAGCATGAACGGCGAGGAACAGAGCCGTGACGTCGGTTTTGAACTCCTCGTAGTCGATGCGGACTTCGCTCGCAGACTCGTCGCGCAACAATACCTCACACTTTCTCGTTTTGAGACTCACAGCGCCGACGAAGTTGACGTCCACGAAAGGATCGGCGACGCACTCCAACGCCGATTTCAGGTCGCCGGAGAGCGAGGCTTCGAGAAGTCGCTGCGAAACCTCGGCCTCGTAGTCCACCGGGACCACCTGTTTGCCGGAGAACACCGTCATTTTCCGGTGAACACGTAGCGGAATTTGAGCTTGGAGAGTCGCGGTCTTCTTTTCTGGTGCTGCAAACTCGAGTGAGAGATAAAGAAGAGAAAACTTCAAGTGAGCGCTAGAGGGAAAGGGGAGAGGTTGCAAATTTATCGGGAATGTTTTACTTTAAATTTTGATTTAACCACGGTTAGGAAAGACGTGGGTTAAATTATTTAACTCAAAGGTGGTGGGGTCCGAAGGCTTCTATGGGAGAGATTCTTCATTGTGCCGAAATCACGTCTCTGCATACCAAGTGTCATAATACAAGTGGTTAACAATTTATTTTTCAAATATCCAACAATTTGTATTATGACACTTGGTGTAACATATTGTCTCCTACTACAATATTGTGAATAGGTCAATTTGTTTAGACTGTAATTGGAGAAGGATTTTTATGGCACGCTTATAAAGTCACATTGGTGATTTATGTCAATAAAAATAACAATGTATGTCTCCTTTTACACGGTATTTTTTTGTTAGTTTTAAGTATGATAACGTATCCGTGTTATATAAGTTACTCTTCTTTGAGTTCTGTTAGTGTCACTAGAAAAAAAACTTCATACGTATGCCCTAACTAAGTTATTTGTAGGCTGTATCTCACAATTGTATTAACTCTTTGTATTTTGGTTCTGTACAACCTCATATTGATTCCACTAATAGCTTGTTTACTTACCATGATTGAGAATACAATGTAGGAGTGTCATTGTTATTTCTCACATATATAAGTGAATCTCACATTAAAAATATGCATTTAATTCTCAATATTTTCAACCATGCAACGTTATTAGACGGAGTAAATTTATGTTATTCATGAGATATTTTGTGTCATTTTCATATCACTTTTTATGCATTAAAATATAAGTAACGTTCACTACATTGAGTAAGCAGATCTAGTCAAACAGCCTTATCGAAGATTTACTCATGTCACAACGCCAGTAGACTAGTGACTTGACTAACTAACTCCTGAGTTGGCTTGAATCACGGACAATTTTCATCAAACACCTTCTATGTAGTTTTTTTAATTTTTTTAGTTACATTAGAGCAAACTGAACCGTAACATATTCTAATCTTTACCCGTTACAACATCTTCCCGCACCATTTCTTTTCTTTAGAGATGCATATTATTCTCCTAAATTTATTAGCGAACTATATACTGTGAAGAAAACAAAATTGCTGGTGTGGTAGCATGGCCTAGTATATGAGCATCCAATGCAAAATTGGACATGTAAATATATACATGCCAAAAATATGAAATATAAAATACATGTCGGTGTCATGTAATACGGGGACAAAGGCACACACAGTCCATACTAACACCGTTATGTACGGGACACGAAGAGATACATGTATATACACAATGCAGGCACCCCATGCAATGTCTAGAAGATCTTTACCAGCACCAGTACTCGACAGTCCATGGTCTTGGGTAGTCCTCATCCTAGCAGTTGACGAGCTGGTCAGAGGTGTTAATTTGGCCTATCTGAAAGACTGAAGCCATGTATAATTAAAAGAGAGTACTGAAAGCAAAAGGGAAGAATAAAGTTACTGCCTGCATGGTTCTGTACGTCTCCCATGCAGTCAATTCAATACGAGTACTGAAGAAGCCACCTCTCTCTCAGTCTCTCTCTGGAGAGTCTGGAACCTTGAACGCTTGATATTTTCGATGGAGGCATCTTTGATATGATCCATGAGGAGGAGGGCTTCTTTGTAGTTTCTTCTGCTATTATATATATACACACGTGCGAAGCAATTGCAGTAAAAAAAAAAAAAATATATATATATATATATATATATATATATATATATATATATCTTCCATGCAATGCATGGATGGTTCAACGCCTTGTCGCATACACAACCACTCGCGAGATTAGTGGCTGTCATGCAGCTGCTTGTGGACATTTCAGGATATGCAATTACGTATTAATAATTTACTACCAACAACGTATAATCAATGTTTAAATATCAGAATCGATCGGAGAAAATTTGTAAAAATATTGATGAATATATCAATGTTGATTATCTACTTTAAACTACAATGACAATTCTCTTAATATCACTCTTTCAGATCTTAGTAAGATCCTTCTTATTTGTTGGCAGCTTCGTGGCGGACGCAATTGCAATCAGAGGACATGCTACAAATGATTTGCAAGTTTGGTTTTATGTTTTGCCTCATGAATCTTTGTATGCCTAGCAGTTTGACTTCTCTAGGGTTGCTGTTCTGTCTCCTCCTTGTAATTTTATTCTTTCTTATTGAAAAAATTATAACTTGTTTGGACCGTCGTCTATCTTGTTTTCTCTTTCTGATTTGATCTTGTTTGACTCAATGAGATTAATTAACTTATTATTTATTAATTAGTATAATTTAATTAGTCTCGAAATATGATAAAGAGATGCTTCCACGAATGAATCCAACAATGTCCTTATATAGTTGTTAGTGATAGCTCCTTGGTACTGGTGACAGTTACCAAACGGTTAAAGGTTGAGCTGATCTACTACTAGCTAGGACCAACTATATAAAATTTAATCAATTTCTTTGTAATTATTCTTACTTAAAAAAGGAAGAAGAAGAAAAACTAGATTAAGAACATCATTCATAAATCATATTTACATGCATGCTCAAACAGTAAACTAATTATATATAGGATAATATAAATATAGGGTTGATATGTAACATTACTTTTTTTACACAATTTTGGCACACGTTTTGTGGGACTCATATCGTAATATAGTTTAACGATCTAAATCGTCTATCTTTTAGAACATCATTTATAAATCATACTTGCAAAAATTTAATTAGACAAATGCAAAACCATTAAGACATTCATTTGTAGTGAAGAAAATAGACGAATACGGTTTTACAAAGAAACCTTAAATCCTTATTCCCCGTAATCATACGGTTTCAAATTTAATGATTTTTAGTAGAACTGGTATTTAGGAGAAGATCTAAAATAGAAACGTTCCGATCGTTGAAGTATATTTCGAAGTGACCCACACAAAAACACATGTCCAAAATTGTATAAAAAATTTGAGTGTCACGCATACGCAATATAGGTCAGACACATTTGACTGTGGAGAGAGTAAGTATAAAATCTAAATTTTTGGGTCTCGTCTCCACATACGCAACAATTCAGCCGCATGATTCGATCTGTATGAAATTAAAAAACAAAAATAAATTAAAATTCATTTGCCAAAATTATGAACAAATTTTTTTCAAATTAAGCGTGAACTAATTAATGTGAAACACTAATTCTCTTATTGAGATCGACACAGGTAGTTGACATATGTGATAATACACGTGCATGCATGCTGAGATTAATGTCAGTACGAAGTTTCCTGTCTATGTTCGAATTTTGTATATTACATTACGAGTTCAATTATTCATAGATCCTATGGTTCAAAACTATTTTGGTCACCTATAGTTCGGTCTTTAATCTAGCGATGGAAGAGAAAGTACAACAACAAAGTTAAAATTATCACTTATTGTTGGATTGAGATCAAACGGTGAATGATGATAATTTTCTTAAATCATAAAAGAATGGGTATGATTATATGCATATAAGCTACGATAAAGGAGATTTTAAATTCGCGTAAAGAGTATGAAGCATACTGTTTTAGTCAACTTGTTCATAAGTCTACAATTTTTTGCCAAGTCTACAAATAAGTATTTCTTTTTAGTTTTAGGGTAAATTATTTCAAAGAGAATTTTGAGATTTAGATGTTAAGCTTTGCTAATTTGATCATTCTAATCTAAACCACATTAACGGTAGGAAGAAGTGTTCAATATATACAAAGATCCTAATTACTGAGAGATTTTCAATGTACTGAGAACATAACTTGGTACATTAAGTGTAATAATACAATTGGTTAGAAACTTAAAAAAATAAAAAATTTCAATTAATTGTAATATGACGCTTAATGTACCAAACCGTGTTCTCGACACATTAAATTCAATTTTGCACTAGTTTGCTTGGGCCCTCAAAATTGACCCTGACGAGGAACTAACTAACTGGGCCCTCAGAATCTTGGGCCTGCCGGTGTGTTGGTTTTGGAGACTCGAGATCATTCAAGTTGTTTTCCACGATTGGGACAACTAATGTGTTTGCTTCTTCACCAATTCATGATCCCCAGCTTTGTTCCTTTTTAAATATTTATTTTTCTTCCTAATTAAGCCAAACCACTGTCCACCTGGACAAATCAGGCTTAACCTAACGTCTTCTCAGTGCGGATTTCTTAATTCAAATCATTAGTTCTCTAAGTTTTTGGAGACCATTTTGTGTGTACAGTATCTCGGTTGCAAAAAGGCGCATAACTGAAGAAGTTAAGATTCCAGTGTAAAATCAATTAGCATTATAAGAAGTACCTCAATTACTTATGTGAATATGCATGTTCCTCCTTTTCCGAACGTGGGTTTTGCTCTCAATATGCCCCCTTACTATGACAAAATTTCAAGCCTAATACGTGGATAACACAAATCGGGTGATGTGAATCACGTGTGGTGTTCACCTTCACACATGAGACAACCTACTATGCTATCATGAAGAAAGTTGAAGCTTACTGTGAAAGTTTTGTGGACCTTTATAAGATTGCAAATGTGAACGATCACCACATTTTTTTTCTATTCTATTTAATTTTGTCTGTTATTTTTATTTACTTATTTGATTCAATGACTAGAATTAAATAGTGAGTACGTAAGAGGAGAAAAAAAAATGTGCGATAATAATTTCTCTTTCAAATAACTTTCATGCTCATTTTTTTTTTTGTACAAACGATATTACTATACTAAAAAAAAAAAAATGTTTAAACTTGAAATGCAGTATATCAAAGATAAAAATTCTATCCACCAGGGTAAGCCACCAACTGCAGTGTCTTTTTCCTTTTCCTCCAGTTATAATTAACCAATTCTGCATAAGTAAGAGTTGTCTTGAAGCCACATATATTTGCTTAAAGTCTCTAATTACTAATCAACCATAACTAAGTAAATTATATTTTAAGTTGCTTTGCTTAGCTTTGCTTGTGGTTCAATTACCACCCAATCATTCACTAACTGAATCAACATGCATGTTTATTTTCTATGCCCCACATATCGTCGTCTATACATAATCTTAGCAGCATTAGCATATGCGATGCTTCAAGGAGCCGAAATCCTTAATGAATGGTCAAAAAAATGAAGAAGTGATGGGATAAAGATTGGTTTGGTGGGAAAAATGTCTAATAAAAGAGACTAATCGTTTATTGGACGAGTAGTGCACTTTTATACACATGACAAATATTTATTAAACCATTACACTATTGTGACTAAAACTTGATTGCATCATTCACGTAGCAATTGTTTCACCTAGACCAACATAATGATATCTTCCCCGTCTTCCAAGTTTCCTTTCAACTTGTAATGATGACATTAACAACGATGGTATGCATCCAAATTAGTCTCAAAATGTGTGTTGTTGATACGCTGGAGCATTAAGTGGACGAGGAAAGTTAAGACCTGAAAATTGGTAAGGAATTTTGGTAAGAAAGAATCATAATGTCTTATATGAGTTGTAAAATTTTACTCTTCTTTTCCATGATTGTATTCAAGCAGTGAACTTTTATTTTTTCTGAAAGACGAAAGTCTCATGTGTTTTTCTTGCAGCATTTGATTGTTTTTTGTTGCAGATTTCGCGAAACATTCTACGGATTAATTGCATATTGAAAGTAACTGATATTACAGATTTTCTAGCCACACCACCGTTTAACTCTTGGCACCCAAAAAATTAGTGAAAATTTTAATTCCAGTTATGTTTTCGTCTGAAAAGACAATAAAGGACAATTAATCTCACCCAACACTCACGCCAGAACCAAAACCCTCAAAACTCTACTCCATATGGAACCATTATTTTCAAGATTTACTTGTGTTGTACGTTTGGAGAAATTTTGGTTTCGAGAAAATGTTCCGACATATCAGGATCGGAAAGTTTGATGAATTTTCGGTGGTGATAAGCCGAAACAAGCAGAGTTCGGTCAGGATCATGACTAACTGAGCAGTGTGAATATGTTCTCCAAGCCGAACTTCAATAGAAGGTCATCTTCAACCAATCCGGTCAAAGGTTATAGGGCTAAAAATGGCTTGTTTTGACACGAAAACCATCTCTAATCAAGGGTTAGGCCAAAGGGCTTATGGTCCTCATCTGGCCAAAAATGGGAGAACAGGCCAAAGGGTTGGCCAACAGCAATCAGCCCTATAGCCCAGCCCTTTAACGCCAGAATGTCAAACTTGACATTTTGCCAACCCTTCAGTGCCAAAATGTCAATGTCAAGCTTGACATTTTGCTAGCCCTCCAGTTCAGCTCATTTGAATGCCAATGGCTACATGGTGTCAGCATGACGCTAGCTAGCAATGACTAGCTGACGTCATGCTGCTGTTAGGTTACTGTTGAATTTTTTTTCTGGACGGATTTAAAAAAAAAATTCTAATTTTTTTTCTATAAATACCTAAGTCATTCCTACATCATTTCTCACATACTTTTTACCATTTCATACTCACATACTTTTTACCATTTCATACTACCTTATCTCATTTTATTTCAATTTTTCACATTCTATTCTCTAATCTCTTCCAATAATCTTTCCCTTAATTTTTTCAATAATTTTCAAATGACCACATCTGCAATGAAATGAAGGGTTTGGATCTGAAAAGAAAATGAAGCTCTTTGAAGGGCTTATAGATGGGTCTCAGAAGATAGTGTCAAGAGTAGTTTTCAAAGAAGTGAAGATGTTTGGAGGTGTGTGAATTCTACCCCAATATCTAGCCAATTTATTAACATTGGAAGTTGAAGATAAGAAGTGCCACATAAATAAGAATCCTATCTAAAATTTGTACAACCAATTATATATTGACACGTGACACGAAATCCTATCCGAAAAATTATTAAGATTACATAAAGATAAGAAATCTGGAGAGTTACTCACTTTAGCGACGCGTGACACTCGAAATCCTATCTGAAAAATTATTGAGATTACATAAAGATAAGAAATCTGGAGAGTTACTCACGTTAGCAACACGTGTCACTCGAAATCTTATCCAAAAAATTATTAAGATTATATAAAGATAAGAAATCTGGAGATTTATTCATTTTGCGACAAATGACATTCAAAATATGTCCGAAAACCTTATTATAATATGGTAGTTTAATTTAATTATCCATATTAATTCAATGAAAATAATAAATTATGTTTTGCCTATGGTCCCTTGATTCTTTCGGTTGGAGATGATTTTTTGTCAAATGACTATGTTTAGCCTATGATCATTTGGCTCTCTCGGTAGAAGATGTTATAAAATATAGACTAATACTGTTCATTAAAATAGAATTTATTGCAAAACCATAGGGCGAAAGGAAACCTTTTGGCCTCCTTCGATTGAAGTTGGCCTACCCATTCGGTCCTGTCAACCGAACGCAGTTTTTACATTTGACAGCTGAGAAAACATACTGCGGAAAGCTGCGATATTACACCCAGCTGCCCTCGGCGGATCCCAACCGCATCTCAATCAGCCGGGCATTGAACTCGCCATCACTGACCTTCAGCATCTCCCGCAGCGGCAGTGAAAAGCCGTGCTCCACCAGCAACCGGTGCCTTGGCTTAATCTTCCCCTCCAAACTAAACGAAAAGTACTGCGGAAACCTCTTCAGTTCCGCCACGTCCCTCTTCATCTCCTCCAGAAAAAAGTCAACTTTGGGCTTGTAATTATTGTTTATGCTGAAAGTCAACAGCCCCGGCGACCTTATCACCATGTTCACCACCTCCTCGTAGCTCAGCCCCAAGTTCTGTAAATACTCGATTTTGGGCAAAAGGGTAAATTCCACGCTCGAAACCAGCAGCACTGTCGTCTGGCACGTGATGGAGCTCCGACCCGAAAACCCCAATTCGGTCAGGAACTTCAATGCGGGTCGCAATTGGCTGTCCAAGTCGGAGACTAGAAGCCTCGGGCACCTGATTATCGACTTCCGGATATCCGGGAAAGGGATTCGGACCTCGGTGAGGAGGAAATCGAAGATTGGGTAGAGGGCGGAGTGCGGGTCCACGGTGAGGAGCTGCGGGTACATGTCGAGGATCCGGCCCTGGGCAGAGCGCTCGATGCCCATGGAGGAGAGGCAGCCCTCGACGGACTTGAGGGAGGAGAGAGGGCAGGAGCGGAAATCTGGGTTTTGGTGGAGGGCTTTTTCGGAGTCGACGTTGAGGTGGGTTTCTAAGTAGAGGACCTTTTCGCGGAAGAGGAGGCCGGGGTCGGCGGAGGTGTTGGGTGGTCGGAAAGTGAAGGGTAATTTGGAGAACTGAGGGTTGGCCTGAGGGAGTTGGAGACTGATTTGGGGATAGGGTAAGGGTTTTTGAAGGGTTTTAGAGATGGAAAGAGGGAAGCTTGGGGTAGGAAGGTTTGAGGTTGGAGATGGCGAATCATGGTGGCCGACGGGGGCTGTTTGTAGGAAAAGTGAAGGTGGTGGACAGCCCTTTATCCCATTAGCCGGCCCAGTCCGGTTCAATGTTTTCACTTCCTCTAAGAATATGCATATGATTAGTAGTGACAAATTGACAAATCATTTCTCAAAAGCCACATTAATATGATTATCACGCCAAAAATGTCCAAGAATTCTACATTTATTTGTTAACAAAATAATATTTTAAATTAATTTGATTTACGAAAAAGAAATTCAAACTCGGTTGTAAAGTGCATTTTCTTGATTAACCGGCTTAGTTCATATACATTTTAGAGACCTCTATATTTTGTATTATATTCTACGAAACTTATTCATTATCCTGATTAATCATCATCTACCTTCTTTTTAACAATTTCATTATAGAAATTTATTATTTTATTTGTTCACGAATTTATCTTCAGACTCAGAAACTGCTCGCTTAAATTCTTCATGATTCTTTTTGTTTTGAATAATTCTTGCATCCTCGTGAAAGAAGTGAACATTTTCCACCCGTACATATAAACAACACGTCTGAAGGAATCGTCCATTAAATAAAACTGGTCAAATGTTCAAAAGTTGGCATTGTTCCAAAATATACAAATTAACATAAACTTGTGGATGTGGACTCTCCAAGGTGCTTTTTTTTGGGTCCCAAACAAATGATATACAAAGTTCAAAAAGCAAAAGCTTTTTTTTTTTTTTTTTTTTTTTTATAAATGAAACGATAAATGATATATTCATAGCCAAAACCATTACAAGGCTAATCATGGCCAAGGACATCCTCAATGAGGGCGTCCATGATTAAACTCGGAAGGAGGGGGTGAGGAAGAGACAAAACGAGCAAGTCTATGAGCAACTCCGTTAGCTTGCCAGCGAACATGGGTAAAGGAAATTTCAATGATTGTAAAGAGCAAAATATTGATATCCTCAATTATCTGACCGAGAGAGGAATGACTAGTTGAGGAGTCCTTAAGCACTTCCACAATTTGAAGTGAATCAGATTCAAAAATGATATGATGAAGTCTATGAGCAACTCCGTTAGCTTGTCGGCGAACATGGGTAAAGGAAACTTCAGTGATTGTAAAGAGCAAAACATTGATATCCTCAATTATCTGACCGAGAGAGGAAGGACTGGTTGAGGAGTCCTTAAGCACTTCCACAATCTGAAGTGAATCAGATTCAAAAATGATATGATGAAAACCCCTTGATATCGCCCACATGACTTCTGAACAGAATGCCAAAGCCTTGGCTTGCTGGGGAGAGAGAGTATCCATAAAATGACCAGCCATGCCTGTCACAAAAGAACCAGAATCATCTCGAATAATCAACCCAAACCCACCAAGCTTTGAATCCACGTTCCAGGCTCCATCAATATTAAGTTTGATGAAGCCGGGAGGAGGGAGGGACCATTTGGGGCATATATTTGGTGAGGTATTAGGGACGTACTATGCCAACCTAGTATGGGTGAAGTCCTGCCACCAAGTTAAGCAGCGCCCAACAATCAGGTAAGGGTTCTCGCAAGTACCAGACCACAATTTTTTTCTACTAGCTCCCCAAAGACTCCATAAATCATAAGCACTATATCCAACTTGTTTGAGGGAGGAAACGTTACAATTGGATCCAGCCATTCCAAGAGGGTTGGAGGATGGAGAACACGAATCGGCATGCCAAGAGGGGAAGACAACCAGGCGCATTTAGCAAAGGGGCAAAATCACACAATATGGATGACCGATTCCTTGGGGCCATTACAAAGAATACAAGAGGAGTTCAAAGTTAAATGGTGATGAGCAAGGTTAGAGCGGGTTGGAACAAATTCCCTACAAAGGTGCCATCCACACACTTTTACCTTTGGAGGGACATTGGCATTCCAAATCTTCGCACAAGCTGTCGAAGAAGACGAAGATGCCCCACTGCTAAGAAGTTCTTATGCAGAATGCAATTGGGGTTGACTGAGTGAGATGCCAAATTCAAATTCCAAAGGCAAAGCCAAAACCCTACTAGCATGCCTTTGCTTTCCTCTGCCTACTTGTCCGGGCAACGACAGCATGCAACAATTAACAATCCTCCAACTTCTATGCGGCTTTCTAGGCGCTTGAGTGAGATCTCCAAAATCGAAAAACCTACTTCCATTGTAATCGTATCCCAAGTTAACACATAATATTGTGTAATTTATTTAAATAACATTAACATCTAGTAAGTTTCTCTTCTCTAATAAAAGCGGAGAGAGGCATATTAACGAGTGTGTGGGAAATGAAACCTACCACCAAAAAAAGAATATCCAAACTCATCTCTGTGACAATATCTCAATCAATTACATACAACTCTTCGTTATTAACTTAAAACATCCCAGTAAATAAGTTTCTCTCCACAAGCACACACCACACAATGCGGTGGCAGTACAAGAAGAGGGAGGCCTGGAGGCATATTGGCTTCTTGCTGGGGTAAAATTTAACTTTATTCAAGTCTTTCCTCTTTTATACTAATCATGCCTTAATCTTTATTGTAATCAGAGTTTCATGGGATTCCAGAAGTGTACAGCTCGGCAGAAACGTGCTGTGGCTGTGCAACCTGCTCCAAGGGGACCAGAAAAGCCCTCCGTCCTTTTTTACAATAAATATTCCACTTCAACTCTCTATTTCAGAAGACTAGTATCAACACATATGTTTTCACTTTTTATACATTCATCTTAATTTTTAACCATTGGATCAAATAAACTGAAGAAAATTAATATCCAAAATTTACAAAAGTGCATGTCAGATAAAAATGAGTATGTGAATAACATTTTCCTTTCAGAACATGTGATTTTCCTTTCCACGTACTTAATGTTACTGTTCTTACTAAATGCCTGTTGAAGCTCATTTATATAATCTTACATGATTAGTTTAATAATACCATCACACATTAGCATTGTTTGATTAGCTTAATGGTATACATTAAGATTAAGATGAATGCTTAGCCGCACATTTAATATTTCATTCACACCGAAAATACCGTATACCAAAAAACTGAAGAATTTACGCTGATTTGATATACCGTCGTAGTAACGGTTAAGATTACAGAAGCAGGGCCAGTTTGGTCATAACATACACCTATCAAATGGCACCACCAAGAGAGGGAAAAACCACGTGATGCCGTTACTGCAGTTACCAGCGGAATGTGATGCAGTTCACGAGAATCAACGAACAACAAAACCCAGAACACCAACAATTAAAGAACCCAAAATTTTCTTTTAATTTACAGATTTGGTGTCATATTTTCCACCGTTTCTTTCACCTTCCAATCCTTTTGCATTTCTACTTGTATCTGTCTCTCTCAGTGAAAAATCGGCCCCATTGATGTCGATGTCAGTTTCCACCTCCACAGAAAACCAGAAGTAAATGCCTCGACGCTGTCCTGTACGGCCTTTTTCCAACCAACCACCCATTATATCCCACACACACATTCGTTCACTGACCAAGAACATCACTGTGGGAGCTACTCTCTAATGGTGTTTTTGGTTCTTTCAACTCTCAAGGTTTGTCTCCTCTTCCTCCTACCTTATCTGCATTTTATTTCTCTCCTTTTTTTCTTCTGGGTTGTGCTTTTTTTCTCTGTTTTTTCCAGAAAGTTTCTTAAAGGTGCTTCCTTTGAATGATTAACCCTTGGTTTTCACATGGGTTTTTAACTTTTTAACCAGCTTGTTCAAGCGTCCAACATTATCCAGGAAAAAAGGAAACTTGCTCAGTAAAACTTTCATGGAGGAATCACAGGATTTTGGGCACTGAGGAACTTTCATGAAACTGTGAGAGTATCAGAAAGCTTAGAAGTTTTAGTTGAGCTGTAAGAATTTTTACTGCAATGAGATATTTTTGCTTCTTGGTTACAGTAATTGTGGCATGGGTTTTGTTCCTTCCAAGAACCCATGAATTGCAAACTTCTCAAAGGCAAGTGTTGTTTCAGCTGAGAAAGCATTTAGAGTACCCTCCCTCATTAGAAATTTGGGCAAATTACAGTGGAGACCTCTGCAACCTGTCTTCCACTGTTCATGTGAGCATTTCATGCCAGGGCAATTCAGTCACTGAGCTCAAAATTATGGGAGATTATAAGCTTGTTAATGTGAATGATTTCAATGGATTTGCAATTCCCAACAAGACATTGTCTGAGAATTTTAAGATTGATTCTTTTTTCACCAGTTTGTCAAGGTTTCCTAGCTTGAAAGTTCTTAGCTTAGCGTTTCTGGGGATTTGGGGACCGCTTTCTGATAAGATTCATCGGTTATCTTCGCTTGAAGTCTTAGACTTGAGCTCGAATTTCATGTTTGGTTCTGTTCCGGCGAAAATATCTAGAATGGTGAAACTTCAAACTCTAACTCTGGAGGGCAATTATTTCAACGAAACTGTGCCTGATTGGTTGGACTCGTTGTCGAATCTCACAGTTTTGAGCTTAAAGAACAATCGGTTGAAGGGCGAGTTTCCTTCTGCGATATGCAGAATCAAGACACTCACTGTCATTGCTTTGTCTCACAATGAGCTTTCTGGAAAGTTACCTGATATGGCTACTTTAAGAGGCCTGCATGTCTTGGACTTGAGAGAAAATCATTTACATTCCGAGCTACCAAGGATGCCGAAAGGGTTGGTTACAGCTCTTCTTAGCAAGAACTCATTCTCTGGAGAGATTCCTGCACAATTTGGTGTTTTGGGTCAGCTTCAGCACCTTGATCTCTCATTCAATTATCTTAGCGGAGCACCGCCCTCTGCTCTGTTCTCTTTGCCAAACATCAGTTATCTGAATTTAGCATCCAATATGCTGAGTGGAGCATTTCCGGACAAGCTGAAGTGTGGTGGAAAACTTGGGTTTATTGATATTTCTAATAACAAGTTAATAGGTGATCTTCCGTCTTGCCTAGGAAGTACTTCAGATGAAAGAGTTGTTCAAGTGAACGGAAATTGCCTGTCAGTTGATTCTCAACACCAGCATCAGGTTTCATATTGCAGAGAGGTTCTTGCAAGGAACAAACACTCTAGAGGAAGAGAAACTGTCGTGCTAGTTGCTGTTGTCACCGGAGCTGTTCTTGTTTTACTACTTTTGGCATTTGGGGTTCTTTCCTTTTGTAGAAGATACAGTTCTAGAAGGACAGTTGGGCACTACATATTTGCAGAGGCCACGCCAGATCATTCACCAAATGGTTATTGCTCAGAACTCGTCACAAATGCAAGTAAGTTGTAATTAATCAGGTTATTTTGTTATTATTGTTGCCCCAAACCCAAGGCATGATATTTCATAATGCGTAATATCAACTTTATGCTCTGAAATCTGTGAATACAGACATGTTTGAGTAGCTACGAAAGCTTAACAAGGTAACATTTGTATTATACCCTTTGTAGGATTCGTATCTCAAGCAGCGCGGTTAGACACACACGGTGCCCCAGAGAGTCGTATATTTTCACTTGAACAGTTGAAGGAAGCAACGGACAACTTTGATTCATCTATGTTTTTGGGTGAAGGCTCTATGGGAAAGGTAAACTTCTGATTTAAAAATGCTAGCTAGGAGTTTAATGTGCTCGGAATTATTTAGTGATCACTCAAGCTCTCCTGATTCTTGATTTTGACCTGCTATTTTCGTTCTTTTGCTTTCAGCTTTACAAAGGAAAGTTGGAAAATGGGACCTATGTTGCAATCCGCTCGCTCACTATGTTGAAGAAATATTCAATTCAAAACCTTAAAGTTCGACTGGATTTGCTCTCCAAGCTTCATCATCCTCACTTGGCTGGCCTCTTGGGTTATTGCATTGTCAGTGGTGGACACGATGATTCCAGTGGCAACAGAATCTTCCTTATAAATGAATTTGTCTCTGGTGGGAACTACCGAACCCATCTGTCAGGTAAGTATTTGCATATGTGTGTGACAGCGTATTTTTAAAGTTTACCGTAGGTTTTCATATGGAATTCTCTCAAATTCTAACCGAGCTGTGCGCATACGTGTAGAAAACTATCCGGACAAGGTTCTCAAGTGGTCTGATAGATTGGCAATTCTAATAGGAGTTGCGAAGGCTGTGCACTTTCTTCACACCGGGGCTATTCCTGGTTGCTTCAACAACCGACTGAAAACAAACAATGTGTTGCTTGATGAGCATCGGATTGCAAAGTTGAGTGACTATGGAATGTCCATCACCACAGATGAAAGTGAAAAACTAGAGGCATGTTTCTTCACTCATTTTACTTTTCGACTTTGCAATCTTAAGTACGGTTAAAAGTGGTTATTCTGATGCCGTTCTGTTTGTTCTGCAGGCAAAGGAAGAAGGCCCGAAAACAAAACCTTGGTAAGAATGTAACCTATTGTCGATAAAATAGCTCTCCAGCAGATTACTGCTGTTTTAACAATTCAAAAGTTTGAGTATAAATAGTTTTGTTGTTCTTTTTTGTAGGAACAAAACAGACATGGAGGGTGATGTTTACAACTTCGGATTTATACTGCTCGAATCACTAGTTGGCCCTGTCGTAAGCGGAAAAGGGGATACATTTCTGCTAAACGAAATGGTACGCCAAAGTAGAGTTTCGGTTTTGTGGAATAACATTTCGAAGTGTTTCATGCGGAACTGCATTTTTTATGTGCGTTGTGATGAACCACAAATGCAGGAATCGTTTGGCAGCCAAGATGGTCGAAGAAGAATTGTGGATCCAATTGTGTTGACGACTTGCTCGCAAGAATCTCTGTCGATTGTGGTATCCTTAACAAAAAAATGCATATGTTCGGAAGTTTCAGCTCCTCGGCCCTCTTTCGAGGATGTTCTTTGGAACTTGCAGTATGCAGCTCAAGTACAAGCCACTGCCGATACTGATCAGAAATCCGATTCTACGTCCTAACACTCCTCCTGGTCAGTTGTAAGCTTACAGCCTATGTGACAGCTTGACAGCTGAGAAGTGAGATCACATTAACATGTAGCGGTGTGACCAAATTAATCAGGGTGGGGAATAAAAGAAAAAAAAAACAACGGTGGCTCTCACGTTACAAGGACAGAGAGGAACAATTTCTCCAGACTGCTCACGTGCCTTCCTCTCTTTCTTCCTTCAAAAGTAATCTGCAGAATTGTGTGAAGAGGTAACGTGGGATTCTTAAATAATAAGAGAAATAAAAGAAGATAAAAATTCGAATTTAATTTTCATGCATACTTTTGTCTATGTTTGTCTAGTGAATGCTGCGGATTCTAAAGGCATTATTTATTTTTGTTAGTCGATTCTCTTTTGATTTTATATAATTCAAAAGTTAAAAAAAAAAAACGAGAGTTACATATGACGCAAATCATAATCGGACCCGAAAACAAATCTTTATAAAGTATGAGAATCTAACCAAAGGTTGGTTGTGTTCCGCAACCTCAATTATAAATTTTGAATGCATTTTGTTAACAACCTAAGACCAAACCCCAATATCTTAACCTTGAAGTGGACAATGCTGTTTGGTGAAAGTGGACAGTTTAACCTACTACTAACTTACCTCCTCCTCCACTAGAAGCTTATATATGCCTTGTAGCAGAGCATGCTTAGATTTTAAGCTCATAGATACTTGATTCCACGGTCAGGGAGGCAGTTTGGTGACAGATTGACAGGTGAAGGGTCCAATTCCAGTTCCAATTCTATGACACTAACGTTATGATATTAATTCTTTGTCTTCTAAGTTTCCTTTCAACTTGTAACGATGAAAGCGATGGTACGCATCCAAATCAATCTCAAAATGCAAGCTATTAATGCGATAGTGCTATCCACACATTCTTGTTAATTTTTTACTATTAATTTTCTTTCATGATTTCATCTATTTGATTCGGCTGCTAAAATAAAATACATATGTTTACAGCAAAAAAAAAAAAAAAAAAAAGACATTGCCAAATAAGCGGTAAGCTTTCGAATTTGCATTTGACATTTTTTTTAACAACGCCCTCTAACGGAAGAAGATCCTCTCCGAATACACTTTGTGAGGATTTTAGGCATCTCCATATTCTAACCGTTCATCGTACATCGTGCGGTCAATTTTCGTCATATGCTATTTGTTTTTAATTTTAAATAAAAAAAATAAAATGATTTCTGATCATACGATATAAGATAAATAACTAAAATGTGAGGATCTCTATCCGATTTAAATCCCCCCCCCTAACATCAGCATTGTGTTTGACCCAAAAAAATAAAAAATAATAATCAACAGCATTGTGTCGGCGGTATTATCCAACCATGCAACAAAAGCGAGCGCATCACCACGCCGAAAAGCCCTCGCGTGCATTTCACACTCGAATTCAACTGAGTCAGTCCGCCGAGTCCAACCATCATTCATTGCGACGGTTACACACGCGCTCCGAGTTTCAACGACGAGTTGTAAACTGCAATTTATTAGTTGAGAGGAGCATTTCAGCCGCGGCGTCGTAATCACACCAACGTCAAAACGACAACGACCACCAAACACCGAACCAAATTCCCGCCGGGACGACGTCGTTTAAGCACCCCTTTCGGACTGATAAATTTCCTCGCGCTTATACAACTAGTGATTATATTTTATTTTTCTGGAAATTCCCGAGCGGCTACTGTCAACTTCACTTTTTTCAACACTCTCTCTCACTATTTTAAATTTCTAATTAATTACACACCGCCTCTCGCTCACCGTCCGATAAACGAATTCGCTCCTCTCGTCTCGCTCCCTCGCATTTCTCCGATTTTTGGCCATTTTACAGGTAAATTATGTATATTTTTCTTATTTATTCAGCTATTTTTTTCACTAATCTTTTCTTTTTCTTCTTGTAATCTGCAGTTTTTGTTGCTTTTTGTTTAATTTGATTGCATGCATTGTGATAAATCTGTTTGCTTTGAGCTAACTTGAGTTTGAAATATGTGGATCGGATGCTTTTGGAGCAACTTTTAGGAAATATTTTAGTAGTTGATAACTCAGCATTGCTATTTTTGTGAATTATACTTGAAGAAATATTATTGCTTTCCTGTGTTGATGAGCTCAGATTGTGATTTTTGAGCTTTTTTTAAGCTAGTTTCAGTCCCTTTTTTCTTTGAAATTTACTAATTTTTATCTTTTGAGTGTCGGTGGCGGCGTTTGATGGGTGGGACTGCCAAGCCACCGACTGGTCCGTTGTTAAAGAAAATAAGGAAAACTAACGAAAACTTTTTAAAAATTTTAGTTTTAATTAAAAAAGATAAATAAAGATATAAGTGAATAGTACAAACAAAGATAAAAATATGATTTTTCGTTAAAATTAAACAGAGTGTTTTGTTAAAACTCTCAAGAAAATATCAAGCATTTCCTTTTCTTGTGATGAATGCGAAATTTTCGAATCCTGAATACCTTGTACTGCTGATTGACATGATTTTCTGGTTTTGTTTGTGTCTCAAGTGTTTTGGAGTGTAAAGCTTTGTGGATGTGAATGCTTGAACGCATTGGAGAAGTCTGCTGTGTGTTTCTGCAACCATGGGTCTAGGAGTGAAGGCCAAGAACCACCGCGGCAGCACGGTTCGAATCGATTATCTCATCCATATTCAGGACATTAAACCTTGGCCGCCATCACAGTCGCTCAGATCACTCCGTTCTGTGTTGATTCAGTGGGAAAATGGCGACCGCAATTCGGGGGCCACCAGCCCTGTTGTCCCCTCAATTGGGTCCATTGTTGGTGAGGGAAAAATTGAATTCAATCAGTCTTTCAGGTTACCGGTGACTCTGCTAAGAGATATGTCGGTTAAAGGTGGTGGTGGTGATACATTTCAAAAGAATTTGTTAGAGTTGCATTTGTATGAGCCTCGGAGGGACAACCCTAAAGGCCAGTTGTTGGCCACTGCCATTGTAGATTTAGCTGATCATGGTATCGTCAAAGAGACCGTAAGTGTTTCCGCTCCAATGAACAGTATGAGAAGCTTTAGGAACACTGATCAACCAGTTTTGTATATCAAGATTCAGCCTGTTGTGAAGGGCCGCACTAGCTCCTCATCTAGGGGTAGCTTGTCGAGAGGGGTATCACTGGACAATGCTGGTAGTGAATCTGTTTCGGCCTTGATGAATGAGGAATATGCTGAGGAAGCGGAAGTTGCCTCTTTCACTGATGATGATGTTTCCTCGCACTCATCTCAAACAATTTCTTCCGCTTTAGAAACAAATCACACTATGCCTCCTCGAAAACAAGAGGTAATGAGTCCAACTTAGTTTTCATTTTTACTGTTTTGGATGGAAACTTGTCACTTTGACTGCTAAAATGATTATATAGTAATACGTCATATAACATTTTGGCATTTGGATTGCAGACGGGACAAGAGACGGGGCCTCATAGCACTGAAGGTGATAATGAGAAACGGACCTTACCCTCAAAACTAGAGCTTGAAAAATCAAATTTAATGGCTCAGAATGCACTACATGAATATGTGAAGGGAAGTTCATCATGCTCATCATCAATCGACCTATCTTCTGACCCTGGAAGCCCAGTAATTAATAATGCTTCAGTAGCCAACTCTCCCAACTCAAATTCAAGGATCCTAAAAGCTGTTAGTGCGGAGACTGTGCCTTCTCCATCAGCATCTTTTAATGGAAAGGCCGAAGATTCCAACTCCAGCATGAGAAGCAATGGCCATAAACACTTAGCTCATGAGGTTAATGATAAGGCTGTTCTTGGCAGGGGTTGCCTGGAGGCTGCAGTTAGCGATGACAGCTATGACAGTTCTACCGAGGACAATGAAGGAAAACAACAAGAAGAAAACAGACATGAAAGACAAAGTTTTGATGAGGAAAAGCATTCTAGGGAAGGTGAATCATCCATTGCGCATGAGGCTAATGGAAAGCAAGTTCCTATCGGAATGAAGGAAAATACGAAGCATGTTAAATCTGTTAGGTCACCGATTGACTTGGCTAAGAATGCATTAACTGGTGTTCAGGGTGATGCACAGAACAGTGCAGGTATTGTAAGAAAAGATGCTAGAGTGTATCCTAGGGATACAAGGAGTGTGATCTTAGAAAGCAAAATCCATCAGATGGAACACAAAATTAAGTTGCTTGAGGGAGAATTGAGAGAAGCTGCGGCTGTTGAGGCTGCTCTTTATTCAGTAGTTGCTGAGCATGGAAGTTCCATGAGTAAGGTCCATGCTCCAGCCCGGCGCCTTTCTAGACTGTATCTTCATGCTTGCAAAGAAAGTCCACATTCTAGGAAGGCCAGTGCAGCTAAAAGTATTGTCTCAGGACTAGTTTTGGTTGCAAAAGCATGTGGGAATGATGTCCCAAGGTACATTGCTTATTTTCTGTGTTTTCTTTGTCTTATTTACAATCATGTTGCCTTTAAGATTGATCCTTTTTGAAACAAAAGTTTCTCGAGCTTTTTAGATTTCTACTGTTAAGTGTGAATTTTTAACAAATTGGTGGAACTCTTGTGGTGGATAATATTTATATTGTTTAATTGATGTGAAAATCAGGGTACTTGCTGCATGAGGATCCAAAGAAGAACTGCATATATGAATTGCATGAATGAAGTTTTCGTGTTCGTTTTATGGACTCATTCATTTTCCTTTTCTCCGATTACAGGCTAACATACTGGCTGTCAAATTCTATCGTGTTGAGAACAATAATAAGCCAGGTTACCGGTGACTCAGAATCACCTATGTCGGCAGGGCATTCTGTTGACAGGAATGGTGCTGGAAAAATAAAGAATAATGTATCTTCTCCAATTAAATGGAAGGCTCCATCTTCTGGGAAGAAAGAAGGATGGAGGCTCTTGAATGGAAGTTTTGGTGACTGCGAGAACCCACAAACATTTATGTCTACACTGGAGAAGATTGAATCGTGGATCTTTTCCCGGATAGTTGAATCTATCTGGTGGCAGGTCATTGAGTAACTCTTTTCCTCTGTTTTTCTGCATTGAATTTTCTTCAAATCTAACTATCTTATCGAATGAATTTCATGAGGTCTTGCATCTGAATCTTTCAATTTTATATTTTCAGACTTTGACTCCACATATGCAGTCTGTTGTTGCAAAGGCAATTAGTGAAGGTGCTGATTCTGGGTCGAGTAAAAACTATAAAAGGACATCTAGTTCAGTTGATCAAGAGCAAAGTAGCTTTTCATTGGAGCTTTGGAAGAAGGCTTTCAGGGATGCTTGTGAAAGACTCTGTCCAGTACGAGCTGAGGGACATGAGTGTGGCTGCTTGCCTTTGTTGGCTAGATTGGTATATATCACAGATATTTCCATCATTACGTATTGACATTAATAAGTATTTTTTCTTCGAAGTTATATGAATCTTGTGAATAGCAATGTCACGGGATGTTTCTGTTTCATATGTTATTGATTGATGAAAATTTCTCTTTTAAATTTGGCATTACAATTGCATCACATCTGTGTCACTGTCATGTGTCTAGGTAATGGAGCAATCTGTGGCTAGACTAGATGTGGCAATGTTCAATGCTATTCTTCGTGGATCGTCTGATGAGATCCCAACTGATCCTGTGTCCGATCCCATCAGTGATTTGAAGGTTCTTCCAATTCCAGCTGGGAAATCAAGTTTTGGGGCTGGTGCACAACTGAAGAGTGCGGTAAGCCATTCAAATCCCTTATGCACCATAGTTGCCTGGCTTATTCGTGAATCTCTTGTGCACTAAATCGTTGATTCAAATGAGTAACTCTTGCAAATCAGATAGTTATTTGCTTTGGACTGAAAGCCATATGGGACAAAACACTTCCGAGTCCCATCAAATTCGCATCCTGTACTTCATAATCCCTGAGTCTCATTATTCTTAGTGTACCCTTTTCAAAAAAAAATTATTGTTAGTGTAGCCCGTCAAATTGCATCTCTATTATTGTTATATGCAAGGAATTCTAACTTTTTTTTCTCCATTTATGGTCATGGTTATCAGATTGGGAACTGGTCAAGATGGCTAACTGACCTATTTGGTATAGACGATGATGGCTCACTTGAAGATGTGAATGACGATGATGACAATGACGAGAGACAAGATACATCATTCAAGTCATTCCATCTCCTTAATGCGTTGAGTGATCTCATGATGCTCCCGAAGGACTTGCTCTTAAGTAAATCCATCAGAAAAGAGGTTCAGTACAGTTCTCAGACCCTTCGATTAGACTCTCTGAGCATTGTCCAGTTCTTATTCACGGTGCCTGGTCTTCTTTTTTTTTTTTCTTTTTTTTTTTTTTTTTGAAGGTATGCCCTGCATTTTCTGCACCACTGATCAAGAGGATTCTCGACACTTTTGCCCCGGACGAATTTTGCACTGACCCAATTCCGGGCGTAGTGCTTCAAGCCTTGGAATCTGAGGTAATCAGCCATTTCAAAATGATTTCCTTAGAAGAGCTGCATGTTTTGTGGTGAAATTGAAATAGTTACAATCATAATAAGGCTGCAGTCTATGTTAAATCGAAACCAATTTCGGTCGCTTTTGTCATAAAATAGGACACTCTTGAGGCTGGGGAGGAGGCTGTCACAAACGTCCCGTGCACCGGAGCTGGTACAGTCTATTTGCCACCCTCAACAGCTTCCGTTGCGAGGATTATTGGAGAGGTTGGAAGCCAATCACAGCTAAGAAGAAGTGGGTCTTCAGTGCTCAGAAAATCATACACCAGTGATGATGAGCTTGATGAACTAAATTCACCCTTGGCCTCAATCTTCATCGATTCTTCCCAGTCTTCGCCAGTTGTAACAAAGCCCGGCTGGATATCGAAGAGAAATGGCAATCAAACTTCTGTCAGGTACGAACTCCTTCGGGAGGTTTGGATGAACAGCGAGTAGCTGTAATATATAGAAATACATGTCGAATAATAACACAACAAAACCAGTTGCGAGTAGAGAAATGCTTTCATTTATACGATGTCACGGTCTTCACAGGCGAGTTTTTCATCTCTCATTCACTACATTACAAACTCTCTTAGCTCTCATGCTGCACGCCACGCGACAAAAATAACACTTAGACGACCAAAATTTCAAAACTGAAGTCGGAACATTCAACACTCATGAACTCCAACCAAACTCCGTAATTCTCACATCTTATACATATACGTATACCCCCGGAATGCATACCAAGAAAAACAGACGCAGATGAAGCGTAATCACGCAGTGAGCTTCTGGGAAGAATTGACAGCATTTATATGCTGAAGATGTAAAGCAGCCAACAGCCCCTGCCAGGTTTCTCCGGGTGCGGTTTTGACCTGAAAATTGATGAGTTTGTGCTGTTTTCTGTAGTAATCTTCCAGCGACTTGGTCTGCGATAAGAGAAACGGATTACAACCCATTTTTCGATGATTACCTACGTCTGTCGAAATCACCAAACAGATATAAACAGAGGACAATGGCCATACCTGCTCCGCATCAGCAGGGGAAGATTTCAGAAGTTCTTCCTTGGTCTGCAGATTTAGATTTCGAATGAAGCTGCCCATGCTAAGATATTCTCTGCAAATATCACTTCGTCCGGAACAAGCTTCCCTTCATTCACTGCATTTGCAATCTAAAATTACCAAAAAAAGATAAAGCATTCAATTTTCTTCCCAAAAAAAGGGGAAAATTTAATATTTTTACTCCAGAAAAATCCTAATTCTTGCAAAAGAAACTCAATTGAAATTAAAAACCAAGAAATTAACCTGCTTGTAGAGAGAAGAGCGAGAGTTGAGCTCCTGGCGGACGAGGGATCCATAGAAATGTGCGGAACTTCCAGAAGCGTCGAGAGCCTCTCGGCGTACTAGTGCTTCTTCGCGCCCGTCTCCGATCAACACCCACTGCACACCTCTTCCCGGGACGCACCCTTCCTAGTCAAGCATCGGATTCCGACTCGTCTCCTCCGTTCCTCCTCTTCATCCTGACCGTCGTAGATTAGTGGTCCTCGCACTGCAGCTGAGCCGCCGCCGATCCGTAGGCTCGGCGCTCCAGATTCCCGAGACCACGGCGCGTCATCTGGGATGCAACTACTTGGAGGAGGCTGAGTACGGCCATGGTGGCTAACTCACTTTCTCTTGGGTTTTAGAGAGAGTGGGAGAGGAGAGAGGAAGTGTGGGGTTTTGTTTATGTCAAAATGACAAAATTAATGGATGCTGCCAGTAACTCTCTTTACTTTTTGAGTACAGTGTAGGCGCCGATCACGTGTATCAGGTGCAAAAGTTATCGTGCAACAATCTACATGTCAGAATCTAACGAGATGATTGCGCAGGCAAGGAGATCTGATTCTAACCGGATTCTCTTTGTGAGAATTTTAGAAATCTTTTAATCGTTTTCATTCATCGTACATTGTATAATCAGTTTTCATCAAGTACTGTTTGGGTTCAATTTTAAATAAAAAAATTTAAAAAGATTTCTGACTGCTACGATGAAGGACACGATTAAAGGATCCTTGGGATCTTCACAAAGAAGATCCGGTGATGATCCTATCTCGCTGGTAAGGCTCCTAGGAAATGCATACTAGATCGGGGGAAACACGTGTCAAAATTTGGAAAGAAGGACTATCCAGACAAAGATTTTTCAGTAAGATCGGACCACAGGTGGTACACAACATGTCATTATACTAATTGTGGTTAATGTGTGTTAAAAAGCTTATAACTTAAAAAATAAAAATTTCCACCACTTATATAAAAACAAATGGTGTACCACCCATATTACGGTCACAATGAAAATTTTCTCCTCCCCAGATGGTGGAGGGTTGTTGTGGGTGCCATAAGGATGATCGGCTTTGGTTAATGCTTCCCATTGGACCCAACAGATACTCTTCGGATCCTCTTTGTGAGAATCACGAGGATCCGTGAATCGTACATCATGCCGTCAATTTTTGTCAGGTAGTGTTTATGTTTAATTTGAAATAAAAAATTTAAATTTTTTTTACCCCACGATGTACGATTATTGGACACGATTCACGGATCCCCAGTGACATGCCCCTATCCCGATGTCCGAGGGACGTCAAGATGGCCACGTGCTGGCCGACACTCGAGGGTGACGCAAGTCATTTAATGAATGTATATGCCAAGAACATGTGAAACATACATATAAATTTCACGCGAACTACGCAATGTAATATTCCAACATAAACCTTATAAAATAATATAATAATATTCATCTGCCAATAGTGATAATGATAGTGATAATGATAGTGATAATGCATGACATGTTCAAAGCATACATCTAATTCAGAATACAAGTGGAAGATGAAACAGAAAGTCCTATTACAAGAATGTCTAGGCAGAAAGAATGACACGATATCACTGGTAGTGGGATCCCTCGTAGCTCGGATCGTATGCCTCGTTCCTATGTCTTGAGGGGGCAGTTATTGCGGAGTTTCCAGCTTCGCTAGTTTGTGAGGTTTTTTGACGACGGAGTATATGTGAGTGGACCCCTTCTAAAATGCATGTTTTAATTGTAAAAATGCATACATGAAAAGTATGATTTAATGATTACGTTTTTGTGAAATGTTTTATAAGTAACTTGGATTTGCACTTATTGATTATCATGTTATACTGAGAATATTTTGGAATACCATATTTTATCAAACTGATGTTCTTTGTAGTATATATGATGAATGACTATATACTCCTTATGAACATGTTTTTGCACACATCCTTTTAGTATATATGATGAATGACTATATGCTATGATGATGTTTTGAGATATATGTACCTATGTTTGGAAAGACTATGTTCAATGATTTTGTGTCTATCTAGTGGTCACTGTTCTGTCAACGGGCGAGGGAGATATATGGTTGGCAGGAGGTATATGTTGATGGCTTTGGGCCGAGAAATATTGATACTAATACCACTAGTTATCACACGCTATACGAGATATGTTTCATGAAAGGTTTTATGGAATGCTAGGGTTTTCGGAAAACCTGTTACTTATTATGCTATGAGTTTTCATAAAACTTTTGGGGTTAGTATGTTGATAACTATTTCAGTATTATTATATATATCAACTAGGTCCATTTATGTTTGTTTTGCGCCTCCTCAAGACTTAGAATCAAGGCGTACAATCCCAGCATCAAGGCACTCCAACATCAGCATCTTCGAGTCTTCTCGATGTAAGACCCACCCTTTTATTCATTCAATTTTATATTATTCCTTTTTAGTGTTTCATATTAGTTGTATGCTATGAACACGTTCCTCATTGGCATATTAATTGTATTTAAATTTATAAGTCTTATTTATTTCTTGTTCTCATGCATTCTAATATGGCTTCGTCATATTCGGGTGTCGGCCAGCACGTGCCTACCCTGGTGTTTGGGAGAATATCAGGGTCGGGCGTGTCACAAGGCCCATGGGTTTGGGTCAAAAGGGTCACAAATTGGGCTGGAGCCCCGTGGGTTTTGGGCTGGGTTCAAAGGACTTAGGTTGGGTTGACCCATTTTCAGGCCAATGAATTAACCGATTTTTGGGCATCACTTCAAACACCCATTACTTCTTCATTACTCAACCAAATCAAGTGATCTAAAAATGAAAGTTATAGTACTCGACAAGATGAAGAGATTGATACTTTGCACGCCGACTAACTCGTTGTGGTTTGGCCGAAAAATGCCTCGAAAGTGGCAGTGCTTGTAACAAATTTTGGAAAAGCTACTCCGAGCTATTTTCTGCGATTTTCACATATGCACAACTTAAAACAAGCTTTGATCGAATTGTAAAACGCATCCCAAGGGTTTTTAGAAGCTTACCAACGTCGAAAAATCACGAAACACGTCATAGAAGACGATGAATAGTGTCGGCCGAAAGGGAGATAAGGGTTTGGGGGGGTTCATTCTTTGTTTTTGAAAACACGGGGGTGGTGGTGGTGTTTAAGTTGTTGTGTTGTTTGTTGGTGAGGAAGACCCTTGGAGAGGGTTGTTTGAGAGACACCCAAGAGTGTAGAGAGAGAGGAAAAAAGAGTGTTGTGTGAGAGAGAGAGAGAGAGAGTTTGCTTTTGTCAAAAAGAAGAAGAAGAGGGTCACGGGTGCAAGGGGGAGCAAGGAAGAGACATGTGGGCCCTAGTGGCTCACAATTTAAGAGTCAACAAGTCTCCAATTCAAAATAAAAGTCCCAAAGTAACAGTTTACGTAAAAACCCTTTTTGTTCTGTGAAAAAGCAAGATAACTGTTACATCTAGAATCCTCATAAAGAAGATCCAGATTCTCATAGGAGATTTTTTTTTTTTTTTTTTTTTTTTTTTTTTTTTTGGGTCAGATTGAAAAGCAAAAATTGTTCTTTACTTCTACAAAAGGGAAACAAACTCCACTCTTTTAGTGTAGTTGAATTTTGCTTTAAAATTAAATTACATTCTTAAAGAGTGAGAATTGTTCTTGGCTTCAGCAACGAAAAAATTATATTCTTTGTTAAAGACATAATTTTTTGGACGAAATGTGAAAGATATAATTTATTTCAAAACTCCACCCTTATTCTGTAGGATGCAATAAAAGATTGAAACAGGCTCCCCCCTTTTAGCGTGGTTGAATCTTTCTCTTTAAAATTAAATTACATTCTCAAAGAGTGAGTATTTCTTTGCTATTGCGACAAACAAATTATGTTCTTTCTTAAAGACATAATTTTTTGGGTGAAAAATGAAAGATATAATTGATTTCAAAACTCCACCATCTTTTTGTACGATGCAAGAAAAGATTGAAACAAACTCCACCCTTTTAGTGTGATTGAAATTTTTTGCTTTAAAATTAAATTATGTTCTTAAAGAGTGAGTATTGTTCCTTGCTATTGCAACAAAAAAAATATGTTCTTTGTTAAAGATATAATTTTTTGGGCGAAATGTGAAACATGTATTTGATTCCAAAACTCCACTTTTCTTCTGTAAGATGCCAAAAAGATTGAAACAAACTCCACCCTCTTAGTGTGGTTGAATTTTTGCTTTAGAATTAAAGAATATTCTTGAAGAGTGGGAATTGTTATTTGCTTCTACAACAAAAAAATTATGTTCTTTGTTAAAAACATATTTTTTTATGCGAAATGTGTAAGATAGAATTGATTTCAAAACTCCACATTTCTTCTGGACGATGCCAAAAAAGATTGAAAAAAACTCCACCCTTTGAGTGTGGTTGAATTTTTTGCTTTAAAATTAAATTACGTTCTTAATGTGTGATATCCCACATCGCCCAGAGGAGTGATCCTTATATGTATATTCCCATCCTTACCTAGCACGAGGTCTTTTGGGAGCTCACTGGCTTCGGGTTCCGTAGGAACTCCGAAGTTAAGCGAGAAGAGGGCTAGAGCAATCCCATGATGGGTGACCCACTGGGAAGTTGCTCGTGAGTTCCCAAAAACAAAACCGTGAGGGAATGGTAAGCCCAAAGCGGACAATATCGTGCTACGGTGGTGAAGCGGGCCCGGGAAGTGATCCGCTCCGGGCCGGGATGTGACATAATGAGTGAGAATTGTTCTTTACTCCTGCAACAAAAAATTTTTGTTATTTGCTCCTGCAACGAAAAATTTATGTTCTTTGTTAAAGACATATTTTTATGGGCAAAATGTGAAAGATCTAATTGATTTTAAAGTTCCACCCTTCTTTTGTACGATGCCAAAAAAGATTGAAACAAACTCCACCCTTTTAGTGTGGTTGAATTTTTGCTTTAAAAATTAAATTACATTCTTAAAGAGGGAGAATTGTACTTTGCTTCTGCAATGAAAAAATAGTTAAAGACATAATTTTTTGCACGAAATATGAATGATATATTTGATTTCAAAACACTCATCCTTCTTCTGTACCTTGTGTGAAAAGATTGAAACAACTCGACCTTTTAATGTGGTTCAAATTTTTCTTTAAAATTAAATTACATTCTTAAAGAGTGAATATTGTTATTTGCTTTTGCAAAGAACAAATTATTTTCTCTGTTAAAGACATAATTTTTTTGCATGAAATGTGAAAGATATTGATTTCAAAACTCCATCTTTCTTTTGTTTGATGTTAGAAAAGATCGAACAAAACTCCAGTCTTTTAGTTTTGTTGAATTTTTTTGTTTTAAAATTAAATTACATTCTTAAAGAGTGAGTATTGTTCTTTGCTACTGCAATGAAAAAAATTATGTTATTTGTTAAAGACAATGTTTTGGGCAAAATGTGAAAGATATAATTGGTTTCAAAACTCCATTAATCTTTGTACGATGCCAGAAAAGAATAAAACAAACTCTAGCCTTTTTAGTGGGGTTGAATGTTTTGCTTTAAAATTAAATTACATTCTTAAACAGTGAGAATTGTTCTTTGCTCTTGCAACGGAAAAAAAAATGTTCTTTGTTAAAGACGTAATTTTTTGGGCAAAATGTGAAAGATATAACTAATTTCAAAACTCCACCCTTCTTTTGTACAGATGCCAAAAAGATTAAAACAAACTCCACCCTTAGTGTGTTTGAATTTTTGTTTTAAAAGTTTAATTACATTCTTAAAGAAGGGGAATTGTTGTTTGCATAGAGGAGTTATGCCAATCTCAAGATCCATTTTGGCTAAAAAGTCTTTCTAGTTTTGTGTTTGTATTAGAAGGGGGTGCAATAACATGGACAAATGTTAAGCAATCAACAATCACTTTACTCGACTATGTATGTATGCTTAATTCATAGGATGTTAGGGATGTCTTGAGATGCTGAAGATATGTATTAGGGTTATTTTTCACGGGCAAGAAATCTAATATTCTCACGCAGTCTCACCTATAAATGTAAGGCTTAGGTCTTCACTCTCATAAACAATATTCTAGCAAAAAAATCTACTCCCTATAGGAGTGCATATTAAGGATTTCTCAAGGTTAGTACTTTTAGTGTGCATATTATAGAAGACTTACACTTTGATCTGCTGAAGCTTTATCTAATTAACGTCAACCTGCATGATTGCATTTGTTCGACTTTCAGGTACATGTTTCCCATCCAATTTTATTCCATCGTTCTGAACCCATGTCAAACTATGATATCGGGAATATAAGGCTGCCTGCTTCTAAACGAATGTGCTAGTATTATCCTTTTTAAAAATACTTCAGAATTTGTTTCGTTGCAATTTGGTTCAGAATTTTTAAAGATATCTAGTCATGGAAAGTAAGAGACAAATTAACGAAGTTGATGATAGTCTTTCAGTTCTTATAGATGATGGTATTGTAGATGAATTGAGAAACAGCATCGAACGAAGGCTTCTCAGTGAAACACCAATGCCAGCAACCCGCTGCATCTTCAAAGTTCCCGATAAGATTCGGCTCAAAAAACCACAAGCATACGAACCTGACATCGTCTCAATCGGACCCTATCACAGTGGCCCCAATGGCAATTCTGGCAATAAATTCCGACTCATGGAAAATGTGAAGCACTGGTACTTGCACTGCCTTCTCTCACGCGTTAACATAACTTTGGCAGGCTTGATCATAGGTGTCATGGATTTAGACAAGCGCGCTCGCGACTATTACGCAGAGCCATTGGATCATCTCAAGAAGAAAGACTTCCTCGACATGATGATACTCGACGGATGCTTCCTAATCGAACTATTTCGAAAAGGACCCCATCACTACGACATTAACGACCCCGTTTACAGTGTGTCCTGCACTATGGAATATCTTTACCATGACCTTATCCTGCTAGAAAATCAGCTGCCATGGTTTGTTCTCGAGCGGTTATACAATTTAACTGCCGTGGAGAATACTACTCGCCAAGGAAATGCCCCCTCCCTCTTCGACCTTGTCCTCACCTTCTTCACAAAAATCATCCCGAACAAGCATGTTCTAAGGCCGAAACGCCCTCACAAAATCCTGCACATACTTGATGTCATAAGAGCCGTGATCGTTGCCCCGTTTGAACCCCCGCCCAAAGAGGAGAGAAAGGATAGAGAGCTGCCGCAGACGATTCCAAACGTGACAACTCTGTCCAAAGCCGGCATTCAATTCCAAAAGGGCTCCAGTGGCTGCGTACTGGACATAAATTTCGAAAACGGGGTGTTCACTATTCCACCACTACCATTCGACGAGATTACAGAGCCGCTCTTCAGGAATCTCATCGCCTTTGAGCAATGCCACCACAAACGCCGCCACAAAATAACATCTTACGCCGTCCTGATGGAGAGTTGCATCGATTCGAGCAAGGACATCGACCTTCTTTGCGACAGGCAAATACTGGGGAACTGGCTGAGCGCGCAAGACGCTGCACAGTTCTTCAACTTGCTGTACAATGACACGACGGTCGACGGATTCTACTACCAGGGACTCTGCGCTAAAGTGAATGAGTATTACAACTCTAAATGGAACAAGTGGATGGGAATGCTGTGGCGCGACTATCTTGATACGCCGTGGACGATTATTTCTTTGATTGCGGCGTTTATTCTGCTGGTTCTTACAACGTTGCAGACAGTATACACAATGCATCAGTATTATCATCCTCCTAACTAGTTATGTTAACTTGGATGTGAGTTAAACAGAAATGTTCGGTGTGTTATTGTCTTGATTTTCTTTCGTTGCCAACGATTAAGGCTTGGACATGTAATGGGTTTTTGTCTGAGTGTCATTTGAAGTTTTTTTGGACAACCTTGTGACGGCTTGATCAAGTATCTTGTCCGACCACCAAATAATATGTTGTCATGTTGTTATATCTTGTATTGCTTATTGGAGATTTTGTTTGTTATGGTTGTTATCTGATTAAGGTTATACTTTACGCCCTCCTTAACAGATTGTATTGTCCTACTCTTTTAATAAAACTACCTCATTGTCGCTTTCTATGATGATAATGTTGGAGTGAGATGAACTTTGTGATCCAGAAGTATGTAATCGAAGTAGGGGAAGCTATATGACCTTCCTAATCGGACCTTCTCGTTTTGGCTCTCTTTATCTTCCTTCAATAACATGTGAGTGGTTAATAACATATCAATAATACGTTTGTTAGTATTAAATAATTAATAATGCATTGATATCAATATGTTCGTAGATATTGAATAGTCAGACTGACCACGAGCTTAGATACTTGTATGAAATATTTAGAGCACTACTGGATATAGAGAACAATTTTAGTAATCTGAACAGATCACCACCAAACCAAAGATCTTGAACATAAATTCAAGGAAGAAGCTGCTTGCTCCTTTCGTTTATTTTTTCTGGTGGTTGAGACGGTTTTGCCGGTTGGCGCCAGACAGTTGGCCCATCCAAAAAAAACTGTTGCTTCAAGAAAGCTTTAAATTAAAGGAAAACTACTGAAAATGACTTGAAAACTTTGAGTTTTAACGATAATAACAAAATAAATGGTAAAATGAATAGTACGAAGATTAACTTTTTAGTGTAAAAATGTGATTTTTTGTAAAATGAACAGTATAAAAAACATTTTGTTAAAATTTCCTTAAATTAAAGTACGTCGGTCACTAAATTCCAATTTGTGTAGAAAAAGCCAACGACTCTCCTGTCTCCTCTGTTTTCGGAGTTTTGTTTTAATTGGCCGGTATTCTGAGATTCCTTTTATAAAGAGAAAATTCTTAGAATAATAGGATTAATTTTAGTTAAATGAGGAAACTCTTTCTTGTCCTTAATTTATTACGTGATAAATATTTTATTAGATGAGAAATGATAGAAATAATAATGAGGATATTTAAGATAAAATAGAAGTGATCGCAATTAAAAATAAGACGAGAGAAAATCGGTTAAGATGTTTTAGACACGTGACCGATCTACATATGCTCTAATTAGAAAATGCAACTAGGAGATGAAGACTTAAGATAAAAAGAGTACAGGAAGACCTATGATGTAACAACCCATCCCGGAATTTACGGAAGAAAATGAGTATTTTTGTATTTTCACTAAGTTTGGAGGATTTTTTTTTTTAAATTGTTTTTGAGCCTTAATTGGTGAGCCCAAGGGGCCCACCCCCTGTTTTGTTCCCCCCGGTTCCCTTTCCCTTTTCTTTTATTTTTTCTGAAAAGTCTCTCTCTTCTCCCTCATTCTCTCTTCTCTACCGTACTCTCTCCCTCTGTTACTCCTCGTCTCGGTGCTCTTTTCTCCGACAAGAACACACACACACACACCCGTGCCCCACACCTCATCAACGACAACAACATCACCATCTTCACCATGTCAACTCTCTCCTTCTCTTCGTCTCTGTGGAGCACAAAGGAACTCGGACGAGTTCCTCATCCTTCCGTTTTGGGTAAGCCTCAAAACACTCCAAATGCTTCTCTTTTCATCCCTATAATTCTGTTCTGACCCTGTGGTTGTGTTTTAGACGTCAAACCATGAAGAAACCACCTCGAAGACATTTCCCCAGTTTTTCGGCGAGCACCGCCCCTTTCGAGGCAATTTCCGGCCAAACCACGGCGATTTGGCCGGCGTGCAAGGTATCAATCTCTTCGTCTCGCTAAGTACTACAACTTTCCTTTTTTTTCACCCAATTTAATTGAGTATTGAATAAGTTATACTCATTTGAATCTTACCCAGTTTCCGGCAGACACCCGTGGCTTCCAGGCTGTTTTCCGGCCAACTCCGGCCACAATGACGGGAACCAAGGGTATATTTCGATTGATTACCTTCGGGGCTTCAATTTGGTATATTGAATGACATGTTTTGGTTGAGTTTTGAGCTCCATCGGAGCTTGGGAATTCTCCGGTCGAAAACCGGCCTTCTCCTTCCTTAGAATCCGGCGAACCACCAAACCCAAGGCCTTTGGGCCTTTCCTGCCAAGCCCAAAACCCTGGGCAGCCCAACCCAACCTTTTTTATTTTTTTTATTTTTGTTTTGTTAATTTAAAGGCCTTTGGGCCGTTTCATTTAGGGCCTTCGCCCTGTTAACCCTAAACCCATTAGACCCAAACCCTTTAGGCCCAAACCCGGATCCAACCCAAGTCCAAACCCTTTAACCCAATCCGGATCCAAGCCCAGATCCGTTTGACCTGCTGACCCGGACCCGGTCAACGGTCAACGTTGACTTTGACTTTGACCGATCAACGGTCAACGTTGACTTGACTTTTTGGGTTTTCGTGCGGGACCCCTCCTAGACTAATTTCGACGTTCTGAACCCGTTTCCGATGTTCGTTTCCCCAAATTCAATCGTTTGAGTAGAGTTTGACTAAATGTACCGTTTATGTGCTTAGGGGCGTTTATCTGTGGTGTTTCCTTCTTCGCTAGATGGCGTGGCTTTTCGACGGCAAAGTACTGTGAGTGGACCCCTTTTAAAAATGCATGTTTTGATAGTACAAATGCATACATGAAAAGCATGATTTGATGATTATGTTTTATGGAACGTTTTATGAGATAACATGCTTACTGAGGCTAGTTTGAATTATTACTATTTTTCCTATAACCCATGTTCTTATAGAATATCTGATGGATGACGATATGATATTTAGAACATGTTTAGAACACCTCTTTATAATATAGATGATGCATGACTTTATACTATGAAGTTGATTTTCAATATATGTATGTTCATTGGTTTTGTACTTACCTAGTGGTCCTTTCCGCTACGGGACGTAGGAATAGATCTGGTTCGTCCCGGGCGACAGTTTGGTGTTGGCATAGGGCCTGGAGTGTGTTTTCCTCTGACTGTCTGCTCAAAGATGGGGAGTCGGCATGGGGCCTGAAGTGTATTTTCCTTTGACTGTCTGCTTAGAGACACGAAGCCGGCATGGGGCCTGAAGAGTTATCGGACATTCACTAGTGTTTATTATTTATGCGAATTATGATTTGAGACATTGCATGACATGTTAGGTTTCGGAAAACCTATGTTTATCATTATATATATGTTTTCATAAAACCTGGGGGTTAATATGTTGATAACTGTTTTATTATATATATATCAACTTGGTCCACTCATGTTTGTTTTGCGCCCCCTTCAGGACTTAGAATCAAGGCATACAATCCCAACGTCCAGGCACTTCTGCATCGGCGTCTTCGAGTCCTCTCGGTGTAGGACCCACTCCTTGATTTCATTCAATTTTATATTATTTTCTTTTAGTGTTCTAGATTAGTGGTGTTCTCTGAACACAGTCCTTATTTGCATATTAATTATTCTTTTTATATTTATAAACCTTATTTACCCCTTGTTTTCAGTATTTGCACTCAATAAATGGCTTTCGTCACCCTTGGGTGTTGGCCAGCACGTGTCTATCCTGGTATTCGGGGAATATCGGGATCGGGGCGTGTCATATGAAAAGTTGGAGAGAGACTTTAAGAAAATATATGAACTACTTGGACTTAACCTAAAACCGAACACGGTAGCGTTCTAGTATTCATACAATCGATTTCACTTAGTAATATAAGGTTTGGTTGTTGATTGACATTACTGTGGCTGAGCATTATGATGCAAAATAATTTTCTCTAGTTGTAAGTCGAAAATACTAAATTTAACACACAAGAATATTGAATTTGATACTTAAATATTAGGGAGTCTTACTGAAACACACCTGATACTATTCACTTTTAATGTTAATGACATTTTTAATTTAAAAAATCACTCATGGTACTATTCATTTACAACACTATTTTGTCTTTGTGATTAAAACAAAAATTTTTGAGAAATTTTGGTTAGTTTTTTTTTTTTTTTTTTTAACATTAACGTCGTTATATTGAGTGACTCAGCTGAAATATTTCTTAAATAGAATATTGTTGTACAAAACATAGTCTTGCACACGTATTTACGAAGGTACGGAACACCTACGAACGAAAGCACTATCCCGGCCAGCAAGCTGGTTGGTCAACCACGACACGCGGCATTGTCTCATATGTTTACCACATTAAACCCAAGAACCCCACGCTTACCGTACACAACAAGAACACAACTTCCAGAAAGAAAAAGAAAAGGATTCTAAATAATGGAAAAAGGCAGCACAATACGAGCGCGCTTTCAAGCAATTTGATGGCCATGGAGACGGAAAAATATCAACTATGGAATTGCAACAATGTGTCAGAGCGATAGGCGGTGAGCTCTCGCTGACGGAGGCGGAGGTAGCGGTGGAGTACCTAGACTCAGACGGCGACGGGCTGCTAGGGTTGGATGATTTTGTCAAGTTTGTCGACGGAGGGTGCGACGAAGAGAAGGTGAGTGTTTTGAGGGAGGCTAATGTGATGATCTCTTCCAACAAAGACTCAAAAAACCCTTGTTGACAAAGACTTGAATAGGTTGACTCTACGATTTCAGTGTTGTTTATCCAAACTGAAGATGTAACCATCCAAATTGAATGTGCTTCTCGATCGCCTGAAGAGGTTTGAAGGGGTTCGCGTAAATCAAGAGTTTCTGCAGAGTAGATTTGTATGTTGATTTAGAGAGAGTCCTGAAATGTCGCACGCAACTCTGTATTTATAGTGGCTGTATTTTTTGTTAAGCTACGATGACTATTTTCAAATGTAAACTCCTTGAATGACGGTCCTTTTTTCCCGAGTTGTAAGCGCAAGTGCATCCATGCAATTTATAAAGAATTCCAATTCAATTACAACAAAACCAGCTACGAGTAGAGAAATGATTTAATTTATACGACATCACGGTCTTAACAGGCCAGTTTTTCATCTCTCATTCGCTACATTACGAACTCGTAGCTCTCATGCTGCCAGCCACGCGTGACAAAAATAACAATTAGACGACCAAAATTTCAAAACTAAGTCGGAACATTCAACACTCATGAACTCCAACCAAACTCTCTTAGTTCCCACAGCTTAAATATACACTTACACTCCCGGAATGCATACGAAGAAAACAAGACGAAAATGACACAGATGAAGCGTAATCACGCAGTGAGCTTCTGGGAAGAATTGACAGCATTTATATGCTGAAGATGTAACGCAGCCAACAGCCCCTGCCCGGTTTCTCCGGGTGCGGCTTGGACCTGAAAATCGATGAGTTTGTTCTGTTTTCTGTAGTAATCTTCCAGCGCCATGGTCTGAGGTAAGAGAGAAACGGATTACTACCCGTTTTTCAATGATTTTCTACTAACATTTTTCAATGGAAATAAACTGTCATATAAAACGGAACAAAGTCGAAATCATCAAGCAGATATAAACAGAGAACAATGGCCATACCTGCTCTGCATCGGCAGGGGAAGACTTCAGTTCTTCCTTTGACTGCAGATTTAGATTTCGAACGGAGTTGCCCATGCTAAAGATATTTCGGCAAGCAGAGAAGTTTCCGGTTCCTAGATTCTTCGTCACCAAGTTCTCATTTGTGCATTTCAAATTCACCACTAAATCAATATCAGCAATTTGGCCAACAATCTCCTGTAACAGGCAAAACGTATAAAAACACTTGGCATTCAAATCTCCATCAAAACAAAAAAAATTCAAACTTCCAAAGAAATTACAAAAATTTTCCGAAAATATGCAATGGTTTAGGGGTTCAATTTAATTAAAAGTTTGTAACCAGTTCTATTTGCACACATTGCACATTTCCCAAAATTCTAATCACAAACCATGAAGTAAAGTTTTGATTTTGTCATAGAAGTTAAAACTCACAGCTTGTGTTCTTGTTCGAGCAATCCCATCGAGGATGAACCCGTTTTCACCGGCGATTGTATCCTTTGTCCAACCTCTTCGACAACAACGCAAATATCACTTCGTCCGGGACAAGCTTCCTTTCATTCACTGCATTCGCAATCTATTAATTACCAAAAAAAATAGAGAAAGCATTCAATTCAGAAAAATCCTAGTTCTTGCAAAAGAAATTCAATTGGAATTAAAACCAAGAATTTAACTTGCTTGTAGAGAGAAGAGCGAGGGTTGAGCTCCTGGCGGACGAGGGATCCCATAGAAATGTGCGGAACTTCCAGCAGCTTCGAGAGCCTCTCGGCGTACAAGTGCTTCTTCGCGCCTCTGTCTCCGATCAGCACCCACTGCACACCTCTTCCCGGAACCCACCCGTCCGAGTCCAGCATCCGATTCCGAGTCGTCTTCCTCCGTTCCTCCTCTTCGTCCTGATCGTCGTGGTAACAGTCGTCGTCGTACTGCAGCTGAGCCGCCGCCGATCTGTAGGCTCGGCGCTCCAGATTCCCGAGACCGCGGCGCGTTATCTGGGACGCAAATACTTGGAGGCGGCTGAGTACGGTCATGGTGGCGGCCGGCGGTGGCTAACTCACTTTCTCTAGGGTTTTAGCGAGAGGGGATAGAAAGTGTTGGCGCGGATCACGTGTATCATTACTCAAATCGAATTTGTGTAGAAAAACTCAAAGCTTCTTTGTTTTCAGAGTTTGTTTTAGAGTAATGTTAGGAAAATTAAATGTGTAGGTTTAATTTTGTAAACTAAATGAAATGAAAGTTAATAATTGAATCATTACTTAAATGTTGATTATCATGTTTATTTCTTATTGATGACACATTATTTAGTCTAAAAATTTAGTATAGCTAGCATTACTCGTCATTTTAATTTGGCCGGTTTTATGAGATTTCTTTTATAAACATAAAAGTGTTAGAATAATAGGATTAATTTTAGTTAAAAGACTGGAAATGCTTCATGTCATCAATTTAATTATATGACAAATATTTATTAAATGATAAATGATATGATTAAAACAATAGGATTAATTTTTTGCACGAAATGTGAAAGATATATTTGATTTCAAAACTCCCTTCTTTTGTACGATGTCAAAAAAAATTGAAACAAACTCCACCCTTTGAGTGTGGTTGGATTTTTTGCTTTAAAACTAAATTACATTATTAAATAGTGAGAATTGTTCATTGCTCCTACAATGAAAAAATTATGTTCTTTATTAAAATATGTTTTTTTGTGTGAAATGTGGAAGATATATTTGATTTCAAAACTCTACCTTTCTTTTGTACGATGTAAAAAAATATTGAAACAAACTCCACCCTTAAAGAGTGAGCATTATTCTTTGCTCCTACAATGAAAAAATTGTGTTCTTTGTTAAAGACATAATGTTTTGCGTGAGATGTGAACGATATAGTTGATTGCAAAGTCCACCTTCTTCTGTACGATGCCAGAAAAGATTGAAACAAACTCCACCCTTTTAGTGTGGTTGAATTTTTGCTCTAAAGTCAAATTACATTATTAAAGAGTGAGAATTGTTCTTTGCTTCTGCAATGGAAAATATGTTCTTTGTTAAAGACATAATTTTTTTGGTGAAATGTGAAAGATATATTTGATTTCAAAAGTTCACCTATCTTTTAGTATGATGCAAGAAACAATTGAAACAAACTCCATCCTTTTAGTGTGGTTGAATTTCTACTTTCAAATTAAATTACATTCTTAAAGAGTGAGAATCATTCTTTGCTCTTGCAACAAAAAAATTATATTCTTTGTTAAAGACATTTTTTTTTTGTGCGAAATGTGAGATATTTCAACTCCACCATTCTTTTGTAGGATGCCATTAAAGATTGAAACAAACTCCACCCTTTTAGTGTGGTTGAGTTTTTGCTCCGAAATTAAATTACATTCTTAAAGAGTGAAAATTGTTCTTTGCTCCTGAGGCGAAAAAAAATTATGCTCTTTATTAAAGACATAATTTTTTGGGTGAAATGTGAAATATATATTTGATTTCAAAACTCCACTCTTCTTTTGTATGATGCCAGAAAAGATTGAAACAAACTCCACCTTTTAGTGTGGTTGAACTTTTGCTTTAAAATTAAATTACATTCTAAAAAGTGAGAATTGTTCTTTGCTCCTGCAACAAAAAAAATTATGTTCTTTGTTAAAAATATATTTCTTTGCGCGAAATGTGAAAGATATATTTGTTTTAAAACTTCACCCTTCTTTTGTACAATTTAGAAAAGATTGAAACAAACTCCACAAGTGGTTGAATTTTTGCTTTAAAGTTAAATTACTTTCTTAAAGAGTGAAAATTGGCATTTGCTTATGCAACGAAAAAATTACGTTCTTTAACAAAGGACATAATTTTTGTGGCAAAATGTGAAAGATTTATTTGATTTCAAAAGTCCACCCTTCTCCTGTATATGCTAGAAAAGATTGAAACAAACTCCACCCTTTTAGTATTGAATTTCTGCTTTAAAATTAAATTACATTCTTAAAGAGAGAGAATTGTTCTTTGCTCCTACAACAAAAAAAAGAATCATGTTCTTTGTTAAAGACAATTTTTTGCGAAATGTAAAAGATATATTTGATTTCAAAATTTCACCCTTCTTCTGTACAATGCCAGAAAAGATTTAAACAAACTCCACCCTTTAGTGTGGTTGAATTTTTTGCTTTAAGGTTAAATTACATTCTTAAAGAGTGATAAATGATTTTTGCTCTTGCAACGAAAAAATTATGTTCTTTGTTAAAGACGTTTTTTTTGGGTGAAATGTGAAAGATATATTTGAATTCAAAACTCCACCATTCTTCTATACGATGCTAGAAAAGATGAAACAAACTCCACTCTTTTAGTGTGGTTGAATTTTTGCTTTAAAATTAAATTACATTCCTAAAGAGTGAGAATTGTTCTTTGCTTCTGCAACGAAAATATCATGTTCTTTGTTAACAATTTTTGAGGTGTTAAAGATGCGTATTAGGGCTTCCCTTATGGGCAAGAAACATACTACTCTCACTTATATATATAAGGCTTAGGTCTCCATTCTCATGCATAATATTCTAGCACAAAACCTACCTCATATAGGAGTGCATAAGGCGTTTAGAGAGAGAAAGATCTTTGCTTATTTAATTGCTGCTCGTGGTTGAATCTTGTTCATATCAATGGCTTCTCAATGTTAGTATTTTTAGTGTGTGTATTATAGAAGACTTACACTTTGATTTGTTGAATCCTCTTCAAATTAACGTCCTACGTAATTGCATTTGTTTGATTTTCTGGTGCACGGTTCCCAACCCATTTTATTCCGTAGTTTTGCATTCATGTCAAATTGCGATTATCGAGAATATAAGGTTGCCTACTTCTAAGTGAATGCGCGAAGTATTATCCTTTTTAAAAATTACTTTAGAATTTGTTTCATTGCAATTAATTTGATTCAGATTTTTTTAAAATATCTGCAGTCATGAAAAATGAGAGAGAAATTAGCGAAGTTGATGACACTACTGCCAAGACATCCGTTCCTATAGATGGTATTGTGGAAGAAATGACAACCAACATCGCACCAAAGCTACTCCATGTTTCGCCATTGCCAGCATCCTGCTGCATCTTCAGAGTTCCCCTCCAGATTCGGCAAAAAAACGCACAAGCATACGAACCTTACGTCATCTCAATCGGACCCTTTCACCGTGGCCGCGGTGGAGATCAATTCCGATTAATGGAAAATGTGAAGCGCTGGTACTTACAGTGCCTTCTTTCACATGCAAAAGAAACTTTGCCAGGCTTGATCAAAGGTGTCTCGGATTTGGACAAGCGCGCTCGTGATTGTTACGTAGAGCCATTGGGTCTCAACAAGGAAGACTTTGTTGAGATGATGGTACTCGACGGATGCTTCCTAATCGAACTATTTCGAAAAGGACCTTCCCACGATCTACAAGAAGAGAAGGACCCCGTTTACTGTATGTCCGGCATTCGGCTATATCTTTACCATGACCTTCTCCTGCTAGAAAATCAGCTGCCATGGTTTGTTCTCGAGCGGTTATACAATTTAACTGCCGTGAAGAATACTACTAGCGAAGGAAATGCCTCCTCCCTCGCCGACCTTGTCCTCAAGTTCTTCAGAAAATACGTCGGGGACAATTGCATTTTAAACTCAAGTGTGAATCTCTGTCCTGAAATCCTGCACATACTCGGTCTCATAAGAACCGCGATCATTGCCACTTCTAAAGACGACAGCACGGGGGAAGAGATGCCGAGGGTTCCAAACGTCACAACCCTGTCCGAAGCTGGCATTAAATTCGAAGCTGGCAAATGCAAAGAAGGTCCTTCGGGTGGCATATTGAACATGAAGTTCGAAAAAGGGCAGTTCACTATGCCACAACTAGTAATCGACGAGCGGACAGGGCCGCTCCTCAGGAACCTCATCGCCTTCGAGCAATGCTACCCCAGCTGCAGCCACATGATAACGAGTTACGCCGTCCTGATGGATAATCTCATCAATTCGAGCAAGGACATCGACCTTCTTTGCGAGAGGAAAATACTGGTGAACTGGTTGAGCTCGGAAGACGCTGCAAAGTTCTTCAACGAACTGTACAACGACACAACGGTCGTGGGATCCTACTACGGGCAACTCTGCAACGATGTGAACGAGTATTATGAAAAAAACTGGAACAAGTGGATGGAAAAGCTGAAGCGCGAGCATTTTAATTCGCCGTGGGCGATTATTTCTTTGGTTGCGGCGTTTATTCTGCTGGCTCTCACAGTGTTGCAGACATATTATACAATTCATCCGTATTATTATCCTCCTAAGTAGTTATATTAATTTGGACGTAAGTTAACAGAAATATTTGGTTTGTTATTTGTCTTGATTCTGTTTCGTTGCCAACGCCTAGGGCTTGGACATGAAATGGGCTTCTGTGTGCGTGTTGGAAACTCGAGCTACAAGTTTCGTCATTTGAAGTTTTTTTTTTTGGACAACCATGTAGATAGAACTTAAGTGTGACGGCTTGATCACGTGTCTTGTCTGACCACCAAATAAGATGTTGTCACGTTGTTATATCTTGTATTAATTGTTGAAGATTTTGTTTATTATGGATGTTATCATGGTCAATGTTAAGTTTTATGTCTCCTTTGACATATTGTATTTTCCTTCTCTTTTTAATAAAACTACCTCATTGTCACTTTCCATAATAGCAAAGTTGAAGTGAGATTGATTTTGTACTTTTATCGGGGGGGGGGGGGGGGGGGGGGAAAAAGATGTTGGCACATTTTCGTTTACCTTCTACCTAGACTTTTATAGACAAATCGAGAACTATGTAATTAAAGTAGGAGAGGCTATATATATGACCTTCGGACCTTCTCATTTTGGCACTCTTTATCTTCTTTTTCTTAGTGTTGCTCGATAATTGAAACGTCTATTTTTCAATTCACTCTTTTAAAATCAATCAAATTAGAAATTGTGCTACATTGCAGTTAAGAAGAAAAGTCGAGAATAATCAAATTAGAAGGTTAACAGCATACCTCATTGGACTATTGATACTATCAATAGTATGAATAATATGTGGATAATTAATAACATATCAACAAGTGTTAGAATTTCTCTGTCCCACATCAGCCAAAAGGTTTGAGAACAAGCCCTTTAAATAGAATTACCGCACTCTAACTAATTTCGAGACCTTTTGTATTAAAACCCCACACCTGACGGATTGAGCAAGTGGCCAAGTGAGGACAATATCAGTGTTGTTGGAGTAGGTCCATGGCCCGTCTACCTGATATTTAAGAACAAGTTTGTTTATTTTATTTTATTTTATTTTTCATAAAAATGGTAAACGCCCATGGTTTATCTAAGTTTTTCTGGTTAAGCTTTTAAAGAAGGGAAAAAAACATGTAGCTACCTGTATAAAATACTTAATTAGGGCACTAGTGGATAAAGAAAACCGTTTTAGAAATCTGAATAGAATCGCCACCAAACCAAAGAATTTGGATATAAATTCAAGAAAGAAGCTGCTCGCTACTTTCGTTTAATTTTTATGGTGGTTGTGGCGGTTTTGGCTGTCGGCGCCGGACGGTTGGTGACACACCCCGACCCCGAAGTCCTAGGAACACCGAGATGGTCACGTGCTGGCCGACACCCGAAGGGTGACGAAGCCATTTAATTTAAACAAAAACTAAGAAAATAAACTAAAGTACGCAAAGTAGGCAAACCACACAAAAGAGTTCAACTTCTAAATATTGAAATTAGGTAAACACCCAGCACGTCCAGAGCATAAGTCTAAAACAGAGTACAAGCAGAATTAAGAATAAAGAAGTGTTATTACAATATATGGCGAAGCGGAGCAAAAAGGACACAAATCACTGGTAGGGGAACGCCTCGTAGCTCAAGTCGTAATCCTCGTTCCTAGGTCCTGAAGGGGACGCAAAACAAAGGTGAGTGGACCAAGTTTATATATACAGTAGTAGTAAAACAATTATCAACGTACTAACCCCCAGGTTTTATGAAAACACATATATAATGAGAAATATAGATTTTTCCTTAATCTAGCATGTCGTGCAGTGTCTCAAATCATCAATCGCATAAAATAGTAATCACTAGTGAATGTCCGATATAACACTTGAGGCCCCATGCCGGCTCCCCGTCTCTAAGCACACAGTCAGAGGAAAATGCACTTCAGGCCCCTTGCCGGCTCCCCGTCTCTGAGCAGACAGTCAGAGGAAAACACACTCCAGGCCCTATGCCAACACCAAACCGTCGCCCGGGACGGACCGGATCTATCCCTACGTCCCGTAGCGGAAAGGACCACTAGGTAAGTACAAAACCAGTGAACATACATATATTGAAAATCCACTTCATAGTATAAAGTCATCCATCATCTATACTATAAAGAAGTGTTCTAAACATGTTCTAAATATCATATCGTCATCCATCAGATATGTTATAAGAACATGGGTTATAGGAAAAATAGTAATAATTCAAACTAGCCTTAGTAAGTATGTTATCTCAAAATGTTTCATAAAACATAATCGTAAAGTCATGCTTTTCTGTGTATGCAATTCTACCATTAAAACATGCATTTTCAGAAGGGGTCCACTCACCGTACACCGAGGGTGCAAGCCGTACCAAACAGGAATAACAGAATCACCGCTAAGAATCGCACCTAAACACACAATTGAGTACTTTCAGTCAAACTCTACTCAAACGATTGAATTTGAGAAAACGGACATCGGAAACGGGTTTAGAACGTCGAAATTAGCCTAGGAGGGTCCCCGCACGAAAACCCAAAAAGTTAACGGTCAAAGTCAACGTTGACGGTTGACTAGTCAAAGTAAAAGTCAACGTTGACGGGTCACGGTCAACGGGTCAAGTCAACGGGTCAACGGGTCACGGGTACGGGTCACGGGTCAGGTTTTTGGGTTTTGGGTTTTGGGCTAACAGAAAATGGGTTTGGGCTTTTGAACCTCACGGCCCAAGGCCTAATTACAAAAAGGAAAAGGGTTTTGGGCTGCTACCAAGGCCCTAAGGTCTTTTGGGTTTTCAAATGAAACAAAAATAAAAATAAAAAAGGAAACGGTTGGGCTTTTGGGCTAAAACCCGAAATGGCCTAAGGCCCGTGGGGAGAACAAGATGGCCCGAAGGCCTGGGTGCCCGGAGAAGAACACCGGAGCTTCCATAGCTCCGACCAACTTTAAACACTCGAACTAGACCCCGATCTAGGTACCAAAATGAAGCACTAAACGAGAGGAGTAATTTTATACCTTGGGTTCGCCGTGAAACGGCTTGTGGTGGCCGGAAAAGTCCTCGGAACCCACCCAACTCGCCGGAAATTTGGGTGCCTTCACCCGTGCCAAAAACACTCCAACCTTGGAAATCAAGAACCCAAACTCAATAACCACATTTAACCAACCTCTAACAAGACTAAAAAGGAAGAAACCATGCTTACCCAACCGGAAAAATCACAAAACTCGCCGGATGTGTTCGTACCCTCTTGGCGCCGTGAGCAAGGGAGAGAGGGAGAGAGCTAAGGTTTGATGATGATGATGGTGGCTGCGTCCTCAAGCAGGTGCAACAATGGGTGTGTGTGTGTCTTTCACGGGTAGAAGAAGAAGGAGAGGAAAAAGAGAGTTTTTGAAAAAGAGAGAAAGAAAGATGCAGACAAACCAAAACAAAAGAAAAGAAAAGAAAAAGAAAAAGAAAAAGGAGAAGAAGAAAAAGGTAGAAAAAGGTGTCACGGATTTGGTTTGGGGGGGGGGGGGGGGGACAAAAGAGAAAAAGTAAGGGAGTTAGGGTGCTGCCACGTGGCAGTCTAGGGGGGACAAAAGAGAAAAAGTAAGGGAGTTAGGGTGCTGTCACGTGGCAGTCTAGGGTAGAGTAAAAGACTAAATTTTCAGATTTTGATTGTGTAACAAAATGAAGACCAAAGTGATAATTCTATAAATTTTTAGGAAGAATTACATAATTATCTTTATAAGCAGGAACGGGTGTAACAGTTGGTCCATCCAAAAAATCTGTTGCTTCGAGAAGTCTTTAAATTAAAGTTAGTCCGTCACTATAATCCAATTTGTGTACAAAAAGCCAACGACTCTCCTGTCTCCTCTGTTTTCAGAATCTTGTTTTAATTTGGCCCGTTTTATGAGATTCTTTTATAAATAGAAAATTGTTGGAATACTAGGATTACTTTTAGTTGAAAGAGTGGAAATGTTTTGTTGTTATCAATTTATTTCATGACAAATATTTATTAGATGAGACAAGATATGATTATGAATGATAGTATTCGAGATAAAATAAGAATGATCGTATGAGAAAAAATCAATTAAGGTGGCTTGTACAATGAACCGAAGACCTACAGATGGACGCGGCTAGAAAATGCGATTATGAACTGGAAGCACATGATGAAAAAAGTAGAAGATGACCTGAAACCATGTGCAGTAGTGTTGTACGATTCATACAATCCATCCCATTAAGTGGAATAAGACTTTAAAGTTGTCATTTGACATTACTAAGATTGAGCACTATAGTCCAATAATAATTTACCCTACTTGTAAATCGAAAATATTAAATTCAACTCACATCAATGTTAAAATCGATACCTAAATGTTAAAGTCGTTATATCAAATGACTTGGCTAAAATAATTTTCTTAAATAGAATATTGTTGTACAAAACATAGTCTTGCACACGTGTTTACGAAAGTACCCAACACCTAGCATCCCGTCCAGCAAGTTGGTCAACCACGACACGCGGCACTGTCTCATATATGTACCACATTAAACCCAGAACCCTACGCTTACCATACACAACAAGAACACAACTTCCAGAAAGAAAAAGAAAAAGGCTTCTAAATAATGGAGAAAGTAGCACAATACGAGCGCGTTTTCAAGCAATTTGATGGCAACGGAGACGGAAAGATATCTCCTATGGAGCTGCAACAATGTGCCGGAGCGATAGGCGGTGAGCTCTCGCTGACAGAGGCGGAGGTGGCGGTGGAGTACCTAGACTCAGACGGCGACGGGCTGCTGGGGTTGGATGATTTTGTCAAGTTTGTCGACGGAGGATGCGACGAAGAGAAGGTGTGTGTTTTGAGTGAGGCTTTTAAGATGTACGTGATGGACAGGAGTGGGTGCATTACGCCCAAGAGTCTTAAGAGGTTGTTGAGTCGACTCGGCGAGTCCAAGAGCGTCGACGAGTGCAAGAACATGATTGCGAGGTTTGATCTCAACGGTGATGGGGTGCTCAATTTTGATGAGTTTAAGGTCATGATGTTTTGAATGATGGTGTATGAGGTGTGATTTTGGTTTGTTTTTGCTACTTTTGTAAATTGTTCATTCATTGTTACTTGGCTTTATGGCTTGAGTGCCGGTTTTCAGCCAGTCTAACTTGAGACTGAGATTGTTACGTTCATTCATTTGCTTCTCTACGGCATATTTGGATTAGGCTGGTTGATTAGGACATTATTTTCGAGTACAAATCGCCTACCTGTAAAGAGTAGTTTAGAATATTGCATCCCATAAAATAAAAATGCTTTTCTACTAAGTCTACTCCTTCTCCTATCTTTACAAGGGTTGGTGTTGCTCCATGTTCATGCAGTTTAAGTTAATCATGCATTTTATGTACTTTAACTAGTTTTTGTTTCATTTTGTCATTGGTCTGGGATATGACGATCATGACATCTCATGTTCAAGAGTCTTCCCTCTTGTTCAATGTTCTGAAATATAAAGGCCTCGTTTGTAATAAAAAAAAAGAATTAGAATAGATAATTCTCTACACCGAACGAGGTCTAAAGATAAAAGTCGCTCTTTGGTTTGAATTGACTGAGATAGTCAATGTAGCACATGCTCCTATAAAACAAAGCAATAAGAAATCATGCTTATATAATAAACAACCGTTCAAGCTAATCACCGTAGTTCAGTAATATTTTAAGCCCATATTATTTGAAGAAACAAAGATATTACATATATATATATATATATATATACACACACACAAGCAGAAGAACCCTATGACAAGAACCTAAGACAAAATTAAAAACATTTGTAACAGCGCCCAGAAGAACATGTCTTCTGTTTGCATCCTCCAATGCTTTATTCACTTATTGTTTGCCGCTGCTGCTGCCTTCACCAGCGGCTTACAAGAGCTCTCACTGATAAAAATATTCTCTCCCTCCACGCTTTTCGACTCCTCCACCAATCGCGACAACTTCTCGACAACTTCCCCTGCACTAGGCCTCAAACTAGGGTCTTCGTCGACGCAGGCCCTCGCAAGATTTGCCAATGTGACAGCTGCATCAAACGAATAATTATCCCCCAACGCGCTGTCCATCCACTCTCTTAGCTCCTCTGCATTGTCTGACTTCAACACGGATTTGATCTTCTCCGACAGGTAGAAGTTTCCTTCTCCCTTAGCGCCCGGCCTGCTTATTGGCGTTTGTCCACACAAGACCTCTAGCAACACCACACCGTATGCAAATATGTCAATGCTCGGAGAAATCACACCCTGTTGAAGATATTCGGGTGCCATGTACCCGAAGCTTTGATCCTCGGCTTCATTTTCAGCGCACTTTGCCATGCCGAAATTCCCAATCTTCGCATTGAATTCTTCATCTAGGAAAATGTTTCGGCTCTTGACATTTCGATGGACATAAGGGGGGTTCATAATGTGGTGCATGTACTGCAATGCCATGGCCACATCAAGACTTATCCTCAGCCTTTGGCTCCACGTTAAGAAACAATAGCATGACGCAATGAACTGGTTTTTGATTGCCAATCCGCCGTGGAGCCAGTCCTTCAAAGATCCATTCTTTGCGTACTCGAAAACCAGAAGCGATTCTTCGCCCTCCGGCCTCAAGCAAGTTCCCAACAGCCTCATTATGTTGGGGTGGTGGTGAATTGCACCATGAAAAAGGCCGAACTCTATCTTCGAAATGCTGTCCGGCTGCATGCGCTTTACAGCCAAGTTCTTCCCGCTTAGGCGGCCGTGGTACACAGATCCCTCGATATGGTTGCTCGAACTGAAGTCCTCGGTTGCTCTCCTCAGCTCCTCAATTGTATACATCTCCACCAGCGCCTTTCGTGGGGTGGTGGTCTGGACGATCTGACCGTCAGAAGTATCTTGAAATCCTTCAAACGAGACTTTCTTGTCACTTGTCCTCACACTTAGGCTGAGCTTTTGCAGCTCCACATCACATCCTTTAGGTGAAGTCCTTTTCTTTTTCTTCATCTTAAGTAGCAAGAATGCTGCCGCGATCGCAATGCTGGCTCCAACAATGGCTCCGCTAAGTGCGACATATAATCCGATCTGGTCCATTGTCGCCTTCTTCTTGTGTAGACTAATTGCTGGGATGCTAGTTGCCGGAAAGCGCAAATTGGGTTCCCGGGGTTTTGCTAGGGGACCGAGTATAGGTTTTCCTTCAAGCGGAATCAAAAGAGATGTAATAGGTGTCAAACTTGGGGTCTAAAGCTTTCGAATGATCTGTTATTTGCAGATATGATAGCTTCTTGTGTTGTATTGAACTTAACAGCCAAATCGAAAATCGTTTTCCCACCACTCACCGTATATGAAATCAAGAGTCTTGGTTGTTTCACAAGTTGAGATGATGATGGACAAGCACATCTCAAGGGGATCACCAACTGAAGCTTATCAGCAAGCCCCCACGGCGAAACTCCCAGATTGTTCTCTCGAATAGCTCTGCAGGTCGTCAAGCCCGCTAGTGACTCAGCAATGCCGTAAAAGCTCTCTCCTTTCACACTACTAGTCTTTGTCAACTCGGCACGAAAAACCACGACTCCCACAATTACAATCAATCGGTATCAACAAAAGCTCGTCTTTAGGAAGAAACTCCGTGTTAGCTGAAAATCCGTTCGCGTCTGCTATCACCAACGGATTGAGGCCCCAAGCAAGCGCTCAGATTGGAGAGAGAGGAGTAGTACGCGTTAGTGCGAAGAATCGCAAAAGCTGCACACTTGTTCCCGACAGATGATGCATTTGCAACGTTGCAGTAGTAGCCGGAAGCGTCAGGAGACGTGGACTTGCAGCTTAAAATGTTGTGTGGTTTTTGTTCAAATGCAGAGACAGTAAGAAGTGAGAAGAAAAATAGGAAGGAAGAAGAAGAAGCAGCAGCTGCAGCCATGCCGATGAACTAGGCTGACCACTCAGTTCCACATGAGCCTACAAGAAATAAAAACAAATAAAAAACTTACTTTGAGAAGGTGAATATTTTGGATCTATACAAAATATAATTTTGAAAATTGAATGGGAGAATTTTGTCAAAGTTGTTCATGAACAAGATTCTTGGGCATGGCAAAGGAGTTGTTTAATTAGTCCTTACCTTGGGCTAATCCATCCATCCTCCATTACCAAATGCTAGCTAATGGGCAGCTACTTATCCCCAAGTTCCAAATGTCACTTATCATAAACACTTTTTCATCGGTTAGGATGTTTGTTATTTAACAAGTCGGGTTGATAAGTCATCGATAACATTGGTAGATAATATGTCAAAAGAAAAACGTATCGACGTGCTATCGATACTGTTTGGGCCCAAAATATTATTGTTGGGCCGAGCAGCAGGATGGGCTCGGCCCAAGGTAATGACAAATACTATGGGCCGAATAATAAATCCCGGGCCAGTTGGCAGGGTCGGCCAAATCCTATCCTAAGTAGTCCGGATAAATAGAAAAGGTCGAGGAAGTCCTGGTGCGACTAGGATTCTCGACTGGCAAGGAATAAAGCCTCGAAAAGAAGGAAAATTCAGAATCCCAGTGGGAGTAGGTTTGATCGATTTAGAGTTGAAATGGGACAAGGACTCCCAATCCAAATCAGAGTTGGTCTCAAGGAATGGGGTGCTATAAATACAAGAAATTATGCAACAGAAAAGCCCCTTCAAAAGAACATACAATTGCCCTGCGCAAAACCTCTCAAACACCTTGAGATTTTTCCTTTTCTTTTCCTGCCGACACACCTTCAGTTTGGATAAACAGCACTGTGGAAGCACCCGGCGAGCATCTTCAGTTTGGATAAACAGCACTGCTGCCGCAGAATCAGCCGACCGAGAAGCACCTTCAGTTTGGATAAACAGCACTACGTCGATGTCGACCGGTTATCTATCTAAGTCTCGGCCGAGAAGGGTTTTCGAACCTTTGTTGGCAGAGGTCACCTTGCTAGCCTTCTCGGCATAGTCAGGTGTTACGAATTGCATTGCTTGGCGTACTGGACGCCGAGTTATTTTATGATTGGATACTCGCAAGTAAGTTTCAGGGTTCGGCATTCCGACGGCCGAACTACGTTTACCATCAAGACATACATCACGTTTGAGTACCTGTGCCCATATAGTTTGGTCTCAATTCGACGTGCTTATACTCTTACGAATATAATCACAGTGACCGAATCGGGCTCCAACGATTTGTGAACTCCGCAGAATTAGTAGCCTTGTCTTCAGGCTGTAGAACCCAGAGACCGAGAGTGTTCCTTCCTCGGTCGCAATCGCAAGATAGAGAAGTCAACAACGCGCTCAACGCGACATCAACAAATTTTACTCCTCGGCCAAGCTCGGCCGACGAGTTGGCACGCCCCGCATTCAACCGAATGACGTAGTTAGCTTATTAGTTACTCGGCCTGTGCGCCACTTAGGTTTTGTAATTTTTAGAGTCAACAGATACATAATCCGTCAGTTACTAGTTTGATATTGATCATAAGCCATTATTCTCTAGACAATATGTTATTTAGTCACTTTAAATGGTGTCGATAAATCATAGATAATACTAATATGTAACGTGTCAATAACAAAAGGTAATAACTTGTAATTCAAACGTTATCCTCGTGAATGAAATGAAAAGATGGAAGAAAGTTTAATTGGCAAGCAGGCAACATCAGTATGGATAAAAATGATGCAGGATTTGGAGAAAATTGAGGATAAAAATGAATGGAAATACAATAGAAGAGACAGTGATGCAGGTTAAAAGCGAGGCATGAAATAAAGGACAATGTTTTATTGATAGGTCAAGTTGGTTATGAAGATCGTAGGTTGAGATGCTCCACCAGTCACCAATCAACCAAATATTCAAGTCCTCTCCGCTGATCACATCATTTTTTTAATCTTACGAAAAAGGAAAGAATCGAACATAAAACTTGTTTTGAATTTCAAAATGAAAAATAACAATACAATAACCTCCATACTATATGAATTCTCTTGATAATACTCTTTGAAGAAATTTATGCGGCCGAGGACTGGATAAAAAGTTTGACCGACTCACAAAGCAGTCAGCCTCTCTACATTTAGGTACCACTTTAGATCATAAGTAGGTACAAACCCTAATATTACAGTTCACTTATTTGTGAGTGGGTGGTCGAACATCAAAATTTATCAAATCTTTAAGTCTAACTAAGAATCAGATTAGTAAAAACTTGGTTTTGGCAAATCCAACTATAAAGTTGGAAACTCCCATATTTCTCAAAATTTCAAGCACATCCAATAAGAGATTTTTTTAAGAACACATGACCGATGGTATGTCATATGTTATAATATAAATACAAGAATATTTTTTTCTTTTTAATATCCCTCCACTTATATTTGGCATGTGATGTACACCCATATTTCAAACATATTAAAAAATTTCCACATCGTAAGATCAAAGTCAAAAAAGATGAATGCGCATTTCGTTCAAAGCAAATACTTAAGTTAAGAAATCCAAGTCCCAGTGGACGAACCTATGAAGCCAACAGTGAAGGGCACGTGATAACACATGCTGCCCACTTCCCTTTCGGTCAACAATAATACATTTACCAAAGTACCAACTTGGGACTTTGGAGCATGTCTGAAGTTGTAGGAGTAAGATTATCTCCGCTTCTATTTTCATCATCTTTTCTTTCTTCCTTTTACAATTTATTTTTTGTTTTATTATCTTTATAAAAAAAAAAAATCAATATAAGATGTTGACGTGATTTAACAGAATCATTTAAGTAATAAGGGAAAGAAGGGAAAAAAGATTAAGAGATAAAATCACCTAATGCTTTTGCCGAGACATAACAAGTTGGGAGTTGCAATTTTCTCCTCTCCCACCACGCATCCACAACAAAGTTACGTTATTGTCCGACTGCACGTGTATTATACGACAATGCTCAGGTGAGATTAAACCTGTTAATAAAAAAATATAACTTAATTTCCCCCTTTCTAATAAGCATCGATCCGATCTCTCACTTTTTTGTCTCATTAAATATGTACTTAAGCGTTTCATTATGTTTTTTTTATAGGTCTTCCTAATGTAATTTCTTCTCTCTCATGAAATGGATAACATAACTCTCTATAAACTCTCTGTCACGTCATGTTTTTAGCACACTGTTTTATAATGTTGGTATGAGAATTAACGTTAAACTGTGAGGTGATAAAGTAACTTTTACGAAAGTCCCTTAGCATTCCTCCACTTTTACGTCTTCCTCGAATAAAAAAAAGACTAGTTTTATGTGACAATTCAATAGTGGATGCCAAATGCAAGCATTGTGTTCAGATCGCATATGATGTCTGGTGCATGTGCTCTATACTCCCAAGATCAGGAGAACAACATAATCTCGATATAAAATAAACATGTGCTAACGTGGAATACAGGATTGTCTGGAGAAAATTTGCTGAGAAACGATTTTAACCAAATATTCCCAATGTAAGCAACTGAAGATTTCCCTTGTAGGGGAGAACTTCCATGCACAAAAATGCTACCAAGTCATTAACCCAAACCAATCACATATTGCCATGTGAAAAAAAAAAAAAAAAAAAAATATGATAATGAGTGATTGATACCGACCCAGTAGCATCTTTGTTGCATAATGAGGCTAAATTCACCTTATGACTCATTCGAAAACTGACTACTACGATGAATAATTTCCTGAGTATGTGGGATTCTTGTTCTCTACCCCTACCACTCCAAACCCCCCACCCCCAGCTGATCTCATCTCAAAAGAAAAATCCATGATGATTTGCAATGATATATTTAGATACTAAAGTCATCCTTCATATTTATGTATAAAGAGGCAAATCCCTGAAGTTAATGAGCACATCGTCACTACGGTTGTATTTCCGGCATCAAGCAATCCGATAACAAAAAAAAAAAAAGAAAAAAAAAAAGGGAAAGATCGACATATATGTATGCAATGTATGAAGGGATTGCCAGCTGAGGGATGTCATGATATTCGAGTACGACATAAGCCGGTGTTACAAACACACAAGAAATACGTAAAAAGCATCCACATACTCATCACAGTTTTAAAACCATGTCAATTCGATCATAGAGGTACACACTGTAAATATATGTTGATAAAAAAATAGCAAATTATGATGTCTTGCCCATACCACTATCAACTTTTTTGTTGAACTCCCTCAACGCTACTTCTCAAAAGGGATATTACTGTTGCAGGCTCAGGGGCTCCAAACACGGAACTGCCTGCAACTATGCAGTTGGCTCCAGCTGAAGCTGCCGCATCAATCGTTGAAGGCCCTAAGCCACCATCTACCTGTGACATGAGATGGAAAGGAACTTTAGTACGTGTCCCCGGAAAAAACAACCCTTAAAATGTGTGTTGAGAGGAAACATATGAGGTTATTGACTTACCTCTATATCTAGCAAAGGGTACCTTTGTCTTAGTGTGCGCACCTTCTCCATCATTTCCGGCATGAACTTTTGTCCCCCGAACCCAGGTTCTACCGTCATAACAAGAACCATTTCCACACAATTTTCACCTTCTATCTGTAAATAACAAAACATCATTTGAATATCTTCTGTATTAAAATATCTCTCCGGAGTAGACAGTTACTGAATACTAAACAATGGATACGATGACAAAAGATCAGATTGTCTTTCCTAGGTCACTAAATGCCATGCAAGTAAGCCTGGTCAATCAATACATATACACCAAACTATATGGGGTGGGGGGTTTAGATACAAAGAAAGAAGTGAGACCAGAGGATAAACTTCTTCAATTGGCGTTCCGGGCTTTAATGCCACACCTGGCGTCATGCCCTTGGACTTAATTCTTTGAACAAGTTCTTGCCAATTGTCTGCACAAACAAGGATAACGAAAGATAATGAAGGAAAAGTAGGGAGGCCCTTTTGTATCAAGAAAATACCACACGAACAGGTAAAGGAAGTAAAATAGGAACATTCCAATTTCCGACCACAACCAACCTTTAGATACTTCAACATGAAATGTAAAACCTGAAGCACCGGCTTTTCCCATAGGTTCGACATAATCAAGTGGATTTGTGACCATAAGGTGACAATCAAGATACGCCCTGTAGCGAAAAAAAAAAGAATGATACGATCATACCAACATCCATTTATACTCGATAAAAATGAACGTAAAACAATGTCAAGGTAGTTACTTTGTGTGCTTTCTCAAACTCTGAATGACCGGAGCACCGAGTGTTAAATTCGGGACAAAGTGCCTGTTGGTAAGAAAGATAAATGAATCCAAGACCACCCACTATTTACATTTGTGAGAAAAAGCAAACGTTGCGATTAACATAAAACATCAATTAATTACAATGTCTTCAGTAAGCACATACGAAATTTTTCAAAGAAAGCAACTTCATAGATAGATTATGCAAAGATGTCGACTTCAATACGAAAAAGCACACATTAATCCAATTATTAACCAGTAGCTAACAGAATTATCATAACAGCAACAACAACAACAAAGCCTTATCCCACTAGATCATGTCGGTCAAGCTGTATGAATCCTAGAATGTGCTCGGTTTTGCGCTAAGTCTTAAACAGAATTTTCAAAATCTATCCAATCATTAACTACTCACTGTATCAAAGTTAACCAAATAAATAAATTTGTTAAAAAAAAAAAAGGAATTAGCAAACCCAATTCGTTGGCAGCCACTTGAGAGTCATGAGAAATTGGGAATTACTAAAACAGCAAAAAAAAAAAAAAAAAAAAGAGTCAAACTTACCCATCCTGCAAAACAAATACGAAGTTTTTGTCAAACACTAGACATGGTATTAATGAAAAAACATTGAAATTCATGGGACAATAGAAGAGATGGATTGAGGGCTTACCATGATGTCCATGTGGAGCCAATCGGCGCCGCATTTGAGCATGCGCTCGGCCTCCGATGCCAAATTGGCGAAGTCCGACGACAGCATCGACGGTGCTATTTTCGCCGCCACACCCATGTTTTCAAAAGCCTCCGAGACGACGAAAGTTAGATGCGGGCGGAGGGTCGGTGGCACGAGTAGTTAACATACAGCGCGGCTCCGCTTAGGCCCAATAAAAATGGATCAAGAAACCTCTGAGGCTCAATAAGTAAATGGACATACTTACAATAACAATAAAATGGATGGTTGACTTATTGTCAGAGTTGTGCTCGAAAAGTCAATTTGTGTGCCTCTTTTGGGAAAGAGATTCTTTATGGATCTTTCCCATCAGAGCCGCCGAATCTATCCATCTGAACTATTAAAATTTAATCTAACGGTTATAAACAATGACTTTTTAAAAGTTATAATAATTTTAGTCATTTGATCAAATTTTAAGGATATGAATGAGTGAATATGGTAGCTTTGGTGGGAGAGATCTGAAAAGGATGTAATTCCCCCCCCCCCCCCCCTCCTCTTTTGTGCCTCAAGTTATAAGCTAGAGTTTGGGATGCCCATCTCTTGTTCCTTGTCTTGGTTTTTGGTAAAAATGAGGAGCATCTACCATATTTTTACTCTTCATGCTCAAATCTTGCTTTCTTTTATGTTTTGTTTCAATTATCTACCTGTTTCGATGACTGCAAATTCAACCGTTCATTGTTCTAGTGGGTAATCAGTTTCAAAACATATAGCAATCCTACCCAAGATTCACCCTATGTAAGGCGGTTGCAAATGAATTGGGTTTGATAATTTATAGAAGAATCAGTTGCAACATTAGCACGTGTTTAAATAGGAAAAATAATGAAAATGGATTGAAAACTTTGAATTTTAACGATAACGACAAAATAAATAATAAAATGAATAGTACCAAAACTGACTTTTTAGTATAAAAATATAATTTTTTGTTAAAATGAATAGTATCTGAAGTTTTTCGTTAAAATTCTCAGTATTAATTCCATGAAAAATATCAGTCAAAGAGAGAGAGGAGGAGGAAAGCCACATGGACGGTGCGTCTCATATGACTTTGTTCTTATATTCAATAATTTGACTGATTGATTGATAATTATTCCAAGTGAAGATATGACCAAAGTATGGTGTGGATACGTTCAAACCACACGATAGAGACAAGGCCAGCCCAAAACAACAATTATGCTTCAATTGCTAATCAATTTCAATCTCTTTTTTATTCGTGTTTTTGGAATCAAGCATTAACTTTATATATAATTTTTTTGTTGCTTAAAGCTCACACTGAACGAGCAATTATTTGGTATACGAAACACAATTATGAAATGTTATTTATCAATCCGAACGTCTTTATAATGCATAAATAATACATAATGTTAAATTTTTGAGAAATCTCATTCAATTAGATAGGATAATTTAAAAATAGAACAAAAAAATATTACAGTCGATTCGATAAAGGTCAAGTGACATGACTGATTATTATTTAAACGAGATAGTCTGATAGATCCTTGTAAGGCAAGTGCTGTAAGTTCTTATCATTCCTTGTCTACAATTATTCAAAATTTGATGTCTAAGACCTATAGATAGTTCGAAATGCATAGGAACAATAATCAATTTTAACTCGAATGGTTTGTAGAGGAACTCTACCTTCTCAGACCCATTCAACACGTACAATTTCTTTTATGTCGATACGTCTTGCAATTTGTACTTGAATCCCTTTTGTACCTATCTGTTCAATTAATTCAATAACTTTTGTCATTGCTTTGCCAAAATGAAACTCTATTATTTGATTATCCTGCTATAAATTGAGGAGGAGTTGATAGAAGAGCTTCGGATCGAATCTCATGTTTCCAGAACTTATAATTTTTTCTTCATATCATACAAAGTTTTAGTGAATTCACATCTTCTAAATGTGCTATGTCGACTTAAATTTAGGGCATGGGGGCCATCGACCCCACTCAACTATCATATATGCCCTTATATTATCGTATGTCATGATCATGTACGTGGCGCACTGCATGACCTGTCTGTGTGTTTCCCCCTTAAGTAAAACTTTTTTTTTGGTCGAATCCCTTAAGTGAAACTTTATCCGTCTTTTTGGACAGATTAGTTCTTAATTAGCAAGTATTGGAAAGCGAGGAGGAAAGACAAAATGCCTTTGTTATCCTCTTTTGAAGCTCTTAAAACTATTTTATTTCTTTAATGGGGTTTTCTCTAAACATAATAATAAACTAATTAAGTATCCACCACCACTCGATGAAAGATTAAAAATAAAAGTAAAAAGTGCGTGGTACTTGAGAGAGACACTTTACTTGTAAAACATAATTTTTTATGATTAAATTATTATTTAAATATTAATTAGTATGCTAATTTTTTTATTAATGATACATCACATAATTTATAAATATGATTGAAATTTGATTTACCTATCATTATTCTAAAACAAACAACGATTCTGAGCAACTTAATTTCATCTACCAATCACCATTGTATGAGCAGCGATCCTTGTTAGATATTTTCATTATCATCATTCATGTCCCTCCCCCTCTCATGCCACGCTCATAGCTCATTACATTCGACGGCCTCACACAAGAATCTCTCCTTCCTCAAACTTACCCCTTGCATTCTGACTCCACTGCCTTTTGGTCGAACAACCATGTGGGACCGGCATCAGTTTTTTTTAACTTTCTAAAGAATACCTAAACTGCACTTTTCACGCTTCTCTCTAATACCATATGGAAACCTAACCCTACCTAATACCTGTGCAAAGGATTCTTGGAACACAACTGTTACCATTTTTATGATTTTTTTCTCGTCCATGTTTGCACACATATAAATTAGAATCCAAGCGCTTTTCTTTTCTTTGAGTGATGAGGTGCGATTGATCTTGCTGGACTTGCACTACACATTCCCACGAGGAGGCAAATTCAGGAGCAAAGCAGATGAAACTTCAGGTTGAATGGAGCGTTGATTGCTTGCCCACTACAATTACTAAATATTGCCTCTCGTGCATGAAAGGGACGTCGTCGACGTAGAGTAGACATAAAAAAAAAATGTAAATAAACACAAAAGAAGAAAGATGGAAACAATACCAAACTCTTACACAAGGCAAACTAAAAGGCATTTATCGCTTTAAAAGGAACGTATATGATGGTCTTTATTTCTGTTACAAGATGAAAGACTTGTTGATTTATGGCAGACGATACACACACGTCTATATACTTACTTTTCTTAGGTGTAGGACCCTTAATCTTTATCTTCATTTATGCTCCTACATTAACAAAAGTTTAGTGTATGGGTGGACGTTTAACTGGTCGTATTTATAATGGTTAAGTCCGTTAGTGACATGTGAATAACTTATTATCTTGAATTGACTCGGGAAAATTATAAACATCTTGTTAAGAAAATACTTTGTAAATTCATTAAAAACGTACATAAAGTTATAAACTTTAATTATATTCATTTCACGTTCTCATATATTCAATAAATCTACTTCTTAGCCACGACCCATGCATCAATGAGAAGCTTGAACGCGTGTTTAGTAATATCGTTCAAAAATGTAAAAAGATTTGCAACGAAAAAAACAACATGATACTGAATGGTTCCAAATGTAATACATATATATATATATATATTATAAATCTTTTATGATAAAGTCTCACACATACAATACTAATATGTAATATATATACAAGTATGAGACAACATTGTGCGATTAATGCTGGGCCACTCTTTGATCTTGAAAAAAAATCTCGTTCACAAGTTAATTAGGTTATGGTCAATTTTGTCGCAGCCTTGGCGTAGGGTGAATTCCATCGTTTTCAGCTTGGTCCTTTATCCAACTGAAGTTCTTATCCACGTCTCTCAATTTGTCTCTTTTGATGTGATCATGCAAGATTAGAAAAAAAAATAGATTTAGATTGATTAGTGGAGAGATAATACAAAATTGAAAGGACAAGACGTCGGCTAATAAGAATATGAATTGAATTAATTAAAAAGCAAATTATAGTGATTTTTAAGTCTTCTGTCAATCAAACTCAAACCAATTAGAGAGAGGAGAGGTGTCATGCTGACCTAACAAAACTACCAGTTTCAAACTAGGGTTAACTGGCTACGTTCCATCTTGTCAAAAGTATGCCACGCTCTGCAATCTGCATGATTTTATTAGGTTGGTGATATTTACAAGTACTTTTTTTACTTCTTATATATATTTTAAATTTGTAGTTCAATTATTTTTAATTTATTTGATTTGATAATTAAAAATTAAAAACAGTCTGCAATGTAAAAAAAGGTATGTGATATTGAATGAATACTGTATCATATTCATTTACCAAACATTTATTGCTTAAAAATTAAAATATCAGGCACCCCAAAATATGCTATAAAATTTCAAATAATTTGATGAAATTATTCTTCATTTATAAGTGAAATACTTTTTTTCTTCTAAAACCTTTCTTTTTTCTGTATGCCTGTTCGTATCTCATGGATGAAAATTTCATTAACAAATTAGGTTACTTATTATGTGATTTAAACCGACATTTCATTTTCATTAGCATAAAATATATCATTGTACTAAAAAAAATTTCAAATGATATGAGTGCAATAATAAAAAATAGATGGGGAAAAATCACTCGCCCTGCCTGTTCGTTTTGTTCAGGTTTCCAATAGTTGATGGCATGGCAATAAATACCTTCAAAGCCTTGGATCGTCAGCTAATACCGGCCAACTTTGTTAAATAGAAATTCTCTTCAAATTTTTGTGCCTGAAGCTGATAAATTCAGAGATTTAAATCACTCATTTTAAATTTTATAAACATAATATTAATTCATCTTATTAGCTCATTTCACACAAACTAAAACTCCAAATTTCTTTCTTTTGAACAGCTCAAATCTTTTGACCATCCTGGGCTTGAGATGAGTTTGGTATGCATGTATATTTATATGTATTGCATTGCACATAATAATTCATTTAAACGTGATTATTGTAGTAATTAATGATATCTAATTGTGCATTTTCATGGACGTAGTTGAAGTCAACTTTTGACCAGTGGCCTTCAATTTTTAGTATGGCAATTTAAAGTCCTTTTTAATCAACAATTTTATAAGTATATTTGACTGTAATTAAAGGAAAGAAAAATTCAAGCATAATTCAAGCACTAAATAGCGATTTTATTCTCTCAAAATTTTTGTTGACGATGTTGAAACAAAAACAATTTAATCACCTTAAATGTTTCATCTTCGTTTCTCATCAAAAGAATTTATACATAACAGAGATGATTTTTTTTTTTTTTTATGAAAACTCGATATTTATTGAATTCAAATGCACTACACCAAATCCTGACTGAGGAGATTCTAAATGAGATCAGAAGAACCCTCTAACTATATAAATTTATTGTCAATAAAAACGACAAACATAGCTAATGGTATTCTGAAAAAAAAAAAAAAATAACACTATCACATCTTATAACAAATCACCATCTCATATTAGTAAATTAATCAAATGACGATATGTGATAAACTTTAAATACAAATACGTTGACGTTCGTGTTGCAGATAAGATTTTTCCGGAGTTGAAAAGTTTTTTTAACCCTAGGGCCAAAAATTCAGAGATTCACCGGTCAGCTTTGACTTCGAGAGAAACAGCAGGCCCCACAAATTTCCACCAATACAAAAAAGAGGAAAAGCTCAACAGCCCCCAGTGGGGCACCACAACCCTATAAACCCACGATTCCACACAAACAGTAGAATGCACCTCCTCATCTGGCCTTAACTTACCTTTCAAGTCCTTTCTCTTTCTCCGCGCGAGAAAGGCATCTGGGCACTCAGAAGTCCATAAGCATAACGCCAAAAAACGCCCTCCTTCCCCTTCCCCTTGCCCTTCCCCCTCTCTCCTTCTGCTTTACTCTCTCTGTCTAAAAGGTGTGGTGTTCGGAGTTGCGCTGAGAAAATTATTGGGTTTCCAGAGTAATATATAGAAACAGATATATATATATATATATATATAGAGAGAGAGAGAGAGAGAGAGAGAGAGAGAGATATGGGTTCATGTGTTTCGGTTCATAAGGACGCAGATTCCGTCATGAAGCTCCGTCTTTCAATCGGGTCCAAAACTGATAATAAGCTCGTCATCCCACCATTCCCAGCCGAGGATGATAAACTCACCGCCAATATTGACCGTCAGATCGCCGATCTTCCTCTTAAATCTCAATGGTCGTCCTCTCTCTCTGCCGCCGCCGCCGCCACCACCACCACCACCTTCCGGGACTACGGTAAGAAAAAGACCAACCTTGTTACAAAAAGAATTAGTTTTTGGTCTTCTCTGGTCAAACCAATCAAATGTTGCCTTTTGGTTTTTTGGATATTTTCACACAAACTTAGGTAAATTCTTTTGAAAGAATAAAGCATGTGCTTATGCTTGGTTTTTGATCTTTTGGATTATAAGATATATGAAAGGTTTATGCTTTGAGTGCGAAGTGATTTCCGCATACTCTTTTACCGTATATGTACGCGAATCAAATAACAGAAATATGCAAAGATGCGTGCAGAACGAGAAAAAAGATTATTCGAAAATCATTTTCCTTTTTGCTTATCATTTTCTGGTTAATTATTTTTTATTTAATATTTTTTGGGTTTAGTCATAGCTTAATTAGATTTCTCCTCCTTTATTTGTAGAAGCTTTAGAAATTGCTTTCACGTTTATGACACTATCTATCTACTTGCCTTTTTAAGTATGATTCTATTGCTTTCAAGACAGTGAAGACAATAGCCCTTATTTCTTGTAGGTAGTTGTGGATTTAATTGGTGATGTGATATTTTTTTTTAAATAATTTCTAAAAATGTTCACAAAACTGAGTTGTTCTTCAAGTGTTTTGGTCGGATCCCTCCCTCTTAATCTACTAAATTCGAAGGTTTGAGCTGTTGAAATTTGATTCCACGGTTACAAACAGGTTCCATTTTAAAAGTTATAATAACTTTAACCGTTTGATCAAATTTCGACAGTCTGGATCCTCGGACTTGGTGGATTAGGAGGAGAGGATCCTTTCCTTGGCCTAAAACTGGGTTGATCTTTGTGGGAAGTGAAACCTTTGAATCCGTCGCGTATTTTACAAATTCGACTAGAAATACGCCTAAACATTTCGATCATGCCCCTGTTTTTTGCAGGAAAAAAAAAGAAAAAAACAAAGCTTGAATTTTAATTTTGTGTGTCACCTGAAAAATGTGAACTTTTAGTACCCTAAGTTTGCCCAGATTACACAAGGAATCGGTGAAAGTCAATGTTCTCTGACGGAGCTTTCAGTAGGTGTGCGGTTGTTGCTGCAAGTAGGATTAGGTTGTTTTTAATATGACATATAACTTACTGAGATTGTGGTCCCTCTGCCTTCCCTTCATTTGAAAGTGATGAATATCGATGAGATAATTGACTAGAGCCAGTTTTGGCTTAAAGCATAGTCTCTAAGGGATGGATGGGCCACGTTTGGGAATGTGTAGTGTTTAGAGGCCAACTAGCGTTTGGTAAAGTGGTAGGCGAAATGATTTCCGCACACTTCTCTTTTCTTACTCCAAGTCTCCAGGCTCATGTTTATTTGCGTCCCTTGTCCCAAACGTGTAGTGTTTAGAGACCAACTAGCGTTTGATATAGTGGTAAGCGAAATGACTTCTGCACACTTCTCTTTTCTTACTCCAAGTCTCCACACACATGTTTATTTGCGTCCCTTATTCTTTTTTCATTTGTTTAATCTAAAAGGGGTACATAAACAATGTTGTGTCCAGATGTAAAGGGGTATGCGGAAATCACTTTCTTAATGGTAGTGTACTCTACTTGGTTGGAGTATATTTCTAGTCTGACTCTCACGGAAGTGAGAAAGATGTATATTCGTGATGAGTTTGATACCTAGATGTGGCTAGTGCATTGAGATGGTGTAACTTTTCATCTTTCGTATCTCATTGTGTCATCCACGGTTCCGAAACGACTCATGTTGTTACTAAAAGTGGTGTACCTAATTGCTTCTGTTCCAACGTAGTTATATCTAATTAACTTGTGTTTGATTTTCTATTTGTTTGCTGGTGTTAGTCAGATGGATGTTTTAGGCAAGCATTTGGAAGCTTTCTATTAAATTGCTACAGCAATTACCCTAATTCTGTTCAGCCTAATTTACTTGGGACTGTTTCATGGATAGAATTTTGAAGCTCCTTTTGTTCTTGAGCAGGTAGTAAAGAGGATTCCTTTTTTGATACCCGGCCGTGGTTGGACTCGGACTGTGAAGATGATTTTTACAGTGTGAATGGCGGTAAGAATCTAGTCGAATTCTTCGAGCCATTTTGTCTTGCAACATTGTGATTTTCTTTACGTTTCTTCCCTTCGGTGAGCTAGATGTAAAAGTTCATGAGAAAATGGATTGTTGGTTTAGCTGTGCCACAATAAACATAAAATGCAGGATTGTTGTTCGCTTTCGTGTTGAACTTTTTGTGACTTTGATGGCCTCCGGTGCAGATTTTACTCCATCTCGCGGCAACACTCCCGTCCATCACAACTTACCCGCTGGTTCCTCTCCAATCAACAAAACTCCTTTCGAGAACAGAACTCCTGTTTCCATTCCTGTTCCATCTCCAACACCAACAGAAAAGAAGAAGAAATTACTTGAACTTTTTCAGGAGAGCTTCAAAGATGATGAATATGCGAACAATGAAGTAAAGCCGCCAACTGCACTTAGCCTCCCTCCAAAGTCTGTCAATGGAACTAATTCCGTGTGTAGTAGTGAGAGGACAACAAATGGAGACGTTCAAACTGAGATTGAGACGGGGAAACCATTTAGGGCCTCGCCATGCTGCCTTCCAAGCTTAGTTTCTTGCCGCAGCTCGAGTCACAGGAAGAAGATGAGTCCTACCATTCCTGTAGGTGATAAAGCTTGACCATTTTTCCTGATATCGTAATACAGTGTAAATTTGAGAAGTTAAAAACTCGCTCGAGTTGCAAAACTTCGACCTCAATGTCTTGTAAAGTGCTAGAGATCCTAGCTGCTGCTGCTGTTGATGTTGAAATTAAGAATTTTGGGGATGGAGAGGCAGCAGCACTGAAATCTATGGGAATCCATCAACGCAACTGAAATCTTAGCAGGGAGCTTGTTACTGCATATTTAATAAAAGAGAGAAAAATTCATGTTCATATTTGCCCGTTCATTCTATTTTGATTTATTCAATCTACAAGTCAAAAAATAATTATGGTTTTCGGAAATCGCTTTCCAGAAGAAAATAAGCAAGAGAAGCGGACATGAGGACTGTATTTCCGATAGTTCATTTTCGGGCCTTGGGGCTTAACATGAAAATCAAGGGAGATGATCGAGAATCCATTTTGGACAACATTTTTGGTTGGTGTGTTTTCTCTCTGTCCGTTACAGCCGGGCACGAAATTTTGTGCCTATATTTGTTTTGCTTCCATTTGACTCTCATATGAACAAGAAAAAATTGTATAGAGCGGTTTTGTTACATGCAACCCTTTCGCTCGTAGATGTCTGGTGAGGAAGATCGAGAAAATGATTACATGAATCCGTGATTTTGATAGAAGTTTTTTTTAGATGCAATGAACGAAAAAAAACTTTCGCAAAACAAAACGATTATATTTTATGTAAAGCATTTTTCTCTTATAAATATCACGAGATGATTGAGATTGAGAGCAAGATTACATGAACCCACAAATTTTTCTCTTAGTGGAGGAGATGGGAAGGAGTGCTTTTTCAAGCCATTGTGAAAAAGTTATAAACTGATTCCTTGGTAGGAGTCCTCAAGATATTTTTTTTTTTTTTTGCCACTCTGACAAATAGAAAGTGGAATCAGAAGAAAGTGGCTCAATTTCTGGCTTTGATTCTTATTCACCAATCTTGTCAATGTGAAGGGAAGAACTGTGCGCCAAAAAAAGCCAAAACTCCACAACGGAAGGCATGAGGTGGAGCAATAATTCAAATCTTTTTTCAGATGATAAGTTTGTATGGTTGTTGGAGTTTTGTTGAGGCAATGAAGCATGGGCTCATTGGGGGTCGACATGACACATCACACAAGTATGTTGTTATTATGACTTGAATGTTACGATGTGTTGCGGTGCTATGTAAATTACTCTCTTTAATTAAGGGGAAGATTCGAGTAAGGCTGACTCATGCAACGACTCACTTATAAAAATGTTAAATCTATGAGGCGGCGACTCATATCCAAATTTGTATTAATTTCTTGATGTGAGATTTTTATTCTTTAGCAACTACTATATCCTCGACAATAGAAGTGAGTTCACATGAGATATAATTGGGAGTTGAACAAGATAATATTTGATCACCATTATTGTGATGCAATATCAGACAATTATCATGGATTTGCAACAAAAAAAAATTCTTTCAAGAGAAGTCCATGCTAATAAGATATAGTGTAGAGAATGTACAGCCAACAATGCTTGATAAATGGGTCGTGTTTGTCATTCTTGTGTTGTCTGATAAACGGGTTGTGTTTGTCATTTTCGTGTCATACTCGATTATTTTAACGGGTTATGTCATGTCAAATCCGTTATCTTAATGGGTTCTTAACATGTGATCCAATAACGACTCAATTTGTTAATGGTTCGTTGTGTTTCACATCTGATTAATGGGTTATTCAATAAATTGGCATGCGTAATGTCTAGATCTGACAAACGGTATCTTTTTGGGCTCTTAAAGGTAACTCGATAACGACTTAGCTTGTTAACGGGTTGACTCGAAACATGTTATATTCATGTTATTTCGTGTCGAATTAACAAATCGCGCAACAAATTGCCTGACCGAGCCTTATCCTACGGGTGTGCTGAAAAACATATAAAATGTTACACAACCTAGACAGCCACTAACAGATTGGTGCTTCTGCGAATCATCCATTTCTATGACTTATTATATCCTAATTAAGCTAAGCTGTTCATCTCCAATGTGAAATGTACTTGTTCTTGGATACTGCAGTTGATTCTAAAGTTGCCTAAGCCACATGCATCACATGAATTCCACGACGAGAACTTTGTTTTCAGTTGCAGAACGCCAACTCAAACGTACAAATATAGCCAATACTTTGTACTTATCATGTTTCTTGACGCACGATTTGATTGAACCTCCTTGAGATTACAGACAAATTAATCTTCCGAACTTGCATGCAGTGTCGATTTCGTCTCGGGAAAATTTTAGGAGGATAGCCTAATTCCATAAGTTGTATGGCAACTCTCACAATCAAATGAGACCATTCACATTAGACTCCATCTAGCTTTAAATTTGTCCTATACTTTTGAAAGATATGATGTAATTATTAGGCTTCACTTGATCACAATCAAAAGACCGAGAAAAATATATATAGTTATTAGACTTCGCTAACATGATCAACCGATCTATCGTGAAATTATGAGTGCAACTTTATTCAATGTTACGTTCTTCCATCTATTTGCGTTAGAGAAAATCTTCATTAGATCAACCTAACTATATCATTTGTATGTCAATTCTACTTGGCCCTACATTATCTCCGCACTTTAAGGAAATTTGTGAGAACTGCCATACAAATGTCACTTAATATTTGCAGTTTTGCATGGGTCCAATTAGGTACTCACATAATCGTGTAGTGGAGCCCACATTATTGTGTTTCCCAAAGATAAAATCCTCCATCCTAATCTCCAGTTCAGAGCTCTCTGTCCTTGAAATAGCAACTGCAGTTCTTTCTTGATCTCTTCTATTAAATCTTACCAATCAACAAATCAACATTACTGAAATTTAATCAAACGGTTAAAAACAGAGATCATTTTAAAAGTTATAATAACTTTAAGAGAAATTTTAATTAAACCCTTTACACCCAACTTACTGTTTAAACCCATATTATTTTGAATTAAACTATCAATATCTCTTTTAACCCAAATTTACTACCTAAATTACCCTCACAAACTCAACTTAATATATAAATTTGTCTTTACACCCATTTGGAATATAAAAACACAAAATCAGTGTTCTCCAACTTATTTAAGATTTGTCTCTCTAATGACATTTGCTTAGCTGTGATATAATTTCTTTTATAAAATGTTGTAGAATACAATTATATCTGCTACCAAAAGATTCAAATTTGTTCCTAGGTTCATTATCTAATAGAATTTATCTCTTATGAAACTATTCCACTCTTTATTTGTTTCTTCTACTAGTATCCTCTTGCATGCTTTGTATCACATGAACAAATTCCTTGCTGCAGTCATCAACTTCATGCAGAGCGTTCTGCTGCAGACGTTGAGGCATTTACCAAGGAGAAAAAAATAGTCTCTTCTATGCAAGCATCATGGAAAAGGCGCTGATTTTGTTCCTAAGTTCTTAAAAAAAAAAAAAAATTGAATAAATCGATTCATATCTTAGTTGGAAAATTTAAAACTTCAAAATCACCATCTATGAGTAAAAAAGAGTTTTTCTCTATGAAAGCATTTTAAGGTTTTAGATAGAATGAACGTGAGATAAATATTGTGTGATGGTAGGGTTTAATTATGAGGTGGGTTTATTGATAAATTTTGATTTGATTGTTAATTTCATCTTGTACTTGATGATAATTATGCAATAGGATATAAAAGACAATTCGCATTTGAAGTTTAAGTTGGGTGTAAAAAAATGTTATATGGGTTCAAATAAAATTTCCCTAACTTTAGCCGTTTGACCAAATTTCAAAAGTCTAGACTTATTGATTAATAGGATTTAATGAAAGGGATCCAGATCCCTCTCCCAATATTCCAGCTAAAATTCTTTATTTGCTTGCAGGGGTGGCCAATCTCATATCCTATGTATTTTACACGATCAGTTTCTTGATGGTAAGAAAAGGAAAGTCCAGAAGTGACCTACAATGCCACATCATTGAAAAGAACGTAAACATAACCCGATAAATTAAGTGTAATAACAAAATCAATTAAAATTTTAAAAAAAAAAAATTCAACTAATTATATTATGATACTTAATGTACCGATCATATGCTTTCGACACACTAAAAATTTTCTCAGCTTCAAGCCAACATCATATCTCACTAGTAGTCAGCTAAGCTGGAAATTAGGAAAAAAGAAAAAGGTACAACTCGTTTTCCCACTCTGTTCTGCCTCCCTTTTTCTTGAGCTATATAATCCCTGAAAGCAGGCAACTTTTCTTCAACATTTTTTAGGCGAAAGGAAAGCGGTTTTATAGAATTAGACTAACTCAGTTTGTTATGGCAGCAGTCTGGGCGAGCTTCTGCTTCCTACTATCGCTTGCAGCACTTTCACCTCATCGAGCGCACGGCTCCACTTGGGATTCACTATTCGGCCGCAAACACGGTGCTGCGGCCGCCCCGACGGTTGGTATATGCGCGTCGTCGGTGGTTGTGTACGGCTACCCATGCCAGGAGTTTGACGTAAGACTTGAACTAATTAATTAAGCCAATATTGCAGATAATATATAGTTTAGTGGCTTAACTTTAGTTAATAGCGGCTGCATTTTTGTTCAGGTGACAACTCAAGATGGTTATATATTGAGTGTGCAAAGGATTCCGGAAGGTCGCGGGAAAGGCAGTGGTGGCGGCAGCGGCGGCGGGATTAAGAAGCCACCGGTCTTAATTCAGCATGGTGTCCTTGTGGTAAGTTTTCTCCTGACATCCTCGTTAATACGCATGATTTTGTCCGGTTTACGGGAATTCTTATGTACGATTAAGGTACGATCTCTCATTAGGATCTTTCTCATCTCGCAATTAGGACGCAAAATTTTGCTCCTGTATACGTTTAACTATGCTCTGCGTCTTTGATGAAGAATCATTATGGCATATATTGATTAAAGTTTGCCTTTTCGTTCCACCACCACAATTTCAAATTATGAGAAATGCACCGAAAGTTGCTTTAGATCGATCGTTACGGGCAAAAGTCAAAAAGGGCAATTAAGGGACAACGTAAGAATGATTAACGCGTCATGTTATATTGTTATGTACGTAGATGTGAGTTAAGTCAGATAATTAGAAATTTTTGTTGGTAATTTTCACATATTTTTGATAATTTTTTTTTGTCAAATATTATAAATAAATAAGAGAAGTGTTATTGGCATTTAAAAATTTTCATTTTACATTCCTCATAAGTGTATTTTTTTTTTCTAAATATAAAAAATTTAAAATGTAAAATGAAAAATTTAGAATGCAGATAACCATTTTCATAGATAAAGTCGTTTAAAATATGAAACTTCCACGTAAGTTACAAGAGGACATGCCACGTAAACAAGATTCAAATGTTTGGAGGTAACTCATCGTCAAATTACAAAAAATCAAATTTAAAGTTTCAAGAAGTGGCTCTGAATCTGATTGGATTCTTATGAGGAGGCAAAAAGGACCATCAGAACAGAAGCTGTCCAAAAAATCATGCACCGCCTCACGCATAAATCCAATGGTGCATAATTCAAGATTCCTGCATTTGTTTCTCTTCATATCAATGTTTTAAAAGACTCGCATCAGGGTGCGCTTAGTCGCCCTGTGAGGTTGGGTTTGAGGGTTGATACCTTTATTTTGAGGGAGTGGGCAGAAGGCGCCGCCTAGGCGCGCCTCAGGGGATTTTAATTTTTTAATTTTTTTAATTTTTTAATTTTTTATAATACTCTCAAACCCAAATTTTGGGTAGGGTTTTAACTACCTCATACCTCTTTATTGCACTATCATCTCTCTGCCTTGTTTTTCGATTTTTATTTTTTATATAAAGGATGTGTGCGCCGTCTATGTGCATTGTTATATGTGTGCTCATTGTGCTTTTCATCATCTATTTTATATATATATATATATATATATATAAAATATATGTATATATATGTGTGTATATGTATTTATAATATATGTGTGTGCTCAGGATGATTATTGATTAATAATCTTCTTCTTTTTTAATATAATATATGTGTATGCTCAGTGTATATATTAAAAAATTTAGGTCTTGTGAGGCTTCGCCTCACGCCTAGACTGGGCTATCCCTTGGACGCCTTGCTCACGCCTCACGCTTTTAATACACTGCTGAATATTGACTCTATTGAAGTTGAGGTGTAACGTATGCAGATATAAGTTAGACCTGTTTTAACTAATAAGTGTACTACTTGTTGTTATGTATTCAGATATTTTGCGATAAACGTTAATACTTGTGCTAAGTAGGTGAGGAAATGCAAGTTGGGGACACTTATCAATTCGACATGATTAGGAGTCGTCTATTTGAAGTTTTAGGACATCCGAGTTTAAATCTCTCAACCTGAAAGCTAGGGAGTCTTTGTCAAATATATCTTTATTGGTGGGTTTCTATATTGTGTATGTGAATGCAGGATGGAGTCACCTGGCTCTTGAATTCTCCGGACAGAAATCTGCCGTTGATTCTGGCGGACGACGGATTTGATGTGTGGATTGCTAACACCAGAGGGACCAGGTTCAGCAGGCGACATACTTCCATGGATCCCCGCGATCCGGTCCGATCTTATATGCACTTTATTTTTTTTAATTCAGGATTAAATATCTGTTTCTTTTTTCTTTTTCTTTTTTTTTCTTCTGGATTTTAATAGCAATTAGCTTAATGAGTTGTGATTTGTGACAATGGCAGAAATTTTGGAATTGGTCTTGGGATGAACTGGCGGCTTTTGATCTACCAGCAGTGTTTGATTTCGTGTATGGCAAGGCAGGACAGAAGATCAATTATGTTGGCCATTCCATGGTGAGAATCAATATATTTGTTCCGTAAATGCACCTTTGAGAAATATAAAAACTTTTATGGATATTGCTGGCTTATTTGGAAGTGCTTTTAAAGTGACTAAAAGTGTTTTTTAGAGAAAGTGATTTTGGATTCAAAAATTACTTGAAGTGTTTTTTTTTTCAGGATTCACGTGCATTTTTACTAAAGATTGGTTCCAAAAACATTTGCACCAAAAGTGTTTTCAACCATTTTAAAAACACTTCCAAACAAGCAAAATCGTATTTTAAGTTAACCACTCATTGTGAGATGTGTAGGTTAAAACTTATGATAATGCGTGGTTGATTGAGATGTTTGTCATGATGACATCCCGATAGGTTTGAATTGATTTTCGCACACATTTTCTACCAGTGCACACTCCAGCAGCCCTGCTTATTTTTTAACATTGAATTGAATAGTTTAATACGAAATCAGTAAAGCGAATGCGCAAAAATTATTTCCCTTTCTGTAAATTTACGCATCTTTGTAGTTTCAAATCAAGACATTTCAACTTTTTTGAGAAGAAAAACATGTGTTGATTTGTTTGGCAGGGAACTTTATTTGTATTGGCATCGTTATCAGAAGGGAAACTGGTGGACCAGATGAAATCAGCAGCCTTGCTAAGCCCCATTGCTTATTTGAGCCACATGAACACTGCACTTGGTGTGGCTGCTGCCAAAGCCTTTGTTGGTGAGGTATTTCAGTTGTCAATAATTGTGTCAATGATTCCCAATATTAATTTGTAATACAATGTTTATGTCTTAATACATGTCACTAATTACTTAAATGCTTGATTTCCTCAACAGATCACTACGCTTTTCGGACTTGCGGAGTTCAACCCGAAAGGGTAAGAATGACAAATTAACCACCTGTTTGTGTGTTGCATTACGGAAGTATTTATGATACTACGTAAAGTGTATGATCGCTGTTCATTTATATTATACTGGTTAACTGATTATATTACGTGACGGTGTTTGGGTACTATCGACTTGGTATAATCTGAAGTTTGTCCTAATTGCAGGGACCCAGCGGCTGAATTTCTGAAAGCTCTATGTGCTTATCCAGGAGTTTACTGCTATGACTTACTACAAGCAGTTACTGGTATAATTAGTCAGTTCTTATTATCTCTAATTATTATGGTGCATCTATCATAATTATAACACAATATTGCTAATCACCTTCCTAAATTGATCTGATTTAAGGCAAAAACTGCTGTCTCAATTCTTCCACCATTGATCTCTTCTTGGAGAATGAGCCTCAGTCAACATCCACCAAGAACATGGTGCACTTGGCTCAAAGTAAGTTCTTTCACCAATCTTAAAAGAGAGGTTCTCGAGTGTCACAAGTTGAGTACGGCTACGTATTAATTAGTCACGTGATGAAACATATAGATACGTAATTCTATACAATTGACAATAAGACAATTTAAGTAGTTATCCATTGTGACATAAATTAACTTGCAGCCGTACGAGATGGGAAGTTGGCAAAATATAACTACGGCAGACCAGACTTAAACTTGATGCATTATGGCGGATTTAACCCTCCAGTTTACAACCTCTCCAACATTCCCCATGACCTTCCTCTGTTCCTCAGCTACGGCGGCCAAGACGCGCTCTCCGATCTTCGCGACGTGGCGCGCTTACTGGATAGTCTAAAACTTCACGATGTGGGGAAGCTCACTGTTCAGTACATAGAGAATTATGCACATGCAGATTTCATCATGGGGTTGAATGCTAAGGACATTGTGTATAATCAAGTGACTGCATTTTTCAAGCAGCAACACTGATTTTACTAAGACTGAGGCCCGAAGGTTAACTAATGGACATGGGTCATGAGCTCAAGTAAAATGTACCCAGAAATTGTGAATAATTTTAATGCATATTTAGTAGAATTTCATCAACAACCGTTAATATTAGTAGGAAACACTTCTAGAATCAAACTAAAGAGCAAATCATTGCCAATCGATTGTTAATGCCAAAGGCAACAATAATTACAATAATAGTTATGTGCAATAACAGTTGAGTTCATGAGTTTTGGTTCGTCTTAATGGTGCCGCATGTGATTTTGATTATTTGCCCGATTTTGCTTCTTGAGAGGCTAAAATTGTTTTACGATAGAAGCCTTTGGTGTCATAGAAACGTTTTATAGAGAAATCACATCATGTGCTCTTCTTGAAGCACTTACAAATGCTTTCTCAAGAAACAATTGAGTTTCTAATAAAAATTTCGATATATTTCTAACAAAGTGCTTTTAACAAAAGTGCTTTTAACAAAAGTACTTTTAATAAAAGTGCTTTCTTCATTTTGTAGCTGTCATTTTTTGACATTTGCGTGTAAAACATTGAGTTCTCACGATCAGCCTTCTAGTGAATATGATCACCAACATATCTTTGTTTAAACTCCAAGCTTCCTTCCTTTGCGGACAAACCAAATTCTCTGAATTCTTAACCTAATCTCATTTCACAAACTCAGCCTGTTTTCTCTGCAGAATTACACAAAAGCCTTGTCTAGGTTGCAGACTTGCAGTATACTACCTCATGCTTCTTGGGGCAGTTTGGTAAATTGGTCTGCCCTTGATCAAATGTTCATCTTGTGAAACTCATCAAACATTACCAAATAAATATTTTTACAGCATATATATATAGTTGTATAGGCATTGGAAAGCTCAGACCGTGAAAGGAGCTAAGAGCAAATTTAGACTAGAAAGAATTAGAAGAGAATGGGGCGTACGAACACAGTTTTGTTGGTGTTGGTTTTTGCAGCTTTGTTCACAAAGGAAACCTTGGCAGCACAGCATGTTGTTGGGGGAAGCCAAGGCTGGGAGGAATCCACAGATTTGAACTCATGGGCGTCCGGCGAGAAATTTAAGGTTGGCGATCAACTTGGTAAGTTACTTGTCACTTCGTCTCTAGACAGACATCCGTTCTTTGGTAAATAATGGCTTCTCAATAAAGTATGGTCAAGTCATCGATACCATTAGTAGATTGATAATGTTGTCAATAGCAAAATGTATCGACGTGTTATCTATACAGAATCCGTTCTTTAACAAACGACGAACGGCATGCACAAAGAATTTAGATGTTTGTAATAGTACCTCTCCGTCTGCAACTGGTTTATTATAAATACTTTTACTCATAAAAAGCTATCAAAAGTGTTTCTCCAGATAACACTTATATTACCCAAAAGCACTTTCAACTAAGCATACAAACACGCTTTTTTTGGTTGTTAGAAAATGTTTTTTTTTTTTTTCATCCTTCCAACATGAAATTCTAATTACATTGTGCTTGGTGTTATATTATGATAACCAATATACTTGATCTTTCTTGGCAGTTTTTAAGTACACCTCGGGTCTGCATAGTGTGGTGGAGCTACCAAACGAGAGCGCCTACAAGAGCTGCAACACCGGCAATGCCCTAGACTCCAAGTCTAGCGGCAATGATGTGGTGAAACTGACCAAGGCCGGCACACGATATTTTGCTTGTGGCACTTTAGGCCACTGCGGCCAAGGCATGAAGATGAAGATCACTACTGTCGCCGGAAACGCACCTTCTTCACCGTCGTCTTCTGCAGCAGCTCCTTCTTCTTCTTCTTCTTCTTCTTCTTCTTCTTCTTCTTCTTCTTCCCTGCATTCTGTCACTTCATTGTTTGGGATTGCTGCATTATCTGTCCCCCTTCTGCTTTCCATGTTTTAAACTTAGTGTTTTGGAGTATTTTGGGTCTGCTTAATACTACGATGGACGTATGATTTTATCTTCGATTTTGGAGATAAATTATGGTCAGTGATGGATTTGTAATTAAGCAATATTTTTGGTTTTGTTTTGTTGTTGATTGGAATTTTAAAGAATATCATAATAAAGTGGCTGTGATTAGTTTTGTTTTTGGTTTCAAATAACTCAGAATTATTATTTTTGTACGAGAACTGATATTTATTTCTTAGTGTAAATATATTGCTCTATAAAATAAATAAAAATATTTCAAATTAAAGATAATAAATTATTTTATAAAAACTTAGTAACATGTAAAATGTGGGTTAAGTGATTCAATACAGTAAAATTTGAGACTGAATATCGTTAGATCAAACAATTATATGAGAATGGATCAATGTACATCATTTATAGTCTGTTGATTTTGGATATTCATCTATAGTAGAAGTTGTATATTTGCATGGAGTTAAAAGATTCTATACTTTTCTTCGCCATAATAGGATGAAATTTATGATCTATCCTTGTTTTGTATTTGGACGGAGTTGTCATTTAGTACTACGGTTTAGTGGTATTCCTCTTCAATTGTAAGTGAGAGGTCTTAGGTTTGATTTTCACCAAAAACGAATTTGAACCACATTATTGTTGGGTTATTGTGAGGCTAAGCACACACGTGTTACTTGAAGAATGAAAAGTTTCAAATGCAAAGGTTGCTTGCTACTAGTTATACTTATAAGTTTTAGACATAAATTTAGAATCTGACGGTTCTCTTGCCTTTGTTCACCAAAGTTTTAACACCATTGAACTTGAAGGACCAACGTCTAATAGGTCTTCAAGGTTAATTTAAGAATTGATTAGGGTTAGAGTTCAGTGAATTACTATTGCTTGGACCCTAAGTAAAGCTAATATTTGGCTGTTTAGGGAACAAAGGCTCCTAATACTTTCCTTGTGGGTAAGAGATTTGGTGAATCAATATTCATACAAAGGCTCCTAATACTTTCCTTGTAGGTAAGAGATTTGGTGAACCAATATTCATGGCTTATTACGTCATAATAGAAAGATTCACTATAGCTAAGTCTATATAAATATAAGGCTAAAGTCATTGCTTACACCATACAAAAAGTCAAATGAATGCCTCATTTATGTCGCCATTTAAACTTAACACATGAGTATAACACATATTGGGTGACCTATGTATGCACACAAGAGCCATAGAGCTTAACACGTAGATTAACTTTATGATATTATAAAACAAGTTAAAGTTTCACCAATAAACTTTATAATCATATATAAAGTCTCTTAAATTTGATATGAGATTCACCATCTAAAAATTTTCACTTTATACCAAACTCACTAGGACTTCAACTTACGTAGTTTTTTTCCCCTTAAAAAGGTGGACAACTGATCTCGTGGCAAGCTACGATTATCTGTTCATTTCAGACCTGGAGAGACTACAAGGAATTTGAACTATGTAATTCAGTTTGATGCTTATTCCATGACTTTCAACAAGTGGAGCACCAGTAGTTGTACAAATTCAGAATAAATTCGGAATGGAAAACGAATTTAATTTTAACTTTCTTTTTATTTTTTGTTATAAAAAATAAACAGTGAGAACTGAGAAGAAGATAATTTACATCTTAAAGAAAATGACTATCGGCCAAAATAAAGCTACTAGGTGCCAATCTAAGATCAGAAAAATAATTAAAAAAAAAGTGATGCTAGCGAAATTATTTTCTTAAACTATATTTAGTAGACTGTAACATATAGCGTTGAAATTATTCTTTAACTTATTAAAAATGTAGTTTAATCATAAACATCATAGCATTTGGTTTACAAATATAATTAAAAAATTACCGTAACATTTCTTAATAATAATTATCACAAAATCATAGAATATTTTCTTGGCTTTTTAATTAAAATGGTCTCTGAGATTATCATAATTCATTACTTTAATCATTAAAATTTAAAATCGACAAAAGTGGATTATGAGATTGTCGACAATTAATCATTTTAGTTTTTTTTTTTTTAACTCTCTGTTAAATTGAAGAAGCTACCAATTCAAGTGAAGGAAATGATTTTACAAAAATATTCCTAATTTAACATAAAATTTTCACCTAAGAACTAAAATAATTGACAATCGACAATCAACAATCAAGAATAGTGAGGAGATATAAATAATTGACAATGGACAATCAAGTGAGAACTACTTGGTGTTTTTTGCTTTAATTTGGTTGTTTGCCTCCTTATAGGCTTTCTCTGTATCTTTTTGGCATCTTTGCCCTGATTATGAAGTATCAGTTCACCAAAAATAAAAAATAAATATAAAAGAGAAAAGAAAGAAAGCGTGAATCTTGCGCGCCCGGACTGATGGTGACGAAACGGCAGTCTCTGTCAAGCTGAAACTCTAACATAATTTTTCACTTAAATTGCAGTGTCGACTCGTTCTTTACCACATTCACTCCGAAACGCAAAACCAGAGAGCGAGAGAGAGAGTGGGAAACCATGTCGGAGAACGCGATGACGATTGACTACGTGATGGAGAAAGCTTCTGGTCCCCACTTCTCGGGCCTCCGGTTCGACGGCATCCTCTCCTCTCCGCCACCTTCTTCGTCTCCCGGCCCTTCTACCAACCTCACAGCCGACCCCCACGCCGCCAAACAGCCATTCGTCATCGGTAAGCTCACTCCCTCAATCTTCGTTTTCATTTCAATTTGCATTTCGTTGATCCGTTGCATCCGATACAGTCTCAGCTGCAACTGCATTTCAAGTTTAATTCAATTTCGTCAATTTCAATTTCAATTTCGTTGTTGTTACGATGATTGCTCAGGTGTTTCGGGAGGTACGGCTTCCGGTAAGACGACAGTGTGCGACATGATCATCCAGCAGCTTCACGATCATCGTGTCGTACTTGTCAATCAGGTTAGGGCTTTGTGCAGCTCCTTCTCATTGCTTACTTTGCCTTTTTATTTCTCTGCAAGTACGATTTTCTGTTGTTAGTTGCTTAAGCTATATACTTAGTATAATTCTTTGATTAGTTTCATTTGGACATTCTGTAGGATTCATTTTATCGAGGTTTGACGGCCGAGGAATCGGAACGAGTGCATGATTATAATTTTGATCATCCTGGTTATCATTTTACCATTAAAGTTCAAATGTAGTTTCGTGTTGTTGATTTTAGCTAAGGAATTAGGCTGTGTGCTGTGCTATACTGTGCATATGTGACAGTTATGTAGTGACAAATCATGTTTTGTTGGGGTTCTTTTGTATGTCCTATAGGAACATTATTCATATAGTTTACAGATTATCTATTGGTTGTGTTTTTTAGACGCTTTTGACACCGAACAACTCTTGGATTGCATTCAAAAGCTAAAGAACGGGCAATCTGTCCAAGTTCCAATTTATGATTTTAAGACACATAGACGAAAATCTGATAGTTTCCGGCAGGTACTCAAATTATTTAGGTGTTTTCCTCCTTCTTCTTCCTTACGAGTACTTAGCTGGTTTTTCATGTAATAGCTTACTGATTACGCTGTACTATTTATTGTTATTCGTAATAATCTTCTTCTTATATTACTTCTATTATTGTCTTTATGTTACCTTTACTGCTCATCTCAAGGTCAATTTTGATTTGTAATTGTCATTTCTCTTCCCTTTAAAGCATATGGTTTACTGTTTTGTCAGGTGAATGCTTCTGATGTAATAATCTTGGAAGGAATTCTGGTGTTCCATGACCAACATGTCCGCAATCTAATGAACATGAAGATTTTTGTCGATACAGGTCTGATCTCTTTTGTGCAATTCTTGCCGTTTTCATCATATTTACTGTCCAGTTAGGTTCCCTTGTGCTCATCACATCTTTTAGATTTCCGTAGTTTTGTTTTGCATGGCATGTTAGTTTGAGCGTTACTTGCGGACTTGATTTGGAAATTTGAGCGTTACTTGCGGTCTTGATATGGAATTTTCCTCTTCTTGGCCAGTCTCTGTATGTGTGTGAAGAGGAGGCCTTAACCTTTTCTTTTGGTTATGCTCTTTCTCTCTCTCTGAATATTTATCTTACTTTTTAACATATGTTAATAGATGCTGATGCGAGGCTTGCTCGTAGAATAAGACGAGACACGGTTGAGAGGGGCAGGGACATTAACTCTGTCCTTGAAATGGTAAGACCCAATTTAAACTTGGCTTATTGTTCTTTTCACAGGAGTTGGATTAGCCATTATTTTGTTTAGTAGCGTTGGGTTAGACTAGATTGGCCTTTTGTAGTTTGTTTAGTAACTCTGCTGAGATTATATCATTTCCATTCCTGAAATCACACTGAGGCATTATGTATTGTGCAGTATGCCAAGTTCGTCAAACCTGCTTTTGATGATTTTGTTCACCCATCAAAGAAGTATGCTGATGTTATCATTCCCCAGGGAGGTGAGAATCATGTTGCCATTGATTTGATTGTGCAACATATTCGCACAAAGCTTGGTCAGCATGGCCTCTGCAAAATATATCCTAATGTGTACGTTATTCAGTCCACATTTCAGGTATGCCATATGTGTTCGTGTGATTTCTTTTTATATAGACACATTGTTCACCATCTGTCTTTTTCCGGAATTAGGAATTTGGTATTTGGCTTTGATTGTTGATTTCACAACTCGAGTACGAATGATTTATTGTATAGCAAATCAGTTATGGGTCTTTTTTTTAGTTTACTTGCATATGGGTCTTGTTTTTATAATTGAGAAACTTTCTAAACTGCAGAGCACGTTTTGTGTTCTTCTCAAGTATTTTAATTTTCAGCTCCGAAAAGCATTGTGAATCAGATTTCTTGTTTGACTGACCCAAGTAATTTAAGCATATAACTTGCATTGTAACCTTAAAGCTTTTCCCAACAGTCTGCAATCAGATGACTATTTGCTCACTTTCATCTCCTTACAGGCTTTAATCTAGTTGTTCTCATTTTTCAGATAAGAGGTATGCATACACTGATTCGAGACCGAGAAATATCGAAACATGATTTTGTATTTTATTCAGATCGGCTAATACGTCTGGTAATTTATATTCCCTGCCTTATTCAAATTTCATAAATCTACCAGAGTTCTGCTTCTATTCTCTGATACTCTGATGTGGCCTCCAGGTTGTGGAGCACGGCCTTGGCCATTTGCCATTCACAGAGAAGCAAATAATAACTCCAACAGGTGTGCTGATTACATGTCTACAATTTCTTCTTACCTCACCCATTCTCATTTCATAACTTGATTGCGGCCTGTTCGGTTCAGCTTGGGGATAGTTATGGATTTTCCTTTAGATGGAGGGGGTGGGGTGTATTTTGATATATGCTATTTTGAGTAAATGGATAAATCTCGCACAAACATCGATTCATATTTAATTTGCATCATCTGAACTATAGCCTCAAAATGAGGAATATTTTGCAAGTCTTTGAAAATTTTCTTTTGTTATATACCAGGATCAGTATATACTGGGGTGGATTTCTGCAAGAAACTGTGTGCGGTTTCAATCGTTCGAAGGTGAGCGTTAAGTCAGGTATTGAATTTTAGAAGTTTTATTTGTCCGGCAGTCCTTTGTCCATGCCAACAACCTTTCCTTGTTTATTATGTCAGTGGTGAGAGCATGGAAACTGCATTACGTGCATGCTGCAAAGGAATAAAGATTGGAAAGATTCTGATTCACCGTGTTGGAGACAATGGAAAGCAGGTACCTTGATTTTAAAGGAGAAAATTGACCAATGGCTATCTCATCCCTCTCAAACCTTACAAAATTTGTGTATAACCGAGCTATTCCAACTTAAACAGCTTATCTACGAGAAACTTCCAAAGGATATTTCAGAACGTCATGTCCTGCTTCTAGATCCAGTCCTTGCTACAGGTAATCCCATTAATCTCTCATAAGCTGGTTAGTTGATGGTGTTGAAGGAAAATTTTCGTTGCTAGTTTTTTCTTCTTCTCATTGTTATACACATCAGTGGTAGGGAGATATCATTTATTTATGTCTTTTGCCATTCCCGTTGAAAGAGCATGTCGTGAGGCATAGTGTACGGTCTGAAAATTCAGTTGGTATGGCACGTTAGCTTTTGCTACCTTAAAACTGCGGTCCAGTTTTTGTTTTTTGTTTTCATTTTTTGGGCATAGGAGTCTTTGCTATGTGGTATGGCGAAGAAGTGACGATCAACCTTAATGGCTTGTAGGTAACTCTGCTAACCAGGCGATTGAACTACTCATACAGAAAGGAGTTCCTGAAGCGCATATTATTTTCCTAAACCTTATCTCTGTGAGTTTTTTTCTTGATGCTGGTTGATTGCGTGTATTTTGTATACCGATAACAACACATTGACTTAAATGCCCTACTATTTTCATCTGCCTTAGGCCCCTGAAGGAATCCATTGTGTTTCCAAACGGTTTCCGTCTTTGAAGATTGTCACTTCAGAGATCGATGTTGCGCTGAATGAAGAGTTCCGTGTCATACCAGGAATGGGTGAATTTGGTGATCGGTACTTTGGCACCGATGATTGATCAGAGATAAGTGCATAATTGTAGATTGGGATCCTGTGTAATATTGGGCTACGGCCTTGGAAACGATCGTTTCCGAATTTGTATTTTAAGTTAACCACTCATTGTCAGATGTGTAGATTAAAACTTATGATAATGCGTGGTTGATTGGTATGTTTGTCACGAAGGCATCCCAATAGGTTTGAATTGATTTTTGCACACATTTTTTACCAGTGCACGCTCCAGCAGCCCTGCTTATTTTTTAACATTGAATTGAATAGTTTAATACGAAATCAGTAAAGCGATTGTGCAAAAATCATTTCCCTTTCTATAAATTTACACATCTTTGTAGTTTCAAATCAAGATATTTCAACTTTTTTGAGAAGAAAAACATGTGTTGATTTATTTGGCAGGGAACTTTATTTGTATTGGCATCGTTATCAGAAGGGAAACCAGTGGACCAGATGAAATCAGCAGCCTTGCTAAGCCCCATTGCTTGTTTGAGCCACATGAACACTGCACTTGGTGTGGCTGCTGCCAAAGCCTTTGTTGGTGAGGTACTTCAGTTGTCAATAATTGTGTCAGTGATTCCCCATATTAATTTGTATTACAATGTATATGTCTTAATACATGTCACTAATTTTACTTAAATGTTTGATTTCCTCAACAGATCACTACGCTTTTCGGACTTGCGGAGTTCAACCTGAAAGGGTAAGTATGACAAATTAACCACCCATTTGTGTGTTGCATTACGGAAGTATATATGATACTACGTAAACTGTATGATCACTGTTCATTTATATTATACTCGTTAACTGATTATATTACATGACGGTGTTTGAGTACTATCGACTTGGTATAATTTGAGGTTTGTCCTAATTGCAGGGACCCAGCGGCTCAATTTCTGAAAGCTCTATGCGCTTATCCATGGGTTTACTGCTATGACTTACTACAAGCAGTTGCTGGTATAATTAGTCAGTTCTTATTTTCTCTAATTATTATGGTGCAACTATCATAATTATAACACAATGTTGCTAATCACCTTCCTAAATTGATCGGATTTAAGGCAAAAACTGCTGTCTCAATTATTCCACCATTGATCTCTTCTTGGAGAATGAGCCTCAGTCAACATCCACCAAGAACATGGTGCACTTGGCTCAAAGTAAGTTCTTTTACCAACCTTAAAAAGAGAGATTCTCGAGTGTCACAAGTTGAGTACAGCTACGTATTAATTAGTCACGTGATGAAACATATAAATACGTAATTCTATGCAATTGACAATAAGACAATTTAAGTAGTTATCCATTGTGACATAAATTAACATGCAGCTGTACGAGATGGGAAGTTGGCAAAATATAACTACGGCAGACCAGACTTAAACTCGATGCATTATGGCGGATTTAACCCTCCAGTTTACAACCTCTCCAACATTCCCCATGACCTTCCTCTGTTCCTCAGCTACGGCGGCCAAGATGCGCTCTCCGATCTTCGTGACGTGGCGCGCTTACTGGATAGTCTAAAACTTCACGATGTGGGGAAGCTCACTGTTCAGTACATAGAGAATTATCACATGCAGATTTCATCATGGGGTTGAATGCTAAGGACATTGTGTATAATCAAGTGACTGCATTTTTCAAGCAGCAACACTGATTTTACTAAGACTGAGGCCCGAAGGTTAACTAATGGACATGGGTCATGAGCTCAAGTAAAATGTACCCAGAAATTGTGAATAATTTTAATGCATATTTAGTAGAATTTCATCAACAACCGTTAATATTAGTAGGAAACACTTCTAGAATCAAACTAAAGAGCAAATCATTGCCAATCGATTGTTAATGCCAAAGGCAACAATAATTACAATAATAGTTATGTGCAATAACAGTCGAGTTCATGAGTTTTGGTTCATCTAAATGGTGCTGCATGTGATTTTGATTATTTGTCTGATTTTGCTTCTTGAGAGGCTAAAATTGTTTTACGATAGAAGCTTTTGATGTCATAGAAACGTTTTATAGAGAAATCACGTCATGTGCTCTTCTTGAAGCACTTACAAATGCTTTCTCAAGAAACAATTGAGTTTCTAATAAAAATTTCGATGTATTTCTACCAAAAGTGCTTTCTTCATTTTGTAGCTGTCAGCTTTGACATTTGCGTGTAAAACATTGAGTTCTCACGATCAGCCTTCTAGTGAATATGATCACCAACATATCTTTGTTTAAACTCTAAGCTTCCTTCCTTTGCGGACAAACCAATTAGTTTTGCTTTGCGGACAAACCAAACTCTGAATTCTTAACCTAATCTCACTTCAGAAACTCAGCCTGTGTTCTCTGCAGAATTACACAAAAGCCTTGTCTAGGTTGCAGACTTGCAGTATACTACCTCATGCTTCTTGGGGCAATTTGGTAAATTGATCTGCCCTTGATCAAATTCATCCTGTGAAACTCATCAAACATTACCAAATAAATATTTTTACAGCATATATATAGTTGTATAGGCATTGGAAAGCTCAGACCGTGAAAGGAGCTAAGAGCAAATTTAGACTAGAAAGAATTAGAAGAGAATGGGGCGTACGAACACAGTTTTGTTGGTGTTGGTTTTTGCAGCTTTGTTCACAAAGGAAACCTTGGCAGCACAGCATGTTGTTGGGGGAAGCCAAGGCTGGGAGGAATCCACAGACTTGAACTCATGGGCATCCGGCGAGAAATTTAAGGTTGGCGATCAACTTGGTAAGTTACTTGTCACTTCGTCTCTAGACAGACATCTGTTCTTTGGTAAATAATGACTTCTCAATAAAGTTTGGTCAAGTCATCGATACCATTAGTAGATTGGTAATGTTGTCAATAGCAAAATGTATCGACGTGTTATCTATACAGAATCCGTTCTTTAACAAACGAGGAACGGCATGCACAAAGAATTTACATGTTTGTAATAGTACCTCTCCGTCTACAACTGGTTTATTATAAATACTTTTACTCATAAAAAGATATCAAAAGTGTTTCTCCAGATAACACTTATATTACCCAAAAGCACTTTCAACTAAGCATACAAACACGCTTTTTTTGGTTGTTAGAAAATGCTTATTTCATCCTTCCAACATGAAATTCTAATTACATTGTGCTTGGTGTTATATTATGATAACCAATATAATTGATCTTTCTTGGCAGTTTTTAAGTACACCTCGGGGCTGCATAGTGTGGTGGAGCTACCAAACGAAAGCGCCTACAAGAGCTGCGACACCGGCAATGCCCTAGACTCCAAGTCTAGCGGCAATGATGTGGTGAAACTGACCAAGGCCGGCACACGATATTTTGCTTGTGGCACTTTAGGCCACTGCGGCCAAGGCATGAAGATGAAGATCACTACTGTCGCCGGAAACGCACCTTCTTCATCGTCGTCGCCGTCGTCTTCTGTAGCAGCTGCTTCTTCTTCTTCTTCTTCCCTGCATTCTGTCACTTCATTGTTTGGGATTGCTGCATTATCTGTCCCCCTTCTGCTTTCCATGTTTTAAACTTAGTGTTCTGGTGTATTTTGGGCCTGCTTCATACTACGATGGATGTATGATTTTATCTTCGATTTTGGAGATAAATTATGGTCAGTGATGGATTTGTAATTAAGCTATATTTTTGGTTTTGTTTTGTTGTTGATTGGAATTTTAAAGAATAGCATAATAAAGTGGCTGTGATTGGTTTTGTTTTTGGTTTCAAATAGCTCAGAATTATTATTTTTGTACGAGAATTGATATTTATTTCTTAGTGTAAACATATTGCTCTATAAAATAAATAAAAATATTACAAATTAACGATAATAAAATTATTTTATAAAAACTTAGTAACATGTAAAATGTGGGTTGAGTGATTCAATACAGTAAAAGTTGAGACTGAATATCGTTAGATTAAACAATTATTTGATAATGGATCAATGTATATCATTTATAGTTTGTTAATTTTGGATATTCAACTATTGTAGAAGTTGTATATTTGCAGAGAGTTAAAAGATTCTATCCTTTTTTGTATCTGGGCGGAGTTGTCATTTAATATTACGGTCTAGTGGTATTCCTCTTTACTTGGAAGTGAGAGGTCTTAGGTTTGATTCTCCCTAAAAACAAATTTGAACCACATTATTGTTGGCTCATTGTGAGGCTAAGCCCACACATGTTACTTGAAGAAGTGAAAAGTTTCAAATGCAAAGGTTGCTTGCTACTAGTTATGCTTATAAGTTTTAGACTTACAAATTTAGAATCTTGCCTCTGTTCACCAAAGTTTTAACATCATTGAACTTGAAAGACCAACGTCTGATAGGTTTTCACAGTTAATTTAAGAATTGTTTAGAGTGTAAGTAAGGTTAGCGTTCAGTTAATTGCTATTGCTTGGACCCTAAGTAAAACTAATATTTGGCTGCTTAGGGAACAAAGGCTCCTAATACCTTCCTTGTAGGTAAGAGATTTGGTGAATCAATATTCATACAAAGGCTGCCAATACTTAGGTAAGAGGTTTGGTGAATCAATATTCTTACAAAGGCTCCCAATACTTTCCTTGTAGGTAAGAGATTTGGTGAATCAATATTCACGGCTGACGTAAACTCTAATTACGTCATGATAGAAAGATTCACTAGGGTTAAGTCTATATAAATACAAGGCTAAAGTCACTGCTCACACCACGTAAAAAGTCCAATGAACACCTTATTTATGTCGCTATTTAAACTTAACACATGAGTACAACACATATTGGGGTGATGTATGCATGCACACAAGAGTCGTAGAGCTTAACATGTAGATTAACTTTCTAATATCATTAAAAAAGTTAAAGTTTCGCCGTTAAACTTTATAATCATATATAAAGTTTCTTAAACCTGAAATGAGATTCACCATTAAAAAAATTTGCACTTTATACCATAATCAAGAAGACTTCAACTTAGGTAGTTTTTTTTTTTTCCCTTAAAAAGGTGGACAACTGATCTCGTGGTAAGACACAGTTATCCACTCATTCTGGACCTAGAGAGACTTTAAGGAATTTGAACTATGTAATTCAGTTTGATGCTTATTCCATGACTTTCAACTATGGAGCGCAAGTTCAGAATAAATTTGGAATGGAAAACGAATTTAATTTTAACTTTCTTTTTATTTTTTTATTATAAAAAATAAACGGTGAGAACTGAGAAGATGATAATTTACATCTTAAAGAAAAAGACTATCGGCCAAAATAAAGGGAAAGAGATATTCTCCGAATCCCTTTCATCAAATCTATTCAATTAATCAATCTGGACTTTAGAAATTTGATTCAACGGTTATAAATAGGAGATCCTTTAAAAGTAATAATAATTTTAACCATTGGATCAAATTTTCTTATACTATATTTAATAGACCATCACCATATAATATAGCTGATGATAGTTGAAATGATTCTTTAACTTATTAAAACAAGTAGTTCCATATTAAACGTCATAGCATTTGGTTTACAAATATAATTAAAAAATTACTGTAACATTTCTTAATAATAATTATCACAAAATCATAGAATATTTTCTTGCATTTTTAATCAAAATGGTCTCTAAGATTGTCATAATTCATCACTTTGATCACTGAGATTTAATATCGACAAAAGTGAATTATGAGATTATCTACCGTCAATCATTTTGGCTTTTTTTTTCTTTATTAAAAAAAAAAAAAACTTTCCGTTAAATTGAATAAGCTACTAGTTCAAGTGAATGAAATGATTTTACAAAAATATTCTCAATTTAATAGAAATTTTTGACGTAAAAAATAAAATAATTGACAATGGACATTTAAAGAATAGTGAGGAGATATAAATAATTGACAATGGACAATCAAGTAAGGGCTACTTGGTGTTTTTTGCTTTAATTTGGTTGTTTGCCTCCTTGTAAGCTTTCTGTGTATCCTTTTGGTGTCTTTGTCCTAGTCTCGAACTATTCAGCTCACCCAAAAAAAAAAGTAATAATAATAATAATAAATAAATAAAAATAAAAAAGAAAAGAAAGAAAGCGTGAATCTTGCGCGCCTGTACTGATGGTGACGAAACGGCAGTCTCTGTCAAGCTGAAACTCTTAACATAAATTTTCACTTAAATTGCAGCGTCGAGTCGTTCTTTACCACATTCACTCCGAAACGCAAAACCAGAGAGCGAGAGAGAGAGAGTGGAAAACCATGTCGGAGAACGCGATGACGATTGACTACGTGATGGAGAAAGCTTCTGGTCCCCACTTTTCGGGGCTCCGGTTCGACAGCATCCTCTCCTCTCCGCCACCTTCTTCGTCTCCCGGCCCTTCTACCAACCTCGCAGCCGACCCCCACGCCGCCAAACAGCCATTCGTCATCGGTAATCTCACTCCCTCACTCCCTCGCTCTTCGTTTTCATTTCAATTTGCATTTCGTTGATCCGTTGCGTCCGATTCAGTCTCAGCTGCAACTGCATTTCAAGTTTAATTCAATTTCGTCAATTTCAATTTCAATTTCGTTGTTGTTACAACGATTGATTAGGTGTTTCGGGAGGTACGGCTTCCGGTAAGACGACAGTGTGCGACATGATCATCCAGCAGCTTCACGATCATCGTGTCGTACTTGTCAATCAGGTTAGGGCTTTGTGCAGCTCCTTCTCGTTGCTTACTTTGCCTTATTATTTCTCTGCATGTACGATTTTCTGTTGTTAGTTGATTAAGCTATATAATTAGTATAATTCTTTGATTAGTTTCATTTGGACATTCTGTAGGATTCATTTTATCGAGGTTTGACACCCGAGGAATCGGAACGAGTGCATGAGTATAATTTTGATCATCCTGGTGATCATTTTACCATTAAAGTTCGAATGTAGTTTCGTGTTGTTGATTTTAGCTAAGGAATTAGGCTGTGTGCTGTGCTATAATGTGCATATCTGACAGGCTTGTAGTGACAAAACATGTTTTGTTGGGATTCTTTTGTATGTCCTATAGGAACATTATTCATATAGTTTACTGATTATCTATTGGTTGTGTTTTTTAGACGCTTTTGACACGGAACAACTCTTGGATTGCATTCAAAAGCTAAAGAACGGGCAATCTGTCCAAGTTCCAATTTATGATTTTAAGACACATAGACGAAAATCTGATAGTTTCCGGCAGGTACTCAAATTATTTAGGTGTTTTCCTCCTTCTTCTTCCTTACGAGTACTTAGCTGGTTTTGCATGTAATAGCTTACTGATTACGCTGTACTATTTATTGTTAATATTAATATTCTTCTTCTTCTATTATGGTCTTTATGTTACCTTTACTGCTCATCTCAAGGTCGATTTTCATCTGTAATTGTCGTTTCTCTTCCCTTTTTAGCATCTGGTTTACTGTTTTGTCAGGTGAATGCTTCTGATGTAATAATCTTGGAAGGAATTCTGGTGTTCCATGACCAACATGTCCGCAATCTAATGAACATGAAGATTTTTGTCCATACTGGTCTGATCTCTTTTGTGCAATTCTTGTCGTATCATCATATTTATTGTCCAGTTAGGGTCCTTTGTGGTCTTCACATCTTTTAGATTTCCATAGTTTTGTTTTGCATGGCATGCTAGTTTGAGCGTTACTTGCGGACTTGATATGAAAATTTGAGCGTTACTTGCGGTCTTGATGTGGAATTTTCCTCTTCTTTGCCAGTCTCTGTATGTGTGTGAGGGGGAGGCCTTAACCCTTTTTTTTTTTTCGTTATGCTCTATCTCTCTCTCTCTCTCTCTCTCTGAATATTTATCTTACTATTTAACATATGTTAATAGATGCTGATGTGAGGCTTGCTCGTAGAATAAGACGAGACACGGTTGAGAGGGGCAGGGACATTAACTCTGTTCTTGAAATGGTAAGACCCGATTTGAACTTGGCTTATAGTTCTTTCCACAGGAGTTGGGTTAGCCATAACTTTGTTAGTAGCGTTGGGTAAGACTAGAGTGGCCTTTTGTAGTTTGTTTAGTAACTCTGCTGAGATTATATCATTTCCATTCCTGAAATCACACTGAGGCATTATGTATTGTGCAGTATGCCAAGTTCGTCAAACCTGCTTTTGATGATTTTATTCACCCATCAAAGAAGTATGCTGATGTGATCATTCCCCTGGGAGGTGAGAATCATGTTGCCATTGATTTGATTGTGCAACATATTCGCACAAAGCTTGGTCAGCATGACCTCTGCAAAATATATCCTAATGTGTACGTTATTCAGTCCACATTTCAGGTATGCCGTATGTGTTCGTGTGATTTGTTTTTATATAGACAAATTGTTCACCATCTGTCTTTTTCCGGAATTAGGAATTTGGTATTTGGCTTTGATTGTTGATTCCACAACTCGAGTACGAATGATTTATTGTATAGCAAATCAGTTATGGGTCTTGTTTGTAGTTTAGTTGCGTATGTGTCTTGTTTTTATAATTGAGAAACTTTCTAAACCACATTTTCTGAGCACGTTTTGTGTTCTTCTCGAGTATTTTAATTTTCAGCTCTGAAAAGCATTACGAATCAGATTTCTTGTTTGACTGACCCAAGTAATTTAAGCATATAACTTGCATTGTGATGGACTTGTAACCTTAAAACTTTTCCCAACAGTCTGCAATCAGATGACTATTTGCTCACCTTCATCTCCTTACAGGCTTTAATCTAGTTGTTGTCATTTTTCAGATAAGAGGTATGCATACACTGATTCGAGACCGAGAAATATCGAAACATGATTTTGTATTTTATTCAGATCGGCTAATACGTCTGGTAATTTATATTCCCTGCCTTATTTAAATTTCATAAATCTACCAGAGTTGTGCTTCTATTTTCTGATACTCTGATGTGGCCTCCAGGTTGTGGAGCACGGCCTTGGCCATTTGCCATTCACAGAGAAGCAAATAATAACTCCAACAGGTGTGCTGATTACATGTCTATAATTTCTTCTTACCTCACCCATACTCATTTCATAACTTGATTGCGGCCTGTTCGGTTCAGATTGGGGATAGTTATGGATTTTCCTTTAGATGGAGGGGGTGGGGTGTATTTTGATATATGCTATTTTGAGTAAATGGATAAATCTCGCACAAACATCGATTCATATTTAATTTGCATCATCTGAACTATAGCCTGAAAATGAGGAATATTTGCGAGTCTTTGAAAATTTTCTTTTGTTATATACCAGGATCAGTATATACTGGGGTGGATTTCTGCAAGAAACTGTGTGGGGTTTCAATCGTTCGAAGGTGAGCGTTAAGTCAGATATTGAATTTTGGAAGTTTTATTTGTCCGGCAGTCCTTTGTCTATGCCAACAACCTTTCCTTGTTTATTATGCCAGTGGTGAGAGCATGGAAAATGCATTACGTGCATGCTGCAAAGGAATAAAGATTGGAAAGATTCTGATTCACCGTGTTGGAGACAATGGAAAGCAGGTACCTTGGTTTTAGAGGAGAAAATTGACCAATGGCTATCTCATCCCTCTCAAACCTTATAAAAAGTTGTGTATAATCGAGCTATTCCAACTTAAACAGCTTATCTACGAGAAACTTCCAAAGGATATTTCAGAACGTCATGTCCTTCTTCTAGATCCAGTCCTTGGTACAGGTAATCCCATTAATCTCTCATAAGCTGGTTAGTTGATGGTGTTGAAGGAAAATTTTTGTCGCTGGTTTTTTCTTCTTCTCATTGTTATACACATCAGTGGTAGGAAGATATCATTTATTTATGTCTTAAGCCATTCCCGTTGAAAGAGCATGTCGTGAGGCATAGTGTACAGTCTGAAAATTCAGTTGGTATGGCAAGTTAGCTTTTGCTACCTTAAAACTGCAGTCCAGGTTTTGTTTATTTTTTTATTTTTTGGGATAGGAGTCTTTGTTATGTGGTATGGCGAAGAAGTGACAATCAACCTTAATGACTTGTAGGTAACTCTGCTAACCAGGCAGTTGAACTACTCATACAGAAAGGAGTTCCTGAAGCGCAGATTATTTTCCTAAACCTTATCTCTGTGAGTTTTTTCTTGATGCTGGTTGATTGCGCGTATTTTGTATACTGATAACAACACATTGACTTAAATGCCCTACTATTTTCATCTGACTAGGCCCCTGAAGGAATCCATTGTGTTTCCAAACGGTTTCCGTCTTTGAAGATTGTCACTTCAGAGATCGATGTTGCGCTGAATGAAGAGTTCCGTGTCATACCAGGAATGGGTGAATTTGGTGATCGGTACTTTGGCACAGATGATTGATCAGAGATAAGTGCATAATTGTAGATTGTCACTTCAGAGATCGATGTTGCGCTGAATCGATCGTTGTTTCTGAATTTGTTTCCATTTGGAAACCTTCAAGTGTGTATTGGCGTTTATGTCCAAATTCTTTAAATGGTTCAGCTGCTTTTTCTTAAATTGTTTCAACTTTCAGCACAGATGATTATAAAACTGATGGTGGAATTTATAAATCTTACTGTGTGATGCTAGTTTCTTGGTCCTCATGCAATTTGTTTAAAATTTGGAAATTTTAAAAGAATGTAGGAGCTTTTTTGTTGCATTTGGTCGCGTCTAGTAGTTTCTTTGGACAAGGGGACCTATAAATGAACAATGCTCGAGTGCCTAGGATGAGGAGGAATTTCTATTCAAAACTTTTCGTGTTTGAATTACAGAGCTTTAGGGTTATAATCAAAACCATTCATATTATAATTCACTTTGTAACGATTATCTCTGAAGAAAATGAATTAAAAATAAAGTCGTTTAGTTATTGTAACAAATACATAGATGACTTATAATACTTTTACCAATTATTATACAGTTTTGACGACTAAACAACTTTAGTTTTAATTGATTTTTTGCAAATGCGATCTTTATAGAATAATGTATAATATGAACGGATCTAATTATAAACACAAAGTTATATAAATTGACAACAAACAGTTTAAGTAGGAACTCATACTCATCATTTTAGTAACCAAGTGTTATTCCCTATTAATTGGATAATTGGGTATTGTCTGGCTTGCATATTTCTTTTAGGGATCGAGAATGCAATTGTAACAGTATCTCACGTTAATACATTTTTTTAACTTTTTTCATATGAATGCTTGATTGGCTCCGAGTACCATAACAATCTGACATTCTTATTATAGGGTTGCAGGTTGCCCTTATCAAAAGAGTTTGTCTTGTTCCCGGTTATATACAAGAATTTCTCCTTAATATCCTATTGACTGCAATTGCGAATTTCAACTTACAAAATCATTGTCATTGATCCCACGAAACTTGGAATACAAAGACTTCCAATGGTTTGATACTGTGCCGTCATCATTGACTTGGAAGGGCTGTGTCAAGATTGACCCCATTTGACCCGTTCTCAATGGATTTCCAACGTATGCCTTGATCTTCAAATAGTGGTTTGTCATTCTGATTTGTGCCGCTAACACAAAGTCATGTGGACAAAAATTTATACATATTTTTAGATATTTGTCACAGAACGAGACAATAATATTATACTGGTGTAATGTGAAGAAAGTTGGGGTTCAATACTCATTCTCCACATACCCCTTACGTGTGGCGAATTTTTGAGCTTAATACGTGGACAACATAACTTGGGTGACGTGAAATACATCTAGCCGTTTGACTTCACACGTGGAACAACCTGTTCTGATACCATAAAGAAAGTTTGGGTTCCACCATAAAACCAATTGGCAATATGGGAAATAGCCCAACTCCTTATAAGTTCATGCAAAATCCCTCCTCCTATTAACGTATGACTCATTCTCCACAAAATGGAAGTCACGCAACACTAAGAGTCAAGACCACTGACTTGGAAGTTTAGCGACTGTGAAGGGCCAGCCATACACCATGCGCCTCCCCATTTTCCTTGAAGACTTAGAAAGTTCTTCTTAGAAAAATGACAATGTTTATACTTTTTCACACTTCAAATATTGCAGATATCTTGAGACCTGCAAATAGTATCTCATTGCTTGCTCACATAAGAAGTATGGTTCACAGGAGTGCTTCCGTCCAACTTTTTTCACTTATTGTACTGTCAGGATTTCTGTTCTTTGAAACCACTAAACTTGGTTACTGCAGTGCTGATCTTAACGTGGGATGCAAGGAAATTGAGAGGAAAGCCCTTCTCGAGCTCAAAGGCGGTATCACAGATCCTTCAGACCGGCTTTTGCCTTGGGTGGGAGAAGATTGCTGTCAATGGAGCGGCGTAGGCTGCAACTACGTAACTGGACGTGTGACCAAGCTCAATCTCCGCAATGAATTTTCAGATGGTGAGGATGAAGCAGTGCACGAATTTGGCGGTGAGATCAACCCTTCTTTGCTTGTTTTGAATGATTTAATTCACTTGGATTTGAGCATGAATGACTTCGAAGGTGTTCAAATTCCAAGCTTCATTGGATCACTAGAGAAATTGGAATACCTCAATCTCTCTAGTGCATCTTTCGGTGGAGTCACTCCCCACAATCTCGGAAACCTTTCGAGATTGCTTTCTCTAGACCTCGGCTATTATAATTTTGAACCGGTTGCAAATGAAATCCGTTGGCTTGCTCCTCTTTCTTCCTTAAAGTACCTAAACCTCGGAGGAGTAAACCTAAGCAAGGCTAACTCATATTGGCTTCCCACTGTCAATATGCTCCCTTCACTCGTTGAATTGCATTTGCCCTCTTGTGGTCTTTCCGTCCTTCCTCTCACTCTTCCTTCCATGAATTTTGCATCCCTTTCGGTTCTCGATCTCTCATACAATGATTTCAACTCCACGTTACCTCCCTGGTTGTTTAGTTTGACTAAACTAGTCACCCTGGAAATGCACTCTACCAGTCTCCACGGAGCACTTCCAGAAACATTTGGCAGTTTGACATCTCTTCGGATGCTTGATTTGTCGGAAAACTCAAACATTGAAGGACAGTTGCCAAGAAGCTTGGGAATGCTATGCAGTTTGCAGACGGTAAATCTTCCTATCAACAAATTTACTGGCGAGATTACTGATTTCGTTGATAGTTTGTCTACATGCACAAACAACCGCTTAGAGAGGCTGGATTTGTGATATAGCAGCCTGAGAGGAAAACTGCCTGATTCTTTGGGAAATCTTAAAAGCTTAAGAATCCTCAAATTGTGGTATAACTCATTTCAGGGTTCGATCCCAAAATCGATCGGAAACTTGAACTCTTTGGAGGAGTTGTACATTTCACACAATCAAATGAGTGGGATCATCTCCAAAAGTCTTGGGCGGCTGTTGTCGCTGACTACACTAGATATCTCGGAAAACACATGGGAAGGTTCGATTACAGAAGCTCATTTCACGAAACTTGGAAGCCTAAGAGAGGTTGAAATATATAACACTTCCCCAAACATTTCCTTAGTTTTCGACATTAGTCCTGATTGGATAGCTCCCTTTCGACTGAGATACTTGAACATTAGGTCATGCCAACTAGGTCCTAAATTTCCTACATGGCTCAGAAATCAGACTGAGCTGGTCACTCTGGTACTCAACAATGCTAGGATTTCAGATACCATACCGGAGTGGTTTTGGCAGTTGGATTTCCAGTTAGATCAACTAGATGTCGCTTATAATCAGCTAAGCGGCAGGGTGCCTAACTCATTACGATTTATCGAACCTGGCAATGTTGATTTGAGTTCAAACCGCTTCGAGGGCCCCCTCCCACTCTGGTCATCAAACATTACCATGTTGTATCTTTAGAGATAATCTGTTTTCTGGGCCAATTCCTCATGACATTAATGAAGTAATTCCCTCTTTGTTGGATCTAGACATTTCTCGGAACTCTTTGAATGGAAGCATTCCCCTGTCCTTGGGTAATCTAAGCCAATTAACAACCATGATTATCTCAAATAACCAGTTGTCTGGTGAGGTTCCTGACTTTTGGGACAATATGCCATCATTGTACATTGTAGATGTGTCGAATAACAGTCTTTCAGGTTCAATCCCAAGATCCTTAACTTCTCTTACTTCACTCAGATTCCTGATACTCTCTAGCAACAACCTTTCGGGCGAGCTTCCTTCCATGAAAAACTTCACTTACATGAGGAGTCTTGATCTTGGTGAGAGCCATTTCTCTGGATCTATTCCGGCTTCCATTGGAGAAAGCATGCCCTCTTTGTTGATTTTGCGTTTGAGGCTCAACTTGTTTAGTGGAAGCATCCCTTTGCAGTTATGTGGCCTTTCAAGTCTCCACATATTGGACCTCTCACACAACTATATTTCCGGAATTGTTCCCCGCTGCATAGGTAACTTAACTGGCTTCGGACCAGAAGTCACGGATAAAGTTACAGAAGATTATCTTTACCAGGGAAGATTGAAGGTAGTGGCAAAAGGAAGAGTGCTCGAATATGACTCCATCCTCTACCTCTTCAATAGTGTCGATCTTTCGGACAATAACTTGTCAGGAGAGATGCCATTAGGCCTAACAAGCCTTACAAGGCTGGGGACTTTGAACCTGTCCATGAATCAGTTGACAGGAAATATCCCAGAAAAGATCGGCAACTTGGAGTGGATAGAAACTCTCGACCTATCGAGCAACAAACTTTCGGGTCCAATTCCACAGAGCATGGTTAATTTAACATTTTTGAATCATCTCAACTTGTCACACAACTACTTGTCCGGGGAAATCCCAAGAAGTAATCAGTTTGAAACCCTCGTTGATCCGTCCATTTATGAAGGCAATACAGGTCTTTGTGGGCATCCATTACCAAATTGCCAAGGCGATGAAGAAACACCTCAGGTTCCAGGTGGAGGTGGCGAGGATGATGACAGTAAGCTCGATAAGCTGTGGTTCATAATCAGCATGGTGATAGGCTTCTCTTTCGGGTTCTGGGGAGTTTGCGGGACTTTGGTCATCAAGAAGTCTTGGAGATGTGCGTATTTCAACTTTACTCACAAGGTGTATGCTTATGTATCAGCCATTCTGAAGAAAAGATCATAGAAACTATCAAATGTGAAAGCATATGAAAGCAAATAAGACCCCCGAAAACTTCTTCTTGTTGGTCGTATTATTATTTTGGTAAGAAAGAATCATAAATATCTTATGAGTCGTGGAATTTTACTCTTCTTCCCATAATTGTATTCAGGCAGCGAACTCTTAGTTTTCTGGAAGACAAAATTCTCGAGTTTTTCTTGCAACATCTAATTGTTTTTGGTTGCTGATTTCGCGCGACATTCTAAGGATTAGTTGTAAAACTTAAAGAACTCAAGGTTTTCCCTTCAATGGCAATACCCATTTCAACAATGGTTTGCATATATTTATAATACTTTAGATTACATCCAGGGTATTGAAAACCCTATTTACAAGGAAAGTTTGAAATTCAAAAAAGATACAACAGAAGCCAATCAACGTGTACTGCAAAACCATATTTCAAATATTTGAAAAAGAGTTATAAACCTACGCTACTTCTTCGTGGATAAGTGTTGAGGTTGATCACAGCAACTTGAAACCGTTGTAACAGACACTGAAGTATCAGGACTTGGTCCATCATCCCCCCGCAAGCTGACAGGACGTGGCACCACTGGAAGCTTGGATACCAGAAACTTGAACCGTGATGACAGCAGTCCTTTGGTAAAAAAGAGCGGCAATCTGATCTCGAGAGCAAATGAAATTAACTAATAGCTGGCCTCGAACAACCTTCTCTTTAACGTAATGATAGTCCACCTCCAAGTGTTTTGTTCTTGAGTGAAAAACCGGATTTGAAGCTAGGGCAATGGAAGACACATTGTCACACCATATTGTTGGTTTGACAAGATGTAAATGCAAATCTTTGAACAAGGACCTTAGCCAAGACAACTCAGCGGCTGTATAGGCAAGTTGCCTATACTCCACCTTCGCACTCGACCTAGATACAGTTTTCTGCTTCTTTGAACTCCAACACACCAAGTTCGAACCCAAATAAATGTGAAACCCACCCATGGAATGTCTTGTGTATGGATTTCCCGCGTATTCTGCATCTCAGTAAGCCATGAGTTGCTCACCACCAGGTTTATACACAAGGCCATGGTTGTACGTACCCTTTACATATGGTAGAATCCTCTTGGCTGCCATCCAGTGTGTGTTCTTTGGAGAATGCATAAACCGGCATACCTGGTTCTCGGCATATGACAAGTCTGTCTCGTTATAGTCAAGTACTGCAGGACACCAACTACGCTCCTGTACATCTCCGGATTATCATGTGGTTCACCATCATGCTCAATGAGCTTTTGTCCAGAAGGAACAGGTGTAGAAATTTGTTTGGGATCCACGAATTTTGTACGTCTGAGCAAACGAGACATTTGTCGAGGGTTGTTTCCTGTTAAACGTGTATCATCTACATACTGAAGGCAACTGATATTAGGGATTTTCTAGTCACACCACCATTTAACTCTTGGCAGCCAGAAAATTAGTGAAAGTTTTAATTCTAATTATGTTCGCGTCTCACAGATCCTTCAGACCGGCTTTTGTCTTGGGTGGGAGAAGATTGCTGTCAATGGAGCGGCGTAGGCTGCAACTACGTAACTGGACGTGTGACCAAGCTCAATCTCCGCAATGAATTTTCCGATGGTGAGGATGGAACAGCGCACGAATTTGGCGGTGAGATCAACCCTTCTTTGCTTGTTTTGAATGATTTAATTCACTTGGATTTGAGCATGAATAACTTCAAAGGTGTTCAAATTCCAAGCTTCATTGGATCACTAGAGAAATTGGAATACCTCAATCTCTCAAGTGCATCTTTCGGTGGAGTCATTCCCCACAATCTCGGAAACCTTTCGAGATTGCTTTCTCTAGACCTCAGCTACTATAATTTTGAACCGGTTGCGAATGAAATCCGTTGGCTTGCTCCTCTTTCTTCCTTAAAGTACCTAAACCTCGGAGGAGTAAACCTAAGCAAGGCTAACTCATATTGGCTTCCGACTGTCAATATGCTCCCTTCACTCGTTGAATTGCATTTGCCCTCTTGTGGTCTTTCCGTCCTTCCTCTCACTCTTCCTTCCATGAATTTTGCATCCCTTTCGGTTCTCGATCTCTCATCCCTGGTTGTTAAGTTTGACTAAACTAGTCACCTTGGAAATGCACTCGACCAGTCTCCACGGAGCACTTCCAGAAACAATTGGCAGTTTGAAATCTCTTCGGATGCTTGATTTGTCGGAAAACTCAAACATTGAAGGACAGTTGCCAAGAAGCTTGGGAACGCTATGCAGTTGCAGACGGTAAATCTTCCTATCAACAAATTTACTGGCGAGATTACTGATTTCGTTGATAGTTTGTCTACATGCACAAACAGCCGCTTAGAGAGGCTGGATTTGTGATATAACAGTCTGAGAGGAAAACTGCTTGATTCTTTGGGAAATCTTAAAAGCTTAAGAATCCTCAATTTGTGGTATAACTCATTTCAGGGTTCGATCCCAAAATCGATCAGAAACTTGAACTCTTTGGAGGAGTTGTACATTTCACACAATCAAATGAGTGGGATCATCTCCGAAAGTCTTGGGCAGCTGTCGTCGCTGACTACACTATATATCTCGGAAAACACATGGGAAGGTTCAATTACAGAAGCTCATTTCACGAAACTTGGATGCCTAAGAGAGGTTGAAATATATAACACTTCCCCAAACATTTCCTTAGTTTTCTACATTAGTTTTGATTGGATAGCTCCCTTTAGACTGAGACACTTGAACATTAGGTCATGCCAACTAGGTCCTAAATTTCCTACATGGCTCAGAAATCAGACTGAGCTGGTCACTCTGGTACTCAACAATGCTAGGATTTCAGATACCATACCGGAGTGGTTTTCGCAGTTGGATTTGCAATTAGATCAACTATATGTCGCTTATAATCAGCTAAGCGGCAGGGTGCCTAACTCATTACGATTTATCAAACCTGGCAATGTTGATTTGCGTTCAAACCGCTTCGAGGGCCCCTTCCCACTCTGGTCATCAAACATTACCATGTTGTATCTTTAGAGAAAATCTGTTTTCTGGGCCAATTCCTCATGACATTAGTGAAGTAATTCCCTCTCTGTTGGATCTAGACATTTCTCGGAACTCTTTGAATGGAAGCATTCCCCTGTCCTTGGGTAATCTAAGCCAATTAACAACCATGGTTATCTCAAATAACCAGTTGTCTGGTGAGGTTCCTGACTTTTGGGACAATATGCCATCATTGTACATCGTAGATGTGTCGAATAACAGTCTTTCAGGTTCAATCCGAAGATCCTTAACTTCTCTTACTTCACTCAGATTCTTGATACTCTCTAGCAACAACCTTTCGGGCGAGCTTCCTTCCATGAAAAACTTCACTTACATGAGGAGTCTTGATCTTGGTGAGAACCATTTCTCTGGATCTATTCCGGCTTCCATAGGAGAAAGCATGCCCTCTTTGTTGATTTTGCGTTTGAGGCTCAACTTGTTTAGCGGGAGCATCCCTTCGCAGTTATGTGGCCTTTCAAGTCTCCACATATTGGACCTCTCACACAACTATATTTCCGGAAATGTTCCCCGCTGCATAGGTAACTTAACTGGCTTCAGACCCAAAGTCTCGGATAAAGTTACAGGTGACTATCTTTACCAGGGAAGATTGAAGGTAGTGGCGAAAGGAAGAGTGCTCGAATATGACTCCATCCTCTACCTCTTCAATAGTGTCGATCCTTCGGACAATAACTTGTCAGGAGAGATGACATTAGGCCTAACAAGCCTTACAAGGCTGGGGACTTTGGACCTGGCCATGAATCAGTTGACAGGAAATATCCCAGAAAAGATCGGAAACTTGGAGTGGATAGAAACTCTCGACCTATCGAGCAACAAACTTTTGGGGAGCATGGTTAATTTAACATTTTTGAATCATCTCAACTTGTCACACAACTACTTGTCCGGGGAAATCCCAAGAAGTAATCAATTTGAAACCCTCGTTGATCTGTCCATTTATGAAGGCAATACAGGTCTTTGTGGGCATCCATTACCAAATTGCCAAGGCGACGAAGAAACACCTCAGGTTCCAGGTGGAGGTGGCGAGGATGATGACAGTAAGCTCGATAAGCTGTGGTTCATAATCAGCATGGTGATAGGTTTCTCTTTCGGGTTCTGGGGAGTTTGCGGGACTTTGGTCATCAAGAAGTCTTGGAGATGTGCGTATTTCAACTTTACTCACAAGGTGTATGCATATGTATCAGCCATTCTGAAGAAAAGATCATAGAAACTATCAAATGTGAAAGCATATGAAAGCAAATAAGACCCCCAAAAACTTCTTCTTGTTGTTCGTATTATTATTTTGGTAAGAAAGAATCATAAATATCTTATGAGTCGTGGAATTTTACTCTTCTTCCCATAATTGTATTCAGGCAGCGAACTCTTAGTTTTCTGGAAGACGAAATTCTCGTGTTTTTCTTGCAACATCTAATTGTTTTTGGTTGCTCATTTCGCGAGACATTCTAAGGATTAGTTGTAAAACTTAAAGAACTCAAGGTTTTCCCTTCAATAGCAATACCCATTTCAACAATGGTTTGCATATATTTATAATACTTTATATTACATCCAGGGTATTGAAAACCCTATTTACAAGGAAAGTTTGAAATTCAAAAAAGATACAACAGAAGCCAATCAACGTGTACTGCAAAACCATATTTCAAATATTTGAAAAAGAGTTATAAACCTACGCTACTTCTTCGTGGATAAGTGTTGAGGTTGATCACAGCAACTTGAAACCGTTGTAACAGACACTGAAGTATCAGGACTTGGTCCATCATCCCCCCGCAAGCTGACAGGACGTGGCACCACTTGAAGCTTGGATACCAGAAACTTGAACCGTGATGACAGCAGTCCTTTGGTAAAAAAGAGCGGCAATCTGATCTCGAGAGCAAATGAAATTAACTAATAGCTGGCCTCGAACAACCTTCTCTTTAACGTAATGATAGTCCACCTCCAAGTGTTTTGTTCTTGAGTGAAAAACCGGATTTGAAGCTAGGGCAATGGACGACACATTGTCACACCATATTGTTGGTTTGACAAGATGCAAATGCAAATCTTTGAACAAGGACCTTAGCCAAGACAACTCAGCGGCTGTATAGGCAAGTTGCCTATACTCCACCTCCGCACTCGACCTAGATACAGTTTTCTGCTTCTTTGAACTCCAACACACCAAGTTCGAACCCAAATAAATGTGAAACCCACCCATGGAATGTCTTGTGTATGGATTTCCCGCGTATTCTGCATCTCAGTAAGCCATGAGTTGCTCACCACCAGGTTTATACACAAGGCCATGGTTGTACGTACCCTTTACATATGGTAGAATCCTCTTGGCTGCCATCCAGTGTGTGTTCTTTGGAGAATGCATAAACCGGCATACCTGGTTCACGGCATATGACAAGTCTGTCTCGTTATAGTCAAGTACTGCAGGACACCAACTACGCTCCTGTACATCTCCGGATTATCATGTGGTTCACCATCATGCTCAATGAGCTTTTGTCCAGAAGGAACAGGTGTAGAAATTTGTTTGGGATCCACGAATTTTGTACGTCTGAGCAAACGAGACATTTGTCGAGGGTTGTTTCCTGTTAAACGTGTATCATCTACATACTGAAGGCAACTGATATTAGGGATTTTCTAGTCACACCACCATTTAACTCTTGGCAGCCAGAAAATTAGTGAAAGTTTTAATTCTAATTATGTTCGTGTCTGAAAAGACAATAATTGTAAATTTTGGTTTCGAGAAAATGTTCAGACATACCAACACCGGAAAGTTTGGTGAATTTTCGATGACGATAAGCCGAAAACAACCGGGGGGATAAATTTTCATCTTCACAGCACTTGGGGGATATATCTCCGTAGACACAGGAGTGGCTGTCATAAAACGAGGAAAATGTAGATGTTATTGGAACTTTTCATAACAACGACATTATGGTTGACGACTCCATGTCCAAATCTTTCACCTCTTGGTTTTTACACGACGACATATAATCTTTCACCTCTTAAGTGTTTTCATTTCTACAGCACTGATCATGAGGTGGGATGCATGTATTTTGAGAGGAAACCCCTTCTCGATCTCAAACAAGGCCTCGTGGATCCTTCCGACCGGGTTTCATCTTTGGCAGGAAAAGATTGATGCAAATGAAGTGACTTTCGTTACAAAAGTTGACTGAATAACAGGTGATAATTTTATAAGGGAATTCCAAAAACTCATCTACTTGTTAAAAACGCCCTTAATATATTAGAATATGACCACTTTTGTCCAAGAATAGGCATTTATGCTAGAAAACAAACAAAATTAACCAAACCCAAATTGGTTGATTCAATGTCACTACCATCATTAACACGTGGACTAATTTGGGACAAAAAAAGTTTGACGACCAAAATTGAAGAACTGCTATGACTCCGGGGAAATTTTGTAATTAGCAGCTTTCCCGTTTTTTAACCGTTGAGATATTTCTACCAAAGTCCATCAACGTCTGTTTTGTCTATTATCTATTCCCGCCACAGGGCAACGGCCGCCGGACAACATGCCTCTCTGCTTCCTCTCCGTCCGTCCTCCTCCGCCTCCACTCATCACCTGCCACGTGTCCCCAACCGCAGTGCATCCCCCGCCGTCTGCTTCAGCACCACCACAAGTACCAACAGCACTACCTTCTCTCTCACTGAGCCCTAGCTCAACCCCTCCTCCGCCGCCGCTGACCTGCGCCCTCCACTGCCCGCACTTCGAATCGTAACTCTCAGCTCAAATCCCTATTAGTTTATTTTCTCATAATTATTGTTCGTCTTGATTTAAATTTTGTTTTCTGTTCGGTGTATAATCAGGTGCTCCGGGTGTACGCACGAGTTCAATCTCCACCGTCCGGTCATCGTCGACGAGGCGACGGAGTTTTTCAAGACAGTTGGAGTCTCAGATTTCACTTTTGACAGTTGCAAATTGGTGCTTTACTTAACTTCTTTTCCCCTTAATTTCGTAAAGTTTAGGCCTTTTCTTAAAATTTAAATAAAAAGAAATATCTCTCTGGTATTGGTTAGGGTTTTTATCTTGATATTATCTGGGTTTGGTGTTAGTGGGGATGGCGGTGTCGCGCAAAGTTAGCCGTTCGTGGCTCACCGGAAACCCCCCTGATTGGGCTTTATCAGGAGGGAACTCATAATGTAGTAGATATTCCTCAATGCAAAGGTCCCAATCCTAATGACTTTATATTTGATAAATAATCCTTGGATTAGTGCTAAATTCTATATTTTTAGTTTAATTTGTGTTTTCTTTTCTGTTTTTGCAGCTCATCATCCAAGTATAAATGCTGCTGTGGAGCTGCTTAAACAAGGTCCGTTTTTGGGTAATTCAAATTCAATGTTACCTGCTTTCATTTCCAGTTTTTGAGTCTTGAATCGTTTAATACTTCTTTGTATAACATTCAGGTATTGCTGAACTACACGTTGAGCCGTATGATGAAGATGAGGGGACGGGTGATTTACGATATGTGCAGGTGACTGATGTGATTCAAAATAATGAAATGGCGCATAGAAAACATGTTAGTAAGTTGTAGTGTTTTGGAATTCAATTAATAGTGGTGTTGTGTGCAGATGGCTGTGACAACACACAATACTTCCCTTCCTGCTTCCGAAAGATATAAGAATGGTTAGTAGCTGAATTTATCAGAGTTATTCTAGAAAGAGCTTTTGTGTGATACACAAATTTTAATGTGAAATCTGATTAACATAGAAATTACGTCTCTTTCTAGGTAAAGTGCAGGTAGCTTTAGTATGGAATTCAAGAAACGAAAATTCCCCGAATACAGAGAAACTGCAAGCCTTGGCTAATGTGAGCTAGCTACTTCATTTCATTGTTGTAAATGTTTTCTTTAAAAGAATTATATTAAAGAATATATGATCTGCATGCTTGTTTCCAGTTCATATGGAGAAATGGTGGGCCGAGGAGCACGGTCAATCTGATTCACTCTGTATGGGCTAACTTTCAGACATCATCTAACAATGTGAGTCCAAAGGGTTATTTTTAGTGAGTTTTTACTAAGTTATTTGAATTTACTTTATGTTACTCGGTGATGCAGATAATCTTTGGGAATAGATGGAGACATCTTTTAGGAGAAAGAGACTTTTGGGAACATGTTGGAGGAATTGATATTTCCTTGGCTCCGTCCAGTTTTGGCCAAGCAAACACAAGGGTATTTTAAATTTATTACCCAACTATTCAAATTTTATTCAAATGCATAATTTCATTTCCATCAGCATCAACTTCCGTTCAAATTATGAACTTGCAAATTAAAGCCGTATCAACCACTTAAATTCTTAAAACAAGAAAAAGAAAAAGAAAACCCTTAGAATGCACAGATATTATGTCATATATTAGTAAGTGTATACTTAAATCTCAAAGGCATCATAATTTGAAAGATGTAAAGTGTAAACAGAATGAACCTTTGGTTTAATAGCGAACCACCTATTGAACCTGTTTTCTGAAACTTGACTACGGAAATCCCTACATTTCCACTCACTATCTCGTGGTCTAATGCTACTCCATTCCAGGCTTTTGATACCTTGCTCCGGAAGCTACAAAAATATGTCCCTCAGGGAGCTTCTGTTGCTGATTTGTATGCAGGAGCTGGTGTAATTGGATTATCATTAGCTGTGACAAGAAAATGCAGGCAAGAATTGGGATAATTGTAAAAGCACTGGTATAAAAACTCAAAATTTCTTTCTTTTTGTTTTTATATGTTATAAAATGGAGTTATAATTGCTGTCTAGGTCTGTTCGATGCATTGAGATTAACAAAGAATCAAAAGTATCCTTTGAGAAGTCAGTTGACCGCCTGCCAAACTCGGTAGAGAGCAGCATCAGCTGGCATCTTGCAGACACTTCTAAAGTTAGTATAGTAACCTTTTGAAAGTTTATGATCATATATTTCTGAAGTTGTTACCCCAGAGTCATGTATGCAGAGATCCCAAGTTTTTTTTTATATCTATATCATAAGGTGTATAAAGGAATTTTTACAAATTTCTCTGTTATTCCATTAGGATTGCGTTGGAATAGTTGGGAACTAACTTTATAAATTTCTCACAAATAACCTAGGACCCTCTTTCTTGGATCATGGGATCAGATGTACTTGTTGTTGATCCTCCTAGAAAGGGACTGGATGCATCTCTTGTTGATGCATTGCGGAGTATAGCTTCAGCAAAGCGTAAAGCTAAGTCGTCCTCAGATAGGTTAGGCCATTTCTGTACTCAAAATATTGAAGTCAAGGACCTCACTGGTGGTCCTTGTGGATAATTAATTCAGCTCGTTTATATGCCAACTCAGTTCAAGCTCAAGGGGTAAGGATGAGAAGAGACCATGGATGCTGCGTGCAAAAGAAGCTTCAGTTCAGATCGGAAGCGAAATTGCTTCAGAAGATAGTAAATCATGGCCTCAAACCCTTATTTATATAAGTTGTGGATGGGAAAGCTTCAAAGAGGTATAAAGTTGTTGCTATGATATTTCATGAAATTAGATTATTCTCTGCTCTGATTATTCCATCCTGTCTTCGTCTACTTTATTGTTACCTTTTCTTCCTCTACCTAATTGGGGATTAATGTTTCAACAGGATTGCAAGGATTTGTTGTCTAGCAAGGCATGGCATTTGGAAAAAGCCCATGGCTATAATTTTTTCCCTGGAACCCAGAGGTATGTATCAGTTTCTTCTCTTTTGACTCCTTTCTCCTTTCCAATATATGATGCATCTCGTTACATTTCTATTGGGTCGAAATTCTGGATAACTAATTTTTGTGATATATTATCAAGATTGCCAACATTTCCTTCAAATGCTTTTTTCTTCCTGGTTCTTATCGAGGCAGACCTCTCAGAAAATCCAAGCTGTTTGAATGACTAAATTAAATGTAGCATACATTATACTTTTAATTTGATACATATTCTCATTTCCAGATTATTTTTTTCCCATTTGTGCATGATAAATGTTCTTTTGCCATGATTGCAGCATCGAGGTTTTAGCTGTGTTCAAGAGGGGCCAAGGAAGCCCAAAGAAAAAGAGAACTGGAATAAAGCAGAAGAAACGCTTGTAAACAATTCTGAAAGTAGGATTTTGCAGTGACTTTCAGTGATGATTGCTTGAACTTTGATGGCCGCTTGAACTTTTTTCTGGGGTTATTACAAGAAGACTAGTGGGAGTATCTAGTAGAGAGAATGTAACAAAACCAAATCTTCTGTGTTGCTTTCCCTTTTGTAGAAAGGGATTTTGTTCGCCATCGGCTGAAACTTGTGTAAAATGAATAGTTAGAGATGAATGAAATTGCAATTTGTTGTATATCTACCTGACTCCTTTTGAATTGGATGAAAAGAATAAATAATTGGTAGAAAATTTTTAAAATGAAGAATGCATTGTCTTCCACCAGGAAAGCTGCTAGTTCCGTTGGCTGAGGAGAAGACGTTTTCAGTTCCCCTTCTCGCTGCCTGCAGATTTTGTGAGATGTGGAAAGGCATTCAAAATATTGTAGGCTATTAAATCCTGCCTGGTTAAGATCCCAACCACTGGAGGCACCTACAAATGGAGCACACATCGAGGTTAGTGATATTGGCCTTTACAAAAATTTTAGTGTACCATGTTTAGTAACTATGCTCAATGGACAGAATAAATATGCTCGTGTGCAAGTTGTAACGCTCGTTAACAAGTACATGGTGTTTAGTAAAACGAGAATGATTGCTAAACTCACCCCGGATGCTTCATAGTTTGGCACAATGAGCAAATGGCGAAGTCCCACTTGCCTGAAAAGAACCATAGCTTTTGCCACAGACATGCCTTCCATAACTGTGTAAGGTGTTCTATTGGTGAGTGGATGCAGATCTACATACATCTCCATTTCGTCCCTTGTCACAGCCACCTCCTCGATCTTCTCTTCTCTCTCGGCCAACTCAACCGAGGTAAATTTCTCTCTTACTTCCCACTCCTCTGTTCTTCTTTTCTCTCTTAGGAACCATTTCTTTTTCAGCACCTGAACAAGGTGAGCTCGAAGAATTAGTCCATGTACTTCTGTTGCCCCAACAGCCAATCCCATTGGCGGCACCACTTCTTCTACAACGGGGAAACCATTGTGTGTGGTGTTTCGCAGGACCTCCACAATACGATCCACCTTTTCAATTCCACAGAGGGTGACTACTGGCGGCTTGGCATCAGCGAGCTCACCTACTGTCAGATTTCTCATCCATGGTTCTGGACTTGCCTCCAAGAAAGGCAAACCTTTTAAGTGCAGTATAATCTCATAGATGCTCGGGTTGAAACTGTCTCCAACTGTTTTGGAAATCAGGAGGACAATCATTGTTATGGGCAATAAGAGGAGGTTGTTGGTGAGCTCAAGAAATATGACACATAGTGAAACGGTCATCCTCATTGACCCTGCCATTAGGGAAGCTGCGCCAAGAACAGCGAAAAGCCCCTGGTCAATGCTTGTATATGATTGCATGGCAATTCCTAGCAGACGGCCATAAGCTGAGCCCATAAGGATGATGGGAAGGAAAAGTCCAGATGGCACAGCAATTCCAAGGGTAAACAATCCTAAGATGCAATATAGTACGAAGAAGATTAGGAGGGATAAGGGATGATACTCAGCGGAAGTGTTTGTCGAAAAGATGTTTCGAACTGCATCATCATTGGTGGCAAGGAGAAGAGTAGCTAGGTCATTGTAGTGGCCATCTGGGCAGTTGAACTTTTTGTAGTTTCCAGATCCTTCATTGGTGGGACAGACGGACTCCGAGAGAGAGGAGTTACAGGGTGTGCATTTGACAAGGAAGGGGAGACCATATAGGCATGCAGAAGTAAAGAGTGATACAGTGAGACTGAGGAGCAGCTTGTGAACTTTTCCCTTCCTGCCGGAAGAGTAAACCAAGAAGTAATTAGTATCGAATTGACATTGTGGTGTGTCAGTTTCATATTTGGTTTAGGGTCGCTTACTGATTTATGAGACTGTATAGTCTGAGGATCTTGTCGAGAAGATAGTTGTACATGCTTCCCGAAACTCCACCAATAATGCCAATTACAGCTACGGGGATGATATCCCACGCATTGTATGTTACAGTAACAGTGCTTACGTCGAACATGATAAGCCCTCCTTGCCCGAAAAGCCCACATTCCCCAGAATTGCATATTTGGATAAAAGCTCTAAGCACCACAACCACAATGGCTGTGCTGAAGAAGGTTCTCCAGAGAAGGGCACTCCTCCACCAAGTTGCCACCTCTTCAAGGGCAAACAGTACACCACCCACAGGAGCTCGGAAAGCTGCACATACCCCAGAGGCAGCACCACAGGTAATGATATCTCGCCGGTCACGGTCATTGTTGAAGTAGCGGAGCCAACCCCATTTAATACGGTAATTGTCAGGTCCCCCTTGACCTAATAAGGAAGCAATGCAGCTTCCAATGTGCACAAGAGGCCCTTCTTTTCCAAGATCTAGGCCTGCAGAGACAGCCCCAATGCTTCCGAATATCTGCAAGATGAAAGTTTTTGTGCCACTTAGCTTAATAAATTATGAAATTATATGAAACCAATGTTCAATTGAAAAATGAAAATCAACCTTGACAATCATTGTTGTCGCACCAAACATATTCGGTGTGTCAACTCCGTTGAGATATGCTTTGATTTCAGGTATACCGGGTCCAGCTGCAGTCGGAGCAAAACATACACACAGAACAGAAGCACTAGCGGTCAGTAGAAGATTGGCCCCGGCTATAAAGATGAACCCCATCAGGTACCTACACCACACGATTCCCGTATTGTTTATGCGATCATAGGCATTTCTACAGACTATAATATAATATCTGGATTGCAACAAACCTTCCTTTCTCAATGAAACTAACCGCGGCAAGAAGCTTGTAGCCGGCAATATTCTCAACAGCGAGGTTAATGAGGGTGGCGATTATACCAGTTAGGAGTCCAACAAGGAAGGCAAGGATCCATTTCAAAAATACATACTGCAAGACTTGGAATTTGGATTTGCTTCTCCAATCATGCTTAAACAGATCGTTCTCATTGATCCTGCATCAAACCAACTTCAATTCAATGTGAAGAAGGTCAACATAATAAGGATTCAGGTTCTTCTTTTCGATATGGAAAACTAGAAACAGGTTGTTCAAGTCGTTACTCGTAGTCCAAGCTCTCGATATGGGAGACTTTGGCTCCAACCATAGCCAGTGGAGTGGAAGAAACTGTCCGGTTTCTCTTGAGGAGTGGTTGGTGGAGAGCAATGCTCTCCGGATCTCTTTCTTCTGCACCAGTTTCTTGCATGGTCTGGGGAACTGCAGCTTCGGCGTATTGGTTCGAGTGTTCCTCCATCGGGCTCATGGAAGCTGCAGAGCGAGAGAAACAGAGAGCTCTCAAACTCTCAGTCTGAAGTGATCCAGCTACACGTATTGACTAGGATATTAGATTTGGCTAGAAGCAAAGAACTGCTGGTATCACGCAGTCCATATTATATTGTATAATTAAAGAAACACGTATCGATTGACACTTGTTTGATTTTGTACATAAATGATACATGGCAACAGTGGCACTGCTCTTATATATAATTATATATGCCCATGCATATCACATGTATAATTAATTATGAAAAATAGACGAAGTCTTTTTGACAAAAAGGGCAACCCTAAGTGATAAAGGTTTTCACCTTTGCGAAAGTTCAGAAAATGTCTATCGTACGCAGTTTTATCTTTGCTTTGCAAAGAGAGTGTTTTCACGATTCGGACTTGTGATCTTTCGGTCACAAAGAAAAAAAAAAGTATGAACCTTTTTTTGTTAAAAAGAGTACGATATTTCATTTATTAACAAAAAGACGTAAAATCACTTCAAACTTTAAGAGCGTAAGATGTACTTAGCCCAAATACAGTTACTGGATTGATAATCTGTACAAGAGGCCTCTCTGCAAAAATGTGCAGAGTGAGTTGCGTTTGGATGTTCCATATTGACAAAGAAGAATTTACATAAAATGTCTTTGTCACGTGTTGCTCCACTTTAATAATACAATATTATATTTAAAATAATTTTATGCAAGTTACTCTTGCTATCGACTCCGTTGACATTAATCAAAGGATACATACACCTTACACATGAATTGTGATCCGAAACTTCTCAAAATTCTGCCGTATCTAGAAAGATAGATTTGCACAAAATGTGACAGCCAGTCAACCAATTGAGCAGACACATGTGTCAACATCTAACCCTAGGCTCATACAAATCAACGGTAGGCATCAAATGTGACCTTTGGGGTGATTGAAAAGGCAACTCATCAATTTCAATCATTAGAATCTAAAATTTGGATTTTGTTTATTTGTCGACGAAACCCATGGCCACTAAATTATTGCACGATGCTATTCACATATTTTTTTTAATTCTAATGTATTTCTCTTTATTTTTTGTGATAGATTCGAATAAATTAAAACAGATTAATAAACAAAAACTAGGACCTATAATTTTGGAATTTTTGTTTTCTTCATGTTTAAATTCGATTAAATTTGGACTATCTCATATAAATTATTCATATTAGTACTCCAAAAACTTAATTGTGTGCCCAATTTGTTTTCATTTAGAAAGAAAAATACTCTTATAAAAAGTACATAATTAAACTTTTAGAGTGCCAATTATAACTCTAATTTTTTTCAAACGATTAATCTTTTAAACCCTAAACGGAGATTTTGACCTTCATTTAAATAAATAAAACTCAAGCCCCTTATTTTCAAAGGAAAACTAATGAAAATAGCTTGAAAACTTTGAATTTTAAGGATAAGGACAAAATAAAGAGTAGTGAATAGTACCATGATTGATTTTTTAGAGCATCTCCAAAGAAAATATCAAATTTTAAACATCAAAATGATAGTTGATAGCTTATGTGGCAATTTGACATTTTGTACAATATTTTGCTTCATCCGATATGTTAAATAATAATATTCTTTAATAAATTTTTTATCTTTTTGTAGAGTCTAATGATTAAGGCAACCAATCAAATATTTTAAAAACATAACAACATTTATTATATATTATATTAATCTATTGAAATATCATTTAATAAATTTGACATCTGCTGTCCAATTTGATAGTCAAAGGCTTTGCCTTCAAATGACTCAGAGTCATCTAAGAAATTGATGGCTCGGTTGGAGAAAGTTTGCTGCCATTTTTTACTGTTGTATGCCTACGTGACAATTTTGACATCTCCTTTGGAGATGCTCTTAGTGTAAAAATATGATTTTTCGTTAAAGTGAACAGTACCAGGAGTTTTTCGTTAAATTTCTCTATTTTCAAAGGTATTTATCTAGGGAGTTTTAACGAAAAGCCCATAATACTGTTCACTTTAACGAAAAACCACATTTTTACATTAAAAAGTCAATCCTGGTACTATTCACTTACCCTTTATTTTGTCCTTATTATTGAAACTCAAAGTTTTCAAGTCATTTTTATTAGTTTTCCTATACATCTATACCCATAAAGTATATTCTAGGGTCTTGAAGATATAATGTAGATGTGGTCAAATGATAACAACTTGTGGCTGTAGTTTAGTGGTAAGAATTCCACGTTGTGGCCGTGGAGACCTGGGCTCGAATCCCAGCAGCCACACTAACAAGTGGTTAATTATTTTCTTGTTGTTGTTTTTGTTTTGTAATTAGGTGAATGCTAGAGATGTTTAACACATTTTTCTCTTTTACATGTAAAACTTGCTCATCTAATTTTACCATTGACTCGACTCATGTCTCCACAAAAATGGAACAAAAATAGATAAAATGAGGATATTGTAGAAATTTGTAAAAAATAATTAAAATCATGACTTATAGCTTACCTTTTTTATGAAAAGATAAACTTTAAGTTTTTACAAATATTTTACGTGTTAGAAATGTAGAAGTTAGAAACGTAGAAGTGATTTATGAAGCTTGCGATGCAATGACCATGTCACACAAATAGATGTTATTATGGTATTGTACAAATTTGCAAACTAATTAAAAATCGTGATTAACTCCGTTTTCAATTTAGTTTTTGCAAACTTTTTGAAAGAAAAAAAAAACATATGATAGCTTTCATTAAACATGAAACTCAAGTAGAATTCGAGTCTTGGATGTACATCAAAGGAGGCCTTCAAACCAAACTAAACAAGTTTCAATTGATAAACATGTAAGTTTTTGCAAGGTTTGGAGTGTAGATTGAGGGGCATGTTTATGAGTTATTTAGCAGCATCCTTACAGTTTATTGAGAATCAACAACATCGTGTCCTGCCCCCAATGGACGAGTAAAAAATCACCTTGTGTAATAAAAAAGAGAATCAATAGCACCGTTGCTTGATTCCAAAACTTAACAAACCTCTCTTTGTACCAATGAGGTCGAACAACAAAATCAAAATGAAGCAATTGCGAGAGCAAATAGCAATTACCCAAAACTTACGACACAATTAAGCAAAATTCAATGTTACTTAGCATGAAATACAGAAAGTCGATTACAGTTGAAGTCTAAATTCTTCAAAAACAATTGACAAGTCCACTCAAACCCTGACTTCTGATACATATAATTATACATATTTATGTAAAATTCCATTCAAATTCAACATTCTCCTTTAATAATTGGAGAATGGCAAACCGAATCATCAAACCCTTAATCTCCCAAATATTGGAGAATAAGGGGAAAACAAAATGTTTTTGCCCATTTATTTTATGTATTGGGCATCATAATATATATATATATATATATATATATATATATATATATTAATATAGCTATGAAATAAAAACACCAACCTAAGTAGCATGGCATTTTAATTTCATTATTAGCTGATCACATAATAGTGCACTGGCTGTCCGGATCATAAAATGGATGGACCTGCATTGGAGGAGGCGGCTGCGGAAACCTCAGCGCCGGCGGGGTTGCCCGTGTCTCATGGTAACTAGGGTAGTACTGAGAATGATGGTCGTAAGGAATTGTTGTACCATAGCTTCCATTGTGACCATAATATCCGTAATCATGATTGTTATTGTAATAGTCCCCATAGCCTTGTCCAGTTCTGTAATTAGCAACAGGTTTGGCTTCGTAGAACTGACGCTTGTATCCTGAATCAACTCTGAGCAGCTCTGCATGCTTCCCTGATTTTGCTAATAACTTGAGAAGTATTTCCGCTTCAATTGTTCCCGAAACATAAGCAATTCCAGCTTGTGTATCGATGGTGTAAGACACTCCTTAATTATAATCAAATTAAACAATAGAGATTCAAGAACAATGAGATTAACATATAATCTATCATTTTCCAGTAAAAAAGCATAAACTCAGATCTTCAAAAACAAAAAGACTCATTTTTATATACGTAATTCAAGCAATGCAAGAGATGCAATTCATTTAAGGGGTAAACTGTCGTTTTTTCCTTGAAATTTTCTCCAAACTTCAATTGGGGGCCAAAGTTTTTTTCTCATCCAATTTAATTTATGAAATGATGATTCCATCCAAATTTCCGTTGAAATTAAATTTCGGATGTCTTTAGGGCAATATTTGCGGTTTGTGGAGATAATAATAATAAATCATAAGAACTATATGATATATCTTTTTGTACGTACCCTTGATTTTGCTCAAAACTTTGGTCATGGTCTTATGCCATCCGGGGGCACCCGTATCCAGTTTCAACTCACAACTCTGCGAAATCATAAAATATAAGCAACCCATCTAGGCAAAGTTAATAAAGAAAATGAAATCACATGGAACATAAAAAGAGGGAGAAAACTAGGGTTTGCTAAACGTCACTAACCATGAAACCAGTATCGGTTGTTTCACTCATGATCAGAAAAATAACAGATTGCTAGGTTTCTGCAGAAAACTTGAAAGATTGTGCTGTGTTTTGTCTTGAAACACAAAAGCTATGGTACAGTTGGGTGGTTTATATAGAGGAGGTGTAGTTAGGTTGTCTAGCAATTAAGGAGTAAGATTTGTTTGGTATTTTTGAAAATAATTATATGGGTTACTAATAACCAATCAAACAGATTTCAACCTAGTAAGGTAAGTTTTTAGGGTATATTCTTTCACACCATTCAAGCAGAGTATCTCTCAGGATACATTTTTCTATTTTGAGGACCATTTTTTCATGAAGAGTAAAATATATCTAGGAGATTTCATGGCCAAAATTCTGTGGACCGTGACAAATTCACCAGTCCATTTTGCTCGCGATTAATGTAGTGTTCTTGCACCTTATTCATAATTTTGTAATTACTTAAAATTACGATGAAATAAATTTCTTTAGTTCTTTACCAAAAAAAAAAAAAAAATGAGTTATTGAAAATTATATTGAACTGTTACATAGCTTATTATTGTGTTTTTATAATCTTTTATTTCTGTTAAAAAAAACTTTTATTAGATAGCTATAAAATGAATTTAAACATTGAGAGATTTTAGTAGGAAAATAAATTATTATTTGGTTAAATATAGCAATAAAAATAATCAATAATATGTGGTTGAATATTTTTTTTCTTTTAAAGTATCGAAGAAATAGACAGCAAAAAAGAGGAATAAAAGTATTCTAAAAGAATTCAAGATTTTGATATGGAAATTGCTTTAAATGCTTTACTTAATTTAAAATAATTCTAATCCAAACATTCGAAAACGCTTTTTAATTAATCCAAATTCAAATTTAAATCCCTGTTCCTTGATCATTGAGAAATATGAAAGATTTGACGTTAATAAATTAATAATAACGCTTGTATGACTAAGTAAATTATGTAGACTTTACATAACAATTTTTTTTTCTTTCACTTATTTCCTATTAATTACTGTGTGTTGTGCACATGGCAATAGAGTATGGAAGACCACATCTTGTATCACATACTTGACAAATGTTGTGTACATGTCAGGACATGAATTTTTATGAAAAATGATTAATTATAAATTTGGAATGCAAATAAATTTCTTGACCACGTCACATTTCGGTGGGGGTTTCAGCCAAGACGAACGGTAGCGGATAAATTTTTTAATGTATCAATCTATGTCCTCATCAGACTTAAAAATTTCTCACAATGGTGAAGCTTATGCCATGCAATGCTAGCAAACTGCGGTGTTGTATAGAAGTAAGGTACATGCATGCATGAATCATATGATCTCAAACTTGTCGTAGATGATTGGAGCACATTAAGCCGTTGAATAGTAGTTGATGACAATAAACTGAAATTACTGATCAACCATAAAACTTCTTATATTTTGGTGAAAATATAAAAATAACTTGAAAATGAAACCTTTCTTTTTATTAGATCGGCTAAATACATTTTAAATCACTTTAATTATTGGTAATAGAATTCAAACTTGAATTTAAGGACAGTAATCATACAATCTTGGATATTTTAAACCTATATCTGCAAAAGTGAGATCTTAATATTCATCAAAATTATAGCATTCAAATTTGAACGTGCAAGATATAAAAGATACAACTTTGAATTGATTTTGAACTAGGGTGGTGCTATCCAATATCCACACACCAAATCTTTACCTCTCAATACCCTCTCAATTTTCGACATTCAGATTAATGAATTGAAAAAAATTAAATACCAAAAGTTAACAAAGAATGCGTGCGAGGTACCCTTAAACTATTATAGTTCTATACGTATATATCTTCCTCACTTGATGATTTATAATTGGTGACTACTTGAGATAAAGTGATTAATATGAAATATGAATTTCCTAAACTAAAATGAAAAAGAAATATGATTAGAAGAAAAAAAAGGTAGCCAAAAGTTAAAGACAAAAATCGAAATTCAAATATAAATTTCCAGTAAAGTCTGCAATATTACATATATATGTAGAACTCAACGAAATTCCATTCGAAATTCTACATACTCTCCTCTAATAATCGGAGAAATTGCAAACACAAACTCCCTGCTAACATCCTTTTTTTTTTTTGTTTCTAGACAAAAGCTAACATCCCATTAAAAATTGGAAGAAGGGAAAAACAAATATCCCAAACTCAAATAATTGTAGCTAATGGGCACCATTTATGTGTTAGGGTTTAGGGCATGGTGTTTTTATTATTCAATGTCATCAGCTACGTGCGATCACATAATGGAGCACTGGCCGGAGTCTCTTCCCAATGGTGGCGGTCGGTGGTAGTGATGTGTTTTTGTTACAAGGCTTCGATCATGTTCGTATTGGTTAGACTTCGACACACAACCATTACCAGAACTGCCGTCTACAAGTCTGTATTGGTTAGACTTAGACCCATAACCATAACCGGAACCGCCATCTCCAAGTCTGTATTGATTGTCCTGTGGAGGTGGTTTCACACTCCTGTTCACATTACCAGTACTACTATTACCGACGGAGGTGGAGAAGTGATGACGGTGGTGTCCCGAATCAGAATGCACCCTGAGCAGTGCATGCTTCCCTGCTTTTGCGAAACTCGTCAGAAGGGTGTTGGGATCCACTGTCCCCGCCACATATGCCATTCCGGCTTCTGCATCAATGCTGTATGATACTCCTTCATTCATTCATTCAAGTCATAAAAATATAAACAATATTCTAGTAACTTAATTAGGTAATAAAAATGAGTCTGCAGAAGGAGCAAAAGAGTGCAAAAAATATTTATAATATATTTGGAAATTATAAGCATATATATACAGGTACCCCAGATGCTATTCAAAATTTTGATCATGGTCTTGTGCCATCCAGACGAACGAGTATCCAGTTTAATTTCACAAGTCTACAAATGAACACATACATAATCCAAACAAGTTAATTAAGATGAAATATATATGATTGATTAAGCACCCATTACAAATAATTAATTTGGTTTAAGGAGACTAACCACGAACCCAGCATTATTATTATTGGTATTGGACTCCGCCATGATCCTAATACTTGAATGAATGATTGCTCCCTTTCTGCTGCTGCTTTTGCTTCTTTGGTCGAATATCAAAGTGTGTTTAGTTTGTAATCACTTTTCTGGTTTATATAGAAAACTAGTAGGTCGGTCTTCTAACTATGAAATCATTACTAACTGAATTTGGATCCTTTCTGAACTTTACTATCCGGAGCCTAAGGATCAGGAAATTAGGCCCTTGGTTTGTGTTAAAGAGAGATCAGAACTCTTGATTTATGTGAGATAAGTCAGTGGAATGAGTTAATGAGAATTGTCAAATTCAATCTGAGTGATGCGAATTGAATGATTTTTAGGCTTTGAACAGTGAAATCTGAAAAGAATCAATATCCTTACTAATTAACCTACTAATCCTTCACGTGATTCAAGAAAGGATCTCTGAGAATACAGTTTTGAATTTTCCATTATTTGGAGGACCATTTCATTTCTTCGTTAGTTATATAATCTCAAGGATTAAGAGATATCATCTCATTGTCATTTCATGGATAGAAACAAGGTAACATTGATTTATAAGAAGGGAAGTGTTATTGGCACTTCAAAAATCTCATTCTACACTCCTTACAAGTGTGTTTTTTTTTTTTTTTTTTTTTTCCAAATATAGAAAGTTTGGAGTGTAGAATGAGATTTTTGGAGTGCCAATAACAATTCCCTATAAGAATTAAGGATCTCAAAATTTGAAATTGTTACATTTATTTATTTAGTTGATAAACCTTATCCATGATCCGCTATATAGAATTATATCTACCTTGAAATCAACTGCAATCATTTTTTTTTTTTATTGAATTTTGTAAGAGCCTGTGGATCATGCGGTCAATCAGTTATTATATCTTTGACAAAAGTCTTGTATTCGATCCTTCCATTTATAATATCGATTGTATATTATATTAGAATATCATACTCTAATTGATTTGGTTAGAATAATGTATTTTTTCTTTTTACACGCACATTTGAATCTCCCCATCATAATTTAAATTATATAAGATCAAATAAAAAATCACTTTGTATAGAAAAATAAAGATAGAAAGTGAAATTTTGTGTTGAACAGTGTACGTAAACCCTCTATTCTTAGACCAAGATTTGCAAGGGATTGTATGTAATCTTCCACATCACTAACATGATTTACCCTCCATCTATTATTTTCCACTAATCCCATTACAAATTTGAAAACTGAGTCATTTCATCGAGAGAGATGAAAAAAATATATTCCTCTATTTGCTTTTTCACCGGTGCTCCTCGTATGCTTTTGAATTTGGATCTTCTTTGGATCTTATTGTCTAGATCATAAAAATTAAAAATCTAATATGTTGATTTATGTGAAAGAGAGATCAGAATTTTTGGTTTGTGTGAAGTGAGTCAGTGGAATAAGTTAATGAGAATTGTCGAATTCAATTTGAATTATCCAATTGCCTGGTTCTTAAGCTTCAGACATCTATCATATGCGTTCGTCTACGCAATGGTTTTAAGATTGCAATTGGTACATAGAACAAAAATGTTACTCTTACGATATTTTATATGCTACATTTGTATCACCACTCTAATAGAGATGAAATCCACATGTGTTGATAGATCCTATCTCTTTTAGAGACGTAACACAAATGTAGTATGAAAAATATGATAAATGTATCATTACTCTACCTAACTGGGGTAAGGCAACACAATTAGGTAGGTAAAAGCATTGGAATTCACATCAAGTATCCTCACACAGAAGCAAGAAAGAAAATTTTCAATTTTATTAAATTAAGATATAGGATCGGTTTTGCTTGGAGTCGATCAAGGAATAACTGAACTGAATGTAACTCTTTGACCAAAAAAAAAAACTGAATGTAGCTCTTATACAACTTACATGGACCAAAGCCTCTCTAAACATGGGTAGATATTCCTACAAATCAAGGGCCGGGCAGAATGTGGTCAGTAGGGTATGTCTCCTTGAGGAAGATCCCAGTTATCTCCGTCGTCATCGCTCTTCTTGGTTTCGGGTATTTCCGGCTGAAAGGGTTTTGAAAAGGGACGCCGGCTGATAAAAAACACGAGCACCATTTTCAAGGGGGGGTAACTAACCCAAAGAAATGAAAAGCAGGACAAAACTTCATCACAAGCAGAAATTAGAACACAGACCTTCTCTTGTTTCGCTTTGCGGCGTCGCGAGTCCGGCGCTTCTTCTCGTCCTGCTTGTTCTCAAAGTACCTCCTCCTCTTAACCTCCTGAATAACGCCGGCCCTCATGACCTCCCGCGGGAACCTGCCGAGCAGCCGCTCCTCGGGCTCGTTGTCGTCGACAATCACCTGAACATTGTACGCCGACTTGAAGAAAAGGACGCTGGCGTGAGCCAGAGAGGGGCATATCACAGACTCTATCGACGAAGCAGCAGCAGCAGCAGAGTGGGCCCATTGGGCTGGCAGTGGGACCAACCCATCTCTGGGCTTCTGGGTCTGTAAAATGGAGAGCTGGGTCGGTGGGATTTTGGGTTGCGATGGCTTTGTGAGGCTGAGGAAGGAGAACAAGTTGCAGAGAGCGGATGAGGCAGCCATGGATGCTGACTTTGGTGAGACTTGTCGACCTTCTTATTTTGCTGTTTATCCTGTCTACTTTTTCCGGAGGGAACATAGGACTGGACCCACTAAGATACAATCTGTGCGATGGACTTCAAAATTGGGCCATTGGATCTAGACAGTCATGACCTGAGAGTGAGAGTGAGAGCCCTGGCTAGAAACAGTGGTTCCCCATCAACTGGATCGGACCATGTTTGGGGACTTACGTGGATATTAACCATTTATAACCCGTCATGAGTTCGGGTTTTATCCATTTAGACAAACAGAGACGGATCTGTGACACTTTATTTTTACACATTTTTTTGTACAGTTCACATTGTAATATATTTTAACGATCCGTACGAATCATTTTGATATGGTTCTTATTCAATTTCTCATATTTCGAGTAAGTAATATGCTTTAAACATCAAGTGTACAATACTTGGGGCTCTCAGTGCACCAAAATATTAATGAGGTAGATAAAGTAGTAAAAGTATATGATATATTTCTTTAAATCTCACTCATTCATTCCGAGTTACAATAAATACAACGTGATATTGTAATATTTTATAAAAGGTGATGATAAAGATATCAAAATTTTAAATCATCTTTTGTAGATCATATGTTGTCACGGTTGATGGTTGAACACCTCCTTTAGATCATTAAAAAGGAGCTAAACTATCAATTGCCACATTAAATTATTTACAAAAATATCTAATAATGTGCATTTTCATTTATAATATATCTATTACGTTATCCACTTTCTGCATAATGTGACTCAAACATTGCTTTATCATCATGTTTGAAGCAATTCATGCCACATGCTGACATGCATACCCAATTCTTGGTAAATCCAAATACTCCTTTACTGTTTCCTTTGATTAATATCGTGTGTACTGGAAGATACATTTGGTGCTAAAGATATATAGTTATTAGTTAAACCAATTTTCTACCAAAATAAATATATAAATATAATTAAACCAATTAAAAGATGAATGAGCGTGTCTGTCTGGTTTGCTTTATGGTACTAAATTGAGGGGCTGAAAGCTGATTAATTAACCTCCCTCTGCTGCAGCCAATGCCATACTTTGCTTTTCTCATATTTTATTTGGAACAAAAATGCTACACGACTCTGAAACCTGATTAGAATACTAATTAGAAAATATTTTAGTGACGAAAGTGCAAATCCATGATGCTAATCACTAATCAGTGGACAGGCAGCACAAATCCTTTGATTAAAGAATGGATTAGCAGTTTACTGATGGCCATTAAATTATTCAGATATGAATTGTTAATTAGCTTTATCGATGCTCTTGATCAGTGCAATCCAACTTGGACCGACGTAGTGGTCCTAGAGAAATAGGTATACTATATTAACCCAAAACAATATTTATCAAATCTTAAATATTATTTGGTTTGAGAAAATAGAGAGATTTTTCAGTGCGCTAATGTACTCGGTCATGTTTTGACACATTAAAAAATTTCTCAAGAAGATGTGGTTGTAGCTACATTGATTAGAACGTACATGTGAGCTCCCTCTTATGTATAATACATATGAGTTAAAATCCCAATTATGATTACCCTAATTGTAATTAGGTAACATTATTACAGATGCGCATGCTAGTTACATAAGTATATTTAAACATACATATCTTATCACTTGTTTCAATCGTGAAGAAATGTATCTTCTTTATGTTAGTTGATCTAACCCGCATCATTTTTCCGGAACAAGATAACATTTTTAGTGTGATTGTCACAACACTTCACTTAATAATACTCATCTACTAGTGTTATAACACGCGTAGTTTACATGAAACGACTCCGGCTGCCATTCCTACTCACCCAGTATACAAAAGAACCATACAATACAGTAAATACTGATCTCTCTCTCTTTCTCTCTCTCTCTCTCTCTCTAAAAATGTTGGTGGTGGTGTTGTGGTGGTGATGATAACTAAAATAATATAGTTGGTGTATTATAATCCCTGCACCAAGCAAATGGGGAGTCATATTCAACTCCATCACACTGCTTCTACTTCATTTCCTCTTCCACTCTTACCATCCATTTTTTTCTCTGTGCCTTGATGGCCTCCCTCCTTCCATCCTTTCTCTCTCCTCTGATCCTTCTCTCTCCTCCGTCGCTGCTGCTTCAATCACTTGGTTTTCTTCTCGCCGGCACAAAGCTTGATCCTTAGAGATTAATTGGGCTGATAGACCACACACCACCACCTTTCATTTCTTTCATTTTCTTTGCTTTAATTTTGAAGGTTGACTCCCTGGTATTACCACGCTTTCTTCCCTACTTTTTATTTTTTTTATTTTTTATTTTTTATTTTTCATTGGTATTATCTCTCTGCAATATTTATCTTCTGTTTATTTGCAGTCTGCTCAATTTAAGGTACTTTTCTGTATATATATATGTTGCTTTCTGTTTACCGGATATTGATCAAAACCTCTATCTGGGTAAATTATATATTTATAATATTATTTGAGGCATCTCTAGTTGTCTTTATATATGTGGGTAATTTTCATATTCCTTCCATTCTCTATCATTTTTTTCCGAGTGGTATGATTGAATAATAAGGAAAATCAATGGACAAAAACAAACAAAGGAGTGCGGAAGAAGAAAATGAGTGGGAAAATCGCAACCCGTAATTTATATGTTTGAAAGGCAGCTTTGTTTCAAGTAAAATTTTCAGCTTTTTGCCCTCGGAGAATTAGATTCTTCTTAAGAAAATGAAGGGGGTGTATTCAATTGGGATTTTGAGGGATTTTAATTATTTTAATGAATCTAGGAGTATTCAATCAGGATTTTAGGTGATTCTTTAAAATTCAAGATGTATTCAATTAGAATTTTAAGATAGTTTGTTAAAATTCTTAGAAATTTGGATGTATTCAATTAAGATTTTAAAGAAGCTTATAAAATTTCAGATGTATTCATTTAGAAATTGATTTTAAAGAATTTAAGAAAGTTGAGGAATTAGAGGGAATTGAAGAGATTTCGTAGTATATTTTAAGCATCCACAAATCTCACATCTTCCCATGAGATTTCGAGGGAAGTGAATCAAAGTCTTATATGAAATCTCTACAAATCAATTAAACTCCACAAAAATCCATGAATTTATAAATCCATTGAGGTCTCTCGCATTCTCAATTGAATGCACCCCCCGGGAAATTACTGCCCAAACTATTGTTTCTTCTAATCATTAATTTGAGTCGTATTGCTTTCTTATTTATTTGTTTATTTGTTTTAACTATGATATCATTAGTGCACATAGTGACCTAATTTATGATCATCATTTCTTGGATTTTGTTCTCCAGTTCTCTGAAATCACCAAGAATTCAAAGGTTTGAGGGTTTGAGGGTTTGAAGGAGTCAACGTCCAGAGAAAAAGAAATGGAGGGTACTGCAGCAGAAGGAGGAGGAGGAGGAGAAGAAAGCAGGGGTTTGTGTAGAGATGAACGCAATAATAATGTTCTCAGTTGTAAGAAATGGGTGTTTGCTAGTAATAATGCCGGAGAAAAGCTTGGAAATCAAAGCTTGAGCCGCCGTGAATTTAAATATCCACGACAACTTGGGCTTGAAGTTGATGGTTCCGGTTCCTTAGGAACTGTGCCACGTAAACCGCAGGATGCAGATTATACAATTCCTCCCCTCATTGATGAGTTGGAGGCTTTGATCTTAGCCAGGGTGCCGAGATCAGAGTACCGGAAGTTTTGTACCATAAACAAGCGCTTTTTCGCGCTGTTGAAGAGCGGTGAGCTATACAAGATCAGGGCCGAACTTGGGATTAAGGAGCCCTCTGTGTTTGTGTCGCAACACGGGGAAAATACGTGGTGGGAATTTGACAGGAAGTTCAGGTTTTGCAGGAAGCTCCCGATCCTACCGTCAGATTCGTGCTTCACGTCAAGCGACAGGGAGTCCCTTTGTGCAGGGACTCATCTCCTGGTGTCTGGCAGAGAGATAGAGGGTGTTGTTGTTTGGAGGTATGACATGGAAGCAAACCAATGGAGCAAGGGTCCTAGCATGATCAGTCCGAGGTGTATGTTTGCTTCTGCAACATGTGGTTCCTACGCATATGTGGCCGGCGGGATGGGATTGGCAAGTGATTGGAAAGCCATGGATTCTGCTGAGAGATACAATCCTGGGACTAAATCATGGGAGCCCCTTCCAAACATGGAGCGAGAGAGGAGGAGCTGCTCCGGCTGTTTCTTGGACAACAAGTTTTATGTGATTGGAGGGAAAGATCGGCATGGAAGCGATCTATTCTGTGCAGAAGCCTTTGATATCGAGAAACACACATGGGAACTCATCCCGGACATGCTAGAAGCTGACTGGACAACTCTAAGCAACCCATCTCCGCCACTTATTGCGGTGGTGGCCAACCGGCTCTACTCTCTGGAAACTTCGACAAATGAGCTCAAGGTGTATTTGAAGCAAAGCAAGGCATGGAAGAAGTTGGGAGTCGTTCCAGTAAGAGCTGACGCTACTTCCGGATGGGGTGTAGCCTTGAAGTCGCTCAGGGACGAGCTACTTGTCATCCAATCATCATTAGATGCATATGCAGGAGGCCCTGCCCTCATATACACTTGCCGCCCTGATCCAACTGCTGACGAATTGCAGTGGCAAGCTCTTGAGCACGGCCACAGCCGCCCTACCCGCTTCATAGTTAATTGTTCCGTCATGGCTGCTTGAATGCGGTTAACTTCAACCCTAAAAGGTCTGATTTCTGCCTAGGTAGCCGTTTGATGTGGTGCATTTAAATTCCACCCTTCTTTGGTGCCATGGTAATAACCATAAATAGTCATCAACTCCCGAGAAAGGGTAAAGGAATAAGAACGTTAATGGACACACATAATGCAGTGCAGGCAGATGATCAATACGCTTCAACCGGGTTATTTTATTCCACCTCTTAGAAGGCTTTCCACGAGTACAAACTAGTGTTCAATTTTCCACTTGTTTTTCGATGTTTGTTGTATTATTATTAATGTGCGTCTCCCTCCCAAGTCCAAACCTTGTGATATAAAATTTGGGGTTTTCTATTGGAGCTTTCTGAGTTTTTCTGTTCTTCTATCTCCTGCATAACATATGCACGTGTGTGTTCAACCACAGAAACAGAGGATATAACCTTGAACTCATCTGTCAGTTTTTTTTTTTTTCCACTACGGACGAGTCCAGGATGACTATTTTTTTTTCCACAGAAAACGTTGTTGTCAGTTTCGACAAAACGTTGACAAATCTAGCTTTTACAGAGATGCACGATTACTCTGAAAACGGAGATTGGAAACAAAATTCCCAAATAAACGAAAGGGTTATTATCCAAAATGATCCCTAAGATTTGCATGATCAATACAAATGGTCCTGAGATTGAAAATCAATAGAAATGGTCCCTGAGATTGTCCACCATCCATGATTTTGGTTGTCCACCATCCATGATTTTGGTCATTCCGTTAAAAACTCTTTGGGCAATTTACAAAGTTTTGTAACTCAATCGATTCTTAACCAAATTCGACCCATAATATATCAAAATGAAGATAAGAAAGTGTAGAACAATATTATACTATTTTTAAGCTCAATGATTGCCAGAGATGGCCGGAAAATAGCCTGAAAGGTGACTGGTCCGCGGGAAAACTGAAAACTCGCCAGAAACTAGGTAAACTTTAAACGTTCATAACTTCTTCAATACTCAATGAAATCGAGTGCTTCAAAAACTAAAATCATACTTATCGACGAGACGAAGAGAATAGTATCTTTCTTTACTGCTAACTATTGGGCTTCTAAATAGGTATAATCTTATTCTACACTTTCCTATCTTCATTTTGATATATTATGGGTTGAATTTGGTTAAGAAAAAGATTGAGTTACAAAGCTTTGAAAATTGCCCATATTCGTTTTTAACGGAATGATCAAAATCATGGATGGTAGACAATCTTAAAGACCATTTCTATTGATTTTCAATCTCAAACACCATTTCTATTGATCATGGAAATCTGAGGAACCATTTGTATAATAACCTTGATCGAAAATCACGTTTACTCGTGACTATTATGGAAGGAAAAAAAAAAAAAACATGATTTGAGAGGAAGAGAGCGAGATGAAGACGGACAAAAGTGAGGGACAAAACCCAAACTAAAAGGTAAAGCGAAGAAGACGAAATCGAAGCATAGAGATACATGATGATCGACTGGTGGCGAGCATGGGCAAAACCGCCGTTTAACTGTACAAAGTGGACAACCAAGAAGAAACGAAGGCCATTTCAGCCACATTACACTGTTAACGGACAGTGCCAGGAAACTGAGTTTTAGTGTATTTTTTTTTTTTTTTTTTGGTCGAAAGAGTTTTAGTATTTGTATAATATATGTTTTGAGAGATGCTTTCGGTTTGACAGTCACTCTCCTACTATAGTCTTATCATTCCACTAGAGAGTTGTTTATCTCATGTACGAACAACTATCATTCTGATATGTTTCTCATTCAAACTTCTCATACTTCAAGTAAGTAATATGCTTTAAACATCAAATGTATAATAAGTGCGCCAAAATATTAATAAGGTCGATAAAAGGAATAAAAGTATAAGATATATTTCTTTGAATATCATTTGTTCATTTCAAGCTGCAATAAATACAACAATATTATAATATTTTATAAAGGATGATGCTAGAGAAATTAAATTTATAAAATCATCTTTTGTAGACTATATGATGTGGTAGTTTATGATTAGACTCCCTTAAATCATTAAAAAGAAGCTCAACCATCAACCGCTATACGAGATGATTTACAAGAAATGGTCTAATAATTTAGCCTACCTCGCATTTTTCTTTAGAAGATATCAACTACGTCATCCACCTTTTGCATAATGTGACTCTCACAATGCTTTATCATCATATTTGAAGCAATTCATGCCACGTGCTGACGTGCATCCCCAATTCTTGGTAAATACAAAGGACTAGGATTTTCTTTTCTTCTCTTTTATTGTTTTGTTTGATTAATGTCGTGTGTACTGGAAGATACATTTGGTGCTAAATATGAAAAACGTTAAGGTGACTCTATTAAAAGTGTGATTCTTTACCAACTTTTTATTATTTCATATTTTTAGCACAATATTTTAGAATGTTGGCATATGAATTAATTTTAAACTGTGAGATGACAAAAAGTTTATAAAAAACTGCTGTAAACCAATTTTGGACTAAAATAAATAAATATATATAATTAAATCAATTAAGAGATGAACGAGTGTGTCTGTCGAAACTTGTTTGCTTTTTAATACTAAATCAAGGGCCGAAAGCAGATTAATTAAGCTCCCACTGCTGCTGCCAACGCCATGCTTTGCTTTTCTCATAGTTTATTTGGAACAAAAATGATATAAGATTCTGAAACGTGATTAGAATACTAATTAGAAAATATTTTGGTGACGAAAGGCAAATCCATGATACTAATCAGTGGACATGCAGCGCAAACCCTTGATTAAAGAATGGATTAGCAGAAAAAAGAGCACTTTAAAAAGAGAAAAACATTGATCGTTTATTACTGATGGCCATTAAACAACTCAGATGGGAAATTGTTAACCAGCTTTATCGATACTCTTGATCAGTGCAATCCGACTAGGACCGATGTAGTGGTCCTAAAAGATCCTTGTAGGATTCTCTTTGTGAGAATTTCGGAAATTTGTAAATCATATTCGTTCATCGTATATCGTGATGTCAGAAATTATTTAAATATGTATATTTAAAATTAAATACAAACAGTACCTGACAAAAACTGACCACACAATGTACGATAAACGGACACAATTAACAGATCTCCAGGATCCTCACTGGAAGGATCCAGAGAGCATCATGTTGGGTCCTAGAAATATAGCTATACTATATTAACCCAAAAAATTATTTATCAAATCTTAAATATTATTTGGTTTGGGAAGATGGAGAGATTTTTTAGTATGCTGGTAACAGCATCTGATATATCAAATGTCATAATACAAATGATTGGATAATTGAAAAAAAAATTCCAACAATTTCTATTATGATGTTTGGTATATCATGGCATATTCCCGGCATATTGAATATTTTTTTCGAGAGATGTGGTTGTAGCTATATTGATTAGAACGTTTATGTACTCTTTCCTATGCATAAGTTCGTTTGAAAGTACTTTTAAATAATTGAAAAAGCTATAGAAAATATTTTTAGATTTCAAAAACACTTAAATTACTTCATGCAAGAAGCACAAGTTGTAAGAAGCACTTCAAGTGTTTTTTTTTTTTAAGATTCACTTGCGTTTTTTTACTAAATATTAGTTTCAAAAACATTTAAAAAAAAAAACTTTTTCAACTTTTTCAAAAGCATTTCCAAATGAGTTCAAATTCCAAATATGCTTATCTTAATTGTGATAATGTAACTTTGTTGTGGGTGCGTAGACTAGTTACAAAAGTACATTTATACGTACATATCTTATCATTTGTTGCAATCGTGAAGTTAAATGTGTTAGTTGACCTAATTCGCACGATTTTGCTATGATAAAATTGGCTTTTTTAGTGTGATTGTCACTACACCTCACTTAATAATACTGATTTACTAATGTTATAACACGCATAGATATTTATTAATCGGTACACGGAACGACCCCGGCTGCCACTCCTACTCACCCAGTATACAAAAGAACCATACAATACAGTAAATACTCTCTCTCTATCTAAGAATGTTGGTGGTGGTAATGATAACTAAAATAATATTGTTTGTGTATTATAATCCCTGCAACAAGCAAGTGGGGAGTCATATCAACTCCAAGTTGAACTGTTTCTCCATCGCTGCCATTACACTGCTTGTACTATTTCATTTCCTCCATCCTTTCTCTCTCCTCCGATCCTTCTCTCTCCTCCTTCGCTGCTGCTGATACTACTTCAATGTCTTGGTTTTCGTCTCTCAGCACAAAGTTTGATCTTTAGAGATTAACTGAGCTGAGAGACCACACCACCCACCACCACCTTTCATTTCTTTCATTTTCGTAGCTTTGACTTGAAGGTTGATTCCCTGGTAGGCTGGTATTACTACTCATTCTTCCATACTATTTTATTTGTTTATTTTTAATTAATTTTCATTGGTTATCATCTCTCTGCAATATTTATCTTTTGTTTATATGCAACTGCCCATTTTAAGGTACTTTTCTGTATATATACATTGCTTTCTGTTTACTGGATATTGATCAAAACTTTTGTGTGTAAATTATATTATTTGAGGCATCTTAGTTATCTTCTTATATATGTGGGTAATTTTCATTAACCTCTGCACAAGTGTTTGATATAATTTCCTCATGTGGGTAAATATATACCCCCATTTTCTCTTCTGCCCTCTGTCGGCTGCGAAAGGAGAAAATGAGAGTAAGAAAATTACAACCCATAATTTATACGTTTGTAAGGCAGCTTTGTTTCAAGTAAAATTTTGAGCTTTTTGCCCTGCCGATGGAGAAAATAAGACTGAAAAAATCACAACCCGTAAGTTATATGTTTGTAAGGCAGCTTTGTTTCAAGTAAAATTTTCAGCTTTCTGCCCTCGCAGAATCTGATTCTCCTTGAGAAAATGAAATTACTGCCAAGCTATTGTTTCTTCTAATTATTAACTTTGAGTCGTACTGCTTTCTTTTTCTTTTCTTTTTTTAAATTTATTTATGATATGATTAGTGCACATAGTGACCTACTTTCTGATGATCATTTCTTGGATTTTATTCTCTAGTTTCTGAATTCGCCAAGAATTCAAAGGTTTGAGGGTTTGAAGGAATCAATGTCCAGAGAAAAAGAAATGGAGGGTACTGCAGAAGAAGAAGGAGGAGGACGAGGAGGAGGAGAAGATAGCAGGGAGTTGTTTAGAGATGAATGCAATAATAATGTTCTCAGTTGTAAGAAATTGGTGTTTGCTAGTAATGCCGGAGAAAAGGTTGGAAATCAAGGCCTGAGCCGCCGTGGATTTCAATATTCACGGCAGCTTAGGCTCGAAGTTGATGGTTCTGGTTCCTTAGGAACCGTGCCACGTAAACCGCAGGATACAGACTATACAATTCCTCCCCTCACTGATGAGGTGGAGGCCTTGATCTTAGCCAGGGTGCCGAGATCAGAGTACCCGAAGTTTTGTACCATAAACAAGCGATTTTTCACGCTGTTGAAGAGCGGTGAGCTATACAAGATCAGGGCCAAACTTGGGATCAAGGAGCCCTCTGTGTTTGTGTCGCAACACGGGGAGAATACATGGTGGGAATTTGACAGGCGGTTCAGGTTTTGCAGGAAGCTCCCAATCCTACCGTCGGATTCGTGCTTCGCGTCAAGCGACAGGGAGTCCCTTTGTGCAGGGACTCATCTCCTGGTGTCCGGCAGAGAGATAGAGGGTGTTGTTGTTTGGAGGTATGACATGGAAGCAAACCAATGGAGCAAGGGTCCTAGCATGATCAGTCCGAGGTGTATGTTTGCTTCTGCAACATGTGGTTCCTACGCATATGTGGCCGGCGGGATGGGACTGGCAAGTGATTGGAAAGCCATGGATTCTACTGAGAGATACGATCCCGGGACTAAATCATGGGAGCCCCTTCCGAATATGAAGCAAGAGAGGAGGGGCTGCTCCGGCTGTTTCTTGGACAACAAGTTTTTTGTAATTGGAGGGAAAGATCGTCATGGAAGCGATTTATTCTGTGCTGAAGCCTTTGATATTGAGAAACACACATGGGAACTCATCCCGGACATGCTAGAAGCTGACTGGGCAACTCTAAGTAACTCGTCTCCGCCTCTTATTGCGGTGGTGGCCAGCGAGCTGTACTCTCTTAAAACTTCCACGAATGAGCTCAAGGTGTATTTGAAGCAAAGCAAGGCATGGAAGAAGTTGGGGGTCGTTCCGGTAAGAGCTGATGCTACTTCCGGATGGGGTGTAGGGTTTAAGTCACTCGGGGACGAGCTACTTGTCAGCCAATCTTCATCAGATGCAAATGCAGGAGGCCCTGCCCTCATGTACACTTGCTGCCCTGATCCAACCGCTGATGAATTGCAGTGGCAAGCTCTTGAGCAGGGCCACAGCCACAGTACCCGCTTCATCATTAATTGTTCCGTCATGGCTGCTTGAATAAGGTTAACTTCAACCCAGAAGGTGTATTTTCTGCCTTCTAGCCGTTTGATGTGGAGCATTGGGTCGAACTATTCTTTGGTGTCATGGTAATAGTTATGAATAATCGACTCCTGAAAAATGGTAGAACGTAATCATAGACATACAATGCATCACAGACGGATGATCAATACGCTTCAGCCAGTTATTTTCTATTCCACCTCTTATAAGGCTTGCCACGAGTACAGCCTAGTCTGTTTGATTTTCCACTTGTTTTTCCGTTGTTGTGTTACTATTAATGTGCGTGTTCCTCCCAAGTCCAAACCTCGTGACATAGAACTTGGGAGTATCTAATGAAGCTTTCTGGGTTTTTCTTTTCTTCTCTCTCTTTCATAACATGTGCTCCAACCACAGAAAACAGAGGATGTAACCTTGAACTCGTCTGTCCTTGATTTTTTTTTTCTACTTGTCCAGGATATCTAATTTGTAGTGGCAGTAACACTATCAGACGATGAGCCATACGTCTGGAATTTGCCGTTTACCAATTACCACATGTTAAAAGATGAACCAACTTTCCTACCCTTACTTTTAAGGTTCTACGCTAGGGAAAGGGATCCTCTTAGGATCTCTTCTTCCCAATCTATTACGTTCGGGAATCTGGATCGTTGAAATTTGATCCAACAGCTACAAATAATGACCCACTTTAAAAGTTTTAATAATTTTAACCGTTATATTAAATTTCAACAGCCTGGATCCTCGAACTTGGTGGATTAAGAGGAATGGGTCCAAAAATGATCCATTTCCCTACGCTTGGTACGAGTCGAACGGCGAGCAAGAACCTAGTGCCAAGACGTCTAGGCAAGGCCTAAGTGTTTTTTTTTTTTTAATTTTTAATTAAATTTTTTATAACATATAAATAGTTGTCCACTTATATAAAAAATACATAATTTGTATTGAAATACATAAATTGCAAAATCGAATAACATATGAATTATAAAATATTAGAATATATTGAAAACATAGGTATGGGTAGAAACATATAACGAACGTTCATCCAAGTGTTCAACAATACTCCTACACTTCACTGAAAAAATAAAACACAAAACCAAAATGATCTTTTTTTCTGTCTTAGTGAGAGTCGATGGCACCTAGGTAGGTTTAGGTGCCCTTTCTTAATTTTCAAACCCCTAGGTACTAATCGGGATGATGCCTAGGAGGAAAGTTTTAGAACAGTGCCTACCAAAGAAGAATCGTAACATGGAATCAAGACGTCATAAAGTATTAGTAAAGATAAACTGCTTTTGACTAGTACGTGCTAATTAACTTCAAAATATGGAATCACCACAAATTTCCACTTGAAATTAGTTCACTCAGAAAACAGAAAGGCTTAAAATCTCGTCCAGACATTGAAAAGTAAAATTGCCGAACAAACATTCAGCAACACAATTCTCAACTATAAATAACAGATACCGAAAACTGAGATATTCTGGGAAAGATAATAGAGTGGATAGTCTAGGAATACGAATGACGACCACAAACTCTTTAAAGTACACATCTCAAGAAGAAGCACCGCTCTGCAGTGCTTGACCTTTCCTCGATTTCCTGGGAGCCAACTGAGTTTCGGCCTGAAAAATAAGCACAACGAGCAGAATTCTTATTTGACAAACAATTCAGTAGCATAATCCAACAACTATGACAAAATAGCCTATTGGAACTCATTTGGAAACGATAACAAACTGTGAGTAACAAGATGACTTCAGTCAACCAGCTCAAAGTATGCAACGTCGGCTGCATGCCTTGTTAGTTAATACCAGCACAGATGTAACCCAAAAAAAAGTTGGGCTCCAGTACATTTGTTCCATCATAGACTAGCAAAGGGCTTTATTGTTGATGCACAACGGTAAAGATCCACATCAGCTTTGATATGTTTAAAATGTGAAAAGGTTTCAACCAATGACCTACTGTTTCTTTTCAGAGCTATGGTGTCCATATTTTGTGCCACCAATTTATGAGTTCAAATTCAGTATGCTAACAAACATGATAAGATCTCATTCACATAAGCGTTATCGCAGCACATTAATGATATAAACCTCAGCTTAAATACTTGTCGAATAAAAACACCTTTAAGAAACTGACTGCACAACGCACATATCTAGATAATGCCACACAATGTATATGTTCGATTTATAGGCTGGATTGCACTAATCTCAAATTTGATTTTCCTTTCAAAATTGACACTTAAGCAATTTGAGAATGACGCTGTAGATTACCTCTTTCTTTACTGCCTCTTCTTTCTCTGACAAAATCAACTCGATATGGCAGGGAGATGACATATAAGCTGCAGAAAGATAAAACTATGTTCAACCACACGAAAAAGTAATTCCTCCCCACCACTCAAAATGGAAGGGAAAAAAAGAGAGATATATAAAAGCAAACTCACGATTTATTCTCCCATGAGCACGATACGTGCGGCGTCTCTGTTTCTGAGCCTGGTTGACCTGGATGTGAGAGACGTAGAGCGAATCCACATCAAGCCCTTTTACCTACATAATACAAAAACAGCTCAGGTTGCGTTCAACGCTAATATAAAACATCAAGCAAAGCGGCGAAAGCCAGGCCAACAAACGAGAAGCATTTACCTCAGCATTGCTCTCAGCATTCTTGAGCAAATCAAGAATGAAATTAGCAGACTTAACCGGCCAACGTCCCTGACCATTGGACTGGCGGTTCTTCGCCTGAGCAGTTCGACCAACACCGCGGCAAAAGCGGCGAAAGGGAATGGCTTGCTTGTGGGCTAAAACATCTTCCAAGTACCTTTTGGCCTTTGCCAAATGCATCTTCCTGATGGCATGGGCAGTCTCTCTCGTGTTCTAAAACAGATTAACAAATCCAAATTATACCAATCGAATCGAACCAGTCCAGGCATAACACAAGCAATCCAAGATAAACATATTTTCAACCATAAATTAAAAAAAAAACACATCAAATTTGTTTAAAAAAAATATATATATATATATATATTTTAAATGTACCTTGAAATGAACTCTTAGACCCTCGCCCTGGGCCTTGCAGGCTGAGGTAAAATGCATAAAATAATTATTAATAAACAAAAAAATTAATACGAATGAGATTCAATTCGAATTTAGAACATATAATTGAGTAAATTAAAACAAAAAATTGCTTACACTTGGTGGGATTATCGGGCTCCCTCGAGTACTTCACCTGAGCAAATCAAGTTTGCAAATTGATCAGAATTAAATAAAAAAGACGCATTTTTACAACAAAAACGAGTATTTCTGAGAGAGTTCTACCATTGCTGTTGATCGGCGGCGGAAGGAGGAGTCTGGGCGGTCAGAGATGAATTCGAGCGAAAATCGAAGAAACTCTAGGGTTTTAGCACTATAAAGCGCAAACTAGTTAAAACGCGTGGGCTGGGCCTTTGGGATGTTGGGCTTAAGTCCCATCTATGTCTTTTTCTTTTTCTTTTTTTTTCAACTTCGACGATACAAAAAACTTTTATTACCATGATTGATAAAAGTTACATCTAGTCAAGTGAAACGAAAACTTGAACCATCTATGTCTATTTTTTGCTCACCTTTAGTTCAACTTGAGGAGAAGAGTAAAATACAGCGGTTGATTGTCTTCAATCCACTCCATTCCAAATTTTGTTTTATTTTCAATCAGTTTTGTTCCGAGTTCTAATTCTTCTTTTCTTGTTAGTTTAATTTAGAGTAGTAATATTGTTTGTAAATGAGTAGATTATGTAATAAACTGTAAGAACTCGTAACTCAAGAGTAGTAAAGTGTAAAATACCAATCATAGAGTGGTGCAAAGTGCAATTACCCCAAAAGAAGAAAAAACTATTATTCGGTAATATGGTGCCGAAGGGAAAGTAGGAGAAGGAAAAAGAGCGAAATCAATCAAAGCGCTTAGCGTCAGTGTTGCTGCAGGAGGTCACACTCGTCTGGTGTCATCGTTGTCAGGTGGAGGAAAGTAAACCAGCTTTTGCTCTACTCTAAAAGCTTGGGACTGCTTCTGCTTATCTGTAAGTGCTTCTCTATCCCTTCGTTTCCTTAGGTCTTTCTTGATCTCCTCGTGAATTTCGCAGTATTCTCAACTGCCAATTCTCGTTCAGAATTTCAAAATTGCTCTCGTTTTGATCTGTTTATGTCAAATTCTGTATCCTTTATTTGATATTTGCTCCTTTGGTTGTGGATTTTGTACCATATGTCAACTTTTGGGTCTGATTGCCTTTTCTTGAATTAGGGTTTCGTGAAACCAAAAGTTTGCCTCCTGCGAAATTTGTGCATTTCGTGGATTTGGGTCATCTATCTTTTGGTGTGTTGCTCGGAAATGGTTCTAGAAGGTTCGAATTTGAGCGGGTTTCGATTTCCGTTTCGCGCATGTTCTTTTGCTGGGTTTTAATATCTTGGTGTAAATGCTTATGCATGCATCGTTTTCTTTGTGGGTGTTTGATGTTGGGACGGATTTTTAAGGTTAGGCTTCTGGAGAATTAATATTTTTGCTGGTTTTTTATCTTTATCTGGTTAGGGTCAGCTATGTCTATGAACAATAATAATCCACCTAAGAGTCTCGGAGCCCCCTCGTCGCCCTTTGGCAATGTCAGTATGGTAGGGCAATCTATGTCTGCAAACCCTGCATTTCAACAATCGCAAGCCCAAACACAGATTGGGGCTGGTTACCAAGGTCAGTTTCAGCTCTCCCAAGCCCAGGCTATTGCCCAGGCTCAGTCAAAAGCTCATGCCCAATTCCAAGCTCAGTTCCAAGCTCAGGCGATGGCCCTTAACCAGAACCAATCTGTTGGCATTGCGAATTTGGGGTCATCTTCACCTTCCTTTTCCACACCTGGGAATGCAAGTGCCAAGCGCTACCCCCAAAAACCACCAATGCGCCCTTCTGGTGCTTCTCCTACGCACACGATGTCACCTCTGAGAACCATGGAACTCAACCCTGCTGCTCGTAAAAAGAAGCAGAAGCTTCCCGATAAACAGCTACAAGACAAAGTAGCCACCATTCTGCCTGAATCTGCTCTCTACACCCAGCTTCTCGAGTTTGAGGGTCGTGTTGATTCTGCCCTTGCAAGAAAGAAAGTTGACATCCAAGAGGCCCTTAAAAGCCCGCCTTGCATTCAGAAAACGCTGCGGATTTATGTTTTTAACACTTTTGCTAATCAGGTTCGCTCGATTCCACAGAAGCCAAATGCTGATCCCCCTACTTGGACACTTAAAATAGTTGGGAGGATCTTGGAAGATGGGGTTGATCCTGACCAGCCTGGAATGGTCCAGAAATCAAATCCCTTTTATCCAAAGTTCTCATCTTTCTTCAAGAGAGTAACAATTTCTTTGGATCAGAGACTATATCCTGATCATCATATCATTTTGTGGGAAAATGCTAGATCACCGGCACCTCATGAGGGCTTCGAGGTGAAGAGAAAAGGGGACAAAGAATTTACTGTGAACATACGGTTGGAAATGAATTATGCGCCCGAGAAGTATAAGCTTTCTCAACCGTTGATGGAAATTCTTGGTATTGAGGTTGAAACCCGCCCCAGGATAATAGCTTCAATCTGGCACTATGTGAAAGCTAGGAAATTGCAGAACCAGCATGACCCCTCTTTCTTTAACTGTGATCCACCACTTCAGAAAGTATTTGGGGAAGAGAAGATGAAATTCACCATGGTATCGCAGAAGATATCTCAGCATTTGTTCCTCCCGCAACCTATACATTTGGAGCATAAGATAAAGCTTTCAGGATATAGTCCAGCTGGAACTGCATGTTATGATGTGTTGGTTGATGTTCCTTTCCCAATCCAAAGGGATCTGTCTGCTCTTTTGGCCAACTCCGAGAAGAACAAAGAGATTGATGTCTGTGATGAAGCAATATGTGCAGCTATAAGAAAAATCCATGAACATCGTCGCAGGCGAGCTTTTTTCCTTGGGTTTAGTCAATCTCCTGTAGAATTTATCAATGCACTGATTGAATCTCAAAACAAAGATTTAAAGCTTGTAGCTGGAGTAGCAAGCCGTAGTGCTGAAAAACAGAGGCGATCAGATTTCTTCCACCAGCCCTGGTAAGCACATCACTTAGTATAATTGATTTTTCCACTTTTACCTGCGCTTCACAGCTTTGTTGTCGCCATTTTTAGGTGCACACATTCATCCAGATGAATAATGTCTGCTGATCATTATTTTACTTTCTGTTTCAATATCCACCGCTTGATTGTTCCAGATGGAATTTCATTTTGGTTAAATGATGCATTAGTTGATTCACGTTGACATTTAGTTACATATACGGTTTAGGACAATGAAGAACTACTTATTGAATCTTGTGGTTGGTGATTGCAACAGGGTTGAAGATGCTGTTATCCGGTATCTGAATCGTAAGCCAGGTGCAGGAAGTGATGCTGCTCCTGGAAGCATATGATATGAGGGGAATATTGAGCTCTTGCCGGCGGTGCCACTGCCAGCCACCTTTGTATTCTTAAGCAGATGTAGGAGAGGTTGTAGGAGGAGGATATAGGATTGCCTTTTCTAGTGTAGGACGAGGAGGGAGGACGGACGCTGCTCGCAGATTATTGAACCAAGGCAAAAAATATAGATCTTGTTCTGTTTGTAACCATTAAATTTTACCATGTACTTGCTGTGCTGCTGAACTTGCTGATTTATGGTTAATGTACAAACATGTAGACAGTTTTATTCATCATCTGTGCTGGAGTTTTGTGAATTATCTGTGTGATTCGATTTCAATGCGCTCGCTCAGACCGACCTAGAAGACCGCCATCGCTATCACCACCGCCGCATTCGCCAACTCAGCCCCAATCCTTGGGTTCAAATCGACAAATTCCTGATCCACCACCTCTCCTCCGTTCAAATCCTCGGAGTTTCATCTCGGATTTCTTGACTCCTACTTTCACTCTCCGCTTGACCATGCCGTCATCCGTTCCATTCGCCGTGATACCATGTCCATACTCGACGTCTCCCAGCGCGCCCACATTCCGAATTCTGACCGTTCTGCCTTTCTTCTTTCATTTTTCCTTTGAATCGAAACTTGAAGACCCTAGCATTTGGCGTTTCTTGTGTGATAGTGTTTTTAATTTATCATATTATTTCTTCAAGAAATCGAAATTTGGTAGCTGTAATCTAAATACTTTTTCAATCCAAAAACATTTGGAACTCTTTTTACCAAACGTTATTAAAAACGTTTTTAGTTATTTTATACGTTCAAGAAATTGGCAAATACCCCAATCATAAATTCTGATCCGATTGGCAAACATCTTTTACATACGACGACAGCATAGCCGGGGAAAAATTTGCGAATTCGAAAAATATAAAAAGTCATTTCTACCCTCTCGATGACATTATAAGTAAGGGCATCTTTGACCTTGCAGGCTCGATCGATTCCTGCGCTCTAAATCATTGTCACTCAGTCACAGTTGAGCAAAGTAAAAGGAAAAAAATGGCGGGAAAGGAGGAAGCGAAGGGGTGGCGAGGAGCGACCGGTGCCGGCGGCGAAGAGGTCTGCTGGAGAAAGCAAGTGGACGATAACCTGAACAGGCTCCATTCTCTTTCCTTCGGAGCCGAGCTCTCCCTCGAGAGGCACGACTTCTCCTCCGCTCAGATTCTCGGCCTTCGTCTCCTTGGCTTCCTTGACTCCCAATCTCAGTCTTCGCTCGACCACGCCTTCATCCGCCCCATTCGTCGAGAAACCGAAGCCAAACTCCACGCCGCACGCCGCGAGCTCATTCCTCTTTCCGATCGGTGCGCCTCTCTCTCTTTCGCTGTCTGAGCTTGATTTTTCATTTGAATCGAAGCTTTGACAACCCTAGCACTTGGCATTTCTTGTGTGCGTTTTCAGTTTCCTATTATTGTACTTTTTATTGGTCGAGACCCTGTGAAATTGCTAGAAATTAAACATTATGTGAATTTCTTGAAGATTTTTGGAGAAGTTAAATTTTGAATTGTGACTCAAATGAATGTGTAATTTTTGCTAGATACGAAGTAGGGTTTGAATTGATGAACCCTAAATCCGAATTTGATCGATTTATTCGAGTGTTGGTAAACCGGCACTGAATTTGTTAGTGGTCTTAGTGTAGATTAGTAACTCTAATTTTGTTTTTCACAACTAGATTCAGATTTTTTATCGTATGCTGTACAGCAAAGTATTTAAGCAAGCAAAGAAGGCGCCGGGCTGTGTTTTTGGCACAAATGGAGATATTGACATTGAGAAGATTAAGCAGTCAAAGTACTGTCTTAGTGTAGATTAGTAACTCTAATTTTGTTTTTCACAACTAGATTCAGATTTTTTATCGTATGCTGTACAGCAAAGTATTTGAGCAAGCAAAGAAGGCGCCAGGCTGTGTTTTTGGCACAAATGGAGATATTGACATTGAGAAGATCAAGCAGTCAAAGTACTTTCAGGCTCTTCTTCAGCAATCTAATAACGGAAGGGCTGCAAATGATTTGGTATCATTTGCCTCAGATTTCGCTTGTTGAAATCATTTTCCTTAACTTTAACTTTGTGATTTATTACAATTGGTTGTGCTTACCGAAAGTTCTGTCTGCCCTAGGGAGATCAATTGGAGAGGCAGGACAAGTTGACTAGCAAGTTATCGAAACCTATGACACAAACAAAGTTGACATCGTTGTACAAACAGAACTCGATGGTGGAAAGTAATGGAAAATCCAAGGGTTCTTTGGCCTCTAGAAGTAACAGCTCTGAGGACTGCTTTGTTGTAGAAAAGCTTCACACTCTCCACAACCGTAATGGCGGTCATAGTGCCTCTTCTTTTCAAAAAGTTGAAGAGGAAGGAGCTTATGGGAATACCTTTAGGGCTAAACGTGCACACAGGGAATTTACTAGTCCCATCATTGATATAGCGAAGTCCCCATCAGCCAATGAAGATGCTAAAGCTGATGGTTCTGGAAATAGCTTTGTTACTGCCAAAGCCAAATTGGTATCCTTCTTATTTCTGACAACCCTTCCTCTTATTACTGCTTTTGACCATAAGGTTTTGTAACCTGTAGTAAATAATTTTGTACTTAACCTGATCTTACCGGAGCTCATATCTTCATTCTTTTCAGTTCTTCCTCCTTTTGTTTACACTTTTTGCACATGTGGAAATGTTGATGGGTTTGTTCCTTTGTTGGCTAGGAAATGGATGTGAGGCAAAGAAGAGGGTTAGCGCCAGCAGGATCACCAAATTCTTGTGTCTCTCCTCAAAGTGATGGCAATGCTACTAATAGGGGTTATGGTATGCGATCATATGGTTATTCACGTCGGGGAGCCCGTGGTAATTTTGTCCCCCCTATTAAATCTAATGAGGGAAACGTTGGGAATGTGACTTCACGAGTCGCTGGAAAGTCAGATGATGCATTAGGTGACTCAACTAAGAGATGGTGAGCAGTATAACTTTTATAGATTGTGTGAAATATGTATGCATGTCCTAATGTCTTCAATGTTTTCATTCAAGTTTGGAACTGCTCTGCGGTCCTGATGGAGAGCTTCCAGAAAAACTAAGGAACTTGGAACCTCGTCTTCTTGAGCATGTTAGTAATGAGATTATGGACAAGGATCCTAATGTTCGATGGAATGATATTGGTAATATGTGATGCTTTAAACTCTCTACATGTACAGTTTTCTGCAGTATATCTGAAGCTGTTCTGATTTTTTCTGTTGCATGGCACTGTTTTAGCTGGTTTGGAGCATGCGAAAAAATGTGTAACCGAGATGGTCATATGGCCTCTACTACGTCCTGACATTTTTAAGGGCTGTCGTTCTCCTGGGAAAGGCCTTCTTCTCTTTGGTCCACCAGTAAGTGTTGAATCCTTTTTAAGTAGAGGGAGTAAAAGCATTTCTGATCAATAAGCTATCTTAATCCTTTACCTGGTTTAGGGAACAGGAAAAACAATGATTGGGAAAGCCATAGCTGGAGAGGCAAAAGCAACCTTTTTCTACATATCTGCCAGTTCATTAACAAGCAAATGGGTATGCGATGCGTTATTTCTGTTTGCTTAGGTTCTGTGATAGGTCACTGGCATATGTTTTCTGATGTCTTTTTGCTTCTGCCTTTTCTAAAATGTCAACTTATGTGGAAACTTTTAGGATATATGACAAAAGATAATTATAATCAGTATACTTAGTAATTTTGATTCCTGCATATTTTCCCATTCTTCAGAAAATCAATGTTTAAATTCCTTGCCCTGATTTTTACCCCTTGTTCTCGTTATATATGCTTGAAATGTACTTATATTTGAACTATTTAACTGGTGACTGTAGATTGGCGAGGGTGAAAAGCTAGTGCGAGCACTGTTTGGAGTCGCAAGTTGTCGCCAGCCAGCTGTTATTTTTGTTGATGAAATTGATTCACTTCTCTCACAGGTAAGGTTTGCTCTAGCTCTTAACTAAACTTTGAAATGGTATAATAAGCTGTTTTTATGTATGCCATACATTTTTCTCAGGTTGTTGCACTTTGCTATACTGAATGAGCAATTCTAGCTCTTATCGTATCAATCACTGTACATTCTTTCTGGATGTACTCAGCTGATACTAATTTTTGTTTGACTGCAGCGTAAGTCAGAAGGTGAGCACGAATCAAGTAGACGACTCAAAACGCAGTTCCTTATTGAGATGGAAGGCTTTGACAGTGGGAGTGAGCAAATTCTTCTTATAGGTGATTGTTGAACCCCCTGAATCTCAATCATCTCTAACTAGAATGCTGTTAATGAATTTTAACACGTCGAGTTTAGACTTGATCCTTAGTTTCACTAGTTAAATGGCGAAAATTTCACAAAATGGATACAATCTTCTAGGAGCAACGAACCGACCCCAAGAACTTGATGAAGCAGCACGGAGGCGACTTACCAAGAGGCTTTACATTCCCCTGCCTTCATTAGGTATCAACTTACAAGTCACAAGTTACAACATGTTTAATTTAACTAACATTCTTAATACTCGATTCATGGTTAACCAGCAATTATTGTTTTGAAGAAGCGAGAGCCTGGATCATACGGAATCTCTTAGAAAAGGATGGACTGTTCAAACTTTCAAGGGAGGACATTGATAGCATATGCAATTTAACCCAAGGTATCCACTCCATACATTTGAGAACCTTATCCATCGTCTTCTCTATCATACTTCCACTGTCTGAAGCTTCTCTTTATCTTTCACAGGGTACTCAGGATCGGACATGAAAAACTTGGTGAAGGATGCCTCAATGGGTCCACTGAGAGAAGCTCTGAAACAAGGCATCGAAATAACAAAGCTCAAAAAAGAGGATATGCGTCCAGTAACTGTTCAGGTTAAAATTTCGAACTCCTCACACCTCAGTATGTTTGTTGTTTTACTTGACATTTTTTTACCTGCATAGAATAAGACTGCGTACGATAAACGTTTCCCCGTCCTCGCCCCCGCCTGGGCGTTGTTGGATTGTGGTCGCCCTTTTATAGTAATTAAAAACTAGTTTTTGTTTATTTGATACAGGACTTTGAGAGTGCATTGCAAGAAGTGAGGCCTTCTGTTTCCTTGAACGAGCTCGGTACGTACGAGGAATGGAACAAGCAATTTGGAAGCTTGTCACAGTAAGAATCTGTCTGTATATTTTCTGAAACAAAACACAACAGAAAAAACAAAAGCATCAACATACTATTCTATCAATGACACGTGTACGGTGCTTGCTGATTGTTTTCATGCTAACTGCTCGATCGACTATTTTTTTTTAATGAGCTGCTCGATTGACATGTGAATTTCTATCCTGAATTTTCTATATAAACTTAACTTAATCCTCAATTTGTTTTTTTTTTTTTTTAAATTCTTATTTTCTATTTGAACAGCACATGATTTTTGCACTTAATAGTTTCCTTAGCTTATTCGCATTGTTGTTTTCGTACTTGTAGATTTTTCTTGGTAGCTTTGGTTCTGTTTGCACTTTAGGCCAATTCGTCAACTGAGTTTCACCCACATTTGTGAGCATTTCTAAAATTCATCTTCTTAGGAGTTTTGCGTACTAAAAGAATCAAACAATGACGAAAATGCAAGAAACAGAGCTATATGGACGAAAGAGAGAGGATATGCATAAAAACGAGGATATCCATGATAAAGTAGGAGCGACCACAATTGAAGATAAGAAGAGAGAAAATTAGTTAAGGTGGTTTGGACACGTGGAGAAAGACCTACATACACTCTGCTTAGAAAATAAGACTAAGGGATGGAGGCTTAGGGTAAAAAAGGTAGAGAAAGACTTGGGAAGAGACTAAAGTAATATATGAAGTACATGGAGCTAATTGAAGAGTTTGTGCAAAACCGATTGCAGCGACAGTTTAAAATTCATACAGCTCTCCTAATTAGTGAAAGAAAAATGTTATTAGAGCTTCAAAAATCTTATTTTACACTCCTCATAAGTGTATTTCTTTCTAAATATAAAAAGTTTGGTGTGTAAAATGAAAATTCTAGCGGACCAATAACAGTTCCCATAGTAAAATTATAGAGTTTATACATATGCTTTATGTACATAAATAATATCCTTGTGCTACATTTGAGGCATAGTGGCATGTTACACTGTCCAATAAACCTTAAATATTCAAAACCATTGACTCCTACTAATTTAAATGAATATATTCTAGGTTTAATAATCTGGGTCAGTCACTTCTCTTGCGGATTAGAACCTTCAACCCGCCGGCCATGTGAGCCGTCAGCCGCGGCACGAAAACCGGCTCACCGGAATCAACCGGTCGGATCTCGAACCGTCTGAGAATCGAAGCCACCACATATTTCATCTGAATAAAAGCCATGTCCTTCCCCAAACAAACCCTTGGACCTGCCTGGAAAATAGGCAACCTGTAAGGACATACCCTTTTCAGAGCTGATCTCTCCATGTCCGGTTCGAGAAACCACCGGTCCGGCTTGAATTCCAACCGGTCCTCCCCCCACAGTGCTTCCATTCTACCCATTCCATAGGGAAAATACGTCACTCTATCTCCAGCCCGAACTCGAGTCCCGTCAGGCAACAAGTCGTCAACTACGGCATGCTTCGAGTCCCAAGCAACAGGCGGATAAAGCCTCATGGACTCGTAGAGGCATGCCTTCAACAAGCTCAACTCCAACAACTCGAAATCCGACATCTTTTCTCCGGCGGATTCAATCTCTTTCACCACATCTTCCTCCACACCTGGTTGGCGGGAAAGCAACCAGAAGAGCCATGTCATGGCCGCTGAAGTTGTGTCCCGCCCCGCCATGATAAAGCTTATCACCATGTCCCTCGTCACCTCCTCCTCGTACCCCGTCGTTATTAGCCGCGTTAGGAGGTCTTCGCGAGCTCCACTATCCGTCTCAGCTTCTTCAAGCTCGTTCTTCCTCCTCTCGATTATATCCATCACATAGGCATGAACTTCTTCAATCGCAACTCTAAGTTTTTGCTCCGAACCGACTCCAAGCCACCTCTTAATCTTCCAAATTATGAACATGGGAGCTGCTCCGCGCATTGCGCAAATCTCCGACGCCGTGTCAAAAGCCCTTGCAAGTGGCGGATGTGGCAGAGAGGGATCCAAGCAGCACCTCTCAACTCCCAGAAACACCTTACAAATCACATTGAAGGTGAATCTCCTTAGCAACTCCTGCAAGTCCACCACTTGCGCCGTCGCCGCCAGCGACTCCATCAGTGGCAATAGACTCTTTTCCACTTCTTCCTCCAATGTCTTCGTCATGCATTCACGCAGAAACTTTGTGCCGAACTCATGACTTGCTAACTTGCGCTGGGTGCGCCAAACCTCACCATCCACATTGAATATACCACATCCCAAAAAGTCCCCAAGAATTTCGGTGAAGGGTTTGCCTTTTGGGAAGTTGTTGAAGTTGGTTTTGAGCATGTACTCGACATTTTCCGGGTTGGCCGTGACTACTGTCCGCCGTGCGCCGAAGCGGTCCACGATGATGGTGTTGGTAGTTGATTTGGAAAGGAGGTCGGTGTACCAGTCCAAGAGGCGGTTGCGGTTGTTGTAAAAGGAAATGAAGCACCCGATGACGGGATACCTCGGCGGGCCTTGGTAGGAAAACTCATAGACTCGCCGGAATCTCGAAAAAACCACATGCAAAACATAGAGAATGATTGCTAAGAAAACAATGAATGTAGGATGTGTGAAGAGCAACATGGATATTTCCGTCTTAGACATGAACTCAATGAACTCAGACTGAGCAAAAACTAGCTTTCAGCAACCGCAATGTTTTATAGGGGTCTGAATAGTTAATTATTTATTAATTATCATTGTTTAATTTTGTTTTCCTCGGTTACGGTGTGAAAGGCACATATTTATATTCAATTTTTATGCATATTATATTATTAATAATAAAGCGCACAGTCGTCGGTGCATGTGTGTAAGCATGGGTAGAGAAATGCTATGGGGAATTTGACAGGCTTTATGTGGCTTTATGTTTTTGACACATGTTTAATAATGTTAGTTTGAAAATTGATATTAAATTTTTAGATGATAGATAGTTTATGAAGAATTTTACTTTTAAAAGAATCTGCTAACCATTTCTTGCGTGAGTAACTCTTTATGCATTCTTGAAAAAAGACTTACATGCATTCTTGATGAGAGATATCATGAGATGCTGATGAGAAGTTTCAAACTAATAATATAATGTGTTTATAAAAATAAAATATATAATATAGTTGTATTGCTACAAAAGTGTTATGAAATGTGTATGTAAGTCAAGATATAAGAGTGTATTTTTGTTTACCACCCTCAAGTGGTGGTTTTGGGAATTGGATCCTCTCCTCTCCTGAGCTTGAGCTTAGGAGCCTCCTGACAAACACACAAGGATCGTTAGATTTTGATCTAACGGCTACAATTATTATAACTTTTAGATAGCTCTCTGTTTGTAGCCGTTGGAGACCCATGTTTGTTGGTCAGCAGGCACTTGAGCCCAAGCTCAGAATAGGATCCAATTCCATAGTTTTGCTCACCACCATAATTACTATCACCATCAGAAGAGGATCCAACTTTGTCTTCGACGAGAATTGAATCTAAGACGTATTACTTACAAGTGAAGAAAAATATCACTATATCGTAATAACAAATGAAAAAAATTGTTATTGAATAAGTTTAAATTTTAAAATTAATGTCTATACACTACACAAATTACTTATTAATGATAAATCATCACAATCACTTGAGAACGGTGAGAAAATATTCTCCTAATATAATCGCATCCGTTTCGTTTGTGTTCGACAGTCCACCAAATATGTGCACGTTTTTGTGCATTGAAAAATCTGATTAGCTACGTAATTAACGCTGTCGACAAAGTATAAATATATACAACGAAAACAGCTGCATGTCTGCATGTCTGCATATCTCGCAATCAAATCTACCTCTCCCCGATAAGACGTGTATTGTTGTTGGGGTTGTGTATATACAGATTCACACACGTGGATTTGGATATGGACGATTCGGATCATGTGCTCTCATCCTCTACACAGTAGGAACAGAAATCCATTTGTTTGTTTCTCTTGTAGCCGGCAAGACTTTTAGACCATCTCCAACCGAAGACTAGTTAGAAGATTCGTTTTAATCATCTGGTCCTTCAAGAAATTAATATTTTAAAAAACAATGTAGGGTCATATTTCTTACTATCTTCAACCGAATGTCAAAGGGTCATAGGGCTCGTTTTAGCTCAGTCATAAAAAACTATCTCCAACCGAAGGCCAAACATAATTTATTATTTAAAAACTACAACTTAAATTTAAATCCAACGACTAAGTGACGTCAACTAGCCGTTATATTTGAATTTTTTTTTTTGTTATAAATAGGGTGGATATTAGGTTATAATTCACACACCTTTGAATTCAATCTATTTCAATTAAGTCTCTTTCAATTCAATTCAAGTTTGCAATAAATTCAAACTTTGGATCCTCTTCGGATTCCAACTGGGGGTCCTCATCCAATTTCAAATTGGAAGAAAAATGGGCGCAGATGAGACTAGAAGATAAGGAATATGATGAAGAAGATGAAGCATGGCGCAACACACAAAAATAGCATGGAGTAGGCATTTTTATGTTGTTAAATGTTTTTTTAAAAATGTTGTTTTAAGTTTCATGTTGTTAAATGTTTTTTTTATGTTATTTAATGTTGTTTAATATTGTTTAATATTGTTTAATGTTATGTAATGTTTAATGGTTTAGGAAGGTATAGGAAAAAAAAAAGAGTTTTTAAAATTTTTAAAACAAACTTTGTTCAAAAAATAAAAAATAACGATTAGTTGACCGTTGCATTTGAATTCCAGCCCAACCCGGAACCAACTGGCTGATATTTTTGTTTAGTGGGGCCCAAGAGCCCTTTGACATGGCCCTCTAGACTCTTTTGTTAAAGATGGCCTTAAGATCTATGGTTGGCCCTCCATGCTTAAACAAACGTGATCAATTTCACTTCGTTCGTATGCACATATGCATACTAGTTTTGGTAACCTATGGCCTATGGTCTATGGATGGAGAGTCACTAATATAAAATGGGTTGATGTCACCGTAGTTTTTTTATTTAATCTGTGAATACTTACACATGATAGTACATTATTATTTATGGACATTACATCATGATGGTGGACATTTTCCACGTAAGTTTTTCGAGCAAAATCTAGAGTCACTATGACATATCCCGTCATTAGTGTTTCTTTCATCCCGACGTGACGACTAGTTATAGTATGGTATAGCTTAAGGCTAATGATTGAGTAAAATTTGGAGTGTAATCAGGATATACACTTCTTATCATGTGACAAAACGAAATAGAAGAATACTGATGAAGAGGAGGTACACCTCACGTTATATCCAAGAAGAGATTCAAAATCTCGTTTATGTTCACTCTTTTTAAAATAGAGTATAGCAAACATGTCGTCGTACTATTAGAACAAGCCTTCACGATAAAAATGTAGCCAAACCATGTCCTTGAGACACCATCCATTAAAGTCCAAAATAGCTCAGGCATTTTATATATTAATTGGTTCATTCAAGGAGTAGGATTCTTTCTCTTCTTTTGTTCCTTCTTCTTCCCTCTCTTTCTATTTGAATGGTCATGGTTAAGCCATGTTAATATTTTATATTAATTTTTTTTTATAAAAAGAGAAAGAAAAAATAAAAAATGTAAGAAAAAAAAATAAAAATGAATAAAAAAGAAGAAGAGAGACTCCTAATCCTGGAGAAATTTTTCCAAGTGCCAGGAATACCATGACACATGTTGTTCCCTCACCCATTAGCATTTAGTTTTATTTATTTATTGAAATATAAAGTTAAAGGATATCCAAGATGTCAAATGCTAATGGATGAGGGAACACCATGTGTCATGGTGTTCCCGGCACTTGGAAAAATTTCTCCTAATCCTGCTCGATTCAGAGCATGTGCAATTTTACTGGTTATTAATATGGCAGACAGACCTGGTGCCAAAGAAGAAAGTGAATGAACAAAAGCAGAATGCTGACACGAGAGAGTAGGACAGACTTGACAATTGAAAGTGCGCTGGTATTGGAACCTCTTGGAAAATTTAGAATTTTGATGGTTAGATGGAGAAAGGAACCACTTGGGGGCATTATTAATGATTAATGATTTGATTAATCAAAGGGTTAGTTATAAACTCATGATAATCTCCCTTCATCTTCAATCATTAACATAGATTCCACGCTTGTTCACACTCGTGGCTGCAGTGGTTGCAGGGCGGATGGAAGTAGGGACCAAAGTAGTTATAGGTCATCCGAGTTTGGAAAATATATATCTGAAGATTTTTTGAGGACCTTTCGAATGTTTGGTACGAGTTCTTTTTGTGCCTACTAATTGTTTAATGTAGTGCATGCTGGATATATTTCGACATATTGTGTTGACAGCACTCAACAAGTTTTCTTTATATCACTTATCAGATTGTTTCGGTATATAACAATATTTGTTGATATGTGCATAACAAGCCTACAAAATGAATAAACTGATTTTTTTTTTACATGCTTCTCACTCTGTTCGTATTCCAAAACTTGTGTTTAACACCAGAACTCCCAAAATTAAAATCCTGAATCCGCCGCTACTTGGCTGTCGCTGTGTCGTCTATCTTTCCCACTAAGCATGTGTACGTACATCAGTACATGTAATAATATAAGACCTTAAAATTGAGACTTTGTCAAAGATTATCTTCAAACAAAGTACCTTTACGATTAGTCGAACCAGACCACAACGCATGGACGAAACTCAGACGACCAACATCTAAGTGTTGAAGGCAAACCCCGTAAAGTCTAAACATCAAAGGCACGCTATACACATTTTATCACTTCACACGTTGAAAGCCCAGATGAAGGCGATTCATTCAGTTACTTTCTTCAGTTTTTTGTAGCTGGTTTATATACTTGAGTGAGTGACCAACCTGTAAGGACTGACATACCTTTTTCAGAGCTGATGTCTCTTTGTTCGGTTCAAGAAACGACCGGTGCGGCTTGAATTCCAACCGGTCCTTCCCCCACATTGCTTCCCTCAACTATGGCATGCTTCGAGTCCCAAGCAAATAAAGCCTCATGGACTCTTAAAGGCATGCCTTCAACAAGCTCAACTGCAACAACTCGAAATCCGACATATTTTCTTCGGCGGATTCAATCTCTTTCACCACATTTTCCTCCACACCTGGTTGGCGGGAAAGCAACCAGAAGAGCCATGTCATACATTGCCGCTTCCCGCCCGGCCATGATAAAGCTTCCATCGTCACCTCCTCCTCGTGCCCCGCCGTTATTAGCCGAGATAGAAGATCTTCATGAGCTCCACTATCCGTCTCAACTTCTTTTAGCTCTTTCTTCCTCCTCTTGATTATATCCATTACATATTGTTGACCCTAAAAATTACAAAGCCTACGTGACGCGCAGGCCGAGTAACTAATAAGCTAACTACGTCCTTCGGTCGAATGCGGGGCGTGCCAACTCGTCGGCCGAGCTAGGCCGAGGAGTAAAATTTGTTGATGTTGCGTTGAGCGCGTTGCTGACTTCTTTATCTTGCGACTGCAGCCGAGGAAGGAACAAATCTCGGCCTTTGGATTCTCGAGCCTGAAGACAAGGCTGCTAGTTCTACGAAGTTCAATATTAAATTCGGCTCTCTGGGTGCCGAATGTAGTAACCTGGTAACACCTCACTTCGCCGAAAAGGCTAATGAGATGACCTCTGCCAATAAGGATTTGAAAATCCTTCTCGACCGAGACTTGGATAGATAACCAGTCGGCCTCGACGCAGTGCTGTTTATCCAAACTGAAGGTGCTTCGGGAACGGCTGATTCTACGGCAACAGTGCTGTTTATCCAAACTGAAGATGTTCGCCGGTTGCCTTCACAGTGCTGTTTATCCAAACTGAAGATGTGTTGGCGAGAAAAAGAAAATAAAAAAAATCTCAAGATGTTTTGAGAGGTTTTGCGCAGGGCATTTATGTGTTGAATTGGATGTCCTTTTTTTATTTGTCTGCCGCTTGGTATTTATAGAACTAACTTAGCGCAAAATCCATATGTGACCATCAATCTCCACAAATAATAATTTACGCGGAGATGATGTTTATCCAATGAAAGTCGTGGCACTCAACGTCTTTGGTGCTAACCACGCATTTTAGCCAACCACGTAACAAAGCTTGGTATGCCAATTCCTTCTTTGCTAAAGATAAGCATTGTCATTCAAACCTTGGAATATCAAGCTTTATCCATAGAATATTCACTTCATTTGGCAGCCTTGAGTTTGCTAATGATTATCCCATGCATGCATCACAATGGCTTACTTCACGTAATTAATCATTCAAGTTGGACTCCACCTTGGTTACCAACTGATGCCGCCACATGCTAAGCCTCTTTTTATAATGCATGATGCTCAATCCCGCATTGAATGCTAAGAATCCCAAACTAAATTGAACTATTTTGCTTGCTTCGATATAGTTTGAGTCACATTTATCTTGTACAAGAAAAGTGTCAAGATAATTCATTATTAAAAGATAATTATCATGATTAAAAATCATAATATTATCCTCTAATAACAACAAAATTATTGTAACTTTCTTATCCGACGATTAAGAATCATCCTTATTCAACGGCCTCGATCGCTTGGGCCGATGGTGTAAAATCAAGTCCAAACACAAATATATCTTCATTTTCATCCAACGGTTAAGAGCTATACTCATTCAACGGTCTAGATTACTCGGGCCTATAGTGTAAAATTGGGTCCAAACATTGCCCCCTAGTTTCCTTAAGTTTCGGCCCGTAAGCCGAATGGTTAAGGAAATTAGCGCAGTCGAATAAATATATGGTTGAGGAATCCACTTCATAGCCTGCCATGTCTTGAAAGAAACCTCGACGCATTGGCCGAGCTCGGCCTAACATAATTCTAGCCCGGATCAAGTAAGGACACGGATAAACAGAACACCTTTACACATCCATTGTCATGAGTTGTAATAAACATGTGCCTGCCAACGACGAGACAGAGGCCACGGCTCCAAATGTGTCTTCGCCTAATCCTGTCAAGGGACTGTGATCGCCAAGATCCCATAATCTGATGGTTCCACCCCACCAGCCGCTATAAAGAACATATAGGGATATGGCAAAAGTGAGGATGCAGCATGCATGTTGGAGACTAATGCTCAGTTGTCCTCTCGGCTCGAGAAAAACTTAGTCGAGGAAAGCCAAATAGGGTCGAGGGCCGAGAAACCAAATGAGGTTGAAGGCTCGGGGACTCTCACCTACCACTTACTCCTTCAAAGAAAGTTGTACCTACTGTGACGAGGAAAAACAAATGGGGTCAAGGCTGAGAAAAACCAAATAGTCGAAGGCCTGCCACCAAGTAGCCTGCTTGTCTTCAAGAAACAATCACATGTGGACAGCCGTTCGACATGTCATTCAGCTATCCACGCTTCGGCATTAAAATTCGATAATGGTATCTCGACGTGATACTACTAAATATATATATATATATATATTAAACTTATGCCTCTGAGCACGGACTGCAACTATATATACAACCATGATCTGTTCGTTAGTACTGCATGTATGCACCAAATAGAACACAACCATCAAACCTTGTGGCCTTTGTTGAATTAAACATGCAGCAACGTAAACATAATTCTCTCGGCGAGGCTTAAAATGAGGTTGGGCGAGGTCGAGAAACATTAGACCGAGGTAATATCATCAAAACCACCACCGAATAACCATCATTCGGCCTTAAGGAAATTCATTATTTTTCACCAAAACATCAACTCCAAGCTTTCTTAGCTGCTTGTCGAGAAAATTTTCCAGAAAAACACCGAAGCTGTCACTGGATATCAATTTCTTCAAGAAAAGTTTATGGAAGACGGCATAATCAGAAGGAAAGGAATAACGTCTTGCTGAACTCGACGACGACCGAAGAATATATATATATATATATATAACGTTTCTATGGCGAGCACACACATATGTATATAGAATGAGCGTGTGCCGAGCATCAGCTCGCTGAGCTCGGCATGTGTGATATATATTATAGATAGAGCACAGGATTGCCAAGCACCATATCATGAGAGGCTTGTCTTGAATATAATTGAATGATTCAATGCTGCGTGGAATGTTCCTCGGCCTTCTTTATCTTCTTAAGCATCGGCCGAGGAGCCAAATGGTCAACGAAATTTTTCGTCAACGCATATCAAAATTTCCCCAGCTTCGGCTAAATGGCCTTGAAATCCTAATTCCGCCGAATGACCAAGAGAAACATATAGCCGAGAACTATTAAGAAACCACCGCCGAACAAAATTTATTCGGCAAACTAATGTTTAAAATTCCATTCCTTTCTCCAGTTTCTTTGCCTTCAAAAGTTCCATAGACTTGGTTACATCACTTGGAAAGTATATTGGTACGAGACCGAGAAGAACTGGGGTCAAGGATAAAGTGGGGCCGAGACCAAGTAGAACTAGGGTCGAAGACGATGAAAACCATTCCTGGAGCTCGGCCTGCCTATATATACATATTTATATATAAAAGTGGCCGAGGAACTTCATCGTTGGCCGAGGTCTTAAAGTGGCCGAAGACCATCATCACATATATATGAATCCAAAGCCACAAAAAACAAAATCAAAACTTGGCCCATTGGCCTTGGAATGATGTTGTCGGGCATGCATATTTCTATCACCCTTTTCGTTTTTTTTTTTTTTTTTTTTTTTTTTGTCCGGGGGCTCAATGCTCATTGCCCCCCCCTGTATTTTCTTAAGTATCGGCCAAGAGGCCGAATGGTTAAGAAAGTAATTTAGCACATGGAAATAAAAGTGGCCGAACCATAAATAGGAGGAGGCCAACGATGCTTTATTCCAAGCCGAGATCTTATAATATCAAAATTCTCAAATTGATTTCGCTTTAGGCCAAATGAAGAATTTTCCCCAAATATTTTTGACTTGGTGATATATTTTTCATTTTCGGCCGTCGAATGTGTTGAACAATTATTTTTTTCCCCCAGGCATAATTACTTCGTTAACTTCGGCTTTTAACTCGAGCAACTTGGCCGAATTGGATTGCTTCATGTCGGCTTTATTACCAATAATCATATCGATTGGCGCAGTTTGTTCAACTGAAACCGTGAATTGGTCTTGTTCATCATTGGAACACTTTTCTGACGAATTATTTTCTGAGTCAATTTTTGGCTTAGAAACTTGAACATTTTCTTCTAGGCCTACCACACTTTCAGCCGCGATCGAAAAAATAGGTGGCCTTTGTTCTTCGGCCAAAGTAACAATTTTCTTAGGCCGATATTTGATTACGGCCGAAGCGGAAAATTGCCCCCTGGTCTTTTCAACCAACCATTCCTCAAATGGAATTGATTTGTAGTCGAAAACGTAAGGAAAATATTTTCCATCTAGCCAGGTATTAAATCGAGCCCTGTCTTCATTTACCCATTGCTCTTGCAGGGTAACAGGAGCTTTTATTCTCAACATGTAAGCGAATGACTTTTGCATCTCTGTATGGCCACGAAGAATTTTTTCCACTTCCAAAGATCTTTTTCGTTCCTCATTGCGTTTTTTCAATTCCTCTAGATGCTCGTACAATCGGCTACGTTGAGCCAGATTGGAATCTTGATATATCATATGAACTTCGTAGTTTTAGCACTGGGTCCCACCGGGCGTGCCAAAATGTTGACCCTAAAAATTACAAAGCCTACGTGGCGCGCAGGCCGAGTAACTAATAAGCTAACTACGTCCTTCGGTCGAATGCGGGGCGTGCCAACTCGTCGGCCGAGCTAGGCCGAGGAGTAAAATCTGTTGATGTTGCGTTGAGCGCGTTGCTGACTTCTTTATCTTGCGACTGCGGCCGAGGAAGGAACAAATCTAGGCCTTTGGATTCTCGAGCCTGAAGACAAGGCTGCTAGTTCTACGAAGTTCAATATTAAATTCGGCTCTCTGGGTGCCGAATGTAGTAACCTGGTAACACCTCACTTCGCCGAAAAGGCTAATGAGATGACCTCTGCCAATAAGGATTTGAAAATCCTTCTCGACCGAGACTTGGATAGATAACCAGTCGGCCTCGACGCAGTGCTGTTTATCCAAACTGAAGGTGCTTCGGGAACGGCTGATTCTACGGCAACAGTGATGTTTATCCAAACTGAAGATGTTCGCCGGTTGCCTTCACAGTGCTGTTTATCCAAACTGAAGATGTGTTGGCGAGAAAAAGAAAATAAAAAAAATCTCAAGATGTTTTGAGAGGTTTTGCGCAGGGCATTTATGTGTTGAATTGGAGGTCCTTTTTTTATTTGTCTGCCGCTTGGTATTTATAGAACTAACTTAGCGCAAAATCCATATGTGACCATCAATCTCCACAAATAATAATTTACGCGGAGATGATGTTTATCCAATGAAAGTCGTGGCACTCAACGTCTTTGGTGCTAACCACGCATTTTAGCCAACGACGTAACAAAGCTTGGTATGCCAATTCCTTCTTTGCTAAAGATAAGCATTGTCATTCAAACCTTGGAATATCAAGCTTTATCCATAGAATATTCACTTCATTTGGCAGCCTTGAGTTTGCTAATGATTATCCCATGCATGCATCACAATGGCTTACTTCACGTAATTAATCATTCAAGTTGGACTCCACCTTGGTTACCAACTGATGCCGCCACATGCTAAGCCTCTTTTTATAATGCATGATGCTCAATCCCGCATTGAATGCTAAGAATCCCAAACTAAATTGAACTATTTTGCTTGCTTCGATATAGTTTGAGTCACATTTATCTCGTACAAGAAAAGTGTCAAGATAATTCATTATTAAAAGATAATTATCATGATTAAAAATCATAATATTATCCTCTAATAACAACAAAATTATTGTAACTTTCTTATCCGACGATTAAGAATCATCCTTACTCAACGGCCTCGATCGCTTGGGCCGATGGTGTAAAATCAAGTCCAAACACAAATATATCTTCATTTTCATCCAACGGTTAAGAGCTATGCTCATTCAATGGTCTAGATTACTCGGGCCTATAGTGTAAAATTGGGTCCAAACACATAGGCATGAACTTCTTCAATCGCAGCTCTAAGTTTTTGCTCCGAACCGACTCCAAGCCACCTCTTAATCATCCAAATTATGAACATGGGAGCTGCTCCGCGCCTTGCGCAAATCTCCAATGCAGTGTCAAAAGCCCTTGCAAGCGTTGGATTTGGCAGAGAGGGATCCAAGCAGCACCGCTCAACACCCAAAAACACCTTACAAATCACATTGAAAGCGAATCTCCATAGCTGCAGCTGCTTGGGACAACGAATCTCCTTAAAGAAATGCCGATGGACTCTCTCAAAAGTTTTATCACGATGACACGAAAATTTACGTTAAACTATGAGATGACAGCGAGTTTATTAAGAGTCCCACTTTTAAAAAAAATCCCCTTTATATTTCTCACTTGAGCAAATCTTTATTTATTCTCGAAAACAGGCTTACATGCATTCTCAATGAAAGATATTATGAGATGTTTTCGTGATATTTCAGACTAATAATATTAATATGTTTTGTAAGCATTAAAATCACTTGAGCGGCAAAATTCTCCCAAAATATGAAATCACATGGAAGATCTGATTAGCTACGCAATAAACGGTGGCGACAAAGTAAAAATATATACAGCGAAACCAGCTGCATGTCTGCATCGTGCAATCAAATCTACACCTGCCTTTCCCCAATAATACGTGTGCTATTGTTGGGGTGTATAGAGATTCACACACGTGGATTTGGATATGGACGATTAGGATTATGTGCTCTCGTCCTCCACACAGTAGGAACAGAAATCCTTTTGTTTGGTTCTCTTGTAGCCGGCAAGACTTTTAACAGCTCTGGCTGGCTCTCCATAGTCCATGCTTACACAAAAACGTGTTCAATTTCACTTCATCCGTACGCACGCATGCTGTATACTAGTTTTGGTACCCTATGGCCTATGGTCTTTGGTCTATGGATGGAGAGCTACTCCATAAAATGGGTTCCATCATCAATATGTGAATATTTACACATAACAATGCATTATTATTTCTAGACGTGTTCCATGCAAGTCTTTTTAGCAAAATTTGGGATGTCACCCCCTTCATCAGAGTTCCTTTCATCACGATTGGTTATGGTATGGTATAGCTTATGACTTATGTAACCAAGATATACATTTTCCCATCATGAGACAGAACAAGATGAAATAAATATTGATGAGGAGGTACACCTCACGTTATTTCCAAGAAGAGACTCCAAATCTCGTTTCTATTCACTTCTTTTAGATGAGAGCAACTCATATAACACACGTCATATTTAGAACAAGCCACTACGATAACAATGTACCCCCAAATGATATAAATCCAAACCCTAACCATTTTAAAGTCCAAGAGCTCAGGCATATTATATATTAATTGGATCATTTGAGAGCATGCGGAATTTTAGTGGTTAATAATATGGCAGACAAACCGTCGTGCCATGGAAGAAAATAAAAGACCCAAAGCAGACTGCTGACGAGAGAGAATAGGACAGGCTTGACGATTGAAAGTGTGCTGGGATTGGAAGCTGTTGGAAAATTTGGAATTTTATGGTTTGATGGAGAAAGGAACCACTTGGGGAGTGGGGAATGATCAATTATTAATGATTTGATTAATCAAAAGGGATTAGTGATAATCTCCTTTCATCTTCTATCATTAACATTGATTCCACACTTTGTTCACACTCGTGGCTGTCGCTGTTGTCGTCTCTCTTTCCCACTAAGCATGTGAATTTAGACTTGGTCAATGTAATACTTAAAAAAACGAAAAAAAAAACACACACACACACACACACACACACACATATATATATATATATATATATATATATATATATATATATTATTTTTAAGGAGCAAGAGGGTGAGTTTCAAACCAGTGAAAAGCAACACACTATCCACTAAGATATTGGACCACATTGCTTTCATTAATCAAGCATTATCTTCAAAACAAAGTAAGTTTACGATTCATATTTCTGTCTTATGTCCCTGGATTCAACAGATTAGTTGAACCAGATTTGAGGATCGATCCATGACAACGCATGGCCGAAACTCAGAGACGAACAACAACTAAGTGTTCAAGGAAAACCCCGTAAAGTCTGCACACATTTTATTACTTCACACGTTGAAATCCCTGATCGTGGTAAAACCAGATTCAGTCAGTTACTTTCTTCAGTTTCTTGAACCTGGTTTATAAACTTGAGTGACCAACTCGAACCTGTACCCGATGCCATGAAGTGTTCAGAATCCCTCTCAAGTTCCAAATGTCTTCCACTTTTTCTGGTTGGACATTCGCAGCTGAATCCACCTGCCAAACAACGGCACAGACGATCATGACAAGTGAAAATTGTAGGCAAGGCAAGGATACAAACATAATACAGTTCCCAGAAAAGTAACGCTCTATACACAATTTTTGTTCACAAAAAAATTAGAGAAGTAATCTATTTCGCTACATCATTGATTCGATTCGGTAAAAGCGCTATTGAGTCCAGACATGTGAACAAATAATTCTATGTTCAAATGCGCGAATAGAACTTAAGTCATGAACTCCTGAAAAGTCTACCAAAAGGTCATGTTCAGAGAGTATTTTAGAAATGCAGCCAAGAAGAAAATAAGGGCACGTTTGGTATCCTATAGTATTTCTGGGAGTAATGGTAGGTACACCAACTGTTTAGACCAATTTGCAAACTATGTGATGTGTCACCAATAAAAAATAAACACATAAATCAACACTTAAATAATAATCCAATCATCAACAATCACGTCATATGGTTTACAAAATATGGTTTAAATAGACAGTCTCCCTAGTATTACCCTACCGGAGACCAATGCAAACTCATATATACCAACTTTGAAACATGTGATATATATATATGTTGTATATAATAAGCTTTAGATCCATATAAATTATGTAGCTTTACCGCCCATGTGATTTCTAATGTTATTCTTGTTTATATAAGCATCTAAGAAACTTGTCATAAGGGACAGCTTGCTGTTGGTCTTTATAATTAAGATTATATATGATTCCGTGAGCCAGGATTCTGCTAATTATTTAAAAGAGAGTTCATTGACCTCTGAGAACTTCTCCACCAGAAACTTTATGTCATAGTTTTAGTTGGCAATAAGGGCGATGTGGATGGATGGTTTTGGAGATGACCGTCCAACCAGTGATCAAACCCACTTGCAGATTATGGCTTCCAGAAATGGGCTAGTATAAACGTCGAGGCCAAAACTTAGCCAGCCTTTTACTTCATTTATGTCATTTATGATATGGGCTATTTTAGATTGTATGCATCCTATTCACAGAAAATGATTTTCAGGACTAGATATCAATGATGCATATGAGCTTCCTAGTTGAGAAAAATTCATCACGGTAAATAAAGTAATCATACTGCTTTTGCAACAATCTCAGTGTTCTGTTGGACATCAGCCATGGCCTCAAAAAGCACCCATGCCCATTTATCACTGCTTGTGTGCTCTGAAATGTATGGGATGCCCATTCTCTGATATCGAGAAGCTTCTATCCAGGTTTTGCCACCATCTACAGACACATCTACTCTCTCAATGCCACGGCCACCTCCTGATGCCGCATACCCAGTAATTTTTACCTGTACAATGCATGTTTTAAAATGATTAAAAATGTGATAAACCATTAAGGGGTAAAGCCCCACGATGTCAGCTATTGTGGCGGCATCTCCATGGTCGAGCTTTAGAATATGATAAAAAAATAAAGAGGGAGGAATCATATCTTAACAAAAATTCACATCATTTGACAAGGTCGGAGGAAGGGAGTGCAATGCCTTAAATGGTGGAAATGAACCACATAATCATTGTGGTCACTTCATGGTGAGACAGAACAACATTCAAATCAGAACATATTTTTAATGATTGAGTGCTAGTGAACTGATTAAATTGTGGCAACACTGCGATGATGGAGATGAACGTGCATGCCATAACCCAAGTAAAGGGAAAACATATTAAAGAGAAAGAAAAATGAAATTAGCGTATGAACTAACCTTTCCAGGCTTTATCGCATTCACATCCTCTAGAGAACATATTGCACACTGCAAATCAGCAAGTCATAAGTTAGTAAAATAGGAATACATAGGAAAACTGTAAGACAAACTGAGTATGAAATGTTGCACCTATGATATTCTAAAGGGTTACGACAATTTGTACATACAAAATATAGCACAATAAGCGCCTACTCCAAGTACTCTAGCAGGAGTAGCAAATGTCCATACCTGGACGGGAAAATCCATTTGTGGCCTTCTGGTAGACCAATCAATGTTATCCCAGTTCACCGAGGGAGGAAACATTTTGTAATCTTTTTGCATAAAGAAACCCTACAAGATTGTGATGCATTCGAATCATATAAAACTGTGTGAAGGGAAGAAAGAAAAAATTAATGATCGATAAGAATTAATTGAAGAATCTATTTCTAACCTGACACTCCTCAGCAATCACATTAATAGAGTCAAGCCATTTAACCGATCGGGCACCAATGACACCGGGGACAACCACACGCAATGGATAGCCATGATCCCTGTTAAGAGTCTTTGACACGATCAAAGAATATGAACCCAACATGAATATATACGAACATCATGTGCCAAAACCTGAATAGCATAACGTTAGGAAAGACGAGCAAAACATCCACTTTGCTAAACTTACCTCTCCATTCATCTCATAAGCAAGTAAAACATCTGCTTCTGGGTTTGTGGCTTGAATGAGAGGGATTGAAGCCTTGTAGGGGCCTCCGTTTTCCTCCTACAATTTAAAGGCATTACTCCAGCAAACAGAATGAGCATACAAGAGAAAAGTCTCAGATGAAAAGTAAATAACCAAGTCCGCACCTTACACTTATCAACGCTTACAAATTCGACATGTTTTCCACCTGATTTTGTGGCACCTGTCAACTTGGGTATTCCGACAAGTTCAAGAACATCAGCTAGTTTTGCACCACCCCAGACAGCTGTAATAATTTAAAAGAGTTATACCAAAAGCATATACTTTAGCTTGGTTATCTCTGACACTGTATCACAGAAAAATATATGAGTTGTTAACGCTGAAGTTTATGATACTTCATACTCGACGAGAGAGATTAAAGCTGAAATTTATACGCACAAAAAAGAGCAACAAACCATTTCCTATAGCAGAAACATCCCAACCTACTCCCTTGACGGTCCGGGTTTTGCTCATAGCTGTCCTTCTATTACCTGCACACTGTGTAACCCATGTATACACCAATCAAACCCCATCACACCATCACATTCGATTCGAATAACAGCGTAATTGCTCCAAACCCAAATGCACAAGCATAGCATAATAGCACAACGTACCTGTAACGTGGCAGTCACAAGATACTTGGGAAGCGCCCTGCAAAATTCAATTTCTTTGTAACAAGCAAATACTGATAGGAAAACACGTGTATGGGATTATATGTCTCATTCCAAAGTGCCAAGAACTCACCTGATATCTTTCATAAAGAGCTGTTTGGGATTTTCTATTAATCCGGTGAAGGAAACTGAGTAACTGCTTGGCAAACAGGTTGCAGAATGAGTTAGAATCACTGTCCTAAAAATTTCGGCCTAGGCCCTAAGCGGCTGGCCACTATCCCGATTTGAGGGTTCGTTTGGTGGCTAGGATTGGATTGAATATGATAACTCCTCCTAAAGTGAATGAAGAAACTTAACCCTTCTAATCCTAACACGGGATTGGAAGGGATAAGTTTCCTAGGTGAGTAATCCATTTCTTCCTTCAACACAGTTAAGTACAGTACGTTATCCAATCCAATCCACCAAACAAGGTCGAAAGATATGAGATTGTGAGGGACCTGTGGATGTCGTCGATGACGGGAATAGGACCGTGATTTCGCTTGTAGAAGAAGTCGACGGGAGTGACGTACGACGAAGCCAGAGCGGAACGCGGCGGCTCCGCATTGAAAGGTTCCTGCAACTCATTTTTCCATTGATTTTTTGAGTTTTCCGATCAATTAATTTTCGTAAAAAAATCAAGGAAATGAAATTAAACTGGCCTTGGAATTGATTTGGAGGCTGGGATGTCGAGGTGGCTCCAGCGAGTAATCCGACGGCCCTCGAACGCCCGGCATTCTTCTTCTTCTTCAAACTTTTGCTTACAGAGGAGAGGGAGACGGACACAGAATATGATTCTACTGATTTGGCCAAAGATGGCAACCTCCGCAGCTTCTTGGGACCGGTGACGTTGTTGTCGAGGGAATAAGATTCTCTGCTTTTCTATTCACATCCCTTTTTATCCCTTCCTCTCGCATGTATTAACGTAATTAAACCATAACCGTCCAATTAGAAGAATATTAAATAAGAAAGAAATTAAGAGAGCAGAGAACTCTCCTGTGCTGTCGAGAGAGAGTGAGAGAGAGAGCACTTTGTTTGGACTTGGTGGCGTTTGCTGTGTTTGGCCCGGGGGTCCAAAATTGGACGGGTAAAACAAGGTACAAAACCGGTTTTGTACTTATTTATTTGACGCGCGACCCGCCTCTAAAACCGTTGGCGCCTTTTGTTTCCCAAAAGCAATCTTTTTTTTTATTGGTAAATCTAAAACTACAGAGTTCCGATAGTGAACTAAAAAAATTAAGAAGATTATTATTATACCCTTTCAATCATAATTAAAAAAAAAAAAAAAAAAAAAAGGGATCATTAAAGTAATTTAACACAAATAAGTTTTTGCTGTTATTTTTTTTCTTCTAAACTTCACAGCCATATCACCCAATCAATACCGTAAACTCACTTTCTCTCACAAATTTGCACCCCATGTCTACTTTTCTTTCCACTTTTTCAAACTTCTTCGATCCACTAATTTGTATTCCATAATTTGACATTAATTAAGTTTTATTCTTTACTTTAAATCACACATAGTGTGTGTATGCATCTGGCGTTAATGAAGAGAAGGAATTAATTTGATTAAAAGGGGTGATCCTACCATTTTTTTATGTGTCGGAAATATTCGGAATATCCTGAATTAATTTTAGGAAACACATGATGCGACAATAATGACTCAAGTTTTGGATTATAATGAATATTCCAAAAATTCTCAAAATCAATTTTAGGAAGCCCATGTTTTCAAATCTATTTTGCGAATGTTTACAAGATTCATTATAAGCCAAAATTTAAGTCATTCCAGGCGTACCACATGTTTCCTAAAATTAAGTTAGGACATTTTGAAGATTTTCGACACATAAAGGAATATTTGGGGGCCCGCTAGTTGCTCATATTATTTTTCTTTCTATTTTTCAACTTTAAAAATCAATAAAAAATAGTTTCGGGACCTAATAAATGGTAATATCACATCCAAAGGTCTTGCAATATTTTCCTTAGCTAGCACGCAAAAAAATTCCTAAACTGAAAATTTTCAATTTTTTTCACAAAAACTATGAGTTATATATATATAACTCACAGTTTTTTGTGAAAAAACTGAAACTTTTAGTTTTCAAAAATATTTTGCATGGAAGCTTAGGAAAATGGTGCAAGATCTTTGGAGGTGATCCTACCATTTATTGGGTCTTGAAACTATTTTTATTGATTTTTAAAATAGAAAAATAACATAAACTAATAGTGGACCCCTAAATATTTTTTTATGCGTAGAAATTTGTTGGAATGTCCTGAATTAATTTTAGGAACATGTGGTGCAACGAGAATTGTGACATCTCGTCCCGAGATTATAAAAAACGTACATGTGAATTGACCATTTTACCCCTAGTTCGTTACATTTACGTTTGGTGTTGTTTTGTGTGGTGTGGCATGTGTTGGACCACACACACACACACTCACACACACTGTCTCTCACTCTCCCGTGTTTCCCTCTCCCTTTGTCTCTTCTCTGTCTCTTCTATCTCTCTCCCGTGCTCCCATTTCTTCTTCTTCCTTCTGTAAACGTACGGACAACACACCACTCACCCAAACCTTAGTGGATCGAGGAAACCAAGGGCATTTTTGAACTCGTGAAGCTCGTGCGAGTGCAACCATACCATTTTCAGGTGAGAAATCTTTCGTTTTCACATCTATTCGAGGTGGTCCGATTTGAGTACTATTCATGCAAACTTAATCTAGCATTTTTTTGGACTTTTGAAGCTCATAGGTGTCTTAGTGAGGTCCCAAGGAGCCTCGGAGTGCTTTGTTGGACAAATTTGGACGTCGGGAAAGCTTGGTTCAAAGTTTGGCCGGAGCTTTCGAGGCTTTTTCCGGCGAATCCACGCCGAGTTAGGGGTCAAGGCGGTATGGATGTGTTCGTCTCGTCAATACCTTCATTTTGATATAAAGTACGTCGAAAATGGTTAAGAAATGAAGAAGTTATGACACTTTGAAGTTTACCCAGAAATTCCGGCAAAACACCCACCTCCGGCGAAACCAGTCCGGCGACGCGAGGAAGAAGACGCGCGCGTGGGCAGCGCGTATACAGGGCGCGTGAGAGCTCCAAATTGAGTTCTAAAAATTGTCACGTGTTCGTGACGTCGTGTAGATCACCGTAGTATATTCACACACCCAAATTGAGCAACGTATGAGAAAGTTATTGACGAATGTTTGTGTATGTGCGTTTAAATGATGATTTTATAATTATTTTTTTATAGGTGAAACTTGTACGAACGACGAATGTAACCAAACTAGGCGTGAGGGTTACGAACCGGCTACTTATCAGTGAGTGGGCAGTTATTTTTTAGTATATATATACGTATGCTTGACGTATTTCCTTGAAAACGTATTTTAAAAGAAATACGAATTAAATATCCTGTCATATATGCATCATATTTTAATATGTGCATTACCATAATTATGCATACTGTTGCATGGTGCTGAGGAGGCCCATGTAAGCTACATTTGACATACATTTGATATACATTTGATATACGTATGAAATACGTTTGGAATACGATTGAAATACTATGATGAATTATGCGATTGTGACATGATCGAGATATGTTTGTGATATGATTGAGATATAATTGAGATACGATTGAGATATTATGCTGATAACGATCATGAGATATGATTGAGATATGAAGAATGATATGATAGAGATGTGATTGAGAGCTCATAACCTGCACCCCCGGTGTTAGTGCTCCCGTCCTGAGCAGGGCACAGTCCTTCACGTGATGTTCACCTCCCGCACCTCATGCTCAGCTTGGATCCAAGGTGCACAGGCCTGTCGTACAGACCACATTAGGTGGTTCCGACTCGTAGGTGACCCGCGATTATTCGCACAGCCTTCACGTGATCGTAGCACTAAAGCGTATATATACGTTACACCCAGGCCTGTCGTACAGACCACTTTAGGTGGTTCCGACTCGTGGGCAGGTTCAGTTGTTCAGTTATTAAGTTGTGATTTGAGCTCTATATGCAGCCGTACAGGTCACGTTAGGTGACTCCGGCTGTCAGATGTTATGTTGTTGATGTGATGAGATGATTATGAGTTATATATGCAGTCGAGGGCTGAGTTGATTAGAATGAAAGAGTATGAGCTATGTTTATAGTCGAATGTTGAATTGATTATATGTTATTCCATCATATTCACATAGAGATGATGAGCATTCTGTTATGATACTTGGCATGACATACATTCATATTGTCTAGCATAATTTGAGATATATTACGTATATGAGTATATGTTTATTTTCTGGGAAACTATACTTGTTTTACGGCAAGGGGTTAGTATATTCAAAGAGAAAAGAAGGTTCTGAATAAGTTTGTTTTGCTGACCCACTCAACTTTGTTTTGCGCCCCTCCAGGTTTAAGATATCAGAGCTTGGTGGCTACGAGGAATCCAACGGTGTTCTGACAGAATGGACAAAAATTAGGACTCACCTTTGGGTGTTTAATCTTAGAAATTGTATCTTTAAAGCTTCTGTACTGTGTAAATGGTTACGTCACTCTCACGTGACGGCCAGCATGCCCTCCTTCGGGACGGGGTGTGTCAAGAATGACTCGAATTTTGGCTTATAGTGAATCTAGTAAAAATTCTTAAAATAAATTTGAAAACGTAAGTTATAACTCACAATTTTTTGTGAAAAAAAAAGTTTTGGAAAATATTTTGCATGGAAGCTAAGACCTTTGTATGTGAAGAAAAAAAAATGATAGTTTTTATGAAGAAAAACAAAATGATATTTGCATAGAAGCTAAGACCTTTGCATGGAGTTATAAATCATAGTTTTTATGAAGAAAAAAAAATGAAATCTGTAGTTTTAGGAAATATTTTTCGCGGGAGCTTAGGAAAATATTACAAGACCTTTGGATGTGATCCTATTATTTATTAGATCGCGAAGCTTTTTTGTGACATCCCACATCGCCCAGGGGGTGATCCTTAAATGTATATTCCAATCCCTACCTAGCACGAGACCTTTTGGGAACTCACGAGCAACTTCCCAGTGGGTTACCCATCATGGGATTGCTCTAGCCCCCTTCTCGCTTAACTTCGGAGTTCCTACGGAACCTGAAGCCAGTGAGCTCCCAAAAGGTCTCGTGCTAGGTAGGGATTGGAATATACATTTAAGGATCACCCCCTGGGCGATGTGGGATGTCACAATCCACCCCCCTTAGGGGCCCGACGTCCTCGTCGGCACACACGCGACCAGGGTTAGGCTCTGATACCAATTTTATCGGATGTCCCCGGCCCGGGATGGATCACTTCCCGGGCCCGCTCCACCACCGTAGCACGATATTGTCCGTTTTGAGCTTACCATTCCCTAACGGTTTTGTTTTTGGGAACTCACGAGCAACTTCCCAGTGGGTTACCCATCATGGGATTGCTCTAGCCCCCTTCTCGCTTAACTTCGGAGTTCCTACGGAACCTGAAGCCAGTGAGCTCCCAAAAGGTCTCGTGCTAGGTAGGGATTGGAATATACATTTAAGGATCACCCCCTGGGCGATGTGGGATGTCACAATCCACCCCCTTAGGGGCTCGACGTCCTCGTCGGCACACACGCGACCAGGGTTAGGCTCTGATACCAATTTGTCACATCCCGGCTCGGGACGGATCACTTCCCGGGCCCACTCCACCACCGTAGCACGATATTTTCCGCTTTGGGCTTACCATTCCCTCACGATTTTGTTTTTGGGAGCTCACTGGCTTCAGGTTCCGTAGAAACTCCGAAGTTAAGCGAGAAGGGGGCTAGAGCAATCCCATGATGGGTGACCCACTGGGAAGTTGCTCGTGAGTTCCCAAAAGGCCTCGTGCTAGGTAAGGATTGGAATATACATTTAAGGATCACCCCCTGGGCGATGTGGGATGTCACAATCCACCCCCCTTAGGGGCCCGACGTCCTCGTCGGCACACACGCGACCAGGGTTAGGCTCTGATACCAATTTGTCACATGCACCGGATCCCATCAGAACTCCGAAGTTAAGATTGTGACATCCCACATCGCCCAGGGGGTGATCCTTAAATGTATATTTCAATCCCTACCTAGCACGAGGCCTTTTGGGAACTCACTGGCTTCAGGTTCCGTAGGAACTCCGAAGTTAAGCGAGAAGGGGGCTAGAGCAATCCCATGATGGGTGACCCACTGGGAAGTTGCTCGTGAGTTCCCAAAAGGCCTCGTGCTAGGTAGGGATTGGAATATACATTTAAGGATCACCCCCTGGGCGATGTGGGATGTCACATTTTTTTAATTGATTTTTAAAGTTAAAAAATACATAAAATATTGTAAACTAATAGTGGGCACGTAACTATTTTTTATATGTAAACAATTTTTTGAATGTCCTAAATTAATTTAGGAAACGCGTGGTGCGACGACAATGACTTGAATTATGGCTTATAATTAATCTTGTAAAAATTGCAAAAATCAATTTGAAAACATGGGTTACTCACAATTTTTGTGAAAAAAATTGAAATTTTTAGTTTTAAGAAATATTTTGCGTGGGAGCTTAGGAAAGTGTCACAAAACCTTTGGATTTGGATGTGATCCTACAATTTATTAGGTCCGAAACCATTTTAAATTTGAAAAATAGAAAAAAAATCATATAAACTACAACTGGGTCCCCAATTTTTTTATTTTTAATATGCTGAAAATACTCGGAAAGTCCCAAAATTAATTTTAGTAAACATATGGTGCGACATGAATGACTCAAGTTTAGGTTTATTATTAATCTTGCAAAAATTCTATAAATCGATTAGAAAACTTGGGTTATAACTCACAGTTTTCCTGAAAAGAATTTATATTTTTAGTTTTAAGAAATATTTTTTGCAAGAGCTTAGGAAAATGTCGCAAGAACGTTTAGAAGTAATCCTATCATTTATTAGGTCCCAAAACTATTTTTTATTGAGTTTTAAAGTTGAAAAAAAAAATAATAATATAAACTAATAATGAGACCCCAAATATTTTTTTAGGAAAACTAATAAAAGAGACTTAAATACTTTGAGTTTTAACGAAAATAACAAAATAAAGGGTAAAGTGAATAGTACCAGAATTGACTTTTTAGTGTAAAAATGTGATTTTTCGTTAAAGTGAACAATATCTGAAGCTTTTTGTTAAAGTTCCCTATTTTTTTTAAGTGTAAAAAATCTTCGGAATATCCCAAATTAATTTTAAGAAATATGTGGTGCGATGAGAATGACTTGAAATTTTAACTTATAACTTATAATTAATCTTGCAAAAATTCCCAAAACCGATCCAAGTTCAATTTTAATGCCAAAACGCTTTGAAGAAACAACCTTAGGCATGGAAATGTGTATGATTTCAAGTTTTCAGCATCCAACTGCTTATTAGCTATCGAAATACAAGTCGATCAATGTCGATTATTTAGTCGGTATTATTATTCATAGTATTAAACGGCATAAGTTCATCATTCATCTTCCATGTTAAAGTTAAGCCCCAAGCTTCCGAGACGTTGGCTGTTGTTGAATAGGTGCCTCCTTGTCGCACAGAACAGGAGTCGGAGGTGTTCCCGTCAGAGGAATTCTGCCATCCAGAGCCGATGCTGAACGCAGTGGCGGCCTAGGAGGGACGACATGCGATGGTTGATGAGCTGAAGCACAATCAAGAGGAATGAGGGCGTTCAGAAGGAGAAGGAAAACTAGAGCAGAGTAGAATGCTGGAAAGTGGAAAATGGTGGAAGCCATGCTTGCTAAGGAAACTAACGGGAAACTTGTGTGTGTGTTTTAGTTAACTGAAAGGGCAAGGTATTTATAGGGAAGAAGCTAACTTCATGCGAATCATGCCCCCGAAATTTCGGCTTGAAACAGTGCTAGCAACAACAAACTTTTCGAACTCTCACACTTTTCTTGTTTTCCCCCTTCTATGCTTCAACACAAAAGTTTCAGTACATAAAAATGTTAGGAGCACATCTCGTAACGGTCAAAACTGCAGCAGGTTCGACAGAGTGTGCTGAAGAGGCATGTCAAGTAATTCTACAAGTAAAAATTTGTGATACAAATACACGATGTATATACAGTTTATTTAACCGAAACAAGAAGAATCAGCGAGCCTGACTCTGTCCAGTAATTACCAAATAAAAAGTTTCTGATTTATAAACAACCTAACTGTATGACTTGAGAACCTTTATGTATTTGACTTTTGCACAAGATGGAAAGGCGAAAGTACTCAGCTTACAAGTTACTACTCGTGCATCTTCAGTCTGTAGAATTTAGCTGCAGCAAGACTTTTAAAGCAGATGAAGTCTTAGCATATCCTCCTCTAACTCCCAAGTTCTTTGCCATGAGACGCACACGCAGGGCTACATAAATGAAACGTAAAGGAGAAACTTAACATATATAACAAAGAAGTCTAACAAAACGAAAGTAGAACCCAATGTGCATGCCAAAGTTGATTGGACGTATCCTAAATTCCAAAATTCTCCGCGAGACTATATATTCGAAAGACAAGTACAGTGGAAATGAAACAGAGAAAAGAGGCGACACCTTTTCACAGTACCATGGATTTTGACTCTATCTTTCCAGGTGTTGTTAACCCTTTCTTTGAGCCAGAGATCCGTGTTGCCTGGCTCAGAAGAGTTTTGTAATCTTGACTTCTTGACCATTCATCAATTTCACGAGCACGTAGAACTGGCAGAGGATGTGAAAGTTGCCTCGTTTGAGCATTTCTGGACAGCACGAGAGCATGAGTTAAAACAGGCAAATCTAACATGTACCTAACCTAACAAAGGGTGATAAACCTATGCTGTCACTTACCTTATATACCACCCCACAGGGTTTGAAGAAGCTTTGTCGTAGGAGCGAGCTTGTTCCAAAAATGCATCCACATTTAGTTGATCAGCCAGAGATGGGCAGCCCCCAGCTAATTTCATTAGAACAGAGACGACCACCTCTTGTGGGCACATCAAAATGGATATCAGGTAATCAGGATAACCAATATGAAACACAAGTTTTTTCAAAAAAAAGTAGCTTCTGGAGGTTGTATACCTTTGGGTCTTGTGCAACAAGAAGAGCTGCACGATCACAAGTTAGCTCTGCTGCTCGAAGCCAACGAAATAACTGTTCTTCCAACCTCTGAGCAATCATCCCACCTAGCCCTATGAATAACACAAATATTCAAACGCATCAAACACAATGAAACATAACACAAGTAACCAAAAAAGGTCAACCAATGATATTAAGTATCAAACCAGGTATTGTATAAGCTCCGAGGGTAAGAATATTTGCAAACGTAAGCCACACACCATGGTCACATTTCAGATGGCCCAACTCATGAGCCAAAACAGCCTAATTTCAAGTCAAACAACAGAAGTTAACTGAGAACCGAGAGATGATAAGGGTAACACTTTAAAACAAAAGGAAAACAATTAAAATCCAAGAGATAACTTGTCACCTGCAGCTCTTCTCGTGTCAAAAGCTCCACGAGACTAGTATGAACAACAACAAACGGCTTTTTACCACTTATTGCTAAAGTATACGCATTTGGTACAGGACTTTGACGAACATATAAATCAGGAGCATCTATGCTGAGAATCTCCGCAGCCTCCACCATCAATTGATGTAGGCCAGAAAGCTGATAAAATAAAAGGCAACACATAAGCTGACGACATTAACTTTAATGCAGAACCTGGACTTACAAAAGAAGAACAAGTTTTCCGCTTATATTTTCCGCAACTGGACAACCTGATCTTTCGAAACAAGAAGGGACGTTCCGATGTTCTCAAGAAGCATGACTTGCTCTGCAACAGATCCTGCAATGCTCATAAAATAATATATGCACAAATTAGTAAACAAACACCATTTTACATAAGTTTAATCCTACCCAAATTGGATGAATATTACCTAGCAGAATCTTTCCAAACTCATTCAATCCCGGAATCGCTCTCAAAATCAGCGTGTTCTGCAGAACAAGTTGATAAATTTACACTCGGATGCTAAAAGAGTGTTTTATTTTTAATCTGAAGAGACAAATGCAAGTATACAACTGAACATACAATGTAAATGCATGTTTTTGTACAACTTCTGAAAGAGTGTTTTTACACAATCAAAAGCACTTCTGACTACATTTGGATGAAAACTTAAAAGGGCTTTAGTTCGTAGAAGTACTTTCGAGAAAAGTACGTCGAATACAATACCGTCTGGAGATACACTTGCAATGTTATGCTTCTCCAAAAAGAACTCCCAATTACTTTTCCAGAAAGCACTTAAATTTTGAATGAAATTTCTACATGTTTATAGTAAAATCACTTTCCAGTAAACACTTAGTCGCACCTGTTTATCCAAAGGGTGCCGAAAATCATCGGCATCGAGGTTGCTAAACACAACGGAGGCAGCTCTGCACACAGGAACTCGAATTCCAACTCTCCGGTACTTCTTGACGGCGGCGAATTCGACGGTGGGCGAACCGAACCGCAAATGATCCGAAGCCACGGAGCTAAAACTAAGAGAACTAAGGTTCTGTGTCAGGCAGAGAGAAGAGATCAAGGGCGCGGCAGGGGAAGCCATGGAAGCGCAGAGACGGAGCCTCAGGAGAGCAACGGCGGAGGAGAATATTAAAATCTAAACTCCATGTTTGCTGATTAGGGAGGTGTAATTGGAGGGATTGGGCATGCGTTCTCCAGACCTCCACCGTTTGTACGATTGTGTCCACAGCCGTTCTAATGGTGGTCCTTAGGCGCCATTTCGCTTTCGTTGACCGGCGTTCGTGATTTTTTTTTATCCCGGGTAGGGGCAAAGACGGTAATCAACAAAAAAAGGGTAGAATACCCGGCCCAAAATTATTCAATAAAAAAGGGCCCAAGGGCCCAATATTAAACCTGCATCACCGTTTGACTGTAGGAGACGAAATCGTTAATTTGCAGTTTAACCAGTCTGGGAAGTTCGTTTGTTCACCATCATCGATAAACCTGATCAATCAATCAAATCTACTTTCCTCCTTCAAGTCGCAGAGTGTTCGACGGTCGAGATTTACTTGGTCTCCGATTCCTACAACCATGTCAGTCCCCTACCCTGAGCTCAGCTAGCTAGGGCTTTTCTAACTTTCGTGGAAAAAACTTTCCCGGGAAAAAAAATTAATGAATTAAAATTTTAGCCAGCTCATTTGGGTTTTATCCGATTTTATTATTTGTGGGTTTTTTTTTTAATTTGTATTTTGCAAATTTTGTGTGAAAAAGAACGGATTTTTAGTATAATTTTTCTGCATATTTTGTTGGAAAATTAAGGAGGAAATCTGTGAATCGTCCGCCGACGCCGGATGTTGCAGAAAATCAAGAAAAAGAGCCCACTCTTCAAGAGCTTATCAGCATCGAGGTGTGGTGTTTTATTTTAATTTAATTAATTGTTATAGTTATTTATTTATTTTTGGAACTGGGGTTGATTTTACTGAGCTGAGTTAGATTATTCCGGTTTCTGGTTCGAATTTACCGCCTGGTTTTTACAGTTGATTGAGAGCGGTGAAAAGGAGAGGTTAATGGAGCTTCTGAGGGAAAGGCTGATAGAGTGCGGGTGGAAGGATGAAATGAAAGCACTTTGCAGGTATTTCTGTGACCCATTCATCAATTACTGTATGGAATTTCAGTAAAAAGCAATGTCTCGTTATTCGATTAGTAATTTCGAGGTTGATGTGGGTTAGGCGAGTTGACCTGGATAGTGTTCCCGCCCTCTTGCACCCAAGTTCGAATCACCCTCCCCTTCAACCAGAGTAGTTTAGAATGTATATCGTCTTGTCATATGAACCTGAAGGTTCGGGACAATTGGAAATCTTTTAAAATGCGCCCTCACTGGATTTGTGATGCATCAGAAGTATGGCATTTGTTAGAAATTCAACAAACCCAGTTACAATGTTGATCAATTTAAGAAACACTCAGTAAATTTACCTAGGCTCCGTTGCCATATACTCGGACAAGATTGTTTTGAGGTCATTGATTTTGGCTGATCTCCACACTCTCCTCTTGGAGGTTGCGGCGTGGTCCTAAGGGCTCGATGGTTGTGTAAGCTGAATCTTGTCTTTGGGATTACAGCAACCTCGATTATGCAATTGTATGCAAAAGCCAACTGTTCTAGCCTTGATGTTTGCAAATGGAATTGGATGCTAAGCTAGCTTCAGTCATGAACTATTTGATAACCCGTACATCAAATCATCCATTACTTTCTATGTTGCAAAATCGTTCCTGTATATTTACCATAATGTTTTTCATGCACTCAACCAAGTATTCACATATCAAGGTTGCTAATTGAGCATCTTTTAATATCTTTTTATCGTTAGGGCGTTTATAAAGAAAAAGGGGAGGAACAATGTTACAGTTGATGATCTTGTACATGTAATGACCCCAAAGGGCAGAGGTAACTCTTTCTTTCTTTCTTCTTATTCTTCTGATTGTCTGAGACTCACAATGGTTTTCATAAAAGGCCTTGTTTGTCTGCATAATTTGCTAAAAATATCATCTTCGTGGAAAACTTCCACATCTTATTTTACCAATTCTCCTATGGCGTACTGTGTTTGGTATGCGTAATGCAAAGGTAGTATTGAGAGTATAATAGATGATGGTGTCTTCATGGGAGTGGGTAGCATGATGGATGGTGTGGGAGGAGTTGGACGTCTCTGTAAAAATGGGCTGGTGGTGTTCATGAGGGAGTATGGATTGTCTAGATGATGGTGTTTTTGAGCATTTGTAATGAAGTCGGGTGGGTGGTGCGGGTCAGAGTGGTAGTCTCGTATTCTGTAGAACAGGTGGGTTAGGAAGCTACAAGCCCGCAGTTGTGGGTTTTGTCAGAGCCAGGGAAGGTGGTCTTCTGGACCTTGTGGTCATGGTGTGGCTGTTTTCTTGTGATGCTGATCATTAGGGTCATTAAAACCCCTTCACTGTAGCTCGAGCGAGGTTTCTGTTTTGGCATTACTAATACTACACTTATCCTCTGTAGTAAAAATTAATCGGTTCCTTCATAATGTTATCCTCTCTAAGTGAGACTGAGCTTCATTTGGGAAAATGAAATGAAACTGACCGTACGTAAATTGACAATCAAGGAAAGTAGTCTTAGAATTAAAAGAGATTCAAGTTACCTGGATCTCGTTCGACCTTGACATAGTTTCATCCAATTTCATGTGAACCAGATGTTAATCCCCCGTTTGCCAATTAGTACTCACTTCTTTTCTATCTTCGAATCAACTGATCTCACTTTTTAAATTTGCCATTTATTTCTTTTTCCATTGTGTTGCTCTAACAATTGTAAGTTTGTCTCGGCTCTTTTCCACACAGCCTCCGTCCCCGATTCCGTGAAGGCGGAGCTTTTGCAAAGAATTCGTACATTTCTTGTGTCAGCAGCTCGTTGATGCACCGTGTGGTTCCTGATTGTGACAAATCTAGGGATATGATGATGATGATGGTGGTGGTGATGAAGAAGCTTTTTCTGAATGAAACTCACTAGTGAATAGCTTGGAGGGCGGCGGGAGGCAACTCTTTTTTTTTTTTTTTTTTCTCGGAGAATTGTATAATTAATTGATGTTATGGAAAGCAACTTAAACTAACATTCATATTTTCTATCGAGTTTCTACATTTGTCAAGTTTATCATGTAAAAGCCATCCATGGAGATGCCTCAAACTTCTAATTGTTTGATGAATTGAAACAAGACACAAATGTGACTTTGTAGTACTGTTTTCTTCGTCCCTAAGGCTCCCGACTAATCGTTCGAGGCCGAGGCCGAGGACGCGGTGCCCGTGGTGGAAACTCAAATAGCATAATAAACACATAAACTCTAAATTGAGTGTTCAGAAATGAAATTTGGGTGTACAAAAAACCTCTTTACATACTTTCACAAGAATATTTTTGACCGTCATATAGTGATTGTATTAGATAAATGTAATAAATACCGTAGTCAACTCCTTAATTAATGGTGGATGTTAGAATAAGAAAGAATGAAGATTCGGTATCTCAAATAGATTTTTTTGGTGATTAATCAATGATTAATGTATCAGTAAAGAAAGTAAAACCAAAAAATCAATCGGTAAGATTTTGTTACCTTTTTTGTGATCAAAGGAAATCTCAATCTCTTATATAAACAACCATGACCTAAAGAACCCTAAAACTTCGTTTTTCTGCATTGGTTCTAAAAATTACACTAACATGGGTCGAAGCAAATCAAAGTTACCTTTGGAGTTAATTCCGAACGAACGTTCGCGTAAGGTTACTTTTCGAAAGAGAAGGAACGGATTATTGAAGAAGGCAGTTGAATTACACACACTTTGTGATGTGAAGGTGTGTACAATCGTTTACGAGAGGAAATCCAAGGGCAAAGTGAGCAGATTAGCAACGTTCCCTGAGGAATTTAAAGATGTCAAGGAAATAATTGATAAGTACAAATCAAATTCATCAAAGGTAAAGAAGGTCCAAAGTTTGGGTGACTTCTACGCCACGCAAACGGTTCAAGTGAAGGAGGAGTTTGGGAAGCTACGCAGCAAGAGCTGTGAAGAGAAGTATCCTGCATGGGAAGATCGTCTCGATGCGTTTTCAGTAGAACAAATGCTCGACCTTTTGACAAATTTGGAGAACAAAATTGTAGATGCTCATAAGATGCATGGCATGATGAAGGAATCAAAGCAAATTGTTGTGCAAGAGACAATACCACCAAAGGTGAGCGCCTTTAATTACCAAATCTTTGTCGAATTTTTGTTTTGTAGTTTTTAGGGCCTCCTTTGGCATCTAGGATTATAATTGATCAGATAACTAACTAAATTTGATGTATGTTGAAGGAAGAAATTGTCGTTAACATTCAAATTTTGTTGAAGGTATATAATTAAGATGGATTAGCCATGAAAAAAAATTTTCAGTCATAACAATTTCGTGAAGATTGGAAGGGTTTTGGAAGTCGGCATCTGTTTTTTCATTTAGAATACACGACTTTAGCGAGTTATCAAATCCAATCCAATATAATCGTTAAGACCAAGGTCTAAGCGTTATTAATTAATCAAAGCTGGCAAAACTCGAAATTAACAATAATCTACTTTTTAAAATAATGTGCAGGCCACGTTTGAAAGCAACCAAGAGTATTCTCAGATGCAATCTGCAAGCACATTCTGGGCTAATAACAACATTCAGTACACTTGTTCTTCAGCTACTACTTCCAACTCCAACATCAAAACATCCACGTGTGATATTCCTGCGCCATATGGAAATATGGATGGGAACTCAACCTTCTATAATCCCATGCAGCAGCAGCAGCAGCCATGCATGTACGACTCAATATTTTCAAGTGCTGCATCTCAGCAACAAGAAGAAGCAGTTGTTCCAAGTGTTGAAAACCCTAACCCTATTGGCATTGTTCCGTTGAGCGTTTCGTACGATCAGCCAATGCTTTCGCTAACCATGCAGCCGAGTTATCTGGAGTATCCGATTTCAGCAAGTGCTTTTGGTTTGTCATCCAAATACGAACAACAGTTTGGTGCATTTCAATCACAGCACATGTTTTACGACAACGTATTCTTCGACAACATGGCGCATTTCGAATAAAACAGCATTTGGAAGGCTCGGGATACTCGATCGATGCATGTTTGAGGGTTTTAAAAGTAGATTAAATATTTAAACACTACTAAATATAGGCTGGATTTGGTGTTCTGGTTATCTCTTATATATGCAAGTGGTTTAATGGATACTAAAATTATGGGAAGTATATATCTTGTTAATATATTTTGCATCTTATATATGTTGTGCATGTAGAAGGCTAACTTGGTAGCAGTTTTTTAACAAGCTTTTTGACATAGGTGCCTCGTTTTTCAATTTCGTTGAAGAGAATGTAGGAGATTCTAATCACTCTGTCTTTTAATTCCTTGTTAGTGAACGAAACAAAATTAGGATGACATCTAGCAGAGTAGTACAAAAGTTAGTATATACATGATTAACGGACGTTTGATTAGGGTTTAGGGATTAGGGTTTAGGGTTTAGGGTTCAGGCAACGCTACCGTTACAGTTATTGCATGCATCCGCTTCGCAAACGATTGAGAATTGAAAGAAATCACAAGGGCAAGCAAGCATTGAGCTAGAAGAAGCTACATTAGTAAACAACATGGTAGATGCTCTTTATTTTTACCAAAAACCAACACTAGGAACAAGAGACGGGCATCCCCAACTCAAGTTTATGGGTACAAATTTGAGGCACACCATCAACTAAGGACTTGACCTTAAGGATGTTTTATCATTACATTACACAGCGACAGCGCAGTCGGTTCTCTTTTACATCTTCCGACTGCTTTTCATCGTTATCAAAGCTATCAAGTGTTGTACAACTTAAAACAAGCAACTTCACGAGACGAGATCACTTATTCAGCAGCGCTCACTCACGAGAACACTATATAACTCCAGACGATAAAGGTAAAAAAGAAAAAAAACCCACCAGACTTAACCCCCCAAGCTTGCGCTCCATGGAAAATCTGTTGAAAGCACACAGCCGACATGCACCACAAAAACCTACTACATCGACATATTGCTGCCAACATATATAGCTTAAGCTGCAGAGCCCGCTTGTTCGCATAGGTCCAATAGCTCCAGGGTCTGCAAAATCATTAAACATCAAATGAGTTTATACGAGGTAATTACAATTAAACCAAAAAAAGCAATGCAGACAATGACTTAGCCGTCATACCTCAGGAACTGACAGCTCAAGACGGAACTTGGGACCATCATAGTGGTGCAAAACTGGCCTGAAGGCATCTTCTTCCAAAGCCTTGCAGATTTTTCTAACACAGATCCTTACCTAGTAATCAATTATAACAAAGGGAGACGGTGTCCATCAATAAATTGGATAAGTGCAAAAAATCGAAAGAAACAGAACTTTCCAATTCATCATTTCAAATTTACCTGAGCAGGAAACCTAGATTCGCCTTTACACTTCTTGTCTTCCCAAGCAGTTGGATCAATGTTTGAACCACCAAAGCTTGCTGCCTGCACAAAACCAATTGAAAAAGGAGGAACAATAAGCTAATAATATCACAGCAACCTTACTTGAATAAGCTAATATCATAGTTTAATCTGTATACTTTTTATACTGCAAAGAATATTGCAGACTAAAGTTTGACATAAGAATATTACTATATGGTAAGTTTGTGAACAAACCTCGAAAATGCCATGCAGCTGGTGTGTTGTATAATTGTAGAGAAACAGCGGCAGGCCTGGTGTTATTGCCCGAACAGAATCCCTATACCTTGGAGGTAAACCTACCATATACATAAAATGATTAATACAAAAGAGAGTTACTTGGGAGTGTCAAAGAAGGAATATAAAATATATAATTCAAAAGCATAATCTGCATTTATTGTTAACTCAGGAATTAAGTTGCATGGCTAGAGGAATACATACTAAAATCACAAATCATTTCGTCCAATATATCATAATCCTACTTATAACTTTTAAGAATTCAGATCCCTATGGAAATCCCTAATAAGCACTAGCATAAACTCAAGGACCCTTTACATGAACTAGCATCTCAGTAAAGATTGCAAATGCATCGTGCAGGGAATGCCAGCTAGATGTCAGTCATTTATACCTGGACCTTAAGTTGTAGACTGAAATTTAACTTATAAAAAAAGTTTAAAACACAAAAACAGATTCTTAAGTGAGCTAAGAATTAGTCAAACTTACCAAATAGTTGTCGCTTCAAATCTTCCTGCATCGTGTCATTGTTGCATACAAAGATGTAACCTCCAAGCACCTCATTTCTTGGGAGCGTCTCAGTTGCCGGCAAGGTCTTGAACCTTTTCTCAACTGTATTTGCAGATTCGTTGTTGTTATTGTTGCTGTTGTTGATTTCTTTGTTGCTGTACTTGTTTCCAGTCATGTTTCCCACAATGCTTGCACTGTTTTTCTGGTAAACTGCATTCATGTTATAAATACCATTCCTGAAGGAACTTTTGCTCACATTTTCATTTACTTTAGAATCCAAGCTCAGCATGTTAAAGTATTGGCCTTCAAATTTGTTATCTTCCTGGAACCCAAATTTATCCCTTGCCCTTTGTTCAGCTGGGCCCTTTGAAAGATCAAGGTTATTCATACGCTCGCCCTTTACCCTTGTCTGCTCAGCCAATTTTGAAGCAGCCATTAACCATTTGTGATCTTCTGCGACTTTTGACTGCCCTCGGAGCTCATCACCCAGTTGCCAAAAGCTGTTCAAGCTCTCCATCTTGCAAACTCTACTCAGATCGACAGATCCTGTAAAACAGTGTTCAAAGAAAACGAAATTAATAGATGAGTTAGAAAACTTAAAAATGGGGTTGAGACTAGGAAACCAGTTAAACTTAAAATGTTAAAACATATAGCAAATATGTATGATAAGGAAAAGCTTATCTAATAACAAAATTGCACAAAGGCAGTAATAACTATACAAATGCCAAAAGGAACTTTAGTTATCGAGCACCGATCGCAGATTCCACAAATTAAGCAAGAACAAAAGAGAACATCCACAATTGGATCGCAGGCATACCGAAACATGAAATCTATTACTTTTTTTTTTTTTTGAAAAGAAACAAGAATGCTGCATTCAATTAATGCACTTAAATTGAGAACCAAACCCTAAAAAGAAAGTAAAGAGGATAAGGGAATCAATAAAACAGCTAATCTATTCACAAGAGAGTTGCGGCACCCTCATATACATGAGCAAGAGAAACAAGCCTGAAAAACTTTGAGAAGTGGATGAAAATAAAGATATACACGATCAATTGGCATATAAGATATTAATAACCTTCGCATTGGAATCAGCATGCTATATTACCATTTATAAATGCAGACTGTTAATCAATAGAAAAATACAAATCTTTAAACAAATTTATTTCGGTGGTTGTTTAAACACAGGCACTCAATATTCAAAGTCCAACAAGATAATTTTGAGATATTGCTATCAATTTACCGAAAATAACCATATACAAATCTCTGAAGCTGAGTCTACATAACCACAGAATTGGGAAAGAGTGCACACGTTTAAATGAAAATAATTTTATGAAAGGACATTTATGCCTTTTGAAATTAGGAAAACAAAGACTTCTCAGTAACTAAGTTTAGAATTTACCCAAATTTTTGCAAGGATAGTTTTAAAAATGGAATGTTAAAATCACATAAAAAAGTTTGAAACTCTAAAATTCATTTCACAATTTGGCTTCCTAAAGTATTACCCAATTGGGTTTGCAGAAACACACATCCACTACAAAATCTGGCATGGGAAGCCATTTCTCAGCGTTTTCCAATTTTTTTTTTTTTTTTTTTATTTTTTTAAAGTTCTTCTCAAAATTTGAAGTATTTGAAAATAAACAGAAGGTTCAAAAAACGAAGCTTTCAAATTTTGCCTTACAGACTTCTCGCGATAGAAAATTAAACTAAAAGACCCAGAAACACTATTTTCCAGCCAACCAAACAAGCAGGGAACAACAATTGCAGCTACAAAGTCAACCAAAATACATAAATATAAATATGAATTAATTCCAAATCGTGAAAAAAAATAAGCTAATCAGTTAACAAAAACCTAAATCCATAAAATCAACATATAAACTGCAAAATCAAAGATCCAGAACGCGCATTTGATATTAAAACAAGAAAAAGAGCAGAGCAACAGAGATTAAAGAGAACGAGAAGCAATTAGTGAAATGTACCAAATAATTACCAAATAAACTGAGATTAAGCAAATAAAGCTTCAATTTTTAGGTTTAAAGAGGAAGTGGGGGGCTCGAGGGCTTTGATTTTGTGGAGTGAGAGTGAATTTTCGACTGGTTAGAAGAACCCTAGATTTGGGGATCAGAGGGGAAGGCTTTACCTTTTATCTGCCGTGCGATGTGAAACCGGAAGATGCGACAGAAGACAGCACAGCAGCTGGACTTTTAGTGTTGTATATATGCTGCACTTTACCGATAATGCCCTCAAGTGTTTGCTGAATTACATTTGTTGCCGATTGGGGTTTTGAATCTTTTTTGGTGGTCATGAGTCTCATGACACATGACTCATGAGTGTCACGATCCATGGGATGTATCGGTTACATGGAAAGGTTCACATGATTTTTCATACAATTCAAAGTTTATTTTAGGAGATTAACTAGTGACTTTGTTATGAACTTTTTTGAAGTTTGAAAAGACCTCACATAGACATTTTAGTCTCCTCATAAATATCATCGTGTTACTCACCAGCATAAGAAATTGAATAGCATGAAGAAAAAAATGTTTGAATTAATTACTTAAATTATCCCAAAACTTAAATTTATATATATATATATATATTTTTTATGATTAAGTTATAAAATTTCAACTATAAGTCGAATGAGGATCCCCTCCAGATCCTTTTTGTGAGGATCATGAGAATTCTTAAATTGTGTCCGTTCATCATACATCATGCGACCATAAATCATTTTAAATATTTTTATTTAAATTAAACATGAACCGTACCTCACAAAAACTAGTTGCACGATTTACGATAAACAGACACGATTTGAAGATTTCCAGGATTCTCACAAAGAGAATTCGGAGAGATTCCTCGTTCCTATAAGTAAATGTGGGTTGCTTGATTTGTTCTTGTTTGTTTGACATGAACAATAAATTTGTTTGGAAATAATTTTTTGAGACAAAACGATAGCAGAATTAGCATACATAATGAAAGATACGAAAATAGTGAATAAGAATGGTTTGACAATCATACCTAATCACATGTATTTGCAACACTACATTATGGATATAAAAGATAACTTGAATTTTTAGTTCAAATTATAGTCGAATAATCAACTAGCTATTAACGTAGCGATATCTCTCATCCTAAGATCGAGAGTAGTATCAAGTTCAATTCTCCAACGCCCAAAACTAGGGAATTGTTAAATTGGTTGTCTTTCCCGTAATTACATATTATACATGAAAGAGGTTGGAATTTAATAACCAGCCTCAAACTCGAGTGAAACAAACCACCAACAGGATCGATGCTTTTGGAGATGATCTTGAAGATTCATGAGTCATATATGTTTTTATTATGTATTGTGTTTAATTTTAAATAAAAATATTTAAAATAATTTTTAATCGCACAATGTACGATAAACATAAAAGATTAACGGATCTCCTAAATTCTCATAAAGAGAATCTAATAAGGATCCGGATTCAACAACGGAACAACCCAGTCGGTGTGCTTGACAAATGGCAATGGATGAGTCCAACGGGGAAAAAGATGACGACAGCAGGCGGGGCCTGAGCCGGGCCGTAGTCCTTTGTCACAAACTTCCCTGCTTCCACCGTTCACGTCTTTTACCCAACATGCTCATCCAATTGACATGACTTCTAATTTTTATTTATTTATTGTTTTATTTCTGGGTCAGATGAGTTCGAAATTAGATTCCACCGCTTGTCGGAATGTTCTGGCTTTTGTATCGGCAATGACTTGCGTCATACTTGATGACAAGTATTATGAATTTGTTGTCCAAGTGATTAAGTGTGTTTGTCGTTATATGTGAGGTTTTGCGTTTGAATTTTCAACTTTTGAGAGTGTATGTATCAAAGAAAAAAGAATAATGTGCTATGTAATTGCTGGCGTATAATTTATCAATTGTAATCCAGATAATATTTGTCTTTCTACCAAACAGAATTACAATAATATTGATTTGAAATTATGAACAAGAAATCCCCCTGTTATGTCTGTTGAGCTGCGGACCAAGCCGGCTTAAATATCATCAACTTGTAACGATATTTTTATATGAACAATATTCTAAGTGTTCAGTGTCTATTTTATAACATAGTTGGTGGGTTTGGTTGCCACGTAACGTGTGAGGTCTTACAAATATTAAGAGCGTTTTATTTTAAAAAAAATACATCGCTTTTTTACCAAAAATTAAATAAATACATTGTTCCTCAGGAAAATTAATTTCGTTAAAAGTGAACAGCACTGAGAATGTTTCGTTAAAACTTCATTGTTCATCAATGTGTTAGTATTATAAATAAATAAAAAATCCTTTAGTTTTGGGCCTTTTCATGGTTCACGAGCATTGTAATGGACCAACCCTTCAAATAGTTGATTTTGGTCCGAACTTCAAAATTGGCTTGGGCTCTGGCGCCTCATTTGCACGGATGTGCCACAAAGTCATATTTTTCTTTGAGAAATACTAAGAAGACACTTTCAAAAGAACTTTATATGACTCTTTGACACTTCATGTTTTTTTATAATATTTTATAATATTAACTCGTAAATTAACGTTAAATTGTAAGCTACCAAAGAGTCCCTTTATTATTTCTCTCTTTCTTTTGAAATTGGCAATAAATATTACAACGAGAGTGTCAAACAATAAGATGCTTTCTAGCAAACTTAGCACTAACGTTTATATTTGGATTTTTTTTTTACTTTATCAAACGTTGTGTGTTATTTATTACACAAAACATAAGACGTTTAATGCCTTTGAAAATTTATTTTATACTTTTCATCTTTAATCTCTAGCTAAAAGAATTAAAAGTTCTTGACTTTTGTGTACAAAATGACCTGTGATATTTGATAAGTGAAAATGTCTAAATGCAAAAGTTGTTGGTATTCCCCTTTTACTTTATATTTAGTGAACAATTAGCAATGTCACAAACTTATAATACTATAAGTTTGATTTTAAAGCCCCTTAGTCTATTAAAACGAGTCAAATGTAACTTTTTTTTTTAGTTTTTTTCTATTGAAGTGCGTATGCTACAAAAGGGTCAATTTTATCACGTTTTTCATTAATTTTTCTTACTTAAGAACGTCTACTCAAGTACACTAAAATAATCCTTAATGCAACAAGATAACTATCTAATTGAAGGTAAGAAACTAATGAACACATTTCAAATTCTTATGAAGCTTCATAACCAAATTCAAATTTGAGATAAGCAAGTCGAGAGAAGATGTTAAGTTCAAAAGAAAAATTGGATATAACTTGAGTCACGTGATTAGCTAGATGATCAGACAGTTTTACAAAAATACAAGCACAACTCTAGTTGTTTTTATTTTTAAGAAAAAACATATTGTAGTCATAATTTTTTAACACGTCGAGCTAAAAAGCTAGAAAAATATGAAAAGAAAAAGAAAGAGAAATGCCGTCACTCTAAGCATCTTCTAAAACCCTACTATCCGTATAGAGCACGCAAAACCCCTGGCAAATTTCCAGTGCCATGGATTTGCAGCACAACGACTTCGATCGCATTCTTTTCTTCGAACACGCCCGCAAGATCTCCGAAGCCACCTACATTAAGAACCCTCTCGATGCCGATGTTCGTATATATCTCTATCTTCCTAATTTGCCACTCCCTTTTTTCTTTTTTCCCTCTTTTCTAAGCTAATAACTTTGCTAGCTTTCGAGTTTTTTTTTTTTTTTTTTTAAAAAGAAGTTAAATTTTGATCTGGGTTTTTCGTATTTTGTAATTTGCAGAACTTGACGAGGTGGGCTGGAGCTCTGCTGCAGCTTTCCCAGTTTCAGAATGTTTTGGAGTCAAAGAAGATGACTCAAGGTGCTAACTTTAAATTTCCCCAATATATCTGTTTTTAATTTTGGTTTTAATTATTTTAGATGTTGGAATTCTCCATGTATTTATCTGGTAGCCTTGAAAATTTGAAGTTTGGGACTGTTTTTCATATGGTTATTTGAGAGTTTCGAATTTGCAAATGCGGGTTTGTGTTTGTTTGCCCAGATGCTATTTCGAAGCTGGAGGAGGCATTGATGATTAATCCTAGGAAACATGATGCTCTGTGGTGTCTGGGAAATGCTCAAACTGCTCGCGGATTTTTTACTCCGGACCACAATGAGGCAAGGGTTTATTTCCAAAAGGCGTCTCGGTGTTTCCAGAAGGCTCTTGATGAGGTACTTCCCCTGAAAAATCTCAAACAATACCGCATTGTTTTTCAACTTTCGATGTGAAATAAGTATCTTATGTTCTTTTTACAGGAGCCGGGAAATGATCTGTATCGGAAGTCTTTAGAAGTGGCTGCTAAGGTGCACTGCTTTCTAACCTGATCTCTTGACAATGCTTGGTTTTGTTGTTGAAATCGTGTGTTGGCATCCATTTTGCGGTAGCAAGACGTGCATAGAAATTTCAAATTGTCTCAGGTTTAATGTAGTGTCAGTTGGTTTTGTTGAGATGTCAGCTGTTCTTGATTACAATATTTCTAGAACTGTATTCTCTTATACTCTTTTATCTGCTCTACTAGTTTATGTCATGTATGTTACAGTTAGACCTAAATTGCAAAGTTACTAATTACTGTGTTTATAGGCCCCGCAACTGCATTTGGATCTACACAAGCGTGGTTTGGGTCAACTGGGGATGGAGGCTGCTGCTGGAGCAGGAACTGGACCTTCTACTTCAATTGGTGGAAAGGTACTTTTTTCGTCTCACAGTTCCCTTTTTCCGATACCTTTGTTCTTTTATGTTCGTGTTTTCCTTACTAAAAGTTATTACGTTTTGCCAAGTTAATTTTTTATACATGCATCTGTTGAGTTATTGAAAATCCTGGATGTTGCTAAGATACCATTCAATAGTAACTCAGCTCATCGAATTTGAACTTCTGGTCCAAAACGAATGTTATTACGAATAATAGGTCCCAGACTCTCAAAATATTTAATATTAGGCAATGAGACAGATGATACAGTTCTATTTCTTCAGTGAAAGTAAAACAAGTTTCACTTGGTATCCAACATTTGGGATTCATTTTCGTCCATCTAGTATCGTGATATTTTTACATGTTCAATGATTTACAGCGGAGTCCTAGTATCTTTTATGATGGTTTAAGATGGTTGCTTTTTATTTCTACTTGATCTGTCGACGGTTTGTTACTTTGTCTTCCTCACCTTGCTATGCAGACTACAAAGAAAAACAAGAACAGCAATCTGAAGTATGACATATTTGGTTGGATAATCCTTGGTGTCGGAATTTTTGCTTGGCTCAGATATGCGAGGTCCCATATGCCTCCTCCTCCGCTTCCGCAGTGAGCATAGCAGTAACTGGTCATAACTTTTCGTACTCTGGAAGGCAGTTTGGAGATCAAGTTAACATTTACAGTAGCGATGACAACGTGACTGATATAATACATTAACGATGTTGAATATTTTATCGAGGGAAATATAAATGATGATTTTGCAGCTAGTTTTTGTGGATGTTGGTTTGTGTTGGAAGATTCAATTCCTTGGTTTCAAATGCCGATCATGACTAAGTTTTTATGTCTTATTGTGATCGTGTATTCTCCTGAGCTCTGAATGTCTATCGGTTGTGTATGTGATGTTGTTTTGGCACTTAATACGACTTTTTCATTCCTTGCGGCCGGGTTAACGCGATTAATTAAGCTAAGGTACCACATTAAGCTCATCTTAATCTGAAAATTAGTTAATTAAGCCCAAAGCCTGGGGTTGGATGTATACTTTGGGAGGTTCAACTCATAAGATTTCCTTTTTCTAAGCTATGGAGTAATTTTTCAATATGGTAGTCATGCTTATATTACGATCATTGACGACTATTAGAAGAGATAAATGTCAATTCCGACAAACAAAATGACTTATAACTCGTTTGATAGATAAATTTTAAAAGTGCTTTTAAATCATATTAGCTCATTCAGAAAGCATTTAAAATTTTTCACAAAAAATGATAAATCAAAAGAATCCAATAATACGTGAATTAGTAATAACAGGTAGGCTTACACCGACCGTCGTTTCGGTGCGAGAAAATCCAAAACAAAGTAAAAGCCAAGAATTAAAGGCTCTTTTGTAATTTTCTATCTCTAAAAATTCGAGATAATGGCCGCGTACTGTTACGGTTGCCAGACGAAAGTGTATAACGGCGGCCACCTAGCTTCGTCCTCCAGCTTCCCGCGGTCTTCGGCGGCGCCTGCAACTTTCGGCCGCGTATACTTCGACGCTCCGAAACCCCGCCGTTTCCAAGTCTTAGCTCTCTCCGTTAAGCGCAGCCCCAAGCGCCTCAAATACGCCGCTCCTCGCTTCACCAAGGTCCTCTCTCTATCTCTCTCTCTCTCTGTTGAAATGTAAATTAAACAAAACTTTGGGGTGAATTTGCAAAGATTATGAAATTGATTGAGTGATGATATGATCAGGAGGATGAAATGCTTTACGTTGAAGTTGATCCGTCGCAATCGGGAGCTGACAGCTGGAAATTGGAACCAGTTGTTGATCTTCTGAAACAAGGAGCTGTTGGTGTTGTTCCTACTGATACTGTGTAAGTTTGTAAATTTAGCACACAAATTTGAATGCTCGCGGTTTAAATTAGATTAGAATATCGCTCGTATGGAAAGAAAAGTTTGTAACTTTTAACAGTAATTGCATTGTAGGTATGCATTAGTCTGTGATTTGAGAAACAACTCGGCAATTGAACGTCTTCGCCGGTAAAACCCTCTCATTTTTTAGCTCCATTTGTTCGAATTCGTTCAAAAGTATCAATTTGTTGTTAAAAATGCAGTCTTTGTTTCGTTGCAGAATCAAGAACATCGACCCTCTAAAGGTAAAGCATCATGGGTTTTATTTTGTTTTGGTTCTTTCGGATTTCGATATTTAGTTTTTAACTAGTGTGTCTTTGTGACTGAGTTGCTGGCGCAGCCCCTTGGCATCTTATGCCACTCCTTCCACGACATTGATACGTATACGACAGGGTTTCCCCGCGGTGATGGCCAAGGTCACGCCAATTTGTTCCGATATGTTAAGCAATGCATACCCGGCCCTGTAAGTTTCTTCTTTGCTTCTCTTACTATCATTGTTGCCTGTAGCTGTAGGAACTAGGAACAAATTTTGGACAATGTTACATTGTTGCCTGTAGCTGTATTTTCCTCAAATTTGCCCTATGACAGAGCTTTTCATGTAACAGTATACTTTCATCTTAACTGCAACCAAACAACTACCTAAAAATTGTATAAGGTATGGGATGGCAGATGCCAAATACAAATTAAGGAAAGATGTGGGTGTTCGTATGCCTGATGATCCCATATGTCAAGCGATTCTGGAGAAGATGGGCTCACCATTGATATCCACAAGGTAACTCTAACTTGATTTGTATACGTTTGCATAATTGTTCCGTTGTTAGTGAGGGTGATGGTTCGAAATAGATATGATTTGTACCTACTTTTCGTTAATGATTTGAATACACTGTAAGAAGATGAGGAGCTCTTTCCATACTTGCATTATAAGCAGCCACAAGAGCTTCTTCTAGAGGTTCTTCTGTTCTACTCCAAATGATGTTATACTGAATTTTTTTCCGTGTTGTCAGTGTCAAGTGCCCGAAAGAGAACGAGTGGTTGATAGATCCAGTCATTATAGCTGATACATATGGACCAGAGGTATGCTTTTGCCACTCTCATGAAGGTTTTTTAGTTTGTATTAATTCTTTCTTATTATAGCCCTTAAATTGTGTGTTCAAATTCATTACAGGGCCTTGATTTTATCGTTGATGGCGGGGTAAGAGTGGCTGAACCATCAACTGTAGTTGACATGAAGGTGATCCCTCCCAAAATCATACGACAAGGAAAGGTATTGGGCCATCCATTAATTAAGGTTTCAGCATGCACGAGTCCTTTCTCATAATAATATGAACCTAGCACTCCTCGAATGTGATGGTGTTGGGTTTTTTCCCTGTTACCATCTGTTAACCTTATGTTGTAATATTGATGCGACTAGAGACAGCTGTTTCATTTGCAATTTTGTAGCCTCTGAAATATTGTTGACTTCTAAAGTAGTGAGACTCAGCATATCTTTGTGTGTGTATGTATTAAGGGACCTAAATTACACTGGATGGTGACAGAAGATGACAATGAATCTGCTCAGTCGTAGGAAAGCTCCTCTCCTCTATCAGTCCGAAGATAATCATTCATCTCGATAAGTCCTTTGGAGAATCTGGATGTGGGCATGTCAAATGTTGCACCGGTTTTGCCACTTTTTCTGCTCAGTCGAGGATTTGGGCTATAGATTTACCTCCATGTGCAAGAGGAAACAAAAGAAATTTGTATGTTCTATATAGTGTTAAGAAGTGCTTCAGTAGAAAGTTAACAGTGTGAAAGTGAACACCGAAAAGGAGAGCTAAGAGTGCATCCTATGGTCAGCACTAGCTTTCCTTTAGCAATGTGATTTGTAAGTAGACTGCAGAACCTTATTCACAGCAACTACAATGAAAACAATTTGGTTCAAGCTCGCTTAGGGCCAGTTTGGAAATGCTTATTTTCTAGAAGTGCTTTTATCAGAAGCATGTGAAATTTTATAATTCGTACTTGGTACTTGGTAGTGCTTTTATAATTCATGATCATTTTTAAAGTTTCTGCCAAACACTTGAACTTGTTTGGAAGTACTTTTATAATGGCTAAAAGCACTTCTGGTGAAAATATTTTTGGAACCAATATTTAGTAAAAATACAAGTAAATCCTGGAAAAGCATTTAAAGTGCTTTTTGGAAGAAGCAGATAGCTGATATTTCTTGCAGAAAGCACGTGAAGTGTTTTTGTGTCCAAAATATTTTCTCTAAAAGAGTTTTCGATCATTTTAAAAGTACTTCCAAACGAGTCAGTTGTTTTGGTTATCTAAAAGCACTTTTTAATACTTTCAAACAAATGCCTAGTTAGTAGATTTTGACATACTTCTAGTAAAAAATTCTTATGAGCAGAAATGTTTCTTATAGCAGTTCCAAACAAGCCATTAAGGTGATAGTAAGCAAGTACTAAAAGAGAGATATTTTCTGCACACGGTTTTTTTTTATCGAAAAAAAAAAAATGGGTGTGAAGAAATCATTGTGTTTCGAACACGGTTAGACTTGGGACTTTGAAAAAAATGCACCAAAGTGGAGGCCTCTTACCTCAAAAGCAAAGGGTTGGTTGAGAGGTAGTTAATGAGGTTTTTGTGAACACCATTAAAGGTGCAGTTATGAGACTGTCAAGATGGACACTGGTGTGGTTGCCCTGCCCTTTTCTGTACGGTTCCCTTCAATTTAAAGCTGTGAAATAATAAACACAATTACTCTCTCAAGATTTACTTTCCCCTGCAATTACCACACCCTTCTCTTAATGTTTTTTTTTTTCTTTCCCTCCTTCAAGATTTGAGAGCTTTAATGCGATTTACATGGCCGTCCTTGGAGGTGGTTTCCTCATGTTTCCTCGGTATGCCTTTATTGTGCTTAGTTTGCTGTATCTACAACATGCTGCTGAGTCCATGGTCCTCGTTCGTTTCGACAGAGCTCCGCCGGCAGAGTCGAGGTATTCTTCCGCTGTTTTCCGCTACTCCGTTGTCACGCCGGACGGTTCCAATGCATGCAAGCACAACGTGTGTTCCATTTTCTGTCAGGTACGTATTTCAATAATTTTGCATTATCAGTTCGCTTAATTAGTTGGCTAGAACAGCGTGCGCCCTGCATTCAAGTTACAATCTCGCTTCCTGTAATTTAGATTAGATTTTATTCGAATACCACTTAAATAAATAAAAAAAATTAGTCCATTTGTGTGATGAAATCTGTTTATGAACAGCTTGATGGCCAAATTTTGAGTCCATGTCCGGCTCGTGCCATTGTATTCAAAAACTTGACCGTTAACTGCCATCACGAATTTCGTCTCAACGTCACAAATCGGGATGGACGGAGAAACTCATCAGCTTATTCTTGGTTCATTGGTGAGTATCTTCCGGCAATGCCAGCCCTGAAATTTGTTTCCTTTTTCTAAATTTTTGAACAGGGGGACTCTGAGATGTTTTCGTCGTTTTTATGACAGATACAATACCACCAACTGCAACAATTTTTAGTGAACAGAATTACACAAGTGCTGAAAAAATAGCCATTGATGTCACATTTAGTGAAGCTTGCATCGGAAAGGGCGGCTTCACATGTTTGAACTCATCAAGCTGTGATGTAAGTGGATTTCTTACTTCTTTTTATCACCCTTGCATGATGTTATTCAAGAACATTCTTAGTATTACCATGGAAAGTGATCGAGAAGGTAAGTTTCATGCTTCAACGATTGACAAGGGTTAAAATTTGAAAACCTAATTGCGTTTTGTGCTTTTGTAGGTCATAGTAAATGGTCCTGGCCATGTACAAGCATCTTCGTTACGCATGATTAAACCTAGTATCAGTTACAGCCTTGATGTAATTCTCTCCCCGAAAAGTTTATACGGGCGTGTTGCCATCAGAATGGCAGATTGTTTTTGTACAGATCAGGCAGGAAACGGATTTACAAGGACAAATGGTTCCACAATCATCGTTCGCTTTGGTAATACATAAACCAAAAATTTACTTCAATTAGCCGCTTGCTGCATAAGCTTGGGGAGAATGTACTGATCACATTTGTAATGAATCTCTTAGATAGAAGGCCAGTTCTCGCAGATTTTTGGACCTCCGTTCCAGCCTATGAGTTGGCGATTAATGGGGTTCCACGAACTGTCCGTGCTACTAACAAAATGGAGGACTTGGAAATATTTTTGGACTTCAGCATTCCCGTTATGAACACAACAGAGCAGGTCCAGAATGCATTGGTTGTAAATTCGGGTATCTTAGTACCTAGTCATGGTAGAAATCAAGGAAACCGCGGGTTTAAATTCCAAGTAAGCAACTACGTCTTTCACATAACTTTTTTTGTGAGTATGGTGTGTTAGCATAGCGCATTTATGTTTAACCTTTCATGTTGTAGCTCAGAAATACATCTGCAACTGAAATCATCACGGTTAAATTACGAGCTGGATTTATACTCGGGAGGACAGGCACTCCTGTCACATCGGTTCCCTCGGTTACATTTCTTTATGGTAATATATTCCACAGCTCAATACGTTCCAAAGATAGTTATGGGAGTACTTTAGTAGCTTTGTCGAGCTAACTATTTACTTTCTTTCAGATTCTGTGGAGACTGGTGTAGGGTTGAGTACCGGTTCTCAAAATTTTACAAAGGACCGTGTCATCAGTGTGGTAGTTGAGTTTACAAAGCCGGTCTTTGGCTTTCAGGCCTCCATGGTAAATGTGTTCGGGGGTAGAATAACAAGGCAGGTGCATATGGCGACTCTAAAACTTCTGATATCATAATACTATTTGTCCAATCAGTAGCTTGCTGCATAAACATACGTTTGAATAAAATGTTTCTTTTAATTTTAGGTTTAGGGAACTCTCGAGAGCTCTGTACTCGTTGAAAGTTATGCCAGCCACGGAGAATGTAGTGTCAGTTGCGATTCCAGCAGGGAAAGTATATGATATATCAGGAAATCCAAACATGGCATCTAACCAACTCGAAGTGAAATACTGTATGTATCATTCTTCGCACTTCTTTTTTGTGATATCCCACGTGAAGTGAACCTTATATGTATATTCCCATCCCTACCTAGCACGAGGCTTTTTGGGAGCTCACTGGCTTCGGGTTCCATGGGAACTCCGAAGTTAAGCGAGTAGCGCGCGAGAGCATTCCCAGGATAGGTGACCCATCGGGAAGTTCCCGTGTGAGTTCCCAAAAACAAAACCGTGAGGGCGTGGTCGGGGCCCAAAGCGGACAATATCGTGCTACGGTGGTGGAGCGGGCCCGGGAAGTGGATCCCCCCGGGCCGGGATGTGACATTTGGTATCAGAGCCTAACCTTGGCCATGGTGTGCCGACGAGGACGTCGGGCCCCTAAGGGGGGTGGATTGTGACATCCCACATCGCCCAGGGGAGTGATCTTTATATGTATATTCTCATCCCTACCTAACATGAGGCCTTGGGAGCTCACTGGCTTCAGGTTCCATGGGAACTCCGAAGTTAAAAGGCGAAAGCATTCCTAGGTGGTGGAGCGGGCCCGGAAAATGGTCCCCCCGGACCGGGATGTGACATTTTTTCCTAGATTTATTCGTGATGGTTCATATACTGTACTCTGTAGCCAGGGAGAAAAAGCTATATTAAAACAAAAAAACAGACACCTTTTCATATGGCTACCTCCCTGCTTGACCCTCTAAATCTGTGCAGACTCAACCCCTGCAATATCAATCGCATTGCACTCTTTTGTTACTGTGGGTATATTAGCGACATCATTAGCAGCTGCTATTTTCTCCGTTTCTTCTGCAAATCTTGGAGCAGTGGGAACTCTTGCTTCTGAGAGTTCCAACGCCGTTGCTTCTGACTCAATGAACCTTCATGTAAGTAAAGAATTAAACTGTTCAGCAGATACAATATCCAAGTGGACAGATTTTGATATCTGTAATTTTGCATTTCTTCAGTTATAATATCTGTTTGTTTTTAACGTAGGGTATGGTCGGACACCTTCAAGTTTTTGTTCTCGCAGACTGGCTCCCAGTTAATCAGCCAATTGAATATTTGGAGACAACGAAAGGTCTTAAGTGGCTCATACCTCGCCAGGAGCTTCCATGGAAAAACGACAACTCTTCAGATTGGCCACACCAAGAGAAGCTTGAGACAACGACTTCAACTGAAATTGACATATGTTTTACCAACTCATCTTATATGTGGTATGATATACCAGTGCCAATTGAGGTGTACCCCAAGTCGGGTTGGCTTCATGGACAGCATAGTATGCGTATGCCACCTTATGGACAACCTCTTAATTCGAATGAATACTTCACATATTTCTTGGTGAGTATATATTTCAGCATTCAACACTTATGTTCCTCACTGATGAAAACCACTCGACTGCTAATCATTTATGTTACAGAGAGGAGAGCCGTTGTCTGCTAGCAGTGTCATCAAGGGAATGGAGAATTACAGAGGGTAAGCTCCGCGTTTTACCTTTATTTTGGTGCTTTTACACGAAAATCTGAAGACTGGTTGAAAGATTATACAAAACACACTATCTAACTAAATTGTAACAGGTGGGAAGACTTGCAGATGAACCTTTTTTGGCTTGGCATTGGAGGAGGCAGTTTAGTCGTAATCCATGTGTTGGTAGTACTTTTCCTACGGTGGAGACTAGGGGCACCAGTTCACGGAATACTCTCAGTGCCCAGATTCGAGCTCTTTCTTTTGATTCTCATGCTGCCTTGTATCTCTCAGTCCTCTGCATTTGTTATTAAAGGTAAGCAGCCAATTTTGTTCTCTCAAAACCCAATTGTTTTGATTGCCACTCAAGCGTGTTTTGAACTCAAGACTACTCTAATTTACAGGTGGTACGACAGGGGGAATAATTATTGGGGCTTTATTGCTAGCTATCCCCGCAGCCCTTGTCTTATCGGTGTGCCTTTTTCAAATCATTGCAATCTTCTCCAGCAATTTTGTTCAGTACAAGGAAGTCAAGCATGTAGCTAGAAAAGATCCGTGGTACGCAAAGCTCTGGTATTTATTCACAGGGAGACCCAGAGCCGGAAAATGGTTTCATAAGGAAGGGCTTCCTTCGTCTTTCCTTCAACAATTTGGGATTCTCTTCATAAGTTTGCGGGGTCCTCCATTGTTCATCTCTGCTGATCAAAATGAACCGAATAGCGTATCCAAATGCACTGGAAGTGGCCATAGTGGTATTGGGAGAATGGGACCGGTCAGCTTGGATGAAAGCACAGCAGAAACAACAATTCCTATATCCAAAAGGCTCTTGGGTTGTGCTAGATCCTCCTATATTATTCTCGATCTTTTAAGACGGGTCTGTTTGGGCATCATATCCGGAGCTTACTCATCAACGAAATCAAGCCAAAGCATATTAGCATTGGCCATTACCCTGGTACAGTTCATCTATCTATTTGCTCTGAAACCCTACATCAAGGGGGCAGTCCATCTGGTGGAAAGTGTTTCTCTACTGTGTGAGGTGGGCATATTTTCGCTATTTATTGTTATTAATGGCTCAAATCCTATTAAATCAAGAAGCTTCGGATTTATAATGCTAGCTCTCCTATTCGTTACCTTCGTTGCCCACATGATAAACGAATGGTATACTTTGGTAAAATCCACACTCAGACTCTCACAGCCTCAAAAAAATTCATTCAAGCTCGGATTGAAGTTTGTTGCTAAGGGTCTGATCCTCCCGTTCCTTCCAAGGAAACAATGGTCAAGACTCACAGCTGCATCCTCTCAGCCTACAACAGGCCTAGCTCCACTCGGTCCGGATACAAGAGCACCGCATGCTGACCCTATTAGCGCTATGACTGCAACCATAGTCCCTGTGCTCAGTCCGGGATCACCTGGCCCTAATGTTGTACAAATCATAGGTTCCACTAATGCGGTGGCCCTTAGCACACAGACAGCAGCAGAAGCAAAACGGCAAAAGGGTCTTAAACTAGAGCCGACAAGTGATCTGAAGAAACTGAGGGAGTTGGCAATGGCAAGCTTTTCGGGATATTCGAATCTTGAGGAAGCCAGTACTAGCTATGGTACTAGGATGCAAACTCCTCGAGCCTCTACTTCTAGAACAAAACAGTAGTATAAAAACTAGCATCAAATTTTCTGATCTATTAATGTAGTTCCTGTGGTTTACAATCTGATAGACATTTTTATGCTGAATTAGTAGACAATTAACAAATAATTGCATTTCGAAACCCAAAAATTTTACTGAAGATTCAACAGAAAATAGTTTCTTCATTACAACAAAACAAGTTCATCAACCTAAGGATTACACCAAAACAAGTTCATCAACGTAACAATTACATACATCAAAACTTTCGAAACTTTAAGACGAAAATATACAATCAGAGAAGGAAATTAACGGTGGTTTCTTCACTGAGGTGAAAACTATTTACCCAATTCTTGATGTGAAAGGGAAACGGTGCAGTAAAACAGTAAAGGGAACAAAGAGCCTCCAAGAAATCTTGCTTCAGTGGTAGTCACCATAATCATGAGGCATACCCTGAGCAACATTGGCAACATACCCATCAGTGAAAACATCTTCAACCGGTTCTTGCTTCGCGGCAGGTGCTGTCAGCAGCCGGTTCAGGCCGTGCACAGCCAGCCACCGATTCAGAAACAAATCTTGACCCACCACCGGCACTTCATTCAGCGCGGGAACATCTCCAAACTTGACCACATTGATCATAAACCCTTCTTCAAAAGTGGGCAGCATTGTTCCATCTTCAAGCGCCACCAAATCTTGCCACATAAGCAATCTCGGAAGAGCATGCTGCCGAAATATCAGCGAGTAGTCGGTGCTGTTCCTCTGGTAATCATCAATCGCCTCGTCGATCGGAGCGAAAACTGTGAGCCGGGTCTTCCGATTGAACCCCACCAGCTGCGCATCAAGAAATGCGGCAAAGATTGAGTACCCGTTGGACCTCAGCAAATCAGCTACGAAACCGAAAGATTCGGAACCGGGCCGGCGAGGTTCAGCCTCCATCACAGTCGCACTCGGAGCAGGGCTCGGCGGTTGAACACCGGAAACAGAGCTCATCAATGGAGGATCTGCCGTCCGTTCTTGAGGGGCGTCGGCGGCCAAGAAAGACGAATTGAAAAACTCGTCGATTGCATAAACGATCACCGACCCATCATCCAGAACGGCGTTAGGATTAATACCCAGATCGTTGATGGACAAATAGCCCTGGAAATTTGGGGAGGCGGTGACGGTGAGGGAGTAATTGGTAAGCAAAGTCGGGATCTTTGTATTGGGGCGGAGGTACTTGAGGGTGTTGACGGAGATTCTTCTCGGGGAGATGTGGTAGAGGAGGAGGGGGAGTGAGGGCTGGCCCAGGCTCATGAAGGCGGCGTCCGGCGGAGTGAAGATGGTGGCAGCGGGGGATTCGAATTCGATGGAGTTGGAGACGAGTTGGAGGGTGAGGGACATGGAGAGGAAGCCGGAGTTCGAGAGAACCTTGGCGGCGTTCAAGAGGGTCACGGAGGTTGCGAGGGCGGAGGAAACGGAGAGGGAAAGGATGGTGAGGAAGATCAAGAGAGTAGCGGCGGAGGTCGCCATTGCAGAGTCGCAAAAACCTTTGGGTTTCGGAATCTTGAGTTTTCACAGAGAGAGACAGAGAGAGAGAGAGAGAGAGAGAGAGACAGAGTCTGGTTGTTGGAGATTTGAGCAGAGAGGAGGTGAAGTGAGTGCTGAAGTATTCAGTTAAAAAGCGGCGGGAAATTTAGAACGGAGGCGGTTAGTTTGTTCAGGTGGTTAGAGCTTTGACCAAACAAGAGAAATGGTTTGACTCTTCCTTCTCGAGGCTTCATCCGTCGACGATATAATAGGGCGACTAAACGCACCGTCTTGGAGTTTGCAGTAAATCCGAATTAAAGCCCAACACCATCTTTGTCACATGGGCAAAAGCCCAAAAATCAATCCTGACGGGAATAAGTCTGGCTTAGGTCCAAAAGTAGACGTGGATTCTATAAACCCAAATCCTCTTGGGCTTGTGCGATTACAAGCCAGTCAATCCACCAATGCTTGTGCCGGTGTGTCTCTCGTCACACCTTAAGACTGTCTCTATGCGTGGATTCCATGGAGAACAGGAGGAGGTTCAAGTGCTCAAGTACTTGTTAAACTACGGTGAGGTTTTGAATAAGATTACTATTTCTACAAGGAATTTCGTAGGTAATCCCGCGTGTCTTACAAAAGAGGACTTGTGTAAGAAAATTTTGTTGTCTCAAAAGGGTTCAGAGACTTGCCAAGTTGAAGTTATCTAGAATAATGCAAGCAATTTTAGCTTCTTTGATAAGAGAAGGGCCGGGTTCGTATACTGTCAAAGTTGTAATTTAGACATCATGACATTTTCTTATTTTGAATTCAATTATGCTCAAAAACGTTTTAATTTTTATAAATAAATGTGAACTAGAGATTCGTACAACACACTTTCTTCAAGAGTTGTATATATGTTAGACGTATGATGCGTGATAGTATTACCTTCCATTTTTTCTCTTTCTCGTGTTACATAATCCACATTTTTACGTAGATATGTTATCATGACAACATTATATGACATCTTATTTAGTAAAATTTGAATTCTAAAAATTGTTGAGGAAAATTTGGAAATCAATATAATGGCCGGCCTCTTAATCATCATCCTTTTACCACTTTTTGTTTTTCTTGTTTCCTAATCTATTTACAATAACAAGGAGAACATAATTCCTTAATACAACATAAGAAGACATGTTGGACAAAGGACTAAACCCTAGTTGACTAGAGGATTGGACTTGTGTTGATGGGATTCCCGATAGCCTCCAATCTCTCAATCTTCCAACATTCTCTCTCCAAAATCGTTTCAAATTCTTCTTAACTAGGTTCCCTACGTATTATCTGATTAATTTTGTTTGTCTTTTCTCTGGGAATGTTGGTACCGTACGTAACAGATAAAAGGAATCAGTATGTTGACTTTCATCTTTTCATGTCTTTGCGGAACTAGAGAAGAAAATTGCAGAGACCAAGTTTTTCAAAATTTGAATTAATGCTTTTTTTCATCTTTTTATATCTCTTCCGTCAATCGATTGTGTTCGATTTAATAGTTTAACCAGAGCCGAAGTGGCTGGTGTTTCTGAAGCAGTGAGACGGCGCGCTGATGCTTTATGGTGAATCGCTTATGGGATGGTTCCCAGGAAAGTCATTGTCTATTCTCACAAGTGTTAGTCTGTGAATTAAAAGATGGTGGAGGGAATAGAAACGTCATGAAGCTATGAAACTAGCGGCTATTGGATCTTCATTTTCAGACTGTATTTCAGAGGAGGAGATTTGCATTTCTGCTGTCAAGATGGGTGAGTATTCACGACCTAAGCTAAGCAGTAATCCGTTTGTCTGCATATTTAATAGTGTTATATATGTGAAGCCTTATTCGACGGCGAGAGGCCCTCCGTCTCGAAACATCCACGCCTTCTTCGTGGCTTCGGACGACATCGTCCTGGAGATTCTCTTTCATGGTTTAGGATGTAAAACTACTGCGATATGGATATCGCTTGGTCCATGCTGAATTTTTGGTAAAATGTCGAGTGGAGATCCACATCCTGTGTGTACGTGCTTTTGACCAAGCGAGAGAAAAGGCTTGACTCCTCCTCGAGGCTTCATTTGTGAATGATAGAATGGAGTGACTAAACACACCGTCTTTGAGTTTGCACTCAATCCGAATTAAGCCCAATAACATCTTCAGCACACGGGGCAAAAGCCCAAAATCATAACTTGACAGAAATAAGTTTGGATTAGGTCCAAACATAGACTTTGATTCTAACCCCAAATCCTCTTCGACATTTGTTTTCCATTTTCTTTCGTTGGCATTTCGGGACGGTTCGTGAACGACTTCATCAAAACTCCATTTAATAATTAATAGTGGAATGTTTTTAATAATAATAAAAAAAAGTAGACATTCTGAAAATTACAATTTTTTCCTGGAATAGATTCATTCTTGAAACGTTTCTAACTAAGGAATGTTAATTGACACACCCCGACCCAGAGTGTTCACTTGGATTCCGAATCGAGCTATGTCGGCCGAAGTCATAAAGTGTAGCGAGGTGAAAAATATGAGTAAATTTAAACCTAAAAGTGCCTAAATGCAAGAGTGCGCCTGTAAGCGGGAATGAACCCAGTTCACAAGTGATGTCAAAACATAAGTAAAGTAAGTAGAATGAAAATTATACAAAGGAAGGGAATCTCCTACACCAAGATTTGCCAAGAATCCTCATCAACACGAAAGCTCTGCTACTAAAACCTAGAGGGCAAAAAACAAGGGTGAGTGTGCCTAAAAATAAAGCTTTGTAAAAACCTTTTCGAAAACATAATAACCCCTCGCCATAAAACAAGTATAGTTTTCAAAAAATAACATACTATGTATATTATGAAAATACTTACCATAACCTCAATATCTCTAGATTTCAATACTTCACAATATTTTGAAAATAAACAACTAACGTCCGGTAATCACATAATCTCGCATAAACAAACATATCGTATCGAATGCTCATTCACATATGCTGACACACGAGTTCATGCAGAGGTATTCTGACATGAACATGACTGGGTACAATAATGATTTACGCTCTAGTACTACAATCATGTGAAGATAAGCGCTATGCGCATCACATACGAGTCCTAATTGCCTATAGCAATTTAGGATAGGACTGGCACTTACAGTGAATCCAAAGTGAGCGTGACGTGAAGCCTAGCCCTGGTCCAGGCAAGTACAAACGCTAGTGTAGCATACGATAAGTAGATAACGTAAATATGGTCATACCACAATAATTCAATAACTTTAGTCAACATAATACTATCCATAGCCGTACATTTAATTAAAGCATCCACTATAGTCCTCTTACATGAGCATCCCGTAGGATTATTTTATAATTTCCCAATCGTAAGACATTCTCATAGACGTTAGTTTAATTATGGCATCACGTAGAAAATTTAATAGTAAATATAGATATATCGAAACTCAATAAGTACAAATACTATATAAAAGAAAAGACCTCCTCACAGATACAAGGCTGCAGCCGTTCGGACTAGGAAAGCCAGAGTCTCTGATAGGAATCGCACCTAAGCATAATATTGTGACCCATTAGTAAAACTCAACTAGAACGATTAAACTTCAGAAACGGAGTGCGGATTTGGAATCATGACGACGAAATACACTAGGAATGGTTCTGGGCAATTTTTGTAAAAAGTCAACGATCAACCTTAAAAAGTCAATTGAGCCGCAGCGGTCAATTACGTTAAAACTTCGAAATTTCACTAAATAGATGTCCAAAATGGACTCAAGGCATCGAAATTAGCCTCAGAAGATTTTAGAGAAAATTTCGTAAAAGTCAACACAAGGAATATTCTAAAGAATATCCCAAGAAAATTCCAGGTTCCAGATGCATTTTCAGAAATAGGCCAGATCGAGTCAACTGGCCGAAGGTTTGGGCTGGTTCATAGATTCGACTTGGGCTTTTTTATTTCCTCGATTGCCTCTGCAACCGTTGAGAGCTGAGTATTTTGGCCAAGAAACTACCACGGCTCTGTTTAGCTCCAAAAACTCAACCAAAACTCGCCATTTAAATACCATAGTGTAGCTAGGAAAGTAAAGATTCAAGTCATGCCAATGTTGGGTCAAGTAGTGACTGGAAAATGGCCTGCAACTCGCGGGTCCTTTGCTAGAAAACTGGAGAGATTTCCCAGAGTTAGTTCTGCATTCAACCATCACTACAAACTTTTAAAAATATTTTAATCGTACTACAAATTCCAAAAATATTTGGATAGATTAGGAGCCAAGTGCTTTTATTAAGCCTTTCATTTCCAAATTCCAAAACTAGCGCCAAAAAGATTCCCGCTACAAATGTTAACTTTGAAAATATCCAACCAAGGCTTCCCTCGCAAGCTTCTTTCCCTTAAAACCCTCATTCCACAAACGTCCTTCTTCAGTTACCATAAAATGACCATTGCCCTCTCCACACCATTCTCATCTGGTAGCCGCAATTGCAAACGCAAAGGAGACAAGTTGAATTGCACGCCTACTTAGCTTCCTAAATTACCCAAGGTACCCTCGTGTTCGGTTCATTCTCCCGCAAGCTTCTCGTAGATTCGAAATTACCCGCTCCCAAAACCCCAATTCAAGAAATTCTCTATATATTCAGTCCAACCCCCCAAAACACTAATTTCGAAAACTCTCAAAATCCCAATCCAAATTTCATCACAAAAATGCCGGCCTTCCCAGAATACCCGCTGCTAGCTCCGAACCTGGACTGATTATGTATCTTACCAATCCAATACCCAGGGCCGGTCCAGAGTTTTTTCGTGCCCAGGACGAACGTTCAATGACACACCCCGACCGAAGTCAGGGCATGCTGGCCGTCACGTGGAATTGATGTAACCATGTGCACAGTGCGGAAGCTAAGAAATAATAATAAAAGTACGAATAAATAAAAATCAAGCTATACACCCAGTAGAAACATACATGTGCAGCGTAAGTGTGAAAAACAATAATCAGAGCACGGAAGACCTAGTGCAGTCCGGGAGAAACAAACACTAAATAACACACCCAAATGTGGTCCTACACTGATGATAATCTGTCAAATATGTCGTGAATCCCTCGAGAGCCATTAACAGAGCTATCCAAACTAGAACCTGGAGGGGCGCAAAACAGAAAGCGTGAGTGGGCAAAAACAAAGCTTTTCAAAATCATTTCAATATCAAAAGTAGCCCCTCGCCGTAAAACCTGTATAGTTTCCCAGAAAATAGAGTATGCACATATATATAAAACATGCTCAGAAATATGCCATGTCAAATGCCTCAAAACAAAATGCAAGTACTCAGGTAATGTCAAATCAATGCCATATAATATGTCAGCCGGAGTCACCTAACATGACATGTACGGCTGAATCTAGAGCTCAAATCCCCAACTCAATAACTATACCTGCACACGAGTCGGAACCACCTAAAGTGATCTGTACGACATGACTAGGTGTAAATAAATACACTCAAGTGCTACGATCACGTGAAGACTGGGCGAATAATCGCGGGTCACCAACGAGTCGGAACCGCCTATAGTGGTCTGTATGACAGGATTGTGCACCTAACTTGGATCCAAGATGAGCGTGTGGTGCAGGAGGTGAACATCACGTGAAGGACTGTGCCCTACTTTGGGCGGGAGCACTAACACGGTGGGTGCATGTTATGAGCTCTCTATGCATCTCAAATCGCTACTAAACATAAACATAAACCATAACTTACCTGGCACTTACCTGTGCGTCCGCAACACCAAACATATGTATATATGCAACTAATAATGCATAATTAAACGGGCAAACATAATGCATGGCATATAAAACATATAGACGCTTAATTTCATTTTCTGGGAAAATCACAAGTATATAGGTATATATGGAAAACCAAAAGCCCACTCACTGGTATGTAGAAGGGTTGTAACCCCCTTGTCTCGAGTGACTGCGCTCGTCCTCGGGATAGGTTTCACCTATATGCGAAACAACTATAAAAACGTTAATTTAAAGCACATAACCCAAACTGGGTAAAAACTTCTCATACAATGCTTAAATTGGGTGTGTGAATACACCAACGTGATCTACTCAACCTCACGAACATCCCCATATTTTTAAAATAATTTTCTGACACCGCACGTGCCATCACGCGCCAGCCAAGGCACTGCCACACACGCCGCCCACGCGCAGGCACGTGCCTAGCACACTGACGACGTCAATTAACGTCGTCAGGAATATTTCGTTAACTCTGACAGATTCCGTTAACGCCGTTAGGTATATTCTGTCCAAACTGACGGAATATTCCGTCGTCTTCTTCGGCCAAACTCCGGCGCCGTGGCCGTCGCCGGAAAACCGGGAAAATTTCTAAACTTAATATCTCACTCGTTTTTCACCTAAATTTCACAAAATTGGTACCAAAATGAAGTTTACAACTAGAGGAACAAATCCTTACCACTTTCAAGCACTAAAGCCAATGGAATCTTGCCGGGAAAACTCCACCAAAACTGGCCAAACCTGCAACTCACGATCCCGACGTCCAAAACCTTCAAACGAACCACCCCGAGCCTCCTAAGGACCTCACCAAGCTTCCTACAAGCCTGAAAATCCCAAAAACACAAGATTTTACGTATGCATGAACAGTGAACAAATCGGGGATCACGAGTTCGACGTGAAAATGAAGGTATCCTTACCTGAAATGGGTATGGTTGAACTCCTAAAGAGCTCACAAGCACAAATATGTAGTTTTCTTCCTTGATCTACCACGTTTGCGAGCAATTGGACTCTTGTCCGTACATATGAAGAAGAGGGGAAAGAGAGAGAGAGACAGATACGGGACAGAGCAGAGAAGATGATGAGTGTGGGTGTGTGTGTGTGGTCCAAAACAACCAACCAAAACCCTAAAATAACCACACAACGAAACAAAAATACTAGGGGCAAAATCGTCATTTTACCCCTACGGTACGAAAAATCCGGGACGGGCTGTCACACTCAAAATATGCCTTTTTTTTAAATACAAGAACATGTATTAAAATGAATATTTAAAGATGGTTGGAATCTAATTGAAGTTGGGAGACTAGACCCTCACGCTCGTATTATATTACTTTAAAGAAAAAAAATACAAGGGGACATAATACCTAAATGCCGACCATCAAAAGCAAAATCATATTCAACCACTCCAAGCAAAACTCTCTTGAAATTTCAATCTTTAAGAAATCGTCTTCATCATTTATTGAAGTCAAATCATCAATCATATGATCATAATTCAAGTCTCCAAATGCATAAAATTGCTAATTTATTTAGGCTACCTTGAGTTATAATGGTCACAAGTAAGATTTTAATAATTTTAATTTTAAAAAATTTTCAATATCAAATTATAATTCCAATATATATTATAAAAAATACTAACTTATCATTCCAATATATATTAAAAAAATCATTAACATATCAATTATTGTAAGATTCCACATCGCCTAGGGGTGACGATCCTGTAAGCCTTATATGTATATTCCTATCTCTACTTAGCACGATGCCTTTTGAGAGCTCACTGGCTTCGGGTTCCGTAGGAACTCCGAACTTAAGCGAGTTTGGGTTAGAGCAATCCCAGGATGGGTGACCTCTTGGGAAGTTGCTCGTGAGGCCCAAACCGGACAATATCGTGTTACGATGGAGTCGAGCCAGGGATGTGATGGGATGTGATGGGGGCCCGGGCCAGGATGTGACAATTATCATTGCACATATCATTCCAACTATATAATAGAAAATTACTAATATACATTATAAAAAGTACCTAATATTATCAACCCAAGCTAGCAAACCATGCCAATCTGAAATTCGTAGACGAGGAGTTTTGCAATTTGCAGTCGCCAATCGGGTTTTGCAGACGTCTCAAAATGCAGTCTCACATTTGGCTGCAAAATAGAGCCATAAATCCATTATCAAACTGCAATAAAAAATAAATCCATTAAAAAGAAAGAGGCCAAATCGGAGGAGAGGCCAGACCGCAATCATTCCAACAAACATATATTGTAAAAATTTATACATTACTAAGAAAAGAGTCAGAAAACCAAATATATAATATCAAATAATACCTCTCGTCCAAAATATATATATATATATATATATATAATAATACCTAATAATGACTTTATGATCTGTGAGGTTTCACGACGCGACTTCCGAGTTGCGAAGAAGGAATACGAAGATAAGAGTCAGACTCAGAAGACGCGACTTCTGGGTTTGCAAATTTTTATTTATTTTTCTTATATATCCCCACATTTGTTAGTATAGCAAATTTTGGTGCCCCATAACATTCTGGGCCCTGGACAGTTGCACTGTCTGCACTGGGCCATGACGGAGCTTGCCAATACCCGAAATCTAGGTAATGTGCAAGAAGGCGGAAGCCTCATTCTGGACCGCCGAAGAGGTCGACCTCTGCCACGACATCCGCCTATGGGAAGCCTTATTCGACGGCGAGAGGCCCTTCGTCTCGCACATCCTCGCCTTCTTTGCCGCTTCGGACGACATCGTCCTTGAAACTACTAGGATATTTGATATTGCCCAACCTATGCTGAATTTACTTGCAAGCCTCTCTTGATACTTATACCGGATAAATTTTTGGTAAATATCGACAAATGTAATTTATTTATCATGCTACATTGATATATTTGTTAGTTAAATTTCTTCTTTATGTCGAGTCGAGATCTAGAACTTGTACGTGCATGTGCCTAATAATTACCGTTTTGGAGGTCTAGTTACGAAAACATATGTTCAAAGTTTCAAACATGTACCACAAAGAGATAGAAGCAAACGTTTTTGGTAAAAAGAAACTCTCCTTGCGTGGTTAGGGATGGATGAAGTGTGGAAATTTACATAATAAGCTCACGTACGTTGATTAGGTCAGTAATTTTTCGAGGTAGCGTGCTTGCTGCACTTACATACGAATTTGAAACTTTGACCACCTGCATTAGAGCAGTCTGAAATACATATCAAGATTGAAAAATATGCTTTCACACCAAACTATGAATAAAGATTTGAAGAATCGACAAAACTCAGTACATATGAAAATAACGTGAAAAACATGCATGTACGTCTATATTGGTTTTGCAGAGTTTTAAGAGAAACAATTTTAACAAATCATAAAAAAAATGTATTATAAACGAATTTAAAAATTTAAAACAATTTAAGATAGGTCACTTACATTTAGGAAACCAAAACGGTACACCAATTGCAAAATATCAAATCCGTTGCAGCCGGTTCCACGTGGATAACCGTCTCTCCTTCGAGCTGGGTACAAAGGCGGTTAGTGACTTCTCCATACTCAGCTCCTCTCTCTGCTGAAGCTCTGATCCTTCGAGCTGGGTACAAAACGTGGCCCTTTTGCCTGGCTTTGGTCTCGAATTGGTTATCAAAAAGGTTTACAAAATATTGATTTTGAGAGCAATTTAATTCAGATTGTTTCCGCATTGATGATCCTTCTACTTCGACTGTTCGTCTCGAATTGGTGATAGAAAGGGATTTAAAAAAAAAAAAAAAAAAGAAAAAAGAAAAAAAAAGGTCATTAGTTAGATTTGAGGATGGGGGGAATCGAACTTGGGTGAGGTGAGAGTTTTCTTGGCTCTAGTGCCACTGCAAATATGTCCCCATCCTCGAAAAAGAGACGGAAAAAGAAAAAAAAAATTAAAAAAAAAGGTTGAGTTGGATTAGGAGAGTAAACTAAATGGAATGAGGACCTCGGGCGTATAAAGCTTATTGGAGGGGTCCCAACATCAATCAAAACTCCTGACTCTTAAAGGACTTTAATTAATCTCTCCCTCCTTGGACTTGAAAACCCTAACTTAAGGCTAAAGAAATTGATCACATCATCTGGATTCCGCTAGCTTCTCAGTCACAGTTTTCAGAAGGAGCAAAGGGTTGATCAAAACCGATCGATCAGCTGCAGCACCGCACCGCACCATCTTCACATGCTAAGAGTGCGTAACACTTAAATAATTACTCCCTCTCTCTCTCTCTCTCTCCTTGTTATTATTTTGTAATTCTGATTGTAGTACGTACCCGATGTTTTCATATGAATTGATTGTGAAATCTTCAACACTACCTCTTCCGAGATTTTTAGATATACTAACAAATATTTTAGATTTCTTGAATTTTAACCGCTGGAGGATCTTAAGGGATATTGAACGGTTTGAGCATATGGGCTTCCACTAGTTCCGAGGGAGTGTATATATAGGGTTTAGGGTTAAACATATTGTTTGTTTGCTTTTCAAGTTTTCGCTAAGTCGTGATTATTCAGCTTTCTCTAAGAATACTGAAAGCTAATGATTATGCATGCAATGCATGGCAGTAGGAATGAATGGGCATGACCAGCTAATCATGGATTTCGATGAGGACGAATACATTAGCGACGACGACAATGTTGACGACGACGACGGATACTTTAGCGGCATCGAGGAAGAGGACGACTACTTTGGAGACGAATACCACTGCGACCAGTACTACTGCTTCGAGTTCGGCCAAGATCTCAAGTTTGAGAAGATGTTATTTCCTGAGGGGACGATCAAAGAGTGGGTTGCTAAAGATGAAGTGCGAAGATTTATAGCTGAGAAATTCAAAAAATTTCTACTCACCTTTGTCAATCATCACAGTAAAAATGTTCAGCAGCAGCATGATGAAACTGAAGTTGAGTACGTGCGCCTCATCAATCAGATGGTGTCAGGTAAACATCAATATATATATATATAAGTATATGTATATTGTCCCTCTTAAAAATCTGGATCACAAAGATAAAAGATTTATGCTCCATTTGTTTTGTTGCAGCCAACAAGTGTAGTCTGGTGATCAATTACGAGCAGCTTCTCCCCGTTCAAATCCAAATTGCCCGTTGGATGATCAAATCCCCCCGACTTATTCTGGAAACCTTTGAAGATGCTGCCAAAAATGTTGTGCTTAATTTACACCCAAACTACAAAAATGTCCATCGAAGCATCTACGTTCGCATAACCAACCTCCGCAAGTGCGTTTCCATTCGCAACATTAGGTATTTATGGAAAAACCACTCTCATTTTTTCACCTTGGCTTTGGGCAACCAATTTTACTTTAGTGGCTATTGTCCGTCTTTTTTGATGATATTGATTTCAATTTTGTTCCCGAATCTCTAACATGATGTTGTTGAACGCAGCGAAACCCATTTGGATGCCTTGATTTGCATTCGAGGGCTTGTGACCCGATGCTCTAACATATTTCCTAAGTTGCAACAGGTAATTAATTAGGCCTTGTTTGGTAGTGTTTTAGAACGAGTAAAAATACAAAACCTTGCCTTGTTTTCAGCTAAAAAAAAAAACTTTCTAACAACAAAAAATGCTTCTGAAATCATTTGGCAGAAAGAGGTTGAAAGTGTTTTAATTATTTAATTCCGTTTGTTTCTTGCATTAGGCAACATCGTCGTCCAGGAATTATCAGATACTCACACTCCAAGAGAGCTCCGGAAGTGTGCCTGCATGTCGACTTCCGAGATGCGTGGAAGTGATAGTATCGAATGATCTGATTGATTCTGCCCTTTCTGGGGACGAGATAGTGAGATATACTTATTCCTCCCCACCTTGATTGATTTGTTTGCTTTAATGCCCATTTAGCTTGTTATTTGTTTCAGTGAATGAATATTTACTCACCTTATTATGTTTCTATATACCTCCTTAATTAATTTTGATTTATATTTCTAATTATAGGAGGTCACCGGCATTTATACAGATAAATTCGACTTATCGTTGAATGCAAACAATGGAACTCCGGAGTTTGCCACTGTGGTTGAAGCAAATTATATCGCCAAGACCAAGAGCCGGGATTGATGATTAGGCATCTCCATATCCATCTCCGTCGCGGTCGCCTTACAATGCAAGAAAAGAAGTCATTTTGATTCTTAAAAGTTAACATGAAATGGGTATTTCGAACTTGGAAATTCGTCTATTATGTTATTCATATTAATGCAAATCGTCAATGCATTCATTATTTGTGAGCAATTAGATAACACTTTGAACCCATCTCTCGATTTCCATTTGAAATTCACTGTTCCGCATGCTGGATCCTTTACCATTCCATGTTCTTCCCGAAAATGGGCTAATCTCTATATTGTGCGAAGCTAAGCATCTTCTATAATGTTCCTAGTTGAAATATTATTTTTCTGCCTAGTATTATTGCATAAACTCGTGTCTATACCCAGATCTATGCTTATATTGCACAAATCAATTTCCACATTCGCGGGTAAATGGTTTACATAATTACTAGATTAGTAGTGGGCTTCAACTAAAGGGCGATGCTAGGGAGACTAAATTTGTAAACTAAATGATGTGTCATCAATAGGAACGAGCACGTTTATCAATGTTTCAGTAACAACTCAATCATCACCTTCCATGTCATTTATTTAGTTTGTAAACTAAATGATGTGTCATCAATAGGAGATACCACGTTTATCAATGCTTATGTAATAATCAACCATTGTCTTCCATGCCATTGAGTTTGCAAAATTTTATGTACAAATTAAGTTTACCTAGCATTACCCTAAACTAAAACAAGCCAAAATCCAATCTCTCTTCCGCCCAACATCCCAAACCCTGAACTCTTTCTTCATCCAACTAAAATCCCCCAAAAATTAACTTTCACATTCTTCCGCATTCCAAGAGGAACAATATTTAAATTGAAAAAAAGAAAAAGAAAATTACAAATGAAACCGACCTACCAAACCAAATCATACCCAATCACTCTACATAATATATCCTCTCTTTTTTTTTGGTGGGGGGAGGGATGGGGGGAATTGATATTTTATCCTTGCACAAAACTATGACTTGTAAATAAAATAATAAATAATAAAAATATGTTGCAGTCTTAATTTGGTTAGGAATGTGATTGCGTAAATCATATTGGAATTCTGTAGTATCTTTTAGATGGTTGTAATAACTAAAAGGTAAGAAATTTACATTCCTATTATTATAAATAAATAAACGCATAATGAGGTGACATAACATCCCCATCACAATTCCTCAAATTCTCTCTCCTTCGCACCGCACCGCTCTCTCTCCCACCCTATCATTTTTCAGTTAAATAGACCTACAACAAAATTCAATATAATATTAATACCAAATGAGATTTGGCTCAGACAATGGTTGAGAGGGAGAGATCGGGTCTTGGCACTACAAGAAAAAGACTCTTTTGCGACCCTCTATTTGCGACAGAGCACACATGTCACATCCCGGTCCGGGCCCCCACCACATCCCGGACTCGACTCCACCGTAGCACGATATTGTTCGCTTTGGGGCCCGACCATGCCCTCACGGTTTTGTTTTTGGGAACTCACACGAGAATTTCCCGATGGGTCACCCATCCTGGGAATGCTCTCGTGCGCTACTCGCTTAACTTCGGAGTTCCTACGAAACCCGAAATCAGTGAACTCCCAAAAGGCCTCGTGCTAGGTGGAGATGGGAATATACATATTGTTTTTGGGAACTCACACGAGAACTTTCCGATAGGTCACCCATCCTGGGAGTGCTCTCGTGCGCTACTCGCTTAACTTCAGAGTTCCTACGAAACCCGAAATCAGTGAAATCCCAAAAGGCCTCGTGCTAGGTGGAGATGAGAATATACATATAAGGATCACTCCCTAGGCGATGTGGGATGTCACAACACAACCATCACAAATTCTTAGTAATATAGATCGTAAGGTTTCTTGGAAAAAAACTTTTGCGACTCTACTTTAGGTAATGTCGCAAAAGATGACATTTGATACGACACCCTCCCCAAAATTTTTAATTTGGCGTCTGGTTTTTCATAGCACGCCCTATCTTTCGATGAAACGTATTTCACCGCTTTCAATTTTTGGTAAAGTTAGAAAGAACTAGAAGCTAAAATGTTGATCATACACACTACAAGAAAAATGAGCACTGCACACAATAAATTATCTGTGCCCTTTGAGGCCAAAAAGCACCAACAATTGTGCTCATAGACCAATAGCAACAATGCAGCTACTATCTTTGCGTCTGTGCCCTCTATGGGCGTCACCATTTGTCAAAGGGCACAATATGTTCTTTGCTGCCCAATGGCTCAGCACAAATAAGGGTTTTCTGTGCCTCTTTTCTGACACCATGTCAGATGACTTTTCGTTAGCCAAGTTTGTTATTGTGCCCAATAGGATAAATATATAAAAAAAATATATATTCAAATAGTAATACCATCAATAAGAAATTATTCATACATATAATGAAAATAATTCGTAATACATTTTTTATTCCATGAAAAACTATTAACTAAATCTAAGAACCTAACAAATACCATTACTCTCGAGTTCCTCGCATGCCAGACAACCCTCAACCACCGCAAACAACCTTCAGCCTCTGCTCCAGCCTCTGAAAATGAACATGAGTGAGAAATCTATCGAGCAGTAAAGGCAGCAATGCTGATGCATTGCTACTTTCTTTTGAAAGACTATGTAGCAAAGTTTCGACAGAAACGCCAACCAAAATACATAAATATTTTTCAATCATTGCCTAAATACACATACCATAAACTTTAACGATTTCTTATGTAAGAGAGTAGCTAAATAGCAAGTTGTTACACTAGTCCTAATTATAATAGTAGAAAGATATACTCTTGGCAGCATAATGCAACAACCAGCCAAATTGAAGAAAAGAGCAAAGAATAAGTAAAAAAACAAATAATCAGGCAAGCATAAGCTAATAAATAAGTTTTTTGAAATCTAACCTGCTTATAATCAAGTAGCTTTCAGCTTTGATAATGTCTTTCGTGCTTCCACTCGGTAGGGAACTATACAACAATATGAAAAATCATTATAATTTATCAATTTATTATAAGTCCGAAGAGAGGAAAGGTAACTTATCAATTCTAATACACAAAAAAAAAAAAAAAAAAAACATGTAGTTACTCTCCAATGGAATAACCAGACAAAAGGAATCACCAACGGGAAATAATAATGCACTTAGTGTAGCATATACAGAAAGAACAAACTTTTATAATCCAATACAACAGAGGAGAAAACATATACCCTTAAAAGAATAAAATTTACTGGAAGGCGAAAACCTAACCTGTTCTGGTATGGAAAAATCTGAATCTCAGCATAGTCCCAAGGTGCACTGGCATCAATTTCCCCTCCATTTTCAATGCGCTTAAAATTGAACCCAAGCAGAGCAACCTGTATGGGAAAAGAGGGAAACAAAGTTTAGGTAAAAAAAATTCAAATGCAGATTTACAAAAATTCAGCACTTAAACAAACTAAAAGCCCGCGAATTCAGTGTAGTAGATACACATACATACATACATCCGTACGTACATATACATATAAATTCAAAGATAAAGAAAAACCAAATAGTTTACAAGAGCAAAGAAAATGAAGGGATAAAGAATGAAAGATATACCTCTATCATCTGTGGGAGGACTCATATTTGCTTTAGGGGCCTTTCCACCACCTGCTTAAAGATGATTCTTATTTCACAACTCCACCATCCAAAACAACCAACAATGGAAGCAGAAGATTAATAGGGGAAACTACAAGTACTCCTCATAAAAAATACATTTACAAGCAAGATAAAAAACAAACAAAACTTCTAAGATTTTCTATAAAGCAGTTCACACAACCAACAAGAGGGGAAACTACCACATATTTCCAGTGATGTTCAAGGACCAAAAAACTTTCAAACATTAAAAACTTAATAATGCATTACTAGGTTGTTCAGTCCCATAAGACTTTGCACAAGGTTACATGGCTAGTTGCTCAATGATCAGATTCGTTATAGATAAATATTATCATCTTCATTTTGATTCCAGTATTCAAGCAGAGACTAGAGAAGTTTCCTATCCTTTTAAGTTATGTAACATACCAAAGAAATTGACCAACTGGAATTACCGCTATTGAGAGTGACCATGGCAAAACCTGTTGAAACCGACTGACATAACCCTTTGCTTGATGTTAGTGAATAAAAGACCCACTCGGCTAACAGACTACAATATTCATTACATACACATTCATTATGTAGTCAAATAGATACACATTCATTATATAGTCATCAAAACGAATATAGTCGAATTCAAAACCATTCCCACAATCAGTTGAAAATGACACCAAAAAATAGAGTTAATTAAAATCAATACCTAGAAGTTCCAGATCTGCCATGGAGTAAGGCTATCTCAGCATCTTTCAGAACTTGCAAATTCAAAATGTCTTAATCAAGTATATAAAAAGAAAAATCAGGTAAGCAAATACAATAGCTCTGAAGGTTAACATCATAATCCCCTGTTTGTTGTAGAAGCCCTTTGCAAGGTTTGTGCTTTCTTGTGCTTCTTTGGATTAGGACGTATGGAAGTTCTTGTCGGGGAAATTTTAGATGGAAGCTAGTTGGAAATTAACAGCATCATATCAAGCAAATTGATTAGAGCATACAAAAGCTAGTTGGAAATAAAATTAACTATAAAGGGAAGATTAGGAGAAAAATTGGAAGAGACTTGAACAAATAAACCATTTGCCACTTCCAATACCATAGCAATTTGACAACATATCAAAGTACAACCAGTGCCAGTTCATTTGCTTTCTAAGAAACCCCTTCTCTTTCTAGATTGTAAGTTCATCAATACATTATACATACTACTACCAGTACCAATTCATGCTTTATTTCCTAAACTAAATTACTCTACCAGTTCAACTTCCTTAAAGAATCATTGCCTACTGTTCAAATACGAAAACCCACTCATTGTACAATCAACCTGAATTGTACAAATGTGTTCATAGTGACAAGTCACAAATATGAACAATCAACCTGAATTGTACAATCAAAGAGAAATATGAACAAATTTGAGCAAAATGGAATAACAGCCTTCCAATTAATTATTGTGCCATGAAAAAGCTGAATAACAGCTTTCCAAAGCCAAATATACCATTGGCTAATACATTAATTAGTACATATACAACTCAATATTTGTTAATTCATAAAAACATCCAATCACCTTCCAGTATAAACCTATTCGAAGTGACAACAGGTCACTTCCCATTCAAAGCAAAAATGGATATGTTTGAATCTGAACCAGATCAAATCCCCTTTTGATTACCCAAAAGAGAAAAACGCTCAGTTCCCTTGTGTTTCAAACGAACCCTAACCCTAACCCTAACCCTAAAATTAATCACAAATTATTAACTAAATTAACCAATACAAGTTCTAAACTGTTACCATTTTACCTGGAACGAAGTGGAAAGGAAAGAATCCCATTATACAGGCATTGAACTGAAGGGGAACTCGGGATGAGATGAGAGTTGAGGCCAACTGATTTGTAGATTCTGTGTGAAGGAGATGGATTTGCAGAGTCTGAGAATTTGTGAACTCGACTGAAGACTTGAGTTGAGACCCACCGATTTGCAATGTGTGTGAAATTTGAAGGGGAAGGATTTGCAAATTCTGTTTCTGCGTGAGATGTGAACTCTGACTTGAGAATTGAGATGAGAGGCAAGAGAGACACAGAGAGGGAAATAGAAAATTTTGGCGAAAATAGATAGAGAGAGAGAGAGAGAGCCTAGGGTTGAAGAGAGGCTCGGAAGGGGAGAGCCAGAGAGAGAGGAGAGGCGGAGGAATTGAGGAGAGGCTGGGTTGAAAGGGGAAACACAGAGAGGCGGAATGAAGGAATGAGGACAGAGAGGCGTGAAGATTGAGGAAAATGGCTTCTTATTTTGTTTAAAACATTATTTTAAACAAAGGGCACAAAAAATCTACTTTTACTTTAAATATATTAAATTATAGGACACAATTATATTTATGGTGTCATTGCAAATTAATAAAAAATTTCCATTGCTGACATTAACGGCACAAAAGTCATGGTTCTGTGCCCGATAATGTATTTGTGTCCACTTTTCTTAACATTGCGCACAAGTCATGGTGGCCATTACCAAATGAGCACTGTTCCACCGTATTGGTGTTTAAACAAACACAAACACCTCATTCGTGTCCCTAATTTTGTGCCCAAAGGCCATTTTTCTTGTAGTGACAACATTTAATGTTTTTGCCCATTTGGATAAGGGTAGTTTCTTTGATGGACAATTGTCTCTAAGTTTCCGGAATTAGATAGAGGAATCAAAACGCATCCATAAAGCAAATTATTTGATCATTCATTAGCCTTTAAGTTGCTATTGGTGTGAAAAAAGTATGCATTGTTAGATATTTGGAAGCAAAATTGGGGTTCTTAATCTTATGAGACTTGAGTTTGGGTCTTCTATGTAAGTAAGTTTAAAATAAACTTGCAATGTAATTTTAGGTTATAATACCAAAATTGAGTTTTTCCCGCCAAGAAAGAACCGAGGGAGATAAAATGTTGAGCATACAACATTTAATGTTTTTGCACTTGTTTCTTTATTTATAATGCACTTGTTAGCACCTTCTTGTTTTAGAAATAGTAGTTTTCTACTCGTGTAGATAATTACAGGGGATGAACACTTGGTCAAACTACCTCTTGTAAGATATTACTTTTGTAGTATTGTGTTTAGATGAACTCTCCCAACTGTTTTAGCTACGTGTACTACTTTGCAACCTATGTCAAGGACGATCTAGTCTCTTATGCGCACCATTAGGGTCTGTAGGAGAGAATTTCCGATCAAGAACATTCTTCGTTTGTCGTGCTCTGGCGATCTCATGCAAATAATTCCCAACAATGCATACTTTTTTCCACACGAAAAGCAGCTCAAACCCTAATGAATGATCAAATAACTTGATCTATTCGCACATTTCGATACCTCTATCTAATTCCGGAAACTTCAAGACAAACAAGCACCAAAGCATTACCCTTACCCAAATCACTGCATTTATGCATGAATTTATCGATTTCGAGACATGGGTTCTACTAAAATCGAAAATTAAGCAACACCCATTTGATCAATTTAACTTTAAAATCACATTCCGTACGAAAAAAACCACATGCAATTGAGATTTTATTCATGTTCTATCACCACAACACCTAACAAGAAAAAAAAGACCAGAACAGCGAATGATTCGAAGAAGGAAAGGAGTCTGTGGATCTCAATTTAATTTAATTATGGTATTCAATTGAGTATTTTAATCTGATTCAGGCTTTTGGTTCACAAAGTTGATTTCTTTACACAATCTGAATTTTTTGTGTGGAACCCACTTTCGTAATCGTATTTAGATTAATTTTTCATTTAATTGTTGTTTTGTTAAATCTGAATAGTGATTGATACTATATGTTAATTGTCAAGATTAATACTTTTCCAAATTTGGGGTTTCTTGTTTTGTTTTTGGTTTTATGACATTCCTTTCGCTAACATTGTTTGTGTAATGATTAGTCATTGCAAGCCAGTGTCGAAGGAGGAGCGAAATGGTTGGTTAATAAATTCAAAGGTTAGTTTTCTCCGCTGGCTCTGTTTACTTGCATTGTCTGTTAGAGTAAACCTCACATAATGTTGTTTATATGACTGATTTTACGAGTCCTGAAAGTTCGGACACTGTAGTTGTATTAATTCATGGGGTTTATATGTAATACGTCTAAGTAGTGGCAATGAAAAGTGAGTTAGCGATCGCGGATTCTGGCCAAAGTATCGGTGAGCTCGAGTTGTAGAACGCGTTGTGGTTGAGGTTATGCCCGAGATGGTATGTTCCTTAATCTTAATTATGCTGGGTAGATATGTGTATATTTATACAACCCTTTTCCTATGGCTTTAACTTGCTCAGGCTCTCGAAAATGTCGTATGTGGAGTACAAGTAAGTAACTTGCTGCTGGGGTTTCTTGAAATAGCCCAACTTTACAAGGCAAAAGAAAAAATAGCGAGTTCTATAAGTTGTACTTGTGCTGTCGTGGAGGGCGGAATGGTGCTTCCAAGGTCTAGGTTTTGGATTGTATAAACTGCTATCCTCATGGGTGAACTAGTACTATATTCGTTCACTGATTTTTTGGGCGACAGAGTCATTACTGGTGTAGTAAATTGAAAAGAATTGAAGATCATCTCGGTGAGTATTTTTTGCTATCTTAAGCTGCTTTGCTTCTTTGTTTTTAGATTGTTATTATTCAAGTTAGGGTCTTGCTTTTGTCATTCGAATCAGGGTTCCACTTCATTCTTGTTTTTTGTTCTGTTGTCGATCAATAGTACTACAGTGAAGTAATCTTGATTTGTATTGCTAGAATGAAATAAGATTGTTCTTTGTTTTAGATAGCTACCCCTTCCCTTACTTATCTTGATTTGTATTGCTACAATGAAATAAGATTGTTGTTTTTTCATTTGCGTTTTTTATATATGTTCAGGGATTATTCGGATGATGTACGCAACACATGATACAGATGCTTGTAAGTCGACGAAGAGGGAACCAGATTATCTACCTGTAAGAATGTCACTGCGTCGAATACGTATATTTTCTTCTTTGCATCCCAACATATAGGATCTTGTCATGTTTTTTCTTTTACAATCAGCATTTTACCAAAATAAAAAGTACACGGAAGAAGGGGGATTGCTCGTGAAGTTCTAAGATTGGTCTTGATTGTATCATGGTTTACACAAATTGGTTGCCTATGTATATGAAAATGTTCTCGCATGGTTTGCACAGATGGGAGTGCACACTTGTTACTGCAAAGGGGAACTCTTTTTTGTTCATAGCTTGTCTTATACGAAAGTGTTCTTTCATGGTTTTAATGCCCATCCTGTGCTTCTGACTGCAGATTCTTTGTTCGTGGTGATGGGCCTTTTGGAGCGCTTGCCTAGTTTATTGGTGTTCAACTCGGTAACTTTCACATTCGATTGTATTTCAAGAACACTCGTACCTCCGATTGGTGAGCAGAGATGCATTTCTTTTCTTTTTGTTTCCCAAATTATTTGCAGACTTTGTGTTTGTAATAACTCTAATTCTTGCACTGTTGCCGAGGTGGACATACCTCAGTTTTAATTTGAGCCTCTATTCGAAGGACTGAGAGTAGAGCTGCTGCAAGGGGTGACATAATTTCTCGCAGGTTCGAGGGGAGGAAGTTAGTTGTCGAACTAACTTCCTAGCAAGGAGTGACATATTTCCTGTAGGATTGTAGACGGTATAAATGTTTAAATACTGGAAGTGAAATATTTTCTTTAATATCAAAGAAACCAAATAAGTGTTTTTTTGTTTTGTGAATTATGAATTATATCAATGCTTTTGGATTTTATTTAAGTTTGAACCTGCAGTAGAATTTCAAATGAAATAATTTGGTGAAGCTGTTAAAAATAATGTCATTGTGGCATCTCATTTGACGATCCATTTATTTTTTTTATTTTTATAAACCTGAGGCCACTTATTTGCGACGCGTAAGTTGACGTCGCAAGTCCGTAGTTAATACTATTTGCGACGCGCTTAAAGCGTTGTATATAATCGACCAAACATTTACAACGCCACTTTGTTGCGACGCGTTGCTACCCGTCGCAGGCCTGTCGTAAAAGGACTATTGCGACGCTTTTAGCCGCTTTCGCAACGCTTTTTGTCCGTCCGAAAAGGCCCATTTTTTTGTAGTGTGGGGTGTTAATTCAATTATTTTGGTAAATTTAATTTGTTGGGTGGAAGTTCTTGCACGGGGAGAGTAGCAAAGTGAAAGAGAGAAGGGTAGAAGAGTCACTTTCTCACTATAGCATTGCTCGTTAATTTGTGCCTAATTAATCAAAATATTTTATTGAGGTTCAAAACAATAATCGATCACTGATATATGACTAACTTACAAAGATTTCATTGATTTTGAATAAATAATTTTAGCTCCAAATTCCTTTACTTTCTCACACAGTACGTAATCCGGATATATATCTATATAGGATCGGTATCAAATTTAAATATACCAATACCGCAAGGAGTTAGTTCTCTCGCTAATTTTAATCCCTTGTTTCACAAGTAAGCCCTTAGATGTGTTGGACTTAATCTCTAACCGGACTACAAGAAAACCGATAACTCTAACTTAGTCTTTAGCCTATATATACCATTCATATGTTCGTATGATCAGAACTCCAAAACCAACAAGATCGTCTTTAAGGAGCAATGGATTCGAAAGCAAAACGCCAAACTCCTCCTGGAGATAGGATCAGTGAATTACCGGATGCAATTCTTTGTCACTTACTTTCGTTCCTTCCAACTTTACATGCCGTGCGGACCACGATTTTGTCTACAAGATGGAACAACGTATGGTGTACCAGTGCTCCCATTAGCCTACAGTTTGATAGCAGAGATTTTTCTTCTGGACCTCAACAACAAACGAGGTTTATGAGATTTGTTGACTGCGTGATTAAATTATGCGGCTCATCATGCAACATTAGAAGACTATGTCTTCACTGTCACTCTTTCGCTTTCAAAGATGAAGATTTCTCTCGCATTCATAGATGGATATCCACTGCCATAAAAAACAATGTCATTGACCTTGATCTTTATTTGTTTAGTAATAATAATTATGATTCCTTCGAGAAATTTGAAATGCCTCCTAGCGTTTTCCAGTGCAGATCATTGGTGAGTCTGAAGTTGGACACAAATTGTCTTACCTATAGTCCATCTACATCAGGTTGTTTCCCAAGCCTCAAGTACCTTCATGTTACGTTTCGGGACTATATTAATGAGAGAAGGGTAAAGATCTTTCTGAACTGCCCTGCTCTTGAAGATTTGACTATAGTTGAAAACGTGGGTGGAGATGTTTTGGAACTTAACATCTCCGCACCTCAGCTGAAGACGTTAACAACTGATAATCTCGACTGCAAGTTTTTCGTTGATGCCCCGAGACTTGAAAACCTCAATGTCAACATCGATTGGCCTTCTTTGACGTCGAATTATGTTTTGGACAATTCTAAATCTTTGGTCAAGGCCAAAGTTCACGTCAAATATATAGCACCAAAACATAAGCATCGATATCCATCTTATGTTCCCAATATATCTAAGTTACTTGCAGGTACTTCAAGTGTTAAATATTTAACATTTTTAGCTCCTCAGTATCTGGAAGCACGCTATCTGCCGGATTATGAGAATCTGAACCAACTGGAGTTAGATCTTCGTTGCTTTTGCTGGGACCTTGTAATAGAGTTGCTCAAGAAATGTCCTAGTATGAAACACTTGATCTTAAACCTTCATCGTACGGCATGGAATCACGATTACAAGCCAGTCAATCCACCAACGCTTGTGCCGGGGTGTCTCTCGTCACACCTTAAGACTGTCTCTATGCGTGGATTCCACGGAGAACAGGAGGAGGTTCAAGTGCTCAAGTACTTGTTAAACTACGGTGAGGTTTTGAATAAGATTACTATTTCTACAAGGAATTTCGTAGGTAATCCCGCATGTCTTACAAAAGAGGACTTGTGCAAGGAAATTTTGTTGTTTCAAAAGGGTTCAGAGACATGCCAAGTTGAAGTTATCTAGAAGAATGCAAGCAGTTTTAGCCTCTCTGGTAAGAGAAGGGCCGGGTTCGTATACTCTCAAAGTTGTAATTTAGACATCATGATATTTTCTTATTGTGAATGCAATTACGCTCCAAAAGCGTTTTAATTTTTATAAATAAATGTGAACTAGAGATTCGTGCAACACACATTTTTCGAGAGTTGTATATATATATATATATATTAGATTCACATTTTTACGTGGACATGTTGTCATGACAAATATTATATGACGTCCTATTTAGTAAAATCTAAATTCTGAAAATTGTTGAGGCAAATTTGGAAAACAATATAACAGCCGGCCTCGTAATCATCATCTTTTTACCACCTTTTGTTTTTCTTGTTTCCTAATCTATTTACAATAACAAGGAGAACATGATTCCTTAATTCTAGGCTAATTACAACATAAGAAGCCATGTTGGACAAAGGACTAAACCCTAGCTTTGTATTGTACCTGGAGTAAAACTCTAAACCCTAGTTGACTAGAGGATTGGACTTGTGTTGATGGGATTCCCGATAGCCTCCAATCTCTCAATCGAGAGAAAAGGATGTAAAACTATTGCGATATGGATATCGCTTGGTCCATGCTGAATTTTTGGTAAAATGTCGAGTGGAGATCCACATCCTGTGTGTACGTGCTTTTGACCAAGCGAGAGAAAAGGATTGACTCCTCCTCGAGGCTTCATTTGTCAGTGATAGAATGGAATGACTAAACGCACCGTCTTTGAGTTTGCACTCAATCCGAATTAAGCCCAATAACATCTTCGGCACACGGGGCAAAAGCCCAAAATCATAACTTGACAGAAATAAGTTTGGATTAGGTCCAAACATAGACTTTGATTCTAACCCCAAATCCTTGCGGCATTTGTTTTCCATTTTCTTTCGTTGACATTTCGGGACGGTTCGTGAACGACTTCATCAAAACTCCATTTAATAATTAATAGTGGAATGTTTTTAATAAAAAAAAAAAAAGTAAACATTCTGAAAATTACAATTTTTTCCTGGAATAGATTCATTCTTGAAACGTTTCTAACTAAGGAATGTTAATTGACACACCCCGACCCAGAGTGTTAACTTGAATTCCGAATCGAGCTATGTCGGCCGAAGTCATAAAGTGTAGCGAGGTGGAAAATGTGAGTAAATTTAAACCTAAAAATGCCTAAATGCGAGAGTGTGCTTGTGAGCGGGAATGAACCCATTTCACAAGTGATGTCAAAGCATAAGTAAAGTAAGTAGAATGAAAATTATACAAACGAAGGGAATCTCCTACACCAAGATTTGCCAAGAATCCTCATCAACACGAAAGCTCTGCTACTAAAACCTGGAGGGCGAAAAACAAGGGTGAGTGTGCCTAAAAATAAAGCTTTGTAAAAACCTTTTCGAAAACATAATAACCCCTCGCCATAAAACAAGTATAGTTTTCAAAAAATAACATACTATGTATATTATGAAAATACTTACCATAACCTCAATATCTCCAGATTTCAATACTTCACAATATTTTGAAAATAAACAACTAAGTTCCGGTAATCACATAATCTCGCATAAACAAACATATCGTATCGAGTGCTCATTCACATATGCTGACACACGAGTTCATGCAGAGGTATTCTGACATGAACATGACTGGGTGCAATAATGATTTATGCTCTAGTACTACAATCATGTGAAGATAAGCGATATGCGCATCACATACGAGTCCTAATTGCCTATAGCAATCTAGGACAGGACTGGCACCTACAGTGGATCCAAAGTGAGCGTGACGTGAAGCCTGGCCCTGGTCCAGGCGAGTACAAATGCTAGTGTAGCACACGATGAGTAGATAACGTAAATATGGTCATGCCACAATAATTCAATAACTTTAGTCAACATAATACTATCCATAGCCGTACATTTAATTAAAGCATCCACTATAGTCCTCTTACATGAGCATCCCGCAGGATTATTTTATAATTTCCCAATCGTAAGACATTTCTCATACACGTTAGTTTAATTATGGCATCACGTAGAAAATTCAATACTAAATATAGATACATCGAAACTCAATAAATACAAATACCATATAAAAGAAAAGACCCACTCACATATACAAGGCCGCAGCCGTTCGGACTATGAAGGCCAGAGTCTCCGATAGGAATCGCACCTAAGCATCATATTGGGACCCATTAATAAAACTCAACTAGAACGATTAAACATCGGAAAACGGAGTGCGGATTTGGAATCATGGCGGCGAAATACACTAGGAATGGTTCCAGGCAATTTTCGTAAAAAGTCAACGATCAACCTTAAAAAGTCAACCGAGCCGCGGCGGTCAATTACGTTAAAACTTCGGAATTTCACTAAATGGATGTCCAAAATGGACTCGAGGCATCGAAATTAGCCTAGGAAGATTTTAGAGAAAATTTCGTAAAAGTCAACACAAGGAATATTCTAAAGAATATCCCAAGAAAATTCCAGGTTCCAGATGCATTTTTGGAAATAGGCCGAATCGAGTCAACTGGCTGAAGGTTTGGGCCGGTTCATAGATTCGACTTGGGCCTTTTTATTTCCTCGATTGCCGCTGCAACCGTTGAGAGCTGGGTATTTTGGCCAGGAAACTACCACGGCTCTGTTTAGCTCCAAAAACTCAACCAAAACTCGCCATTTAAATACCATAGTGTAGCTAGGAAAGTAGGGATTTGAGTCATGCCGATATTGGGTCAAGTAGTGGTCGGAAAATAGCCTGCAACCCGCGGGTCCTTTGCTAGAAAACTGGAGAGATTTCCTCGAGTTTGTTCTGCATTCAACCATCACTTCAAACTTTTAAAAATATTTTAATCGTACTAAAAAATGTGATTTGAAAAAGTTTAAGGAGTTTTCGAAGTTTACCCTCGTCGGAGAAATTCTTGAACTGTGGCGGTGCCACTGTGCATCGATAAGGAAAATGAAGAGAGAGTGGCCACGTCCAGGGCTTTGGGTTATGTGACTCCGTCATCATTTGTTGAGAAAGAGTTCGTGAATGAGGTGTTCTTCAGAAAAGATGGTGTGTGGTGGCAGGTGTTGCCGTCGGTGTTGCAAAAGAGAGACTCGGGAGGGAAGTGAGGGAGAAGAGAGAGAGTGCTTGAGAAAGTTGGGTGAGAATGCCATGCGGAAGAGAAGGAAAGGTGAGTTCGGTGTGAGTATGGGTCCCACTGCCAGAAAAATAATAAAATATTAAAAATATCCCCAAATATTAATAAAATAATAAAAGTAATAATTTCTTAAAAAAAAATATTTCGGATTAGTAAATCCGTGAAATTTTAACCGTAAGTCCTATTTTGGTTCCACATGCACCTACGCGTTCGTACCGTCGAGTACTTCAAGAATACGGTAAAATAATAACTCATACGTATCACAAAATGACGGTCAACAAAAATCAACAATCTCGTCTCCAGGGGCATTTTCATCAATTTCATCTTTTTAAAATTAATAAAATCGTAAAATTAGGGACGGGATGTTGCATTAATTGGTAATGAGTTTACATTGGTTGATAATGAATTAATTGGTAAGAAAATTAATATAAAGACAAAGTTAAGAAAAGTTAATTGTTAATGGAAGGGAGGCAAACTATTTATACCAAATTTTGCAAACCACATGACGTGGTTATTGATAATTTAGATTGTTATTTAAATATTGATTAACGTATTTGTTTTTCATTGATGACATATCAAATGATCAACGTATTTGTTTTTCATTGATATTTGATCCTCGCACAAAACTATGACTTGTAAATAAAATAATAAATAATAAAAATATGTTGCAGTCTTAATTTGGTTAGAAATGTGGTTGCGTAAATCATATTGGGATTCTGTAGTATCTTTTAGATGGTTGCAATAACCAAAAGGTAAGAAATTTACATTCCTATTATTATAAATAAATAAACGCATAATGAGGTGACATAACATCTTCATCACAATTTATCAAATTCTCTCTCCTTCGCACAGCACCTCTCTCTCCCACCCTATAATTTTTAAGTTAAATAGACCTACAACAAAATTCAATATAATATTAATACCAAATGAGATTTGGCTCAGACAATGGTTGAGAGGGAGAGATCAGGTCTTGGCACTACAAGAAAAAGACTCTTTTGCGACCCTCTATTTACGACAGAGGTCGACCTCTGGCACGACATCCGCCTATGGGAAGCCTTATTCGACGGCGAGAGGCCCTTCGTCTCGCACATCCTCGCCTCCTTTGCCGCTTCGGACGACATCGTCCTGGAAACTACTAGGATATTTGATATTGCCCAACCTATGCTGAATTTACTTGCACGTCTCTCTTGATACTTATACCGGATAAATTTTTGGTAAATATCGACAAATGTAATTTATTTATCATGCTACATCGATATATTTGTTGGTTAAATTACTTCTTTATGTCGAGTCGAGATCTAGAACTTGTACGAGTTGATGTGTAATTTATTTATCATGCTACATTGACATATGTTCAAATATGTACCACAACGAGATAGAAGCAAACGTTTTTGGTAAAAAGAAACTCTCCTTGAGTGGTTGGGGATGGATGAAGTGTGGAAATTTACATAATAAGCTGGCATACGTTGATTAGGCCAGTAATTTTTCGAGGTAGCGTGCTTGCTGCACTTACATACGAATTTGAAACTTTGACCACCTGGATTAGAGCAGTCTGAAATACACATCAAGATTGAAAAATATGCTTCCACACCAAACTATGAATAAAGATTTGAAGAATCGACAAAACTCAGTACATATGAAAATAACGTGAAAAACATGCATGTACTTCTATATTAGTTTTGCAGTTTTAAAAGAAACAATTTTGACAAATCATACACAAATGTATTATAAACGAATTTAAAATTTTCAAACAATTAAAGATACGTCACTTACATTTAGGAAACCAAAACGGTACACCAATTGCAAAATATCAAATCCGTTGCAGCCGGTTCGGCCACGTGGATAACGGTCTCTCCTTCGAGCTGGGTACAGAGACGGTTAGTGACTTCTCCATTTGATACAGCCGGTTCGGCCACGTGGATAACGGTCTTTCCTTCGAGCTGGGTACAAAGGCGATAGTGACTTCTCCATACTCAGCTCCTCTCTCTGCTGAAGCTCTGATTCTCTCTCTCTCTCTCTCTCTCTCTCTCTCTCTTCTCTCTGCTTTCTTGATTTTTCTTGCTATGGGAGGCGGTGACGATCAATGCAGCGAAATGCTTCCTAATGTTGAAGAAATGGCAGGTCTCCATCTCTCTCTCTCTCTCTCTCTCTTTCTCTCTTTCTCTCTTTTTCTCTCGTTCGTTTTCTTTATATTTCTTTCCATTGTTTTGGAAGGCGGTGACGCTCGATCCGAAGAAATCTCTCTCTCTCTCTCTCTCTCTCTCTCTCTCTCTTTCTCTCTCTCTCTCAAAATGTTTATTTATTTTTCTTTCAAATTGTTTTGGAAGGCGGTGTCGCGCGATCCGAAGAAATGATTCCTAATGTTGAAGAAATGCTTCCTAATGTTGAAGAAATGGCGAGGCCCCGTGTCTGGTAGGACTGACTCACTTGCTTATTTACTATCATATGTGTATAAATTCAGCTTCTTGGAATTTGAGAAATGACTTGATATATTTATGTGATTTTAAACCCTTTAAATTTTAATTTGGCTGGCTACAACTCCATCTGTTTCCCAATCGAAGCATTATTTTGTGTGCTTGCCCTGATTCTTGGTTCTGGGCTCCTGACCAAAAACTATGTCAGGAACATTCGGCAAGAAGACACGCATTCTGCCAATGTGCCCGTGTTCATGCACCTGGGCAAGAGGATTTTCAGGCTTGGCGAAGCAACCCGCCAGCAGCTGACAAGCTGGAATGATGTACACAACATTTTGGTCAGGTTGGATGACGGCTATGTGCGAAGGTGCAGACTTAGATTTGAAGTGAAGTATTCCTCCTGGTCGCTGAAGAAACGCTATGCCTCGGGGTCTACAGGGAGGATGCCTGGAACTGCCTTCAAGGTTGGGGAGCCCGCGAGGCGCAGGGGTGAGATAGCTAAGATGAGGGAGCATTTGTTTGCAATCCACATGTTTCAGGTTAAAAGGTACGTCTCTGAACATCTTGCTTGCTTGATTTCATTTGCTTAATTCCCTTTTAAGTTTTAATAATTTGTATCATGTGGGTTTTTAACTGACTGTAGTTTTCTTTTTCTTTTTCAAGGGTGCTGCCATCGCGAGGTGTGCGTGACATGATCGAGATCGATATCGAGTGATGGCTGCGTACGTTTCAGATGTTACCTTTATCTGAAAAACAATTATATACTTTTACTTCTTCTTATGATTACCATTTATAACTTTTACTTCGCATTCGTATTCGACTTTTTAGTATGAGTTTACCTTTTACTTCCTATTTGATTCTTTCGAATTACTTTGAAAATATAGGGTTTTGCTTCGAATTAGTTTTCAAGTTAAGATTGGTTTCGTTTCTTCAATTTAGGGTTTTTCGTTTCTAGGGTTGGTGAAATTTGTGGTTTTTTGTTTTTAAGTAATATTTATGTGGTAATGTGATATGAGCAAATTTAGGAAGAAAAAGAATTCTTAACGGGTCATAACGGGGTAAAATGACCCGACTTGTTAAGAATCCGTACGTTAAGATAATGGATGTAACATGACATGAACCTTTAAGATAACATGTATTATACGAAAACGACACGAACACGGCAAATATGGAACTTTTGCCTGGCTTTGGTGTAGGGGTGGTAATCTGCGACTCTAGTTGAGGGTTGGTCTCGAATTGGTTATCAAAAAGGTTTACAAAATATTGATTTTGAGACCAATTCAATTCAGATTGTTTCCGCATTGATGATCCTTCTACTTCGACTGTTCGTCTCGAATTGGTGATAGAAAGAGGTTTTAAAAAAAAAAAAAAAAAAGGGTCATTAGTTAGATTTGAGGGGGGGGGGGGGGGGGGTGGTGTGGGAATCGAACTTGGGCGAAGTATGCTAATCTCTATACTGTGCGGAGCTAAGGATCTTCTATAATGTTCCTAGTTGAAATATTATTTTTCTGCCTTGTATTATTGCATAAACACATGTCTATGCCCACATCTATGCTTATTTTGCACAAATCAATTTCCACATTCGCGGGTAAATGTTTTACATAATTACTAGATGAGTAGTGGTCTTCAACTAAAGGGTGATGCTAGGGAAGCTAAATTTGAACAAATTTTTAGTTGTGACGGGAATACAGGTGGTACACCACATGTTTTTATGTAAGTAGTGAAAATTTTTATTTTTTAAGTTATTAATTTTTTAACACACATCCCACCATTTATATAGCAACACGTGGTGTACCACCCCGTGTGACGGTCACATTGAAAAATCTCTCCTAAATTTGTAAACTAAATGATGTGTCACCAATAGGAATTAGTACGTTTATCAATGCTTAAGTAACAACCTAATCATCACCTTCCATGTCATTTAGTTAATTTGTAAACTAAATGATGTGTCATCATTAGGAAATACCACGTTTATCAATGCTTATGTAATAACTCAACCATCGTCTTTCATGTCATTTAGTTTGCAAAATTTTATCTACAAATTTAGTTTACGTAGCATTACCCTCAACTAAAACAAGCCAAAATCCGATCTCTCTTCCGCCCAACATCCCAAACCCTGAACTCTTTCTTCATCCAACTAAAATACCCCAAAAATTAACTTTCACATTCTTCCACATTCCAGGAGGAACAATATTTTTTTTCAAAAAAGAAAATTACAAATAAAACCGACCGACCAAACCAAATCATACCCAATCACTCTACATAATATATTCTCTTTTTCTTTTCTTTTTTTGGGGGGGGGGGGAGGGGGAGGGAACTAAAATACCCCAAAAATTAACTTTCACATTCTTCCACATTCCAGGAGGAACAATATTTTTTTTCAAAAAAGAAAATTACAAACCGACCGACCAAACCAAATCATACCCAATCACTCTACATAATATATTCTCTTTTTCTTTTCTTTTTTGGGTGGTGGGGGGGAATTGATATTTGATCCACGCACAAAACTATGATTTGTAAATAAAATAATAAATAATAAAAATATGTTGCAGTCTTAATTTGGTTAGAAAAGTGATTGCATAAATCATATTAGGATTCTGTGGTATCTTTTAGATAGTTGTAATAACTAAAAGGTAAGCAATTTACATTCCTACTATTATAAATAAATAAACGAATAATAAGGTGACATAACATCCACATTACAATTCATCAAATTCTCTCTCCTTCGTGTTGCATCTCTCTCTCCCACCCTATAATTTTTCAGTTAAATAGGCATACACCAAAATTCAATATAACATTAATACCAAATGAGACCTGGCACTGTCAATGGTTGGGAGGGAGAGATCGGGTCTTGGGGTGTTAATTCAATTATTTTGGTAAAATTAATTTGTTGGGTGGACTTGCACGGGGAGAGTAGCAAAGTGAAAGAGAGTAGCAAAGTGAAAGCGAGTTTGGGCTAGAGCAATCCCAGGATGGGTGACCTCTTGGGAAGTTGCTCGTGAGTTCCCAGAAACAAAATCGTGAGAGTGTGTTTGGGGCCCAAACCGGACAATATCGTGTTACGATGGAGTCGAGCCAGAGATGTGATGGGGGCCCGGGGCGGGATGTGACAATTATCATTGCACATATCATTCCAACTATATAATAGAAAATTACTAATATACATTATAAAAAGTACCTAATATTATCAACCCAAGCTAGCAAACCATGCCAATCTGAAATTCGTAGACGAGGAGTTTTGCAATTTGCAGTCGCCAATCGGGTTTTGCAGACGTCTCAAAATGCAGTCTCACATTTGGCTGCAAAATAGAGCCATAAATCCATTATCAAACTGCAATAAAAAATAAATCCATTAAAAAGAAAGAGGCCAAATCGGAGGAGAGGCCAGACCGCAATCATTCCAACAAACATATATTGTAAAAATTAATAAATTACTAAGAAAAGAGTCAGAAAACCAAATATATAATATCAAATAATACCTCTCGTCCAAAATATATATATATATATAGCGAATAATACCTAATAATGACTTTATGATCTGTGAGGTGTCACGACGCGACTTCCAAGTTGCGAAGAAGGAATACGAAGATAAGAGTCAGACTCAGAAGACGCGACTTCTGGGTTTGCAAATTTTTATTTATTTTGTCTTATATATCCCCACATTTGTTAGTATAGCAAATTTTGGTGCCCCATAACATTCTGGGCCCTGGACAGTTGCACTGTCTGCACTGGGCCATGACGGAGCTTGCCAATACCCGAAATCTAGGTAATGTGCAAGAAGGCGGAAGCCTCATTCTGGACCGCCGAAGAGGTCGACCTCTGCCACGACATCCGCCTATGGGAAGCCTTATTCGACGGCGAGAGGCCCTTCGTCTCGCACATCCTCGCCTTCTTTGCCGCTTCGGACGACATCGTCCTTGAAACTACTAGGATATTTGATATTGCCCAACCTATGTTGAATTTACTTGCAAGTCTCTCTTGATACTTATACCGGATAAATTTTTGGTAAATATCGACAAATGTAATTTATTTATCATGCTACATTGATATATTTGTTAGTTAAATTCCTTCTTTATGTCGAGTCGAGATCTAGACCTTGTACGTGCATGTGCCTAATAATTACCGTTTTGGAGGTCTAGTTACGAAAACATATGTTCAAACATGTACCACAAAGAGATAGAAGCAAACGTTTTTGGTAAAAAGAAACTCTCCTTGCGTGGTTAGGGATGGATGAAGTGTGGAAATTTACATAATAAGCTCACATACGTTGATTAGGTCAGTAATTTTTCGAGGTAGTGTGCTTGCTGCACTTACATACGAATTTGAAACTTTGACCACCTGCATTAGAGCAGTCTGAAATACATATCAAGATTGAAAAATATGCTTCCACACCAAACTATGAATAAAGATTTGAAGAATCGACAAAACTCAGTACATATGAAAATAACGTGAAAAACATGCATGTACGTCTATATTGGTTTTGCAGAGTTTTAAGAGAAACAATTTTAACAAATCATAAAAAAAATGTATTATAAACGAATTTAAAATTTTAAAACAATTTAAGATAGGTCACTTACATTTAGGAAACCAAAACGGTACACCAATTGCAAAATATCAAATCCGTTGCAGCCGGTTCCACGTGGATAACCGTCTCTCCTTCGAGCTGGGTACAAAGGCGGTTAGTGACTTCTCCATACTCAGCTCCTCTCTCTGCTGAAGCTCTGATCCTTCGAGCTGGGTACAAAACGTGGCCCTTTTGCCTGGCTTTGGTCTCGAATTGGTTATCAAAAAGGTTTACTAAATATTGATTTTGAGAGCAATTTAATTCAGATTGTTTCCGCATTGATGATCCTTCTACTTCGACTGTTCGTCTCGAATTGGTGATAGAAAGGGATTTAAAAAAAAAAAAAAAAAAAAAAAAAAAAAAAAGGTCATTAGTTAGATTTGAGGATGGGGGGAATCGAACTTCGGTGAGGTGAGAGTTTTCTTGGCTCTAGTGCCACTGCAAATATGTCCCCATCCTCGAAAAAGAGACGGAAAAAGAAAAAAAAAATTAAAAAAAAAGGTTGAGTTGGATTAGGAGAGTAAACTAAATGGAATGAGGACCTCGGGCGTATAAAGCTTATTGGAGGGGTCCCAACATCAATCAAAACTCCTGACTCTTAAAGGACTTTAATTAATCTCTCCCTCCTTGGACTTGAAAACCCTAACTTAAGGCTAAAGAAATTGATCACATCATCTGGATTCCGCTAGCTTCTCAGTCACAGTTTTCAGAAGGAGCAAAGGGTTGATCAAAACCGATCGATCAGCTGCAGCACCGCACCACACCATCTTCACATGCTAACAGTGCGTAACACTTAAATAATTACTCCCTCTCTCTCTCTCTCTCTCTCTCTCTCTCTCTCTCTCCTTGTTTTTAATTGTTATTGTTATTATTTTGTAATTCTGATTGTAGTACGTACCCGATGTTTTGATATGAATTGATTGTGAAATCTTCAACACTACCTCTTCCGAGATTTTTAGATATACTAACAAATATTTTAGATTTCTTGAATTTTAACCGCTGGAGGATCTTAAGGGATATTGAACGGTTTGAGCATATGGGCTTCCACTAGTTCCGAGGGAGAGTATATATAGGGTTTAGGGTTAAACATATTGTTTGTTTGCTTTTCAAGTTTTCGCTAAGTCGTGATTATTCAGCTTTCTCTAAGAATACTGAAAGCTAATGATTATGCATGCAACGCATGGCAGTAGGAATGAATGGGCATGACCAGCTAATCATGGATTTCGATGAGGACGAATACATTAGCGACGACGACAATGTTGACGACGACGACGGATACTTTAGCGGCATCGAGGAAGAGGACGACTACTTTGGAGACGAATACCACTGCGACCAGTACTACTGCTTCGAGTTCGGCCAAGATCTCAAGTTTGAGAAGATGTTATTTCCTGAGGGGACGATCAAAGAGTGGGTTGCTAAAGATGAAGTGCGAAGATTTATAGCTGAGAAATTCAAAAAATTTCTACTCACCTTTGTCAATCATCACAGTAAAAATGTTCAGCAGCAGCATGATGAAACTGAAGTTGAGTACGTGCGCCTCATCAATCAGATGGTGTCAGGTAAACATCAATATATATATATATATATATATATATATATATAAGTATATGTATATTGTCCCTCTTAAAAATCTGGATCACAAAGATAAAAGATTTATGCTCCATTTGTTTTGTTGCAGCCAACAAGTGTAGTCTGGTGATCAATTACGAGCAGCTTCTCCCCGTTCAAATCCAAATTGCCCGTTGGATGATCAAATCCCCCCGACTTATTCTGGAAACCTTTGAAGATGCTGCCAAAAATGTTGTGCTTAATTTACACCCAAACTACAAAAATGTCCATCCAAGCATCTACGTTCGCATAACCAACCTCCGCAAGTGCGTTTCCATTCGCAACATTAGGTATTTATGGAACAACCACTCTCATTTTTTCACCTTGCCTTTGGGCAACCAATTTTACTTTAGTGGCTATTGTCCGTCTTTTTTGATGATATTGATTTCAATTTTGTTCCCGAATCTCTAACATGATGTTGTTGAACGCAGCGAAACCCATTTGGATGCCTTGATTTGCATTCGAGGGCTTGTGACCCGATGCTCTAACATATTTCCTAAGTTGCAACAGGTAATTAATTAGGCCTTGTTTGGTAGTGTTTTAGAACGAGTAAAAATACAAAACCTTGCCTTGTTTTTAGCTAAAAAAAAAAAACTTTCTAACAACAAAAAATGCTTCTGAAATCATTTGGCAGAAAGAGGTTGAAAGTGTTTAAATTATTCAATTCCGTTTGTTTCTTGCATTAGGCAACATCGTCGTCCAGGAATTATCAGATACTCACACTCCAAGAGAGCTCCGGAAGTGTGCCTGCATGTCGACTTCCGAGATGCGTGGAAGTGATAGTATCGAATGATCTGATTGATTCTGCCCTTTCTGGGGACGAGATAGTGAGATATACTTATTCCTCCCCACCTTGATTGATTTGTTTGCTTTAATGCCCATTTAGCTTGTTATTTGTTTCAGTGAATGAATATTTACTCACCTTATTATGTTTCTATATACCTCCTTAATTAATTTTGATTTATATTTCTAATTATAGGAGGTCACCGGCATTTATACAGATAAATTCGACTTATCGTTGAATGCAAACAATGGAACTCCGGAGTTTGCCACTGTGGTTGAAGCAAATTATATCGCCAAGACCAAGAGCCGGGATTGATGATTAGGCATCTCCATATCCATCTCCGTCGCGGTCGCCTTACAATGCAAGAAAAGAAGTCGTTTTGATTCTTAAAAGTTAACATGAAATGGGTATTTCGAACTTGGAAATTCGTCTATTATGTTATTCATATTAATGCAAATCGTCAATGCATTCATTATTTGTGAGCAATTAGATAACACTTTGAACCCATCTCTCGATTTCCGTTTGAAATTCACTGTTCCGCATGCTGGATCCTTTACCATTCCATGTTCTTCCCGAAAATGGGCTAATCTCTATATTGTGCGAAGCTAAGCATCTTCTATAATGTTCCTAGTTGAAATATTATTTTTCTGCCTAGTATTATTGCATAAACTCGTGTCTATACCCAGATCTATGCTTATATTGCACAAATCAATTTCCACATTCGCGGGTAAATGGTTTACATAATTACTAGATTAGTAGTGGGCTTCAACTAAAGGGCGATGCTAGGGAGACTAAATTTGTAAACTAAATGATGTGTCATCAATAGGAACGAGCACGTTTATCAATGTTTCAGTAACAACTCAATCATCACCTTCCATGTCATTTATTTAGTTTGTAAACTAAATGATGTGTCATCAATAGGAGATACCACGTTTATCAGTGCTTATGTAATAATCAACCATTGTCTTCCATGCCATTGAGTTTGCAAAATTTTATGTACAAATTAAGTTTACCTAGCATTACCCTAAACTAAAACAAGCCAAAATCCAATCTCTCTTCCGCCCAACATCCCAAACCCTGAACTCTGTCTTCATCCAACTAAAATCCCCCAAAAAATAACTTTCACATTCTTCCGCATTCCAAGAGGAACAATATTTAAATTGAAAAAAAGAAAAAGAAAATTACAAATGAAACCGACCTACCAAACCAAATCATATCCAATCACTCTACATAATACATCCTCTCTTTTTTTTGGTGGGGGGAGGGGTGGGGGGAATTGGTATTTGATCCTTACACCGCACCGCTCTCTCTCCCACCCTATAATTTTTCAGTTAAATAGACCTACAACAAAATTCAATATAATATTAATACCAAATGAGATTTGGCTCAGACAATGGTTGAGAGGGAGAGATCGGGTCTTGGCACTACAAGAAAAAGACTCTTTTGCGACCCTCTATTTGCGACAGAGCACACACGTCACATCCCGGTCCGGGCCCCCACCACATCCCGGGCTCGACTCCACCGTAGCACGATATTGTTCGCTTTGTGCCCCGACCATGCCCTCACGTTTTTGTTTTTGGGAACTCACACGATAACTTTCCGATGGGTCACCCATCCTAGGAATGCTCTCGTGCTCTACTCGCTTAACTTCGGAGTTCCTACGAAACCCGAAACCAGTGAGCTCCCGAAAGGCCTCGTGCTAGGTGGAGATGGGAATATACATATAAGGATCACTCCCCTGGGCGATGTGGGATGTCACAACACAACCATCGCAAATTCTTAGTAATATAGATCGTAAGGTTTTTTGGAAAAAAACTTTTGCGACTCTACTTTAGGTAATGTCGCAAAAGATGACATTTGATACGACACCCTCCCCAAAATTTTTAATTTGGCGTCTGGTTTTTCATAGCACGCCCTATCTTTCGATGAAACGTATTTCACCGCTTTCAATTTTTGGTAAAGTTAGAAAGAACTAGAAGCTAAAATGTTGATCATACAACATTTAATGTTTTTGCCCATTTGAATAAGGGTAGTTTCTTTGATGGACAATTGTCTCTAAGTTTCCGGAATTAGATAGAGGAATCAAAACGCATCCATAAAGCAAATTATTTGATCATTCATTAGCCTTTAAGTTGCTATTGGTGTGAAAAAAGTATGCATTGTTAGGTATTTGGAAGCAAAATTGGGGTTCTTATGAGACTTGAGTTTGGGTCTTCTATGTAAGTAAGTTTAAAATAAACTTGCAATGTAATTTTAGGTTATAATACCAAAATTGAGTTTTTCCCGCCAAGAAAGAACGAGGGAGATAAAATGTTGAGCATACAACATTTAATGTTTTTGCACTTGTTTCTTTATTTATAATGCACTTGTTAGCCCCTTCTTGTTTTAGAAATAGTAGTTTTCTACTCGTGTAGATAATTACAGAGGATGAACACTTGGTCAAACTACCTCTTGTAAGACATTACTTTTGTAGTATTGTGTTTAGATGAACTCTCCCAACTGTTTTAGCTACGTGTACTACTTTGCAACCTACGTCAAGGACGATCTAGTCTCTTATGCGCACCATTAGGGTCTGTAGGAGAGAATTTCCGATCAAGAACATTCTTCGTTTGTCGTGCTCTGGCGATCTCATGCAAATAATTCCCAACAATGCATACTTTTTTCCACACGAAAAGCAGCTCAAACCCTAATGAATGATCAAATAACTTGATCTATTCGCACATTTCGATACCTCTATCTAATTCCGGAAACTTCAAGACAAACAAGCACCAAAGCATTACCCTTACCCAAATCCCTGCATTTATGCATGAATTTATCGATTTCGAGACATGGGTTCTACTAAAATCGAAAATTAAGCAACACCCATTTGATCAATTTAACTTTAAAATCAAAATCCGTACGAAAAAAACCACATGCGATTGAGATTTTATTCATGTTCTATCACCACAACACCTAACAAGAAAAAAAAGACCAGAACAGCGAATGATTCGAAGAAGGAAAGGAATCTGTGGATCTCAATTTAATTTAATTATGGTATTCAATTGAGTATTTTAATCTGATTCAGGATTTTGGTTCACAAAGTTGATTTCTTTACACAATCTGAATTTTTTGTGTGGAACCCACTTTCGTAATCGTATTTAGATTAATTTTTCATTTAATTGTTGTTTTGTTAAATCTGAATAGTGATTGATACTATATGTTAATTGTCAAGATTAATACTTTGGAGAATTTGGGGTTTTTGGTTTTATGACATTCCTTTCGCTAACATTGTTTGTGTGATGATTAGTCATTGCAAGCCAGTGTCGAAGGAGGAGCGAAATGGTTGGTTAATAAATTCAAAGGTTAGTTTTCTCCGCTGGCTCTGTTTACTTGCATTGTCTGTTAAAGTAAACCTCACATAATGTTGTTTATATGACTGATTTTACGAGTCCTGAAAGTTCGGACATTGTAGTTGTATTAATTCATGGGGTTTATATGTAATACGTCTAAGTAGTGGCAATGAAAAGTGAGTTAGCGATCGCGGATTCTGGCCAAAGTATCGGTGAGCTCGAGTTGTAGAACGCGTTGTGGTTGAGGTTATGCCCGAGATGGTATGTTCCTTAATCTTAATTATGCTGGGTAGATATGTGTATATTTATACAACCCTTTTCCTATGGCTTTAACTTGCTCAGGCTCTCGAAAATGTCGTATGTGGAGTACAAGTAAGTAACTTGCTGCTGGGGTTTCTTGAAATAGCCCAACTTTACAAGGCAAAAGAAAAAATAGCGAGTTCTATAAGTTGTATTTGTGCTGTCGTGGAGGGCGGAATGGTGCTTCCAAGGTCTAGGTTTTGGATTGTATAAACTGCTATCCTCATGGGTGAACTAGTACTATATTCGTTCACTGATTTTTTGGGCAACAGAGTCATTACTGGTGTAGTAAATTGAAAAGAATTGAAGATCATCTCGGTGAGTATTTTTTGCTATCTTAAGCTGCTTTGCTTCTTTGTTTTTAGATAGTTATTATTCTAGTTAGGGTCTTGCTTTTGTCATTCGAATCAGGGTTCCACTTCATTCTTGTTTTTTGTTCTGTTGTCGATCAATAGTACTACAGTGAAGTAATCTTGATTTGTATTGCTAGAATGAAATAAGATTGTTCTTTGTTTTAGATAGCTACCCCTTCCCTTACTTATCTTGATTTGTATTGCTACAATGAAATAAGATTGTTGTTTTTTCATTTGCGTTTTTTATATATGTTCAGGGATTATTCGGATGATGTACGCAACACATGATACAGATGCTTGTAAGTTGACGAAGAGGGAACCAGATTATCTACCTGTAAGAATGTCACTGCATCGAATACGTATATTTTCTTCTTTGCATCCCAACATATAGGATCTTGTCATGTTTTTTCTTTTACAATCAGCATTTTACCAAAATAAAAAGTACACGGAAGAAGGGGGATTGCTCGTGAAGGTCTAAGATTGGTCTTGATTGTATCATGGTTTACACAAATTGGTTGCCTATGTATATGAAAATGTTCTCGCATGGTTTGCACAGATGGGAGTGCACACTTGTTACTGCAAAGGGGAACTCTTTTTTGTTCATAGCTTGTCTTATACGAAAGTGTTCTTTCATGGTTTTAATGCCCATCCTGTGCTTCTGACTGCAGATTCTTTGTTCGTGGTGATGGGCCTTTTGGAGCGCTTGCCTAGTTTATTGGTGTTCAACTCGGTAACTTTCACATTCGATTGTATTTCAAGAACACTCGTACCTCCGATTGGTGAGCAGAGATGCATTTCTTTTCTTTTTGTTTCCCAAATTATTTGCAGACTTTGTGTTTGTAATAACTCTAATTCTTGCACTGTTGCCGAGGTGGACATACCTCTGTTTTAATTTGAGCCTCTATTCAAAGGACTGAGAGTAGAGCTGCTGCAAGGGGTGACATAATTTCTCGCAGGTTCGAGGGGAGGAAGTTAGTTGTCGAACTAACTTCCTAGCAAGGAGTGACATATTTCCTGTAGGATTGTAGACGGTATAAATGTTTAAATACTGGAAGTGAAATATTTTCTTTAATATCAAAGAAACCAAATAAGTGTTTTTTTGTTTTGTGAATTATGAATTATATCAATGCTTTTGGATTTTATTTAAGTTTGAACCTGCAGTAGAATTTCAAATGAAACAATTTGGTGAAGCTGTTAAAAATAATATCATTGTGGCATCTCATTTGACGATCCATTTATTTTTTTTATTTTTATAAACCTGAGGCCACTTATTTGCGACGCGTAAGTTGACGTCGCAAGTCCGTAGTTAATACTATTTGCGACGCGCTTAAAGCGTTGTATATAATCGACCAAACATTTACGACGCCACTTTGTTGCGACGCGTTGCTACCCGTCGCAGGCCTGTCGTAAAAGGACTATTGCGACGCTTTTAGCCGCTTTCGCAACGCTTTTTGTCCGTCCGAAAAGGCCCATTTTTTTGTAGTGTGGGGTGTTAATTCAATTATTTTGGTAAATTTAATTTGTTGGGTGGAAGTTCTTGCACGGGGAGAGTAGCAAAGTGAAAGAGAGAAGGGTAGAAGAGTCACTTTCTCACTATAGCATTGCTCGTTAATTTGTGCCTAATTAATCAAAATATTTTATTGAGGTTCAAAACAATAATCGATCACTGATATATGACTAACTTACAAAGATTTCATTGATTTTGAATAAATAATTTTAGCTCCAAATTCCTTTACTTTCTCACACAGTACGTAATCCGGATATATATCTATATAGGATCGGTATCAAATTTAAATATACCAATACCGCAAGGAGTTAGTTCTCTCGCTAATTTTAATCCCTTGTTTCACAAGTAAGCCCTTAGATGTGTTGGACTTAATCTCTAACCGGACTACAAGAAAACCGATAACTCTAACTTAGTCTTTAGCCTATATATACCATTCATATGTTCGTATGATCAGAACTCCAAAACCAACAAGATCGTCTTTAAGGAGCAATGGATTCGAAAGCAAAACGCCAAACTCCTCCTGGAGATAGGATCAGTGAATTACCGGATGCAATTCTTTGTCACTTACTTTCGTTCCTTCCAACTTTACATGCCGTGCGGACCACGATTTTGTCTACAAGATGGAACAACGTATGGTGTACCAGTGCTCCCATTAGCCTACAGTTTGATAGCAGAGATTTTTCTTCTGGACCTCAACAACAAACGAGGTTTATGAGATTTGTTGACTGCGTGATTAAATTATGCGGCTCATCATGCAACATTAGAAGACTATGTCTTCACTGTCACTCTTTCGCTTTCAAAGATGAAGATTTCTCTCGCATTCATAGATGGATATCCACTGCCATAAAAAACAATGTCATTGACCTTGATCTTTATTTGTTTAGTAATAATAATTATGATTCCTTCGAGAAATTTGAAATGCCTCCTAGCGTTTTCCAGTGCAGATCATTGGTGAGTCTGAAGTTGGACACAAATTGTCTTACCTATAGTCCATCTACATCAGGTTGTTTCCCAAGCCTCAAGTACCTTCATGTTACGTTTCGGGACTATATTAATGAGAGAAGGGTAAAGATCTTTCTGAACTGCCCTGCTCTTGAAGATTTGACTATAGTTGAAAACGTGGGTGGAGATGTTTTGGAACTTAACATCTCCGCACCTCAGCTGAAGACGTTAACAACTGATAATCTCGACTGCAAGTTTTTCGTTGATGCCCCGAGACTTGAAAACCTCAATGTCAACATCGATTGGCCTTCTTTGACGTCGAATTATGTTTTGGACAATTCTAAATCTTTGGTCAAGGCCAAAGTTCACGTCAAATATATAGCACCAAAACATAAGCATCGATATCCATCTTATGTTCCCAATATATCTAAGTTACTTGCAGGTACTTCAAGTGTTAAATATTTAACATTTTTAGCTCCTCAGTATCTGGAAGCACGCTATCTGCCGGATTATGAGAATCTGAACCAACTGGAGTTAGATCTTCGTTGCTTTTGCTGGGACCTTGTAATAGAGTTGCTCAAGAAATGTCCTAGTATGAAACACTTGATCTTAAACCTTCATCGTACGGCATGGAATCACGATTACAAGCCAGTCAATCCACCAACGCTTGTGCCGGGGTGTCTCTCGTCACACCTTAAGACTGTCTCTATGCGTGGATTCCACGGAGAACAGGAGGAGGTTCAAGTGCTCAAGTACTTGTTAAACTACGGTGAGGTTTTGAATAAGATTACTATTTCTACAAGGAATTTCGTAGGTAATCCCGCATGTCTTACAAAAGAGGACTTGTGCAAGGAAATTTTGTTGTTTCAAAAGGGTTCAGAGACATGCCAAGTTGAAGTTATCTAGAAGAATGCAAGCAGTTTTAGCCTCTCTGGTAAGAGAAGGGCCGGGTTCGTATACTCTCAAAGTTGTAATTTAGACATCATGATATTTTCTTATTGTGAATGCAATTACGCTCCAAAAGCGTTTTAATTTTTATAAATAAATGTGAACTAGAGATTCGTGCAACACACATTTTTCGAGAGTTGTATATATATATATATATATTAGATTCACATTTTTACGTGGACATGTTGTCATGACAAATATTATATGACGTCCTATTTAGTAAAATCTAAATTCTGAAAATTGTTGAGGCAAATTTGGAAAACAATATAACAGCCGGCCTCGTAATCATCATCTTTTTACCACCTTTTGTTTTTCTTGTTTCCTAATCTATTTACAATAACAAGGAGAACATGATTCCTTAATTCTAGGCTAATTACAACATAAGAAGCCATGTTGGACAAAGGACTAAACCCTAGCTTTGTATTGTACCTGGAGTAAAACTCTAAACCCTAGTTGACTAGAGGATTGGACTTGTGTTGATGGGATTCCCGATAGCCTCCAATCTCTCAATCGAGAGAAAAGGATGTAAAACTATTGCGATATGGATATCGCTTGGTCCATGCTGAATTTTTGGTAAAATGTCGAGTGGAGATCCACATCCTGTGTGTACGTGCTTTTGACCAAGCGAGAGAAAAGGATTGACTCCTCCTCGAGGCTTCATTTGTCAGTGATAGAATGGAATGACTAAACGCACCGTCTTTGAGTTTGCACTCAATCCGAATTAAGCCCAATAACATCTTCGGCACACGGGGCAAAAGCCCAAAATCATAACTTGACAGAAATAAGTTTGGATTAGGTCCAAACATAGACTTTGATTCTAACCCCAAATCCTTGCGGCATTTGTTTTCCATTTTCTTTCGTTGACATTTCGGGACGGTTCGTGAACGACTTCATCAAAACTCCATTTAATAATTAATAGTGGAATGTTTTTAATAAAAAAAAAAAAAGTAAACATTCTGAAAATTACAATTTTTTCCTGGAATAGATTCATTCTTGAAACGTTTCTAACTAAGGAATGTTAATTGACACACCCCGACCCAGAGTGTTAACTTGAATTCCGAATCGAGCTATGTCGGCCGAAGTCATAAAGTGTAGCGAGGTGGAAAATGTGAGTAAATTTAAACCTAAAAATGCCTAAATGCGAGAGTGTGCTTGTGAGCGGGAATGAACCCATTTCACAAGTGATGTCAAAGCATAAGTAAAGTAAGTAGAATGAAAATTATACAAACGAAGGGAATCTCCTACACCAAGATTTGCCAAGAATCCTCATCAACACGAAAGCTCTGCTACTAAAACCTGGAGGGCGAAAAACAAGGGTGAGTGTGCCTAAAAATAAAGCTTTGTAAAAACCTTTTCGAAAACATAATAACCCCTCGCCATAAAACAAGTATAGTTTTCAAAAAATAACATACTATGTATATTATGAAAATACTTACCATAACCTCAATATCTCCAGATTTCAATACTTCACAATATTTTGAAAATAAACAACTAAGTTCCGGTAATCACATAATCTCGCATAAACAAACATATCGTATCGAGTGCTCATTCACATATGCTGACACACGAGTTCATGCAGAGGTATTCTGACATGAACATGACTGGGTGCAATAATGATTTATGCTCTAGTACTACAATCATGTGAAGATAAGCGATATGCGCATCACATACGAGTCCTAATTGCCTATAGCAATCTAGGACAGGACTGGCACCTACAGTGGATCCAAAGTGAGCGTGACGTGAAGCCTGGCCCTGGTCCAGGCGAGTACAAATGCTAGTGTAGCACACGATGAGTAGATAACGTAAATATGGTCATGCCACAATAATTCAATAACTTTAGTCAACATAATACTATCCATAGCCGTACATTTAATTAAAGCATCCACTATAGTCCTCTTACATGAGCATCCCGCAGGATTATTTTATAATTTCCCAATCGTAAGACATTTCTCATACACGTTAGTTTAATTATGGCATCACGTAGAAAATTCAATACTAAATATAGATACATCGAAACTCAATAAATACAAATACCATATAAAAGAAAAGACCCACTCACATATACAAGGCCGCAGCCGTTCGGACTATGAAGGCCAGAGTCTCCGATAGGAATCGCACCTAAGCATCATATTGGGACCCATTAATAAAACTCAACTAGAACGATTAAACATCGGAAAACGGAGTGCGGATTTGGAATCATGGCGGCGAAATACACTAGGAATGGTTCCAGGCAATTTTCGTAAAAAGTCAACGATCAACCTTAAAAAGTCAACCGAGCCGCGGCGGTCAATTACGTTAAAACTTCGGAATTTCACTAAATGGATGTCCAAAATGGACTCGAGGCATCGAAATTAGCCTAGGAAGATTTTAGAGAAAATTTCGTAAAAGTCAACACAAGGAATATTCTAAAGAATATCCCAAGAAAATTCCAGGTTCCAGATGCATTTTTGGAAATAGGCCGAATCGAGTCAACTGGCTGAAGGTTTGGGCCGGTTCATAGATTCGACTTGGGCCTTTTTATTTCCTCGATTGCCGCTGCAACCGTTGAGAGCTGGGTATTTTGGCCAGGAAACTACCACGGCTCTGTTTAGCTCCAAAAACTCAACCAAAACTCGCCATTTAAATACCATAGTGTAGCTAGGAAAGTAGGGATTTGAGTCATGCCGATATTGGGTCAAGTAGTGGTCGGAAAATAGCCTGCAACCCGCGGGTCCTTTGCTAGAAAACTGGAGAGATTTCCCCGAGTTTGTTCTGCATTCAACCATCACTTCAAACTTTTAAAAATATTTTAATCGTACTAAAAAATGTGATTTGAAAAAGTTTAAGGAGTTTTCGAAGTTTACCCTCGTCGGAGAAATTCTTGAACTGTGGCGGTGCCACTGTGCATCGATAAGGAAAATGAAGAGAGAGTGGCCACGTCCAGGGCTTTGGGTTATGTGACTCCGTCATCATTTGTTGAGAAAGAGTTCGTGAATGAGGTGTTCTTCAGAAAAGATGGTGTGTGGTGGCAGGTGTTGCCGTCGGTGTTGCAAAAGAGAGACTCGGGAGGGAAGTGAGGGAGAAGAGAGAGAGTGCTTGAGAAAGTTGGGAGAGAATGCCATGCGGAAGAGAAGGAAAGGTGAGTTCGGTGTGAGTATGGGTCCCACTGCCAGAAAAATAATAAAATATTAAAAATATCCCCAAATATTAATAAAATAATAAAAGTAATAATTTCTTAAAAAAAAATATTTCGGATTAGTAAATCCGTGAAATTTTAACCGTAACTCCTATTTTGGTTCCACATGCACCTACGCGTTCGTACCGTCGAGTACTTCAAGAATACGGTAAAATAATAACTCATACGTATCACAAAATGACGGTCAACAAAAATCAACAATCTCGTCTCCAGGGGCATTTTCATCAATTTCATCTTTTTAAAATTAATAAAATCGTAAAATTAGGGACGGGATGTTGCATTAATTGGTAATGAGTTTACATTGGTTGATAATGAATTAATTGGTAAGAAAATTAATATAAAGACAAAGTTAAGAAAAGTTAATTGTTAATGGAAGGGAGGCAAACTATTTATACCAAATTTTGCAAACCACATGACGTGGTTATTGATAATTTAGATTGTTATTTAAATATTGATTAACGTATTTGTTTTTCATTGATGACATATCAAATTATCAACGTATTTGTTTTTCATTGATATTTGATCCTCGCACAAAACTATGACTTGTAAATAAAATAATAAATAATAAAAATATGTTGCAGTCTTAATTTGGTTAGAAATGTGGTTGCGTAAATCATATTGGGATTCTGTAGTATCTTTTAGATGGTTGCAATAACCAAAAGGTAAGAAATTTACATTCCTATTATTATAAATAAATAAACGCATAATGAGGTGACATAACATCTTCATCACAATTTATCAAATTCTCTCTCCTTCGCACAGCACCTCTCTCTCCCACCCTATAATTTTTAAGTTAAATAGACCTACAACAAAATTCAATATAATATTAATACCAAATGAGATTTGGCTCAGACAATGGTTGAGAGGGAGAGATCAGGTCTTGGCACTACAAGAAAAAGACTCTTTTGCGACCCTCTATTTACGACAGAGGTCGACCTCTGGCACGACATCCGCCTATGGGAAGCCTTATTCGACGGCGAGAGGCCCTTCGTCTCGCACATCCTCGCCTCCTTTGCCGCTTCGGACGACATCGTCCTGGAAACTACTAGGATATTTGATATTGCCCAACCTATGCTGAATTTACTTGCACGTCTCTCTTGATACTTATACCGGATAAATTTTTGGTAAATATCGACAAATGTAATTTATTTATCATGCTACATCGATATATTTGTTGGTTAAATTACTTCTTTATGTCGAGTCGAGATCTAGAACTTGTACGAGTTGATGTGTAATTTATTTATCATGCTACATTGACATATGTTCAAATATGTACCACAACGAGATAGAAGCAAACGTTTTTGGTAAAAAGAAACTCTCCTTGAGTGGTTGGGGATGGATGAAGTGTGGAAATTTACATAATAAGCTGGCATACGTTGATTAGGCCAGTAATTTTTCGAGGTAGCGTGCTTGCTGCACTTACATACGAATTTGAAACTTTGACCACCTGGATTAGAGCAGTCTGAAATACACATCAAGATTGAAAAATATGCTTCCACACCAAACTATGAATAAAGATTTGAAGAATCGACAAAACTCAGTACATATGAAAATAACGTGAAAAACATGCATGTACTTCTATATTAGTTTTGCAGTTTTAAAAGAAACAATTTTGACAAATCATACACAAATGTATTATAAACGAATTTAAAATTTTCAAACAATTAAAGATACGTCACTTACATTTAGGAAACCAAAACGGTACACCAATTGCAAAATATCAAATCCGTTGCAGCCGGTTCGGCCACGTGGATAACGGTCTCTCCTTCGAGCTGGGTACAGAGACGGTTAGTGACTTCTCCATTTGATACAGCCGGTTCGGCCACGTGGATAACGGTCTTTCCTTCGAGCTGGGTACAAAGGCGATAGTGACTTCTCCATACTCAGCTCCTCTCTCTGCTGAAGCTCTGATTCTCTCTCTCTCTCTCTCTCTCTCTTCTCTCTGCTTTCTTGATTTTTCTTGCTATGGGAGGCGGTGACGATCAATGCAGCGAAATGCTTCCTAATGTTGAAGAAATGGCAGGTCTCCATCTCTCTCTCTCTCTCTCTCTTTCTCTCTTTCTCTCTTTTTCTCTCGTTCGTTTTCTTTATATTTCTTTCCATTGTTTTGGAAGGCGGTGACGCTCGATCCGAAGAAATCTCTCTCTCTCTCTCTCTCTCTCTCTCTCTCTCTCTTTCTCTCTCTCTCTCAAAATGTTTATTTATTTTTCTTTCAAATTGTTTTGGAAGGCGGTGTCGCGCGATCCGAAGAAATGATTCCTAATGTTGAAGAAATGCTTCCTAATGTTGAAGAAATGGCGAGGCCCCGTGTCTGGTAGGACTGACTCACTTGCTTATTTACTATCATATGTGTATAAATTCAGCTTCTTGGAATTTGAGAAATGACTTGATATATTTATGTGATTTTAAACCCTTTAAATTTTAATTTGGCTGGCTACAACTCCATCTGTTTCCCAATCGAAGCATTATTTTGTGTGCTTGCCCTGATTCTTGGTTCTGGGCTCCTGACCAAAAACTATGTCAGGAACATTCGGCAAGAAGACACGCATTCTGCCAATGTGCCCGTGTTCATGCACCTGGGCAAGAGGATTTTCAGGCTTGGCGAAGCAACCCGCCAGCAGCTGACAAGCTGGAATGATGTACACAACATTTTGGTCAGGTTGGATGACGGCTATGTGCGAAGGTGCAGACTTAGATTTGAAGTGAAGTATTCCTCCTGGTCGCTGAAGAAACGCTATGCCTCGGGGTCTACAGGGAGGATGCCTGGAACTGCCTTCAAGGTTGGGGAGCCCGCGAGGCGCAGGGGTGAGATAGCTAAGATGAGGGAGCATTTGTTTGCAATCCACATGTTTCAGGTTAAAAGGTACGTCTCTGAACATCTTGCTTGCTTGATTTCATTTGCTTAATTCCCTTTTAAGTTTTAATAATTTGTATCATGTGGGTTTTTAACTGACTGTAGTTTTCTTTTTCTTTTTCAAGGGTGCTGCCATCGCGAGGTGTGCGTGACATGATCGAGATCGATATCGAGTGATGGCTGCGTACGTTTCAGATGTTACCTTTATCTGAAAAACAATTATATACTTTTACTTCTTCTTATGATTACCATTTATAACTTTTACTTCGCATTCGTATTCGACTTTTTAGTATGAGTTTACCTTTTACTTCCTATTTGATTCTTTCGAATTACTTTGAAAATATAGGGTTTTGCTTCGAATTAGTTTTCAAGTTAAGATTGGTTTCGTTTCTTCAATTTAGGGTTTTTCGTTTCTAGGGTTGGTGAAATTTGTGGTTTTTTGTTTTTAAGTAATATTTATGTGGTAATGTGATATGAGCAAATTTAGGAAGAAAAAGAATTCTTAACGGGTCATAACGGGGTAAAATGACCCGACTTGTTAAGAATCCGTACGTTAAGATAATGGATGTAACATGACATGAACCTTTAAGATAACATGTATTATACGAAAACGACACGAACACGGCAAATATGGAACTTTTGCCTGGCTTTGGTGTAGGGGTGGTAATCTGCGACTCTAGTTGAGGGTTGGTCTCGAATTGGTTATCAAAAAGGTTTACAAAATATTGATTTTGAGACCAATTCAATTCAGATTGTTTCCGCATTGATGATCCTTCTACTTCGACTGTTCGTCTCGAATTGGTGATAGAAAGAGGTTTTAAAAAAAAAAAAAAAAGGGTCATTAGTTAGATTTGAGGGGGGGGGGGTGGTGTGGGAATCGAACTTGGGCGAAGTATGCTAATCTCTATACTGTGCGGAGCTAAGGATCTTCTATAATGTTCCTAGTTGAAATATTATTTTTCTGCCTTGTATTATTGCATAAACACATGTCTATGTCCACATCTATGCTTATTTTGCACAAATCAATTTCCACATTCGCGGGTAAATGTTTTACATAATTACTAGATGAGTAGTGGTCTTCAACTAAAGGGTGATGCTAGGGAAGCTAAATTTGAACAAATTTTTAGTTGTGACGGGAATACAGGTGGTACACCACATGTTTTTATGTAAGTAGTGAAAATTTTTATTTTTTAAGTTATTAATTTTTTAACACACATCCCACCATTTATATAGCAACACGTGGTGTACCACCCCGTGTGACGGTCACATTGAAAAATCTCTCCTAAATTTGTAAACTAAATGATGTGTCACCAATAGGAATTAGTACGTTTATCAATGCTTAAGTAACAACCTAATCATCACCTTCCATGTCATTTAGTTAATTTGTAAACTAAATGATGTGTCATCATTAGGAAATACCACGTTTATCAATGCTTATGTAATAACTCAACCATCGTCTTTCATGTCATTTAGTTTGCAAAATTTTATCTACAAATTTAGTTTACGTAGCATTACCCTCAACTAAAACAAGCCAAAATCCGATCTCTCTTCCGCCCAACATCCCAAACCCTGAACTCTTTCTTCATCCAACTAAAATACCCCAAAAATTAACTTTCACATTCTTCCACATTCCAGGAGGAACAATATTTTTTTTCAAAAAAGAAAATTACAAATAAAACCGACCGACCAAACCAAATCATACCCAATCACTCTACATAATATATTCTCTTTTTCTTTTCTTTTTTTTTGGGGGGGGGGAGGGGGAGGGAACTAAAATACCCCAAAAATTAACTTTCACATTCTTCCACATTCCAGGAGGAACAATATTTTTTTTCAAAAAAGAAAATTACAAATAAAACCGACCGACCAAACCAAATCATACCCAATCACTCTACATAATATATTCTCTTTTTCTTTTCTTTTTTGGGTGGTGGGGGGGAATTGATATTTGATCCACGCACAAAACTATGATTTGTAAATAAAATAATAAATAATAAAAATATGTTGCAGTCTTAATTTGGTTAGAAAAGTGATTGCATAAATCATATTAGGATTCTGTGGTATCTTTTAGATAGTTGTAATAACTAAAAGGTAAGCAATTTACATTCCTACTATTATAAATAAATAAACGAATAATAAGGTGACATAACATCCACATTACAATTCATCAAATTCTCTCTCCTTCGTGTTGCATCTCTCTCTCCCACCCTATAATTTTTCAGTTAAATAGGCATACACCAAAATTCAATATAACATTAATACCAAATGAGACCTGGCACTGTCAATGGTTGGGAGGGAGAGATCGGGTCTTGGGGTGTTAATTCAATTATTTTGGTAAAATTAATTTGTTGGGTGGACTTGCACGGGGAGAGTAGCAAAGTGAAAGAGAGTAGCAAAGTGAAAGCGAGTTTGGGCTAGAGCAATCCCAGGATGGGTGACCTCTTGGGAAGTTGCTCGTGAGTTCCCAGAAACAAAATCGTGAGAGTGTGTTTGGGGCCCAAACCGGACAATATCGTGTTACGATGGAGTCGAGCCAGAGATGTGATGGGGGCCCGGGGCGGGATGTGACAATTATCATTGCACATATCATTCCAACTATATAATAGAAAATTACTAATATACATTATAAAAAGTACCTAATATTATCAACCCAAGCTAGCAAACCATGCCAATCTGAAATTCGTAGACGAGGAGTTTTGCAATTTGCAGTCGCCAATCGGGTTTTGCAGACGTCTCAAAATGCAGTCTCACATTTGGCTGCAAAATAGAGCCATAAATCCATTATCAAACTGCAATAAAAAATAAATCCATTAAAAAGAAAGAGGCCAAATCGGAGGAGAGGCCAGACCGCAATCATTCCAACAAACATATATTGTAAAAATTAATAAATTACTAAGAAAAGAGTCAGAAAACCAAATATATAATATCAAATAATACCTCTCGTCCAAAATATATATATATATATATAGCGAATAATACCTAATAATGACTTTATGATCTGTGAGGTGTCACGACGCGACTTCCAAGTTGCGAAGAAGGAATACGAAGATAAGAGTCAGACTCAGAAGACGCGACTTCTGGGTTTGCAAATTTTTATTTATTTTGTCTTATATATCCCCACATTTGTTAGTATAGCAAATTTTGGTGCCCCATAACATTCTGGGCCCTGGACAGTTGCACTGTCTGCACTGGGCCATGACGGAGCTTGTGACACACCCCGTCCCGAAGGAGGGTATGCTGGCCGTCACGTGAGAGTGACGTAACCATTTGCACAGTTCGGAAGCTTTAAAATATACTACTTCTAAAATGCAACACCCGAAGGTGAGTCCTTATTTGGTCCATTCTGTCAGAACTCCGTTGAATTTCCTCGTAGTCACCACACCTTTGCAATTCTTGAACCTGGAGGGGCGCAAAACAAAGTTGAGTGGGTCAGTAAAACAATTCTTTTCCAATTCTAAACACTTCTCAAAACTTTGTAACCCCTCGCCGTAAAACAAGTATAATTTCCCAGAAAATAAACATATATACGTATGTATAGATATGTCAATCATGTTCCATGATATGCCATTCATGCTCACAATATGCCATTCATGCTTGAGAATATGCCACAATAGAATCTCATAATAAATGTAAATGCTCAAGCGTAATCACATCACAATATATAATCTGGCAGCCGGGAGTCACCTAACGTGACATGTACCGCTGCACTTAGAGCTCCACGCTCAACTCAATCACTGAATCTGCACACGAGTCGGAACCACCTAACGTGGTCTGCACGACAAGCTGGGTGTAATATATATGTATGCTCTAGTGCTACGATCACGTGAAGCTGTGCGATAAATCGCGGGTCACCTACAAGTCGGAACCACCTAATGTGGTCTCCACGACAGGCTTGCACCTAACTTGGATCCAAGACGAGCATGCGGTGCTGGTGAACATACACGTGAAGGCTGTGCCCTGGCCTTGGACGGGAGCACTAACACCGGGGGTGCAGATTATGAGCTCTCTAATCCTCTCAACCTACTACTGCATAACAACATGAATACCACTTACCTGGCACTTACCTGTGCGTCCACAGCACCAATACACATATATAAATGTATGCCACTACTAATGCATGTGATGATAGTATTTCAATCGTAGCTTACCTGGGCCTCCTCAGCACCATGCAACAGTATGCATAATTATGGTAATGCACATATTAAAATATGATGCATATATGACAGGATAATTAATTCGTATTTCTTTTAAAATACGTTTCTGGGAAATACGTCAAGCATACGTATATATATATATATATACTGAAAAATAACTGCCCACTCACTGATCACATCGACGTCTCATAGGTCCCTGAGCCTCCCCTAGATTGGTTACATTCTTCTTCTGTATAATTTTCACCTATACAAAAAGTAACCAAATTGACGTTATTTAACGCACATACACCAAACATTCGTCCATAACTTTCTCATACGTTGCTCAATTTGGGTGTATGAATATACCACGGTGATCTACACGACGTCACGAACGCGTGACAATTTTCAGAACTCAATTTGGAGCTCTCACGCGCCCCCCACGCGCACTGTTCACGCGCTGCCCACGCGCGCGTCTTCTTCCTCGCGTCGCCGGACTGGTTTCGCCGGAGATAGTGTTTTGCCGGAATTTCTGGGTAAATTTCAAAGTGTCATAACTTCTTCATTTCTTAACCATTTTCGACGTACTATATATCAAAATGAAGGTATTAACGAGACGAACACATCCATACCTGTCTCGACCCCTAACTCGCCGTGGTTTCGCCGGAAAAAGCCCCGACAGCTCCGGCCAAACTTTGAACTTGTCATTCTCCGTGTTCCTATGTCCATTTTTCACGTAATTTATACCAAAATGAAGCCCTAATCATAATCTACCACGTTGGACTAGTTTTAGGGCCTAAAAACAACGGAATCAAACTTTTCCAAAAATACGAAAATTCGGCCGGACTTACAGTTCGTGATCCCGACGTCCAAATCCTTCAAACGAAGCACTCCGAGCTTCCTTAGGACCTCACCAAGCTTCCTACAAGCTTCAAAATCCCAGAAAACATCAAGTTTTACGTGTGCATGAACAGTGCACACGCACAGTGAAATTGAAATCCATGTTTTCCGAAGTGAAACTCACCTAAAATTGGTACCATCGTGTTCGTGTGGTCCTCAGGAGAATGATGGTGGTCTTAGATCCTTCGTTGGTATAGTTTTGGGGTGGTTTGTGGGTGGTCTGTGTGAGTTCGAAGGAGAGAGAGAGAACTCTCAGAGAATGAGAGATTTGTGAGGGAGGAGAGAGAGAGAGACAAGGCACGGGAATGAGGGAGAGATTTGAGGGAGGTGGGATCCTACCCAATCCCCAAATCATCAAGTTACAACATATTTTACGCCCCTTAGTCCCGTTTAAGGGCATTTTCATAACTTCACGTCCTCGGAATTAAAATTCTGGGACGGGTTGTGACAGCTTGCCAATACCCGAAATCTAGGTAATGTGCAAGAAGGCGGAAGCCTCATTCTGGACCGCCGAAGAGGTCGACCTCTGCCACGACATCCGCCTATGGGAAGCCTTATTCGACGGCGAGAGGCCCTTCGTCTCGCACATCCTCGCCTTCTTTGCCGCTTCGGACGACATCGTCCTTGAAACTACTAGGATATTTGATATTGCCCAACCTATGTTGAATTTACTTGCAAGTCTCTCTTGATACTTATACCGGATAAATTTTTGGTAAATATCGACAAATGTAATTTATTTATCATGCTACATTGATATATTTGTTAGTTAAATTCCTTCTTTATGTCGAGTCGAGATCTAGACCTTGTACGTGCATGTGCCTAATAATTACCGTTTTGGAGGTCTAGTTACGAAAACATATGTTCAAACATGTACCACAAAGAGATAGAAGCAAACGTTTTTGGTAAAAAGAAACTCTCCTTGCGTGGTTAGGGATGGATGAAGTGTGGAAATTTACATAATAAGCTCACATACGTTGATTAGGTCAGTAATTTTTCGAGGTAGTGTGCTTGCTGCACTTACATACGAATTTGAAACTTTGACCACCTGCATTAGAGCAGTCTGAAATACATATCAAGATTGAAAAATATGCTTCCACACCAAACTATGAATAAAGATTTGAAGAATCGACAAAACTCAGTACATATGAAAATAACGTGAAAAACATGCATGTACGTCTATATTGGTTTTGCAGAGTTTTAAGAGAAACAATTTTAACAAATCATAAAAAAAATGTATTATAAACGAATTTAAAATTTTAAAACAATTTAAGATAGGTCACTTACATTTAGGAAACCAAAACGGTACACCAATTGCAAAATATCAAATCCGTTGCAGCCGGTTCCACGTGGATAACCGTCTCTCCTTCGAGCTGGGTACAAAGGCGGTTAGTGACTTCTCCATACTCAGCTCCTCTCTCTGCTGAAGCTCTGATCCTTCGAGCTGGGTACAAAACGTGGCCCTTTTGCCTGGCTTTGGTCTCGAATTGGTTATCAAAAAGGTTTACTAAATATTGATTTTGAGAGCAATTTAATTCAGATTGTTTCCGCATTGATGATCCTTCTACTTCGACTGTTCGTCTCGAATTGGTGATAGAAAGGGATTTAAAAAAAAAAAAGAAAAAAAGAAAAAAAAAAGGTCATTAGTTAGATTTGAGGATGGGGGGAATCGGAACTTCGGTGAGGTGAGAGTTTTCTTGGCTCTAGTGCCACTGCAAATATGTCCCCATCCTCGAAAAAGAGACGGAAAAAGAAAAAAAAAATTAAAAAAAAAGGTTGAGTTGGATTAGGAGAGTAAACTAAATGGAATGAGGACCTCGGGCGTATAAAGCTTATTGGAGGGGTCCCAACATCAATCAAAACTCCTGACTCTTAAAGGACTTTAATTAATCTCTCCCTCCTTGGACTTGAAAACCCTAACTTAAGGCTAAAGAAATTGATCACATCATCTGGATTCCGCTAGCTTCTCAGTCACAGTTTTCAGAAGGAGCAAAGGGTTGATCAAAACCGATCGATCAGCTGCAGCACCGCACCACACCATCTTCACATGCTAACAGTGCGTAACACTTAAATAATTACTCCCTCTCTCTCTCTCTCTCTCTCTCTCTCTCTCTCTCTCCTTGTTTTTAATTGTTATTGTTATTATTTTGTAATTCTGATTGTAGTACGTACCCGATGTTTTGATATGAATTGATTGTGAAATCTTCAACACTACCTCTTCCGAGATTTTTAGATATACTAACAAATATTTTAGATTTCTTGAATTTTAACCGCTGGAGGATCTTAAGGGATATTGAACGGTTTGAGCATATGGGCTTCCACTAGTTCCGAGGGAGAGTATATATAGGGTTTAGGGTTAAACATATTGTTTGTTTGCTTTTCAAGTTTTCGCTAAGTCGTGATTATTCAGCTTTCTCTAAGAATACTGAAAGCTAATGATTATGCATGCAACGCATGGCAGTAGGAATGAATGGGCATGACCAGCTAATCATGGATTTCGATGAGGACGAATACATTAGCGACGACGACAATGTTGACGACGACGACGGATACTTTAGCGGCATCGAGGAAGAGGACGACTACTTTGGAGACGAATACCACTGCGACCAGTACTACTGCTTCGAGTTCGGCCAAGATCTCAAGTTTGAGAAGATGTTATTTCCTGAGGGGACGATCAAAGAGTGGGTTGCTAAAGATGAAGTGCGAAGATTTATAGCTGAGAAATTCAAAAAATTTCTACTCACCTTTGTCAATCATCACAGTAAAAATGTTCAGCAGCAGCATGATGAAACTGAAGTTGAGTACGTGCGCCTCATCAATCAGATGGTGTCAGGTAAACATCAATATATATATATATATATATATATATATAAGTATATGTATATTGTCCCTCTTAAAAATCTGGATCACAAAGATAAAAGATTTATGCTCCATTTGTTTTGTTGCAGCCAACAAGTGTAGTCTGGTGATCAATTACGAGCAGCTTCTCCCCGTTCAAATCCAAATTGCCCGTTGGATGATCAAATCCCCCCGACTTATTCTGGAAACCTTTGAAGATGCTGCCAAAAATGTTGTGCTTAATTTACACCCAAACTACAAAAATGTCCATCCAAGCATCTACGTTCGCATAACCAACCTCCGCAAGTGCGTTTCCATTCGCAACATTAGGTATTTATGGAACAACCACTCTCATTTTTTCACCTTGCCTTTGGGCAACCAATTTTACTTTAGTGGCTATTGTCCGTCTTTTTTGATGATATTGATTTCAATTTTGTTCCCGAATCTCTAACATGATGTTGTTGAACGCAGCGAAACCCATTTGGATGCCTTGATTTGCATTCGAGGGCTTGTGACCCGATGCTCTAACATATTTCCTAAGTTGCAACAGGTAATTAATTAGGCCTTGTTTGGTAGTGTTTTAGAACGAGTAAAAATACAAAACCTTGCCTTGTTTTTAGCTAAAAAAAAAAAACTTTCTAACAACAAAAAATGCTTCTGAAATCATTTGGCAGAAAGAGGTTGAAAGTGTTTAAATTATTCAATTCCGTTTGTTTCTTGCATTAGGCAACATCGTCGTCCAGGAATTATCAGATACTCACACTCCAAGAGAGCTCCGGAAGTGTGCCTGCATGTCGACTTCCGAGATGCGTGGAAGTGATAGTATCGAATGATCTGATTGATTCTGCCCTTTCTGGGGACGAGATAGTGAGATATACTTATTCCTCCCCACCTTGATTGATTTGTTTGCTTTAATGCCCATTTAGCTTGTTATTTGTTTCAGTGAATGAATATTTACTCACCTTATTATGTTTCTATATACCTCCTTAATTAATTTTGATTTATATTTCTAATTATAGGAGGTCACCGGCATTTATACAGATAAATTCGACTTATCGTTGAATGCAAACAATGGAACTCCGGAGTTTGCCACTGTGGTTGAAGCAAATTATATCGCCAAGACCAAGAGCCGGGATTGATGATTAGGCATCTCCATATCCATCTCCGTCGCGGTCGCCTTACAATGCAAGAAAAGAAGTCGTTTTGATTCTTAAAAGTTAACATGAAATGGGTATTTCGAACTTGGAAATTCGTCTATTATGTTATTCATATTAATGCAAATCGTCAATGCATTCATTATTTGTGAGCAATTAGATAACACTTTGAACCCATCTCTCGATTTCCGTTTGAAATTCACTGTTCCGCATGCTGGATCCTTTACCATTCCATGTTCTTCCCGAAAATGGGCTAATCTCTATATTGTGCGAAGCTAAGCATCTTCTATAATGTTCCTAGTTGAAATATTATTTTTCTGCCTAGTATTATTGCATAAACTCGTGTCTATACCCAGATCTATGCTTATATTGCACAAATCAATTTCCACATTCGCGGGTAAATGGTTTACATAATTACTAGATTAGTAGTGGGCTTCAACTAAAGGGCGATGCTAGGGAGACTAAATTTGTAAACTAAATGATGTGTCATCAATAGGAACGAGCACGTTTATCAATGTTTCAGTAACAACTCAATCATCACCTTCCATGTCATTTATTTAGTTTGTAAACTAAATGATGTGTCATCAATAGGAGATACCACGTTTATCAGTGCTTATGTAATAATCAACCATTGTCTTCCATGCCATTGAGTTTGCAAAATTTTATGTACAAATTAAGTTTACCTAGCATTACCCTAAACTAAAACAAGCCAAAATCCAATCTCTCTTCCGCCCAACATCCCAAACCCTGAACTCTGTCTTCATCCAACTAAAATCCCCCAAAAAATAACTTTCACATTCTTCCGCATTCCAAGAGGAACAATATTTAAATTGAAAAAAAGAAAAAGAAAATTACAAATGAAACCGACCTACCAAACCAAATCATATCCAATCACTCTACATAATACATCCTCTCTTTTTTTTGGTGGGGGGAGGGGTGGGGGGAATTGGTATTTGATCCTTACACCGCACCGCTCTCTCTCCCACCCTATAATTTTTCAGTTAAATAGACCTACAACAAAATTCAATATAATATTAATACCAAATGAGATTTGGCTCAGACAATGGTTGAGAGGGAGAGATCGGGTCTTGGCACTACAAGAAAAAGACTCTTTTGCGACCCTCTATTTGCGACAGAGCACACACGTCACATCCCGGTCCGGGCCCCCACCACATCCCGGGCTCGACTCCACCGTAGCACGATATTGTTCGCTTTGTGCCCCGACCATGCCCTCACGTTTTTGTTTTTGGGAACTCACACGATAACTTTCCGATGGGTCACCCATCCTAGGAATGCTCTCGTGCTCTACTCGCTTAACTTCGGAGTTCCTACGAAACCCGAAACCAGTGAGCTCCCGAAAGGCCTCGTGCTAGGTGGAGATGGGAATATACATATAAGGATCACTCCCCTGGGCGATGTGGGATGTCACAACACAACCATCGCAAATTCTTAGTAATATAGATCGTAAGGTTTTTTGGAAAAAAACTTTTGCGACTCTACTTTAGGTAATGTCGCAAAAGATGACATTTGATACGACACCCTCCCCAAAATTTTTAATTTGGCGTCTGGTTTTTCATAGCACGCCCTATCTTTCGATGAAACGTATTTCACCGCTTTCAATTTTTGGTAAAGTTAGAAAGAACTAGAAGCTAAAATGTTGATCATACAACATTTAATGTTTTTGCCCATTTGAATAAGGGTAGTTTCTTTGATGGACAATTGTCTCTAAGTTTCCGGAATTAGATAGAGGAATCAAAACGCATCCATAAAGCAAATTATTTGATCATTCATTAGCCTTTAAGTTGCTATTGGTGTGAAAAAAGTATGCATTGTTAGGTATTTGGAAGCAAAATTGGGGTTCTTATGAGACTTGAGTTTGGGTCTTCTATGTAAGTAAGTTTAAAATAAACTTGCAATGTAATTTTAGGTTATAATACCAAAATTGAGTTTTTCCCGCCAAGAAAGAACGAGGGAGATAAAATGTTGAGCATACAACATTTAATGTTTTTGCACTTGTTTCTTTATTTATAATGCACTTGTTAGCCCCTTCTTGTTTTAGAAATAGTAGTTTTCTACTCGTGTAGATAATTACAGAGGATGAACACTTGGTCAAACTACCTCTTGTAAGACATTACTTTTGTAGTATTGTGTTTAGATGAACTCTCCCAACTGTTTTAGCTACGTGTACTACTTTGCAACCTACGTCAAGGACGATCTAGTCTCTTATGCGCACCATTAGGGTCTGTAGGAGAGAATTTCCGATCAAGAACATTCTTCGTTTGTCGTGCTCTGGCGATCTCATGCAAATAATTCCCAACAATGCATACTTTTTTCCACACGAAAAGCAGCTCAAACCCTAATGAATGATCAAATAACTTGATCTATTCGCACATTTCGATACCTCTATCTAATTCCGGAAACTTCAAGACAAACAAGCACCAAAGCATTACCCTTACCCAAATCCCTGCATTTATGCATGAATTTATCGATTTCGAGACATGGGTTCTACTAAAATCGAAAATTAAGCAACACCCATTTGATCAATTTAACTTTAAAATCAAAATCCGTACGAAAAAAACCACATGCGATTGAGATTTTATTCATGTTCTATCACCACAACACCTAACAAGAAAAAAAAGACCAGAACAGCGAATGATTCGAAGAAGGAAAGGAATCTGTGGATCTCAATTTAATTTAATTATGGTATTCAATTGAGTATTTTAATCTGATTCAGGATTTTGGTTCACAAAGTTGATTTCTTTACACAATCTGAATTTTTTGTGTGGAACCCACTTTCGTAATCGTATTTAGATTAATTTTTCATTTAATTGTTGTTTTGTTAAATCTGAATAGTGATTGATACTATATGTTAATTGTCAAGATTAATACTTTGGAGAATTTGGGGTTTTTGGTTTTATGACATTCCTTTCGCTAACATTGTTTGTGTGATGATTAGTCATTGCAAGCCAGTGTCGAAGGAGGAGCGAAATGGTTGGTTAATAAATTCAAAGGTTAGTTTTCTCCGCTGGCTCTGTTTACTTGCATTGTCTGTTAAAGTAAACCTCACATAATGTTGTTTATATGACTGATTTTACGAGTCCTGAAAGTTCGGACATTGTAGTTGTATTAATTCATGGGGTTTATATGTAATACGTCTAAGTAGTGGCAATGAAAAGTGAGTTAGCGATCGCGGATTCTGGCCAAAGTATCGGTGAGCTCGAGTTGTAGAACGCGTTGTGGTTGAGGTTATGCCCGAGATGGTATGTTCCTTAATCTTAATTATGCTGGGTAGATATGTGTATATTTATACAACCCTTTTCCTATGGCTTTAACTTGCTCAGGCTCTCGAAAATGTCGTATGTGGAGTACAAGTAAGTAACTTGCTGCTGGGGTTTCTTGAAATAGCCCAACTTTACAAGGCAAAAGAAAAAATAGCGAGTTCTATAAGTTGTATTTGTGCTGTCGTGGAGGGCGGAATGGTGCTTCCAAGGTCTAGGTTTTGGATTGTATAAACTGCTATCCTCATGGGTGAACTAGTACTATATTCGTTCACTGATTTTTTGGGCAACAGAGTCATTACTGGTGTAGTAAATTGAAAAGAATTGAAGATCATCTCGGTGAGTATTTTTTGCTATCTTAAGCTGCTTTGCTTCTTTGTTTTTAGATAGTTATTATTCTAGTTAGGGTCTTGCTTTTGTCATTCGAATCAGGGTTCCACTTCATTCTTGTTTTTTGTTCTGTTGTCGATCAATAGTACTACAGTGAAGTAATCTTGATTTGTATTGCTAGAATGAAATAAGATTGTTCTTTGTTTTAGATAGCTACCCCTTCCCTTACTTATCTTGATTTGTATTGCTACAATGAAATAAGATTGTTGTTTTTTCATTTGCGTTTTTTATATATGTTCAGGGATTATTCGGATGATGTACGCAACACATGATACAGATGCTTGTAAGTTGACGAAGAGGGAACCAGATTATCTACCTGTAAGAATGTCACTGCATCGAATACGTATATTTTCTTCTTTGCATCCCAACATATAGGATCTTGTCATGTTTTTTCTTTTACAATCAGCATTTTACCAAAATAAAAAGTACACGGAAGAAGGGGGATTGCTCGTGAAGTTCTAAGATTGGTCTTGATTGTATCATGGTTTACACAAATTGGTTGCCTATGTATATGAAAATGTTCTCGCATGGTTTGCACAGATGGGAGTGCACACTTGTTACTGCAAAGGGGAACTCTTTTTTGTTCATAGCTTGTCTTATACGAAAGTGTTCTTTCATGGTTTTAATGCCCATCCTGTGCTTCTGACTGCAGATTCTTTGTTCGTGGTGATGGGCCTTTTGGAGCGCTTGCCTAGTTTATTGGTGTTCAACTCGGTAACTTTCACATTCGATTGTATTTCAAGAACACTCGTACCTCCGATTGGTGAGCAGAGATGCATTTCTTTTCTTTTTGTTTCCCAAATTATTTGCAGACTTTGTGTTTGTAATAACTCTAATTCTTGCACTGTTGCCGAGGTGGACATACCTCTGTTTTAATTTGAGCCTCTATTCAAAGGACTGAGAGTAGAGCTGCTGCAAGGGGTGACATAATTTCTCGCAGGTTCGAGGGGAGGAAGTTAGTTGTCGAACTAACTTCCTAGCAAGGAGTGACATATTTCCTGTAGGATTGTAGACGGTATAAATGTTTAAATACTGGAAGTGAAATATTTTCTTTAATATCAAAGAAACCAAATAAGTGTTTTTTTGTTTTGTGAATTATGAATTATATCAATGCTTTTGGATTTTATTTAAGTTTGAACCTGCAGTAGAATTTCAAATGAAACAATTTGGTGAAGCTGTTAAAAATAATATCATTGTGGCATCTCATTTGACGATCCATTTATTTTTTTTATTTTTATAAACCTGAGGCCACTTATTTGCGACGCGTAAGTTGACGTCGCAAGTCCGTAGTTAATACTATTTGCGACGCGCTTAAAGCGTTGTATATAATCGACCAAACATTTACGACGCCACTTTGTTGCGACGCGTTGCTACCCGTCGCAGGCCTGTCGTAAAAGGACTATTGCGACGCTTTTAGCCGCTTTCGCAACGCTTTTTGTCCGTCCGAAAAGGCCCATTTTTTTGTAGTGTGGGGTGTTAATTCAATTATTTTGGTAAATTTAATTTGTTGGGTGGAAGTTCTTGCACGGGGAGAGTAGCAAAGTGAAAGAGAGAAGGGTAGAAGAGTCACTTTCTCACTATAGCATTGCTCGTTAATTTGTGCCTAATTAATCAAAATATTTTATTGAGGTTCAAAACAATAATCGATCACTGATATATGACTAACTTACAAAGATTTCATTGATTTTGAATAAATAATTTTAGCTCCAAATTCCTTTACTTTCTCACACAGTACGTAATCCGGATATATATCTATATAGGATCGGTATCAAATTTAAATATACCAATACCGCAAGGAGTTAGTTCTCTCGCTAATTTTAATCCCTTGTTTCACAAGTAAGCCCTTAGATGTGTTGGACTTAATCTCTAACCGGACTACAAGAAAACCGATAACTCTAACTTAGTCTTTAGCCTATATATACCATTCATATGTTCGTATGATCAGAACTCCAAAACCAACAAGATCGTCTTTAAGGAGCAATGGATTCGAAAGCAAAACGCCAAACTCCTCCTGGAGATAGGATCAGTGAATTACCGGATGCAATTCTTTGTCACTTACTTTCGTTCCTTCCAACTTTACATGCCGTGCGGACCACGATTTTGTCTACAAGATGGAACAACGTATGGTGTACCAGTGCTCCCATTAGCCTACAGTTTGATAGCAGAGATTTTTCTTCTGGACCTCAACAACAAACGAGGTTTATGAGATTTGTTGACTGCGTGATTAAATTATGCGGCTCATCATGCAACATTAGAAGACTATGTCTTCACTGTCACTCTTTCGCTTTCAAAGATGAAGATTTCTCTCGCATTCATAGATGGATATCCACTGCCATAAAAAACAATGTCATTGACCTTGATCTTTATTTGTTTAGTAATAATAATTATGATTCCTTCGAGAAATTTGAAATGCCTCCTAGCGTTTTCCAGTGCAGATCATTGGTGAGTCTGAAGTTGGACACAAATTGTCTTACCTATAGTCCATCTACATCAGGTTGTTTCCCAAGCCTCAAGTACCTTCATGTTACGTTTCGGGACTATATTAATGAGAGAAGGGTAAAGATCTTTCTGAACTGCCCTGCTCTTGAAGATTTGACTATAGTTGAAAACGTGGGTGGAGATGTTTTGGAACTTAACATCTCCGCACCTCAGCTGAAGACGTTAACAACTGATAATCTCGACTGCAAGTTTTTCGTTGATGCCCCGAGACTTGAAAACCTCAATGTCAACATCGATTGGCCTTCTTTGACGTCGAATTATGTTTTGGACAATTCTAAATCTTTGGTCAAGGCCAAAGTTCACGTCAAATATATAGCACCAAAACATAAGCATCGATATCCATCTTATGTTCCCAATATATCTAAGTTACTTGCAGGTACTTCAAGTGTTAAATATTTAACATTTTTAGCTCCTCAGTATCTGGAAGCACGCTATCTGCCGGATTATGAGAATCTGAACCAACTGGAGTTAGATCTTCGTTGCTTTTGCTGGGACCTTGTAATAGAGTTGCTCAAGAAATGTCCTAGTATGAAACACTTGATCTTAAACCTTCATCGTACGGCATGGAATCACGATTACAAGCCAGTCAATCCACCAACGCTTGTGCCGGGGTGTCTCTCGTCACACCTTAAGACTGTCTCTATGCGTGGATTCCACGGAGAACAGGAGGAGGTTCAAGTGCTCAAGTACTTGTTAAACTACGGTGAGGTTTTGAATAAGATTACTATTTCTACAAGGAATTTCGTAGGTAATCCCGCATGTCTTACAAAAGAGGACTTGTGCAAGGAAATTTTGTTGTTTCAAAAGGGTTCAGAGACATGCCAAGTTGAAGTTATCTAGAAGAATGCAAGCAGTTTTAGCCTCTCTGGTAAGAGAAGGGCCGGGTTCGTATACTCTCAAAGTTGTAATTTAGACATCATGATATTTTCTTATTGTGAATGCAATTACGCTCCAAAAGCGTTTTAATTTTTATAAATAAATGTGAACTAGAGATTCGTGCAACACACATTTTTCGAGAGTTGTATATATATATATATATATTAGATTCACATTTTTACGTGGACATGTTGTCATGACAAATATTATATGACGTCCTATTTAGTAAAATCTAAATTCTGAAAATTGTTGAGGCAAATTTGGAAAACAATATAACAGCCGGCCTCGTAATCATCATCTTTTTACCACCTTTTGTTTTTCTTGTTTCCTAATCTATTTACAATAACAAGGAGAACATGATTCCTTAATTCTAGGCTAATTACAACATAAGAAGCCATGTTGGACAAAGGACTAAACCCTAGCTTTGTATTGTACCTGGAGTAAAACTCTAAACCCTAGTTGACTAGAGGATTGGACTTGTGTTGATGGGATTCCCGATAGCCTCCAATCTCTCAATCGAGAGAAAAGGATGTAAAACTATTGCGATATGGATATCGCTTGGTCCATGCTGAATTTTTGGTAAAATGTCGAGTGGAGATCCACATCCTGTGTGTACGTGCTTTTGACCAAGCGAGAGAAAAGGATTGACTCCTCCTCGAGGCTTCATTTGTCAGTGATAGAATGGAATGACTAAACGCACCGTCTTTGAGTTTGCACTCAATCCGAATTAAGCCCAATAACATCTTCGGCACACGGGGCAAAAGCCCAAAATCATAACTTGACAGAAATAAGTTTGGATTAGGTCCAAACATAGACTTTGATTCTAACCCCAAATCCTTGCGGCATTTGTTTTCCATTTTCTTTCGTTGACATTTCGGGACGGTTCGTGAACGACTTCATCAAAACTCCATTTAATAATTAATAGTGGAATGTTTTTAATAAAAAAAAAAAAAGTAAACATTCTGAAAATTACAATTTTTTCCTGGAATAGATTCATTCTTGAAACGTTTCTAACTAAGGAATGTTAATTGACACACCCCGACCCAGAGTGTTAACTTGAATTCCGAATCGAGCTATGTCGGCCGAAGTCATAAAGTGTAGCGAGGTGGAAAATGTGAGTAAATTTAAACCTAAAAATGCCTAAATGCGAGAGTGTGCTTGTGAGCGGGAATGAACCCATTTCACAAGTGATGTCAAAGCATAAGTAAAGTAAGTAGAATGAAAATTATACAAACGAAGGGAATCTCCTACACCAAGATTTGCCAAGAATCCTCATCAACACGAAAGCTCTGCTACTAAAACCTGGAGGGCGAAAAACAAGGGTGAGTGTGCCTAAAAATAAAGCTTTGTAAAAATCTTTTCGAAAACATAATAACCCCTCGCCATAAAACAAGTATAGTTTTCAAAAAATAACATACTATGTATATTATGAAAATACTTACCATAACCTCAATATCTCCAGATTTCAATACTTCACAATATTTTGAAAATAAACAACTAAGTTCCGGTAATCACATAATCTCGCATAAACAAACATATCGTATCGAGTGCTCATTCACATATGCTGACACACGAGTTCATGCAGAGGTATTCTGACATGAACATGACTGGGTGCAATAATGATTTATGCTCTAGTACTACAATCATGTGAAGATAAGCGATATGCGCATCACATACGAGTCCTAATTGCCTATAGCAATCTAGGACAGGACTGGCACCTACAGTGGATCCAAAGTGAGCGTGACGTGAAGCCTGGCCCTGGTCCAGGCGAGTACAAATGCTAGTGTAGCACACGATGAGTAGATAACGTAAATATGGTCATGCCACAATAATTCAATAACTTTAGTCAACATAATACTATCCATAGCCGTACATTTAATTAAAGCATCCACTATAGTCCTCTTACATGAGCATCCCGCAAGATTATTTTATAATTTCCCAATCGTAAGACATTTCTCATACACGTTAGTTTAATTATGGCATCACGTAGAAAATTCAATACTAAATATAGATACATCGAAACTCAATAAATACAAATACCATATAAAAGAAAAGACCCACTCACATATACAAGGCCGCAGCCGTTCGGACTATGAAGGCCAGAGTCTCCGATAGGAATCGCACCTAAGCATCATATTGGGACCCATTAATAAAACTCAACTAGAACGATTAAACATCGGAAAACGGAGTGCGGATTTGGAATCATGGCGGCGAAATACACTAGGAATGGTTCCAGGCAATTTTCGTAAAAAGTCAACGATCAACCTTAAAAAGTCAACCGAGCCGCGGCGGTCAATTACGTTAAAACTTCGGAATTTCACTAAATGGATGTCCAAAATGGACTCGAGGCATCGAAATTAGCCTAGGAAGATTTTAGAGAAAATTTCGTAAAAGTCAACACAAGGAATATTCTAAAGAATATCCCAAGAAAATTCCAGGTTCCAGATGCATTTTTGGAAATAGGCCGAATCGAGTCAACTGGCTGAAGGTTTGGGCCGGTTCATAGATTCGACTTGGGCCTTTTTATTTCCTCGATTGCCGCTGCAACCGTTGAGAGCTGGGTATTTTGGCCAGGAAACTACCACGGCTCTGTTTAGCTCCAAAAACTCAACCAAAACTCGCCATTTAAATACCATAGTGTAGCTAGGAAAGTAGGGATTTGAGTCATGCCGATATTGGGTCAAGTAGTGGTCGGAAAATAGCCTGCAACCCGCGGGTCCTTTGCTAGAAAACTGGAGAGATTTCCTCGAGTTTGTTCTGCATTCAACCATCACTTCAAACTTTTAAAAATATTTTAATCGTACTAAAAAATGTGATTTGAAAAAGTTTAAGGAGTTTTCGAAGTTTACCCTCGTCGGAGAAATTCTTGAACTGTGGCGGTGCCACTGTGCATCGATAAGGAAAATGAAGAGAGAGTGGCCACGTCCAGGGCTTTGGGTTATGTGACTCCGTCATCATTTGTTGAGAAAGAGTTCGTGAATGAGGTGTTCTTCAGAAAAGATGGTGTGTGGTGGCAGGTGTTGCCGTCGGTGTTGCAAAAGAGAGACTCGGGAGGGAAGTGAGGGAGAAGAGAGAGAGTGCTTGAGAAAGTTGGGTGAGAATGCCATGCGGAAGAGAAGGAAAGGTGAGTTCGGTGTGAGTATGGGTCCCACTGCCAGAAAAATAATAAAATATTAAAAATATCCCCAAATATTAATAAAATAATAAAAGTAATAATTTCTTAAAAAAAAATATTTCGGATTAGTAAATCCGTGAAATTTTAACCGTAAGTCCTATTTTGGTTCCACATGCACCTACGCGTTCGTACCGTCGAGTACTTCAAGAATACGGTAAAATAATAACTCATACGTATCACAAAATGACGGTCAACAAAAATCAACAATCTCGTCTCCAGGGGCATTTTCATCAATTTCATCTTTTTAAAATTAATAAAATCGTAAAATTAGGGACGGGATGTTGCATTAATTGGTAATGAGTTTACATTGGTTGATAATGAATTAATTGGTAAGAAAATTAATATAAAGACAAAGTTAAGAAAAGTTAATTGTTAATGGAAGGGAGGCAAACTATTTATACCAAATTTTGCAAACCACATGACGTGGTTATTGATAATTTAGATTGTTATTTAAATATTGATTAACGTATTTGTTTTTCATTGATGACATATCAAATGATCAACGTATTTGTTTTTCATTGATATTTGATCCTCGCACAAAACTATGACTTGTAAATAAAATAATAAATAATAAAAATATGTTGCAGTCTTAATTTGGTTAGAAATGTGGTTGCGTAAATCATATTGGGATTCTGTAGTATCTTTTAGATGGTTGCAATAACCAAAAGGTAAGAAATTTACATTCCTATTATTATAAATAAATAAACGCATAATGAGGTGACATAACATCTTCATCACAATTTATCAAATTCTCTCTCCTTCGCACAGCACCTCTCTCTCCCACCCTATAATTTTTAAGTTAAATAGACCTACAACAAAATTCAATATAATATTAATACCAAATGAGATTTGGCTCAGACAATGGTTGAGAGGGAGAGATCAGGTCTTGGCACTACAAGAAAAAGACTCTTTTGCGACCCTCTATTTACGACAGAGGTCGACCTCTGGCACGACATCCGCCTATGGGAAGCCTTATTCGACGGCGAGAGGCCCTTCGTCTCGCACATCCTCGCCTCCTTTGCCGCTTCGGACGACATCGTCCTGGAAACTACTAGGATATTTGATATTGCCCAACCTATGCTGAATTTACTTGCACGTCTCTCTTGATACTTATACCGGATAAATTTTTGGTAAATATCGACAAATGTAATTTATTTATCATGCTACATCGATATATTTGTTGGTTAAATTACTTCTTTATGTCGAGTCGAGATCTAGAACTTGTACGAGTTGATGTGTAATTTATTTATCATGCTACATTGACATATGTTCAAATATGTACCACAACGAGATAGAAGCAAACGTTTTTGGTAAAAAGAAACTCTCCTTGAGTGGTTGGGGATGGATGAAGTGTGGAAATTTACATAATAAGCTGGCATACGTTGATTAGGCCAGTAATTTTTCGAGGTAGCGTGCTTGCTGCACTTACATACGAATTTGAAACTTTGACCACCTGGATTAGAGCAGTCTGAAATACACATCAAGATTGAAAAATATGCTTCCACACCAAACTATGAATAAAGATTTGAAGAATCGACAAAACTCAGTACATATGAAAATAACGTGAAAAACATGCATGTACTTCTATATTAGTTTTGCAGTTTTAAAAGAAACAATTTTGACAAATCATACACAAATGTATTATAAACGAATTTAAAATTTTCAAACAATTAAAGATACGTCACTTACATTTAGGAAACCAAAACGGTACACCAATTGCAAAATATCAAATCCGTTGCAGCCGGTTCGGCCACGTGGATAACGGTCTCTCCTTCGAGCTGGGTACAGAGACGGTTAGTGACTTCTCCATTTGATACAGCCGGTTCGGCCACGTGGATAACGGTCTTTCCTTCGAGCTGGGTACAAAGGCGATAGTGACTTCTCCATACTCAGCTCCTCTCTCTGCTGAAGCTCTGATTCTCTCTCTCTCTCTCTCTCTCTCTCTCTCTCTCTTCTCTCTGCTTTCTTGATTTTTCTTGCTATGGGAGGCGGTGACGATCAATGCAGCGAAATGCTTCCTAATGTTGAAGAAATGGCAGGTCTCCATCTCTCTCTCTCTCTCTCTCTCTTTCTCTCTTTCTCTCTTTTTCTCTCGTTCGTTTTCTTTATATTTCTTTCCATTGTTTTGGAAGGCGGTGACGCTCGATCCGAAGAAATCTCTCTCTCTCTCTCTCTCTCTCTCTCTCTCTCTCTTTCTCTCTCTCTCTCAAAATGTTTATTTATTTTTCTTTCAAATTGTTTTGGAAGGCGGTGTCGCGCGATCCGAAGAAATGATTCCTAATGTTGAAGAAATGCTTCCTAATGTTGAAGAAATGGCGAGGCCCCGTGTCTGGTAGGACTGACTCACTTGCTTATTTACTATCATATGTGTATAAATTCAGCTTCTTGGAATTTGAGAAATGACTTGATATATTTATGTGATTTTAAACCCTTTAAATTTTAATTTGGCTGGCTACAACTCCATCTGTTTCCCAATCGAAGCATTATTTTGTGTGCTTGCCCTGATTCTTGGTTCTGGGCTCCTGACCAAAAACTATGTCAGGAACATTCGGCAAGAAGACACGCATTCTGCCAATGTGCCCGTGTTCATGCACCTGGGCAAGAGGATTTTCAGGCTTGGCGAAGCAACCCGCCAGCAGCTGACAAGCTGGAATGATGTACACAACATTTTGGTCAGGTTGGATGACGGCTATGTGCGAAGGTGCAGACTTAGATTTGAAGTGAAGTATTCCTCCTGGTCGCTGAAGAAACGCTATGCCTCGGGGTCTACAGGGAGGATGCCTGGAACTGCCTTCAAGGTTGGGGAGCCCGCGAGGCGCAGGGGTGAGATAGCTAAGATGAGGGAGCATTTGTTTGCAATCCACATGTTTCAGGTTAAAAGGTACGTCTCTGAACATCTTGCTTGCTTGATTTCATTTGCTTAATTCCCTTTTAAGTTTTAATAATTTGTATCATGTGGGTTTTTAACTGACTGTAGTTTTCTTTTTCTTTTTCAAGGGTGCTGCCATCGCGAGGTGTGCGTGACATGATCGAGATCGATATCGAGTGATGGCTGCGTACGTTTCAGATGTTACCTTTATCTGAAAAACAATTATATACTTTTACTTCTTCTTATGATTACCATTTATAACTTTTACTTCGCATTCGTATTCGACTTTTTAGTATGAGTTTACCTTTTACTTCCTATTTGATTCTTTCGAATTACTTTGAAAATATAGGGTTTTGCTTCGAATTAGTTTTCAAGTTAAGATTGGTTTCGTTTCTTCAATTTAGGGTTTTTCGTTTCTAGGGTTGGTGAAATTTGTGGTTTTTTGTTTTTAAGTAATATTTATGTGGTAATGTGATATGAGCAAATTTAGGAAGAAAAAGAATTCTTAACGGGTCATAACGGGGTAAAATGACCCGACTTGTTAAGAATCCGTACGTTAAGATAATGGATGTAACATGACATGAACCTTTAAGATAACATGTATTATACGAAAACGACACGAACACGGCAAATATGGAACTTTTGCCTGGCTTTGGTGTAGGGGTGGTAATCTGCGACTCTAGTTGAGGGTTGGTCTCGAATTGGTTATCAAAAAGGTTTACAAAATATTGATTTTGAGACCAATTCAATTCAGATTGTTTCCGCATTGATGATCCTTCTACTTCGACTGTTCGTCTCGAATTGGTGATAGAAAGAGGTTTTAAAAAAAAAAAAAAAAAAGGGTCATTAGTTAGATTTGAGGGGGGGGGGGGGGGGGGTGGTGTGGGAATCGAACTTGGGCGAAGTATGCTAATCTCTATACTGTGCGGAGCTAAGGATCTTCTATAATGTTCCTAGTTGAAATATTATTTTTCTGCCTTGTATTATTGCATAAACACATGTCTATGCCCACATCTATGCTTATTTTGCACAAATCAATTTCCACATTCGCGGGTAAATGTTTTACATAATTACTAGATGAGTAGTGGTCTTCAACTAAAGGGTGATGCTAGGGAAGCTAAATTTGAACAAATTTTTAGTTGTGACGGGAATACAGGTGGTACACCACATGTTTTTATGTAAGTAGTGAAAATTTTTATTTTTTAAGTTATTAATTTTTTAACACACATCCCACCATTTATATAGCAACACGTGGTGTACCACCCCGTGTGACGGTCACATTGAAAAATCTCTCCTAAATTTGTAAACTAAATGATGTGTCACCAATAGGAATTAGTACGTTTATCAATGCTTAAGTAACAACCTAATCATCACCTTCCATGTCATTTAGTTAATTTGTAAACTAAATGATGTGTCATCATTAGGAAATACCACGTTTATCAATGCTTATGTAATAACTCAACCATCGTCTTTCATGTCATTTAGTTTGCAAAATTTTATCTACAAATTTAGTTTACGTAGCATTACCCTCAACTAAAACAAGCCAAAATCCGATCTCTCTTCCGCCCAACATCCCAAACCCTGAACTCTTTCTTCATCCAACTAAAATACCCCAAAAATTAACTTTCACATTCTTCCACATTCCAGGAGGAACAATATTTTTTTTCAAAAAAGAAAATTACAAATAAAACCGACCGACCAAACCAAATCATACCCAATCACTCTACATAATATATTCTCTTTTTCTTTTCTTTTTTTGGGGGGGGGGGGAGGGGGAGGGAACTAAAATACCCCAAAAATTAACTTTCACATTCTTCCACATTCCAGGAGGAACAATATTTTTTTTCAAAAAAGAAAATTACAAACCGACCGACCAAACCAAATCATACCCAATCACTCTACATAATATATTCTCTTTTTCTTTTCTTTTTTGGGTGGTGGGGGGGAATTGATATTTGATCCACGCACAAAACTATGATTTGTAAATAAAATAATAAATAATAAAAATATGTTGCAGTCTTAATTTGGTTAGAAAAGTGATTGCATAAATCATATTAGGATTCTGTGGTATCTTTTAGATAGTTGTAATAACTAAAAGGTAAGCAATTTACATTCCTACTATTATAAATAAATAAACGAATAATAAGGTGACATAACATCCACATTACAATTCATCAAATTCTCTCTCCTTCGTGTTGCATCTCTCTCTCCCACCCTATAATTTTTCAGTTAAATAGGCATACACCAAAATTCAATATAACATTAATACCAAATGAGACCTGGCACTGTCAATGGTTGGGAGGGAGAGATCGGGTCTTGGGGTGTTAATTCAATTATTTTGGTAAAATTAATTTGTTGGGTGGACTTGCACGGGGAGAGTAGCAAAGTGAAAGAGAGTAGCAAAGTGAAAGCGAGTTTGGGCTAGAGCAATCCCAGGATGGGTGACCTCTTGGGAAGTTGCTCGTGAGTTCCCAGAAACAAAATCGTGAGAGTGTGTTTGGGGCCCAAACCGGACAATATCGTGTTACGATGGAGTCGAGCCAGAGATGTGATGGGGGCCCGGGGCGGGATGTGACAATTATCATTGCACATATCATTCCAACTATATAATAGAAAATTACTAATATACATTATAAAAAGTACCTAATATTATCAACCCAAGCTAGCAAACCATGCCAATCTGAAATTCGTAGACGAGGAGTTTTGCAATTTGCAGTCGCCAATCGGGTTTTGCAGACGTCTCAAAATGCAGTCTCACATTTGGCTGCAAAATAGAGCCATAAATCCATTATCAAACTGCAATAAAAAATAAATCCATTAAAAAGAAAGAGGCCAAATCGGAGGAGAGGCCAGACCGCAATCATTCCAACAAACATATATTGTAAAAATTAATAAATTACTAAGAAAAGAGTCAGAAAACCAAATATATAATATCAAATAATACCTCTCGTCCAAAATATATATATATATATAGCGAATAATACCTAATAATGACTTTATGATCTGTGAGGTGTCACGACGCGACTTCCAAGTTGCGAAGAAGGAATACGAAGATAAGAGTCAGACTCAGAAGACGCGACTTCTGGGTTTGCAAATTTTTATTTATTTTGTCTTATATATCCCCACATTTGTTAGTATAGCAAATTTTGGTGCCCCATAACATTCTGGGCCCTGGACAGTTGCACTGTCTGCACTGGGCCATGACGGAGCTTGCCAATACCCGAAATCTAGGTAATGTGCAAGAAGGCGGAAGCCTCATTCTGGACCGCCGAAGAGGTCGACCTCTGCCACGACATCCGCCTATGGGAAGCCTTATTCGACGGCGAGAGGCCCTTCGTCTCGCACATCCTCGCCTTCTTTGCCGCTTCGGACGACATCGTCCTTGAAACTACTAGGATATTTGATATTGCCCAACCTATGTTGAATTTACTTGCAAGTCTCTCTTGATACTTATACCGGATAAATTTTTGGTAAATATCGACAAATGTAATTTATTTATCATGCTACATTGATATATTTGTTAGTTAAATTCCTTCTTTATGTCGAGTCGAGATCTAGACCTTGTACGTGCATGTGCCTAATAATTACCGTTTTGGAGGTCTAGTTACGAAAACATATGTTCAAACATGTACCACAAAGAGATAGAAGCAAACGTTTTTGGTAAAAAGAAACTCTCCTTGCGTGGTTAGGGATGGATGAAGTGTGGAAATTTACATAATAAGCTCACATACGTTGATTAGGTCAGTAATTTTTCGAGGTAGTGTGCTTGCTGCACTTACATACGAATTTGAAACTTTGACCACCTGCATTAGAGCAGTCTGAAATACATATCAAGATTGAAAAATATGCTTCCACACCAAACTATGAATAAAGATTTGAAGAATCGACAAAACTCAGTACATATGAAAATAACGTGAAAAACATGCATGTACGTCTATATTGGTTTTGCAGAGTTTTAAGAGAAACAATTTTAACAAATCATAAAAAAAATGTATTATAAACGAATTTAAAATTTTAAAACAATTTAAGATAGGTCACTTACATTTAGGAAACCAAAACGGTACACCAATTGCAAAATATCAAATCCGTTGCAGCCGGTTCCACGTGGATAACCGTCTCTCCTTCGAGCTGGGTACAAAGGCGGTTAGTGACTTCTCCATACTCAGCTCCTCTCTCTGCTGAAGCTCTGATCCTTCGAGCTGGGTACAAAACGTGGCCCTTTTGCCTGGCTTTGGTCTCGAATTGGTTATCAAAAAGGTTTACTAAATATTGATTTTGAGAGCAATTTAATTCAGATTGTTTCCGCATTGATGATCCTTCTACTTCGACTGTTCGTCTCGAATTGGTGATAGAAAGGGATTTAAAAAAAAAAAAAAAAAAAAAAGAAAAAAAAAAGGTCATTAGTTAGATTTGAGGATGGGGGGAATCGAACTTCGGTGAGGTGAGAGTTTTCTTGGCTCTAGTGCCACTGCAAATATGTCCCCATCCTCGAAAAAGAGACGGAAAAAGAAAAAAAAAATTAAAAAAAAAGGTTGAGTTGGATTAGGAGAGTAAACTAAATGGAATGAGGACCTCGGGCGTATAAAGCTTATTGGAGGGGTCCCAACATCAATCAAAACTCCTGACTCTTAAAGGACTTTAATTAATCTCTCCCTCCTTGGACTTGAAAACCCTAACTTAAGGCTAAAGAAATTGATCACATCATCTGGATTCCGCTAGCTTCTCAGTCACAGTTTTCAGAAGGAGCAAAGGGTTGATCAAAACCGATCGATCAGCTGCAGCACCGCACCACACCATCTTCACATGCTAACAGTGCGTAACACTTAAATAATTACTCCCTCTCTCTCTCTCTCTCTCTCTCTCTCTCTCTCTCTCCTTGTTTTTAATTGTTATTGTTATTATTTTGTAATTCTGATTGTAGTACGTACCCGATGTTTTGATATGAATTGATTGTGAAATCTTCAACACTACCTCTTCCGAGATTTTTAGATATACTAACAAATATTTTAGATTTCTTGAATTTTAACCGCTGGAGGATCTTAAGGGATATTGAACGGTTTGAGCATATGGGCTTCCACTAGTTCCGAGGGAGAGTATATATAGGGTTTAGGGTTAAACATATTGTTTGTTTGCTTTTCAAGTTTTCGCTAAGTCGTGATTATTCAGCTTTCTCTAAGAATACTGAAAGCTAATGATTATGCATGCAACGCATGGCAGTAGGAATGAATGGGCATGACCAGCTAATCATGGATTTCGATGAGGACGAATACATTAGCGACGACGACAATGTTGACGACGACGACGGATACTTTAGCGGCATCGAGGAAGAGGACGACTACTTTGGAGACGAATACCACTGCGACCAGTACTACTGCTTCGAGTTCGGCCAAGATCTCAAGTTTGAGAAGATGTTATTTCCTGAGGGGACGATCAAAGAGTGGGTTGCTAAAGATGAAGTGCGAAGATTTATAGCTGAGAAATTCAAAAAATTTCTACTCACCTTTGTCAATCATCACAGTAAAAATGTTCAGCAGCAGCATGATGAAACTGAAGTTGAGTACGTGCGCCTCATCAATCAGATGGTGTCAGGTAAACATCAATATATATATATATATATATATATATATATAAGTATATGTATATTGTCCCTCTTAAAAATCTGGATCACAAAGATAAAAGATTTATGCTCCATTTGTTTTGTTGCAGCCAACAAGTGTAGTCTGGTGATCAATTACGAGCAGCTTCTCCCCGTTCAAATCCAAATTGCCCGTTGGATGATCAAATCCCCCCGACTTATTCTGGAAACCTTTGAAGATGCTGCCAAAAATGTTGTGCTTAATTTACACCCAAACTACAAAAATGTCCATCCAAGCATCTACGTTCGCATAACCAACCTCCGCAAGTGCGTTTCCATTCGCAACATTAGGTATTTATGGAACAACCACTCTCATTTTTTCACCTTGCCTTTGGGCAACCAATTTTACTTTAGTGGCTATTGTCCGTCTTTTTTGATGATATTGATTTCAATTTTGTTCCCGAATCTCTAACATGATGTTGTTGAACGCAGCGAAACCCATTTGGATGCCTTGATTTGCATTCGAGGGCTTGTGACCCGATGCTCTAACATATTTCCTAAGTTGCAACAGGTAATTAATTAGGCCTTGTTTGGTAGTGTTTTAGAACGAGTAAAAATACAAAACCTTGCCTTGTTTTTAGCTAAAAAAAAAAAACTTTCTAACAACAAAAAATGCTTCTGAAATCATTTGGCAGAAAGAGGTTGAAAGTGTTTAAATTATTCAATTCCGTTTGTTTCTTGCATTAGGCAACATCGTCGTCCAGGAATTATCAGATACTCACACTCCAAGAGAGCTCCGGAAGTGTGCCTGCATGTCGACTTCCGAGATGCGTGGAAGTGATAGTATCGAATGATCTGATTGATTCTGCCCTTTCTGGGGACGAGATAGTGAGATATACTTATTCCTCCCCACCTTGATTGATTTGTTTGCTTTAATGCCCATTTAGCTTGTTATTTGTTTCAGTGAATGAATATTTACTCACCTTATTATGTTTCTATATACCTCCTTAATTAATTTTGATTTATATTTCTAATTATAGGAGGTCACCGGCATTTATACAGATAAATTCGACTTATCGTTGAATGCAAACAATGGAACTCCGGAGTTTGCCACTGTGGTTGAAGCAAATTATATCGCCAAGACCAAGAGCCGGGATTGATGATTAGGCATCTCCATATCCATCTCCGTCGCGGTCGCCTTACAATGCAAGAAAAGAAGTCGTTTTGATTCTTAAAAGTTAACATGAAATGGGTATTTCGAACTTGGAAATTCGTCTATTATGTTATTCATATTAATGCAAATCGTCAATGCATTCATTATTTGTGAGCAATTAGATAACACTTTGAACCCATCTCTCGATTTCCGTTTGAAATTCACTGTTCCGCATGCTGGATCCTTTACCATTCCATGTTCTTCCCGAAAATGGGCTAATCTCTATATTGTGCGAAGCTAAGCATCTTCTATAATGTTCCTAGTTGAAATATTATTTTTCTGCCTAGTATTATTGCATAAACTCGTGTCTATACCCAGATCTATGCTTATATTGCACAAATCAATTTCCACATTCGCGGGTAAATGGTTTACATAATTACTAGATTAGTAGTGGGCTTCAACTAAAGGGCGATGCTAGGGAGACTAAATTTGTAAACTAAATGATGTGTCATCAATAGGAACGAGCACGTTTATCAATGTTTCAGTAACAACTCAATCATCACCTTCCATGTCATTTATTTAGTTTGTAAACTAAATGATGTGTCATCAATAGGAGATACCACGTTTATCAGTGCTTATGTAATAATCAACCATTGTCTTCCATGCCATTGAGTTTGCAAAATTTTATGTACAAATTAAGTTTACCTAGCATTACCCTAAACTAAAACAAGCCAAAATCCAATCTCTCTTCCGCCCAACATCCCAAACCCTGAACTCTGTCTTCATCCAACTAAAATCCCCCAAAAAATAACTTTCACATTCTTCCGCATTCCAAGAGGAACAATATTTAAATTGAAAAAAAGAAAAAGAAAATTACAAATGAAACCGACCTACCAAACCAAATCATATCCAATCACTCTACATAATACATCCTCTCTTTTTTTTGGTGGGGGGAGGGGTGGGGGGAATTGGTATTTGATCCTTACACCGCACCGCTCTCTCTCCCACCCTATAATTTTTCAGTTAAATAGACCTACAACAAAATTCAATATAATATTAATACCAAATGAGATTTGGCTCAGACAATGGTTGAGAGGGAGAGATCGGGTCTTGGCACTACAAGAAAAAGACTCTTTTGCGACCCTCTATTTGCGACAGAGCACACACGTCACATCCCGGTCCGGGCCCCCACCACATCCCGGGCTCGACTCCACCGTAGCACGATATTGTTCGCTTTGTGCCCCGACCATGCCCTCACGTTTTTGTTTTTGGGAACTCACACGATAACTTTCCGATGGGTCACCCATCCTAGGAATGCTCTCGTGCTCTACTCGCTTAACTTCGGAGTTCCTACGAAACCCGAAACCAGTGAGCTCCCGAAAGGCCTCGTGCTAGGTGGAGATGGGAATATACATATAAGGATCACTCCCCTGGGCGATGTGGGATGTCACAACACAACCATCGCAAATTCTTAGTAATATAGATCGTAAGGTTTTTTGGAAAAAAACTTTTGCGACTCTACTTTAGGTAATGTCGCAAAAGATGACATTTGATACGACACCCTCCCCAAAATTTTTAATTTGGCGTCTGGTTTTTCATAGCACGCCCTATCTTTCGATGAAACGTATTTCACCGCTTTCAATTTTTGGTAAAGTTAGAAAGAACTAGAAGCTAAAATGTTGATCATACAACATTTAATGTTTTTGCCCATTTGAATAAGGGTAGTTTCTTTGATGGACAATTGTCTCTAAGTTTCCGGAATTAGATAGAGGAATCAAAACGCATCCATAAAGCAAATTATTTGATCATTCATTAGCCTTTAAGTTGCTATTGGTGTGAAAAAAGTATGCATTGTTAGGTATTTGGAAGCAAAATTGGGGTTCTTATGAGACTTGAGTTTGGGTCTTCTATGTAAGTAAGTTTAAAATAAACTTGCAATGTAATTTTAGGTTATAATACCAAAATTGAGTTTTTCCCGCCAAGAAAGAACGAGGGAGATAAAATGTTGAGCATACAACATTTAATGTTTTTGCACTTGTTTCTTTATTTATAATGCACTTGTTAGCCCCTTCTTGTTTTAGAAATAGTAGTTTTCTACTCGTGTAGATAATTACAGAGGATGAACACTTGGTCAAACTACCTCTTGTAAGACATTACTTTTGTAGTATTGTGTTTAGATGAACTCTCCCAACTGTTTTAGCTACGTGTACTACTTTGCAACCTACGTCAAGGACGATCTAGTCTCTTATGCGCACCATTAGGGTCTGTAGGAGAGAATTTCCGATCAAGAACATTCTTCGTTTGTCGTGCTCTGGCGATCTCATGCAAATAATTCCCAACAATGCATACTTTTTTCCACACGAAAAGCAGCTCAAACCCTAATGAATGATCAAATAACTTGATCTATTCGCACATTTCGATACCTCTATCTAATTCCGGAAACTTCAAGACAAACAAGCACCAAAGCATTACCCTTACCCAAATCCCTGCATTTATGCATGAATTTATCGATTTCGAGACATGGGTTCTACTAAAATCGAAAATTAAGCAACACCCATTTGATCAATTTAACTTTAAAATCAAAATCCGTACGAAAAAAACCACATGCGATTGAGATTTTATTCATGTTCTATCACCACAACACCTAACAAGAAAAAAAAGACCAGAACAGCGAATGATTCGAAGAAGGAAAGGAATCTGTGGATCTCAATTTAATTTAATTATGGTATTCAATTGAGTATTTTAATCTGATTCAGGATTTTGGTTCACAAAGTTGATTTCTTTACACAATCTGAATTTTTTGTGTGGAACCCACTTTCGTAATCGTATTTAGATTAATTTTTCATTTAATTGTTGTTTTGTTAAATCTGAATAGTGATTGATACTATATGTTAATTGTCAAGATTAATTCTTTGGAGAATTTGGGGTTTTTGGTTTTATGACATTCCTTTCGCTAACATTGTTTGTGTGATGATTAGTCATTGCAAGCCAGTGTCGAAGGAGGAGCGAAATGGTTGGTTAATAAATTCAAAGGTTAGTTTTCTCCGCTGGCTCTGTTTACTTGCATTGTCTGTTAAAGTAAACCTCACATAATGTTGTTTATATGACTGATTTTACGAGTCCTGAAAGTTCGGACATTGTAGTTGTATTAATTCATGGGGTTTATATGTAATACGTCTAAGTAGTGGCAATGAAAAGTGAGTTAGCGATCGCGGATTCTGGCCAAAGTATCGGTGAGCTCGAGTTGTAGAACGCGTTGTGGTTGAGGTTATGCCCGAGATGGTATGTTCCTTAATCTTAATTATGCTGGGTAGATATGTGTATATTTATACAACCCTTTTCCTATGGCTTTAACTTGCTCAGGCTCTCGAAAATGTCGTATGTGGAGTACAAGTAAGTAACTTGCTGCTGGGGTTTCTTGAAATAGCCCAACTTTACAAGGCAAAAGAAAAAATAGCGAGTTCTATAAGTTGTATTTGTGCTGTCGTGGAGGGCGGAATGGTGCTTCCAAGGTCTAGGTTTTGGATTGTATAAACTGCTATCCTCATGGGTGAACTAGTACTATATTCGTTCACTGATTTTTTGGGCAACAGAGTCATTACTGGTGTAGTAAATTGAAAAGAATTGAAGATCATCTCGGTGAGTATTTTTTGCTATCTTAAGCTGCTTTGCTTCTTTGTTTTTAGATAGTTATTATTCTAGTTAGGGTCTTGCTTTTGTCATTCGAATCAGGGTTCCACTTCATTCTTGTTTTTTGTTCTGTTGTCGATCAATAGTACTACAGTGAAGTAATCTTGATTTGTATTGCTAGAATGAAATAAGATTGTTCTTTGTTTTAGATAGCTACCCCTTCCCTTACTTATCTTGATTTGTATTGCTACAATGAAATAAGATTGTTGTTTTTTCATTTGCGTTTTTTATATATGTTCAGGGATTATTCGGATGATGTACGCAACACATGATACAGATGCTTGTAAGTTGACGAAGAGGGAACCAGATTATCTACCTGTAAGAATGTCACTGCATCGAATACGTATATTTTCTTCTTTGCATCCCAACATATAGGATCTTGTCATGTTTTTTCTTTTACAATCAGCATTTTACCAAAATAAAAAGTACACGGAAGAAGGGGGATTGCTCGTGAAGGTCTAAGATTGGTCTTGATTGTATCATGGTTTACACAAATTGGTTGCCTATGTATATGAAAATGTTCTCGCATGGTTTGCACAGATGGGAGTGCACACTTGTTACTGCAAAGGGGAACTCTTTTTTGTTCATAGCTTGTCTTATACGAAAGTGTTCTTTCATGGTTTTAATGCCCATCCTGTGCTTCTGACTGCAGATTCTTTGTTCGTGGTGATGGGCCTTTTGGAGCGCTTGCCTAGTTTATTGGTGTTCAACTCGGTAACTTTCACATTCGATTGTATTTCAAGAACACTCGTACCTCCGATTGGTGAGCAGAGATGCATTTCTTTTCTTTTTGTTTCCCAAATTATTTGCAGACTTTGTGTTTGTAATAACTCTAATTCTTGCACTGTTGCCGAGGTGGACATACCTCAGTTTTAATTTGAGCCTCTATTCGAAGGACTGAGAGTAGAGCTGCTGCAAGGGGTGACATAATTTCTCGCAGGTTCGAGGGGAGGAAGTTAGTTGTCGAACTAACTTCCTAGCAAGGAGTGACATATTTCCTGTAGGATTGTAGACGGTATAAATGTTTAAATACTGGAAGTGAAATATTTTCTTTAATATCAAAGAAACCAAATAAGTGTTTTTTTGTTTTGTGAATTATGAATTATATCAATGCTTTTGGATTTTATTTAAGTTTGAACCTGCAGTAGAATTTCAAATGAAATAATTTGGTGAAGCTGTTAAAAATAATGTCATTGTGGCATCTCATTTGACGATCCATTTATTTTTTTTATTTTTATAAACCTGAGGCCACTTATTTGCGACGCGTAAGTTGACGTCGCAAGTCCGTAGTTAATACTATTTGCGACGCGCTTAAAGCGTTGTATATAATCGACCAAACATTTACAACGCCACTTTGTTGCGACGCGTTGCTACCCGTCGCAGGCCTGTCGTAAAAGGACTATTGCGACGCTTTTAGCCGCTTTCGCAACGCTTTTTGTCCGTCCGAAAAGGCCCATTTTTTTGTAGTGTGGGGTGTTAATTCAATTATTTTGGTAAATTTAATTTGTTGGGTGGAAGTTCTTGCACGGGGAGAGTAGCAAAGTGAAAGAGAGAAGGGTAGAAGAGTCACTTTCTCACTATAGCATTGCTCGTTAATTTGTGCCTAATTAATCAAAATATTTTATTGAGGTTCAAAACAATAATCGATCACTGATATATGACTAACTTACAAAGATTTCATTGATTTTGAATAAATAATTTTAGCTCCAAATTCCTTTACTTTCTCACACAGTACGTAATCCGGATATATATCTATATAGGATCGGTATCAAATTTAAATATACCAATACCGCAAGGAGTTAGTTCTCTCGCTAATTTTAATCCCTTGTTTCACAAGTAAGCCCTTAGATGTGTTGGACTTAATCTCTAACCGGACTACAAGAAAACCGATAACTCTAACTTAGTCTTTAGCCTATATATACCATTCATATGTTCGTATGATCAGAACTCCAAAACCAACAAGATCGTCTTTAAGGAGCAATGGATTCGAAAGCAAAACGCCAAACTCCTCCTGGAGATAGGATCAGTGAATTACCGGATGCAATTCTTTGTCACTTACTTTCGTTCCTTCCAACTTTACATGCCGTGCGGACCACGATTTTGTCTACAAGATGGAACAACGTATGGTGTACCAGTGCTCCCATTAGCCTACAGTTTGATAGCAGAGATTTTTCTTCTGGACCTCAACAACAAACGAGGTTTATGAGATTTGTTGACTGCGTGATTAAATTATGCGGCTCATCATGCAACATTAGAAGACTATGTCTTCACTGTCACTCTTTCGCTTTCAAAGATGAAGATTTCTCTCGCATTCATAGATGGATATCCACTGCCATAAAAAACAATGTCATTGACCTTGATCTTTATTTGTTTAGTAATAATAATTATGATTCCTTCGAGAAATTTGAAATGCCTCCTAGCGTTTTCCAGTGCAGATCATTGGTGAGTCTGAAGTTGGACACAAATTGTCTTACCTATAGTCCATCTACATCAGGTTGTTTCCCAAGCCTCAAGTACCTTCATGTTACGTTTCGGGACTATATTAATGAGAGAAGGGTAAAGATCTTTCTGAACTGCCCTGCTCTTGAAGATTTGACTATAGTTGAAAACGTGGGTGGAGATGTTTTGGAACTTAACATCTCCGCACCTCAGCTGAAGACGTTAACAACTGATAATCTCGACTGCAAGTTTTTCGTTGATGCCCCGAGACTTGAAAACCTCAATGTCAACATCGATTGGCCTTCTTTGACGTCGAATTATGTTTTGGACAATTCTAAATCTTTGGTCAAGGCCAAAGTTCACGTCAAATATATAGCACCAAAACATAAGCATCGATATCCATCTTATGTTCCCAATATATCTAAGTTACTTGCAGGTACTTCAAGTGTTAAATATTTAACATTTTTAGCTCCTCAGTATCTGGAAGCACGCTATCTGCCGGATTATGAGAATCTGAACCAACTGGAGTTAGATCTTCGTTGCTTTTGCTGGGACCTTGTAATAGAGTTGCTCAAGAAATGTCCTAGTATGAAACACTTGATCTTAAACCTTCATCGTACGGCATGGAATCACGATTACAAGCCAGTCAATCCACCAACGCTTGTGCCGGGGTGTCTCTCGTCACACCTTAAGACTGTCTCTATGCGTGGATTCCACGGAGAACAGGAGGAGGTTCAAGTGCTCAAGTACTTGTTAAACTACGGTGAGGTTTTGAATAAGATTACTATTTCTACAAGGAATTTCGTAGGTAATCCCGCATGTCTTACAAAAGAGGACTTGTGCAAGGAAATTTTGTTGTTTCAAAAGGGTTCAGAGACATGCCAAGTTGAAGTTATCTAGAAGAATGCAAGCAGTTTTAGCCTCTCTGGTAAGAGAAGGGCCGGGTTCGTATACTCTCAAAGTTGTAATTTAGACATCATGATATTTTCTTATTGTGAATGCAATTACGCTCCAAAAGCGTTTTAATTTTTATAAATAAATGTGAACTAGAGATTCGTGCAACACACATTTTTCGAGAGTTGTATATATATATATATATATTAGATTCACATTTTTACGTGGACATGTTGTCATGACAAATATTATATGACGTCCTATTTAGTAAAATCTAAATTCTGAAAATTGTTGAGGCAAATTTGGAAAACAATATAACAGCCGGCCTCGTAATCATCATCTTTTTACCACCTTTTGTTTTTCTTGTTTCCTAATCTATTTACAATAACAAGGAGAACATGATTCCTTAATTCTAGGCTAATTACAACATAAGAAGCCATGTTGGACAAAGGACTAAACCCTAGCTTTGTATTGTACCTGGAGTAAAACTCTAAACCCTAGTTGACTAGAGGATTGGACTTGTGTTGATGGGATTCCCGATAGCCTCCAATCTCTCAATCGAGAGAAAAGGATGTAAAACTATTGCGATATGGATATCGCTTGGTCCATGCTGAATTTTTGGTAAAATGTCGAGTGGAGATCCACATCCTGTGTGTACGTGCTTTTGACCAAGCGAGAGAAAAGGATTGACTCCTCCTCGAGGCTTCATTTGTCAGTGATAGAATGGAATGACTAAACGCACCGTCTTTGAGTTTGCACTCAATCCGAATTAAGCCCAATAACATCTTCGGCACACGGGGCAAAAGCCCAAAATCATAACTTGACAGAAATAAGTTTGGATTAGGTCCAAACATAGACTTTGATTCTAACCCCAAATCCTTGCGGCATTTGTTTTCCATTTTCTTTCGTTGACATTTCGGGACGGTTCGTGAACGACTTCATCAAAACTCCATTTAATAATTAATAGTGGAATGTTTTTAATAAAAAAAAAAAAAGTAAACATTCTGAAAATTACAATTTTTTCCTGGAATAGATTCATTCTTGAAACGTTTCTAACTAAGGAATGTTAATTGACACACCCCGACCCAGAGTGTTAACTTGAATTCCGAATCGAGCTATGTCGGCCGAAGTCATAAAGTGTAGCGAGGTGGAAAATGTGAGTAAATTTAAACCTAAAAATGCCTAAATGCGAGAGTGTGCTTGTGAGCGGGAATGAACCCATTTCACAAGTGATGTCAAAGCATAAGTAAAGTAAGTAGAATGAAAATTATACAAACGAAGGGAATCTCCTACACCAAGATTTGCCAAGAATCCTCATCAACACGAAAGCTCTGCTACTAAAACCTGGAGGGCGAAAAACAAGGGTGAGTGTGCCTAAAAATAAAGCTTTGTAAAAACCTTTTCGAAAACATAATAACCCCTCGCCATAAAACAAGTATAGTTTTCAAAAAATAACATACTATGTATATTATGAAAATACTTACCATAACCTCAATATCTCCAGATTTCAATACTTCACAATATTTTGAAAATAAACAACTAAGTTCCGGTAATCACATAATCTCGCATAAACAAACATATCGTATCGAGTGCTCATTCACATATGCTGACACACGAGTTCATGCAGAGGTATTCTGACATGAACATGACTGGGTGCAATAATGATTTATGCTCTAGTACTACAATCATGTGAAGATAAGCGATATGCGCATCACATACGAGTCCTAATTGCCTATAGCAATCTAGGACAGGACTGGCACCTACAGTGGATCCAAAGTGAGCGTGACGTGAAGCCTGGCCCTGGTCCAGGCGAGTACAAATGCTAGTGTAGCACACGATGAGTAGATAACGTAAATATGGTCATGCCACAATAATTCAATAACTTTAGTCAACATAATACTATCCATAGCCGTACATTTAATTAAAGCATCCACTATAGTCCTCTTACATGAGCATCCCGCAGGATTATTTTATAATTTCCCAATCGTAAGACATTTCTCATACACGTTAGTTTAATTATGGCATCACGTAGAAAATTCAATACTAAATATAGATACATCGAAACTCAATAAATACAAATACCATATAAAAGAAAAGACCCACTCACATATACAAGGCCGCAGCCGTTCGGACTATGAAGGCCAGAGTCTCCGATAGGAATCGCACCTAAGCATCATATTGGGACCCATTAATAAAACTCAACTAGAACGATTAAACATCGGAAAACGGAGTGCGGATTTGGAATCATGGCGGCGAAATACACTAGGAATGGTTCCAGGCAATTTTCGTAAAAAGTCAACGATCAACCTTAAAAAGTCAACCGAGCCGCGGCGGTCAATTACGTTAAAACTTCGGAATTTCACTAAATGGATGTCCAAAATGGACTCGAGGCATCGAAATTAGCCTAGGAAGATTTTAGAGAAAATTTCGTAAAAGTCAACAGAAGGAATATTCTAAAGAATATCCCAAGAAAATTCCAGGTTCCAGATGCATTTTTGGAAATAGGCCGAATCGAGTCAACTGGCTGAAGGTTTGGGCCGGTTCATAGATTCGACTTGGGCCTTTTTATTTCCTCGATTGCCGCTGCAACCGTTGAGAGCTGGGTATTTTGGCCAGGAAACTACCACGGCTCTGTTTAGCTCCAAAAACTCAACCAAAACTCGCCATTTAAATACCATAGTGTAGCTAGGAAAGTAGGGATTTGAGTCATGCCGATATTGGGTCAAGTAGTGGTCGGAAAATAGCCTGCAACCCGCGGGTCCTTTGCTAGAAAACTGGAGAGATTTCCCCGAGTTTGTTCTGCATTCAACCATCACTTCAAACTTTTAAAAATATTTTAATCGTACTAAAAAATGTGATTTGAAAAAGTTTAAGGAGTTTTCGAAGTTTACCCTCGTCGGAGAAATTCTTGAACTGTGGCGGTGCCACTGTGCATCGATAAGGAAAATGAAGAGAGAGTGGCCACGTCCAGGGCTTTGGGTTATGTGACTCCGTCATCATTTGTTGAGAAAGAGTTCGTGAATGAGGTGTTCTTCAGAAAAGATGGTGTGTGGTGGCAGGTGTTGCCGTCGGTGTTGCAAAAGAGAGACTCGGGAGGGAAGTGAGGGAGAAGAGAGAGAGTGCTTGAGAAAGTTGGGTGAGAATGCCATGCGGAAGAGAAGGAAAGGTGAGTTCGGTGTGAGTATGGGTCCCACTGCCAGAAAAATAATAAAATATTAAAAATATCCCCAAATATTAATAAAATAATAAAAGTAATAATTTCTTAAAAAAAAATATTTCGGATTAGTAAATCCGTGAAATTTTAACCGTAAGTCCTATTTTGGTTCCACATGCACCTACGCGTTCGTACCGTCGAGTACTTCAAGAATACGGTAAAATAATAACTCATACGTATCACAAAATGACGGTCAACAAAAATCAACAATCTCGTCTCCAGGGGCATTTTCATCAATTTCATCTTTTTAAAATTAATAAAATCGTAAAATTAGGGACGGGATGTTGCATTAATTGGTAATGAGTTTACATTGGTTGATAATGAATTAATTGGTAAGAAAATTAATATAAAGACAAAGTTAAGAAAAGTTAATTGTTAATGGAAGGGAGGCAAACTATTTATACCAAATTTTGCAAACCACATGACGTGGTTATTGATAATTTAGATTGTTATTTAAATATTGATTAACGTATTTGTTTTTCATTGATGACATATCAAATGATCAACGTATTTGTTTTTCATTGATATTTGATCCTCGCACAAAACTATGACTTGTAAATAAAATAATAAATAATAAAAATATGTTGCAGTCTTAATTTGGTTAGAAATGTGGTTGCGTAAATCATATTGGGATTCTGTAGTATCTTTTAGATGGTTGCAATAACCAAAAGGTAAGAAATTTACATTCCTATTATTATAAATAAATAAACGCATAATGAGGTGACATAACATCTTCATCACAATTTATCAAATTCTCTCTCCTTCGCACAGCACCTCTCTCTCCCACCCTATAATTTTTAAGTTAAATAGACCTACAACAAAATTCAATATAATATTAATACCAAATGAGATTTGGCTCAGACAATGGTTGAGAGGGAGAGATCAGGTCTTGGCACTACAAGAAAAAGACTCTTTTGCGACCCTCTATTTACGACAGAGGTCGACCTCTGGCACGACATCCGCCTATGGGAAGCCTTATTCGACGGCGAGAGGCCCTTCGTCTCGCACATCCTCGCCTCCTTTGCCGCTTCGGACGACATCGTCCTGGAAACTACTAGGATATTTGATATTGCCCAACCTATGCTGAATTTACTTGCACGTCTCTCTTGATACTTATACCGGATAAATTTTTGGTAAATATCGACAAATGTAATTTATTTATCATGCTACATCGATATATTTGTTGGTTAAATTACTTCTTTATGTCGAGTCGAGATCTAGAACTTGTACGAGTTGATGTGTAATTTATTTATCATGCTACATTGACATATGTTCAAATATGTACCACAACGAGATAGAAGCAAACGTTTTTGGTAAAAAGAAACTCTCCTTGAGTGGTTGGGGATGGATGAAGTGTGGAAATTTACATAATAAGCTGGCATACGTTGATTAGGCCAGTAATTTTTCGAGGTAGCGTGCTTGCTGCACTTACATACGAATTTGAAACTTTGACCACCTGGATTAGAGCAGTCTGAAATACACATCAAGATTGAAAAATATGCTTCCACACCAAACTATGAATAAAGATTTGAAGAATCGACAAAACTCAGTACATATGAAAATAACGTGAAAAACATGCATGTACTTCTATATTAGTTTTGCAGTTTTAAAAGAAACAATTTTGACAAATCATACACAAATGTATTATAAACGAATTTAAAATTTTCAAACAATTAAAGATACGTCACTTACATTTAGGAAACCAAAACGGTACACCAATTGCAAAATATCAAATCCGTTGCAGCCGGTTCGGCCACGTGGATAACGGTCTCTCCTTCGAGCTGGGTACAGAGACGGTTAGTGACTTCTCCATTTGATACAGCCGGTTCGGCCACGTGGATAACGGTCTTTCCTTCGAGCTGGGTACAAAGGCGATAGTGACTTCTCCATACTCAGCTCCTCTCTCTGCTGAAGCTCTGATTCTCTCTCTCTCTCTCTCTCTCTCTCTCTCTCTCTTCTCTCTGCTTTCTTGATTTTTCTTGCTATGGGAGGCGGTGACGATCAATGCAGCGAAATGCTTCCTAATGTTGAAGAAATGGCAGGTCTCCATCTCTCTCTCTCTCTCTCTCTCTTTCTCTCTTTCTCTCTTTTTCTCTCGTTCGTTTTCTTTATATTTCTTTCCATTGTTTTGGAAGGCGGTGACGCTCGATCCGAAGAAATCTCTCTCTCTCTCTCTCTCTCTCTCTCTCTCTCTTTCTCTCTCTCTCTCAAAATGTTTATTTATTTTTCTTTCAAATTGTTTTGGAAGGCGGTGTCGCGCGATCCGAAGAAATGATTCCTAATGTTGAAGAAATGCTTCCTAATGTTGAAGAAATGGCGAGGCCCCGTGTCTGGTAGGACTGACTCACTTGCTTATTTACTATCATATGTGTATAAATTCAGCTTCTTGGAATTTGAGAAATGACTTGATATATTTATGTGATTTTAAACCCTTTAAATTTTAATTTGGCTGGCTACAACTCCATCTGTTTCCCAATCGAAGCATTATTTTGTGTGCTTGCCCTGATTCTTGGTTCTGGGCTCCTGACCAAAAACTATGTCAGGAACATTCGGCAAGAAGACACGCATTCTGCCAATGTGCCCGTGTTCATGCACCTGGGCAAGAGGATTTTCAGGCTTGGCGAAGCAACCCGCCAGCAGCTGACAAGCTGGAATGATGTACACAACATTTTGGTCAGGTTGGATGACGGCTATGTGCGAAGGTGCAGACTTAGATTTGAAGTGAAGTATTCCTCCTGGTCGCTGAAGAAACGCTATGCCTCGGGGTCTACAGGGAGGATGCCTGGAACTGCCTTCAAGGTTGGGGAGCCCGCGAGGCGCAGGGGTGAGATAGCTAAGATGAGGGAGCATTTGTTTGCAATCCACATGTTTCAGGTTAAAAGGTACGTCTCTGAACATCTTGCTTGCTTGATTTCATTTGCTTAATTCCCTTTTAAGTTTTAATAATTTGTATCATGTGGGTTTTTAACTGACTGTAGTTTTCTTTTTCTTTTTCAAGGGTGCTGCCATCGCGAGGTGTGCGTGACATGATCGAGATCGATATCGAGTGATGGCTGCGTACGTTTCAGATGTTACCTTTATCTGAAAAACAATTATATACTTTTACTTCTTCTTATGATTACCATTTATAACTTTTACTTCGCATTCGTATTCGACTTTTTAGTATGAGTTTACCTTTTACTTCCTATTTGATTCTTTCGAATTACTTTGAAAATATAGGGTTTTGCTTCGAATTAGTTTTCAAGTTAAGATTGGTTTCGTTTCTTCAATTTAGGGTTTTTCGTTTCTAGGGTTGGTGAAATTTGTGGTTTTTTGTTTTTAAGTAATATTTATGTGGTAATGTGATATGAGCAAATTTAGGAAGAAAAAGAATTCTTAACGGGTCATAACGGGGTAAAATGACCCGACTTGTTAAGAATCCGTACGTTAAGATAATGGATGTAACATGACATGAACCTTTAAGATAACATGTATTATACGAAAACGACACGAACACGGCAAATATGGAACTTTTGCCTGGCTTTGGTGTAGGGGTGGTAATCTGCGACTCTAGTTGAGGGTTGGTCTCGAATTGGTTATCAAAAAGGTTTACAAAATATTGATTTTGAGACCAATTCAATTCAGATTGTTTCCGCATTGATGATCCTTCTACTTCGACTGTTCGTCTCGAATTGGTGATAGAAAGAGGTTTTAAAAAAAAAAAAAAAAGGGTCATTAGTTAGATTTGAGGGGGGGGGGGGGGGGGGGGGGGGGGTGGTGTGGGAATCGAACTTGGGCGAAGTATGCTAATCTCTATACTGTGCGGAGCTAAGGATCTTCTATAATGTTCCTAGTTGAAATATTATTTTTCTGCCTTGTATTATTGCATAAACACATGTCTATGCCCACATCTATGCTTATTTTGCACAAATCAATTTCCACATTCGCGGGTAAATGTTTTACATAATTACTAGATGAGTAGTGGTCTTCAACTAAAGGGTGATGCTAGGGAAGCTAAATTTGAACAAATTTTTAGTTGTGACGGGAATACAGGTGGTACACCACATGTTTTTATGTAAGTAGTGAAAATTTTTATTTTTTAAGTTATTAATTTTTTAACACACATCCCACCATTTATATAGCAACACGTGGTGTACCACCCCGTGTGACGGTCACATTGAAAAATCTCTCCTAAATTTGTAAACTAAATGATGTGTCACCAATAGGAATTAGTACGTTTATCAATGCTTAAGTAACAACCTAATCATCACCTTCCATGTCATTTAGTTAATTTGTAAACTAAATGATGTGTCATCATTAGGAAATACCACGTTTATCAATGCTTATGTAATAACTCAACCATCGTCTTTCATGTCATTTAGTTTGCAAAATTTTATCTACAAATTTAGTTTACGTAGCATTACCCTCAACTAAAACAAGCCAAAATCCGATCTCTCTTCCGCCCAACATCCCAAACCCTGAACTCTTTCTTCATCCAACTAAAATACCCCAAAAATTAACTTTCACATTCTTCCACATTCCAGGAGGAACAATATTTTTTTTCAAAAAAGAAAATTACAAATAAAACCGACCGACCAAACCAAATCATACCCAATCACTCTACATAATATATTCTCTTTTTCTTTTCTTTTTTTGGGGGGGGGGGGGGGGGGGAGGGGGAGGGAACTAAAATACCCCAAAAATTAACTTTCACATTCTTCCACATTCCAGGAGGAACAATATTTTTTTTCAAAAAAGAAAATTACAAACCGACCGACCAAACCAAATCATACCCAATCACTCTACATAATATATTCTCTTTTTCTTTTCTTTTTTGGGTGGTGGGGGGGAATTGATATTTGATCCACGCACAAAACTATGATTTGTAAATAAAATAATAAATAATAAAAATATGTTGCAGTCTTAATTTGGTTAGAAAAGTGATTGCATAAATCATATTAGGATTCTGTGGTATCTTTTAGATAGTTGTAATAACTAAAAGGTAAGCAATTTACATTCCTACTATTATAAATAAATAAACGAATAATAAGGTGACATAACATCCACATTACAATTCATCAAATTCTCTCTCCTTCGTGTTGCATCTCTCTCTCCCACCCTATAATTTTTCAGTTAAATAGGCATACACCAAAATTCAATATAACATTAATACCAAATGAGACCTGGCACTGTCAATGGTTGGGAGGGAGAGATCGGGTCTTGGGGTGTTAATTCAATTATTTTGGTAAAATTAATTTGTTGGGTGGACTTGCACGGGGAGAGTAGCAAAGTGAAAGAGAGTAGCAAAGTGAAAGCGAGTTTGGGCTAGAGCAATCCCAGGATGGGTGACCTCTTGGGAAGTTGCTCGTGAGTTCCCAGAAACAAAATCGTGAGAGTGTGTTTGGGGCCCAAACCGGACAATATCGTGTTACGATGGAGTCGAGCCAGAGATGTGATGGGGGCCCGGGGCGGGATGTGACAATTATCATTGCACATATCATTCCAACTATATAATAGAAAATTACTAATATACATTATAAAAAGTACCTAATATTATCAACCCAAGCTAGCAAACCATGCCAATCTGAAATTCGTAGACGAGGAGTTTTGCAATTTGCAGTCGCCAATCGGGTTTTGCAGACGTCTCAAAATGCAGTCTCACATTTGGCTGCAAAATAGAGCCATAAATCCATTATCAAACTGCAATAAAAAATAAATCCATTAAAAAGAAAGAGGCCAAATCGGAGGAGAGGCCAGACCGCAATCATTCCAACAAACATATATTGTAAAAATTAATAAATTACTAAGAAAAGAGTCAGAAAACCAAATATATAATATCAAATAATACCTCTCGTCCAAAATATATATATATATATATATAGCGAATAATACCTAATAATGACTTTATGATCTGTGAGGTGTCACGACGCGACTTCCAAGTTGCGAAGAAGGAATACGAAGATAAGAGTCAGACTCAGAAGACGCGACTTCTGGGTTTGCAAATTTTTATTTATTTTGTCTTATATATCCCCACATTTGTTAGTATAGCAAATTTTGGTGCCCCATAACATTCTGGGCCCTGGACAGTTGCACTGTCTGCACTGGGCCATGACGGAGCTTGTGACACACCCCGTCCCGAAGGAGGGTATGCTGGCCGTCACGTGAGAGTGACGTAACCATTTGCACAGTTCGGAAGCTTTAAAATATACTACTTCTAAAATGCAACACCCGAAGGTGAGTCCTTATTTGGTCCATTCTGTCAGAACTCCGTTGAATTTCCTCGTAGTCACCACACCTTTGCAATTCTTGAACCTGGAGGGGCGCAAAACAAAGTTGAGTGGGTCAGTAAAACAATTCTTTTCCAATTCTAAACACTTCTCAAAACTTTGTAACCCCTCGCCGTAAAACAAGTATAATTTCCCAGAAAATAAACATATATACGTATGTATAGATATGTCAATCATGTTCCATGATATGCCATTCATGCTCACAATATGCCATTCATGCTTAAGAATATGCCACAATAGAATCTCATAATAAATGTAAATGCTCAAGCGTAATCACATCACAATATATAATCTGGCAGCCGGGAGTCACCTAACGTGACATGTACCGCTGCACTTAGAGCTCCACGCTCAACTCAATCACTGAATCTGCACACGAGTCGGAACCACCTAACGTGGTCTGCACGACAAGCTGGGTGTAATATATATGTATGCTCTAGTGCTACGATCACGTGAAGCTGTGCGATAAATCGCGGGTCACCTACAAGTCGGAACCACCTAATGTGGTCTCCACGACAGGCTTGCACCTAACTTGGATCCAAGACGAGCATGCGGTGCTGGTGAACATACACGTGAAGGCTGTGCCCTGGCCTTGGACGGGAGCACTAACACCGGGGGTGCAGATTATGAGCTCTCTAATCCTCTCAACCTACTACTGCATAACAACATGAATACCACTTACCTGGCACTTACCTGTGCGTCCACAGCACCAATACACATATATAAATGTATGCCACTACTAATGCATGTGATGATAGTATTTCAATCGTAGCTTACCTGGGCCTCCTCAGCACCATGCAACAGTATGCATAATTATGGTAATGCACATATTAAAATATGATGCATATATGACAGGATAATTAATTCGTATTTCTTTTAAAATACGTTTCTGGGAAATACGTCAAGCATACGTATATATATATATATATACTGAAAAATAACTGCCCACTCACTGATCACATCGACGTCTCATAGGTCCCTGAGCCTCCCCTAGATTGGTTACATTCTTCTTCTGTATAATTTTCACCTATACAAAAAGTAACCAAATTGACGTTATTTAACGCACATACACCAAACATTCGTCCATAACTTTCTCATACGTTGCTCAATTTGGGTGTATGAATATACCACGGTGATCTACACGACGTCACGAACGCGTGACAATTTTCAGAACTCAATTTGGAGCTCTCACGCGCCCCCCACGCGCACTGTTCACGCGCTGCCCACGCGCGCGTCTTCTTCCTCGCGTCGCCGGACTGGTTTCGCCGGAGATAGTGTTTTGCCGGAATTTCTGGGTAAATTTCAAAGTGTCATAACTTCTTCATTTCTTAACCATTTTCGACGTACTATATATCAAAATGAAGGTATTAACGAGACGAACACATCCATACCTGTCTCGACCCCTAACTCGCCGTGGTTTCGCCGGAAAAAGCCCCGACAGCTCCGGCCAAACTTTGAACTTGTCATTCTCCGTGTTCCTATGTCCATTTTTCACGTAATTTATACCAAAATGAAGCCCTAATCATAATCTACCACGTTGGACTAGTTTTAGGGCCTAAAAACAACGGAATCAAACTTTTCCAAAAATACGAAAATTCGGCCGGACTTACAGTTCGTGATCCCGACGTCCAAATCCTTCAAACGAAGCACTCCGAGCTTCCTTAGGACCTCACCAAGCTTCCTACAAGCTTCAAAATCCCAGAAAACATCAAGTTTTACGTGTGCATGAACAGTGCACACGCACAGTGAAATTGAAATCCATGTTTTCCGAAGTGAAACTCACCTAAAATTGGTACCATCGTGTTCGTGTGGTCCTCAGGAGAATGATGGTGGTCTTAGATCCTTCGTTGGTATAGTTTTGGGGTGGTTTGTGGGTGGTCTGTGTGAGTTCGAAGGAGAGAGAGAGAACTCTCAGAGAATGAGAGATTTGTGAGGGAGGAGAGAGAGAGAGACAAGGCACGGGAATGAGGGAGAGATTTGAGGGAGGTGGGATCCTACCCAATCCCCAAATCATCAAGTTACAACATATTTTACGCCCCTTAGTCCCGTTTAAGGGCATTTTCATAACTTCACGTCCTCGGAATTAAAATTCTGGGACGGGTTGTGACAGCTTGCCAATACCCGAAATCTAGGTAATGTGCAAGAAGGCGGAAGCCTCATTCTGGACCGCCGAAGAGGTCGACCTCTGCCACGACATCCGCCTATGGGAAGCCTTATTCGACGGCGAGAGGCCCTTCGTCTCGCACATCCTCGCCTTCTTTGCCGCTTCGGACGACATCGTCCTTGAAACTACTAGGATATTTGATATTGCCCAACCTATGTTGAATTTACTTGCAAGTCTCTCTTGATACTTATACCGGATAAATTTTTGGTAAATATCGACAAATGTAATTTATTTATCATGCTACATTGATATATTTGTTAGTTAAATTCCTTCTTTATGTCGAGTCGAGATCTAGACCTTGTACGTGCATGTGCCTAATAATTACCGTTTTGGAGGTCTAGTTACGAAAACATATGTTCAAACATGTACCACAAAGAGATAGAAGCAAACGTTTTTGGTAAAAAGAAACTCTCCTTGCGTGGTTAGGGATGGATGAAGTGTGGAAATTTACATAATAAGCTCACATACGTTGATTAGGTCAGTAATTTTTCGAGGTAGTGTGCTTGCTGCACTTACATACGAATTTGAAACTTTGACCACCTGCATTAGAGCAGTCTGAAATACATATCAAGATTGAAAAATATGCTTCCACACCAAACTATGAATAAAGATTTGAAGAATCGACAAAACTCAGTACATATGAAAATAACGTGAAAAACATGCATGTACGTCTATATTGGTTTTGCAGAGTTTTAAGAGAAACAATTTTAACAAATCATAAAAAAAATGTATTATAAACGAATTTAAAATTTTAAAACAATTTAAGATAGGTCACTTACATTTAGGAAACCAAAACGGTACACCAATTGCAAAATATCAAATCCGTTGCAGCCGGTTCCACGTGGATAACCGTCTCTCCTTCGAGCTGGGTACAAAGGCGGTTAGTGACTTCTCCATACTCAGCTCCTCTCTCTGCTGAAGCTCTGATCCTTCGAGCTGGGTACAAAACGTGGCCCTTTTGCCTGGCTTTGGTCTCGAATTGGTTATCAAAAAGGTTTACTAAATATTGATTTTGAGAGCAATTTAATTCAGATTGTTTCCGCATTGATGATCCTTCTACTTCGACTGTTCGTCTCGAATTGGTGATAGAAAGGGATTTAAAAAAAAAAAAAAAAAAAAGAAAAAAAAAAGGTCATTAGTTAGATTTGAGGATGGGGGGAATCGAACTTCGGTGAGGTGAGAGTTTTCTTGGCTCTAGTGCCACTGCAAATATGTCCCCATCCTCGAAAAAGAGACGGAAAAAGAAAAAAAAAATTAAAAAAAAAGGTTGAGTTGGATTAGGAGAGTAAACTAAATGGAATGAGGACCTCGGGCGTATAAAGCTTATTGGAGGGGTCCCAACATCAATCAAAACTCCTGACTCTTAAAGGACTTTAATTAATCTCTCCCTCCTTGGACTTGAAAACCCTAACTTAAGGCTAAAGAAATTGATCACATCATCTGGATTCCGCTAGCTTCTCAGTCACAGTTTTCAGAAGGAGCAAAGGGTTGATCAAAACCGATCGATCAGCTGCAGCACCGCACCACACCATCTTCACATGCTAACAGTGCGTAACACTTAAATAATTACTCCCTCTCTCTCTCTCTCTCTCTCTCTCTCTCTCTCTCCTTGTTTTTAATTGTTATTGTTATTATTTTGTAATTCTGATTGTAGTACGTACCCGATGTTTTGATATGAATTGATTGTGAAATCTTCAACACTACCTCTTCCGAGATTTTTAGATATACTAACAAATATTTTAGATTTCTTGAATTTTAACCGCTGGAGGATCTTAAGGGATATTGAACGGTTTGAGCATATGGGCTTCCACTAGTTCCGAGGGAGAGTATATATAGGGTTTAGGGTTAAACATATTGTTTGTTTGCTTTTCAAGTTTTCGCTAAGTCGTGATTATTCAGCTTTCTCTAAGAATACTGAAAGCTAATGATTATGCATGCAACGCATGGCAGTAGGAATGAATGGGCATGACCAGCTAATCATGGATTTCGATGAGGACGAATACATTAGCGACGACGACAATGTTGACGACGACGACGGATACTTTAGCGGCATCGAGGAAGAGGACGACTACTTTGGAGACGAATACCACTGCGACCAGTACTACTGCTTCGAGTTCGGCCAAGATCTCAAGTTTGAGAAGATGTTATTTCCTGAGGGGACGATCAAAGAGTGGGTTGCTAAAGATGAAGTGCGAAGATTTATAGCTGAGAAATTCAAAAAATTTCTACTCACCTTTGTCAATCATCACAGTAAAAATGTTCAGCAGCAGCATGATGAAACTGAAGTTGAGTACGTGCGCCTCATCAATCAGATGGTGTCAGGTAAACATCAATATATATATATATATATATATATATATATAAGTATATGTATATTGTCCCTCTTAAAAATCTGGATCACAAAGATAAAAGATTTATGCTCCATTTGTTTTGTTGCAGCCAACAAGTGTAGTCTGGTGATCAATTACGAGCAGCTTCTCCCCGTTCAAATCCAAATTGCCCGTTGGATGATCAAATCCCCCCGACTTATTCTGGAAACCTTTGAAGATGCTGCCAAAAATGTTGTGCTTAATTTACACCCAAACTACAAAAATGTCCATCCAAGCATCTACGTTCGCATAACCAACCTCCGCAAGTGCGTTTCCATTCGCAACATTAGGTATTTATGGAACAACCACTCTCATTTTTTCACCTTGCCTTTGGGCAACCAATTTTACTTTAGTGGCTATTGTCCGTCTTTTTTGATGATATTGATTTCAATTTTGTTCCCGAATCTCTAACATGATGTTGTTGAACGCAGCGAAACCCATTTGGATGCCTTGATTTGCATTCGAGGGCTTGTGACCCGATGCTCTAACATATTTCCTAAGTTGCAACAGGTAATTAATTAGGCCTTGTTTGGTAGTGTTTTAGAACGAGTAAAAATACAAAACCTTGCCTTGTTTTTAGCTAAAAAAAAAAAACTTTCTAACAACAAAAAATGCTTCTGAAATCATTTGGCAGAAAGAGGTTGAAAGTGTTTAAATTATTCAATTCCGTTTGTTTCTTGCATTAGGCAACATCGTCGTCCAGGAATTATCAGATACTCACACTCCAAGAGAGCTCCGGAAGTGTGCCTGCATGTCGACTTCCGAGATGCGTGGAAGTGATAGTATCGAATGATCTGATTGATTCTGCCCTTTCTGGGGACGAGATAGTGAGATATACTTATTCCTCCCCACCTTGATTGATTTGTTTGCTTTAATGCCCATTTAGCTTGTTATTTGTTTCAGTGAATGAATATTTACTCACCTTATTATGTTTCTATATACCTCCTTAATTAATTTTGATTTATATTTCTAATTATAGGAGGTCACCGGCATTTATACAGATAAATTCGACTTATCGTTGAATGCAAACAATGGAACTCCGGAGTTTGCCACTGTGGTTGAAGCAAATTATATCGCCAAGACCAAGAGCCGGGATTGATGATTAGGCATCTCCATATCCATCTCCGTCGCGGTCGCCTTACAATGCAAGAAAAGAAGTCGTTTTGATTCTTAAAAGTTAACATGAAATGGGTATTTCGAACTTGGAAATTCGTCTATTATGTTATTCATATTAATGCAAATCGTCAATGCATTCATTATTTGTGAGCAATTAGATAACACTTTGAACCCATCTCTCGATTTCCGTTTGAAATTCACTGTTCCGCATGCTGGATCCTTTACCATTCCATGTTCTTCCCGAAAATGGGCTAATCTCTATATTGTGCGAAGCTAAGCATCTTCTATAATGTTCCTAGTTGAAATATTATTTTTCTGCCTAGTATTATTGCATAAACTCGTGTCTATACCCAGATCTATGCTTATATTGCACAAATCAATTTCCACATTCGCGGGTAAATGGTTTACATAATTACTAGATTAGTAGTGGGCTTCAACTAAAGGGCGATGCTAGGGAGACTAAATTTGTAAACTAAATGATGTGTCATCAATAGGAACGAGCACGTTTATCAATGTTTCAGTAACAACTCAATCATCACCTTCCATGTCATTTATTTAGTTTGTAAACTAAATGATGTGTCATCAATAGGAGATACCACGTTTATCAGTGCTTATGTAATAATCAACCATTGTCTTCCATGCCATTGAGTTTGCAAAATTTTATGTACAAATTAAGTTTACCTAGCATTACCCTAAACTAAAACAAGCCAAAATCCAATCTCTCTTCCGCCCAACATCCCAAACCCTGAACTCTGTCTTCATCCAACTAAAATCCCCCAAAAAATAACTTTCACATTCTTCCGCATTCCAAGAGGAACAATATTTAAATTGAAAAAAAGAAAAAGAAAATTACAAATGAAACCGACCTACCAAACCAAATCATATCCAATCACTCTACATAATACATCCTCTCTTTTTTTTGGTGGGGGGAGGGGTGGGGGGAATTGGTATTTGATCCTTACACCGCACCGCTTTCTCTCCCACCCTATAATTTTTCAGTTAAATAGACCTACAACAAAATTCAATATAATATTAATACCAAATGAGATTTGGCTCAGACAATGGTTGAGAGGGAGAGATCGGGTCTTGGCACTACAAGAAAAAGACTCTTTTGCGACCCTCTATTTGCGACAGAGCACACACGTCACATCCCGGTCCGGGCCCCCACCACATCCCGGGCTCGACTCCACCGTAGCACGATATTGTTCGCTTTGTGCCCCGACCATGCCCTCACGTTTTTGTTTTTGGGAACTCACACGATAACTTTCCGATGGGTCACCCATCCTAGGAATGCTCTCGTGCTCTACTCGCTTAACTTCGGAGTTCCTACGAAACCCGAAACCAGTGAGCTCCCGAAAGGCCTCGTGCTAGGTGGAGATGGGAATATACATATAAGGATCACTCCCCTGGGCGATGTGGGATGTCACAACACAACCATCGCAAATTCTTAGTAATATAGATCGTAAGGTTTTTTGGAAAAAAACTTTTGCGACTCTACTTTAGGTAATGTCGCAAAAGATGACATTTGATACGACACCCTCCCCAAAATTTTTAATTTGGCGTCTGGTTTTTCATAGCACGCCCTATCTTTCGATGAAACGTATTTCACCGCTTTCAATTTTTGGTAAAGTTAGAAAGAACTAGAAGCTAAAATGTTGATCATACAACATTTAATGTTTTTGCCCATTTGAATAAGGGTAGTTTCTTTGATGGACAATTGTCTCTAAGTTTCCGGAATTAGATAGAGGAATCAAAACGCATCCATAAAGCAAATTATTTGATCATTCATTAGCCTTTAAGTTGCTATTGGTGTGAAAAAAGTATGCATTGTTAGGTATTTGGAAGCAAAATTGGGGTTCTTATGAGACTTGAGTTTGGGTCTTCTATGTAAGTAAGTTTAAAATAAACTTGCAATGTAATTTTAGGTTATAATACCAAAATTGAGTTTTTCCCGCCAAGAAAGAACGAGGGAGATAAAATGTTGAGCATACAACATTTAATGTTTTTGCACTTGTTTCTTTATTTATAATGCACTTGTTAGCCCCTTCTTGTTTTAGAAATAGTAGTTTTCTACTCGTGTAGATAATTACAGAGGATGAACACTTGGTCAAACTACCTCTTGTAAGACATTACTTTTGTAGTATTGTGTTTAGATGAACTCTCCCAACTGTTTTAGCTACGTGTACTACTTTGCAACCTACGTCAAGGACGATCTAGTCTCTTATGCGCACCATTAGGGTCTGTAGGAGAGAATTTCCGATCAAGAACATTCTTCGTTTGTCGTGCTCTGGCGATCTCATGCAAATAATTCCCAACAATGCATACTTTTTTCCACACGAAAAGCAGCTCAAACCCTAATGAATGATCAAATAACTTGATCTATTCGCACATTTCGATACCTCTATCTAATTCCGGAAACTTCAAGACAAACAAGCACCAAAGCATTACCCTTACCCAAATCCCTGCATTTATGCATGAATTTATCGATTTCGAGACATGGGTTCTACTAAAATCGAAAATTAAGCAACACCCATTTGATCAATTTAACTTTAAAATCAAAATCCGTACGAAAAAAACCACATGCGATTGAGATTTTATTCATGTTCTATCACCACAACACCTAACAAGAAAAAAAAGACCAGAACAGCGAATGATTCGAAGAAGGAAAGGAATCTGTGGATCTCAATTTAATTTAATTATGGTATTCAATTGAGTATTTTAATCTGATTCAGGATTTTGGTTCACAAAGTTGATTTCTTTACACAATCTGAATTTTTTGTGTGGAACCCACTTTCGTAATCGTATTTAGATTAATTTTTCATTTAATTGTTGTTTTGTTAAATCTGAATAGTGATTGATACTATATGTTAATTGTCAAGATTAATACTTTGGAGAATTTGGGGTTTTTGGTTTTATGACATTCCTTTCGCTAACATTGTTTGTGTGATGATTAGTCATTGCAAGCCAGTGTCGAAGGAGGAGCGAAATGGTTGGTTAATAAATTCAAAGGTTAGTTTTCTCCGCTGGCTCTGTTTACTTGCATTGTCTGTTAAAGTAAACCTCACATAATGTTGTTTATATGACTGATTTTACGAGTCCTGAAAGTTCGGACATTGTAGTTGTATTAATTCATGGGGTTTATATGTAATACGTCTAAGTAGTGGCAATGAAAAGTGAGTTAGCGATCGCGGATTCTGGCCAAAGTATCGGTGAGCTCGAGTTGTAGAACGCGTTGTGGTTGAGGTTATGCCCGAGATGGTATGTTCCTTAATCTTAATTATGCTGGGTAGATATGTGTATATTTATACAACCCTTTTCCTATGGCTTTAACTTGCTCAGGCTCTCGAAAATGTCGTATGTGGAGTACAAGTAAGTAACTTGCTGCTGGGGTTTCTTGAAATAGCCCAACTTTACAAGGCAAAAGAAAAAATAGCGAGTTCTATAAGTTGTATTTGTGCTGTCGTGGAGGGCGGAATGGTGCTTCCAAGGTCTAGGTTTTGGATTGTATAAACTGCTATCCTCATGGGTGAACTAGTACTATATTCGTTCACTGATTTTTTGGGCAACAGAGTCATTACTGGTGTAGTAAATTGAAAAGAATTGAAGATCATCTCGGTGAGTATTTTTTGCTATCTTAAGCTGCTTTGCTTCTTTGTTTTTAGATAGTTATTATTCTAGTTAGGGTCTTGCTTTTGTCATTCGAATCAGGGTTCCACTTCATTCTTGTTTTTTGTTCTGTTGTCGATCCATAGTACTACAGTGAAGTAATCTTGATTTGTATTGCTAGAATGAAATAAGATTGTTCTTTGTTTTAGATAGCTACCCCTTCCCTTACTTATCTTGATTTGTATTGCTACAATGAAATAAGATTGTTGTTTTTTCATTTGCGTTTTTTATATATGTTCAGGGATTATTCGGATGATGTACGCAACACATGATACAGATGCTTGTAAGTTGACGAAGAGGGAACCAGATTATCTACCTGTAAGAATGTCACTGCATCGAATACGTATATTTTCTTCTTTGCATCCCAACATATAGGATCTTGTCATGTTTTTTCTTTTACAATCAGCATTTTACCAAAATAAAAAGTACACGGAAGAAGGGGGATTGCTCGTGAAGTTCTAAGATTGGTCTTGATTGTATCATGGTTTACACAAATTGGTTGCCTATGTATATGAAAATGTTCTCGCATGGTTTGCACAGATGGGAGTGCACACTTGTTACTGCAAAGGGGAACTCTTTTTTGTTCATAGCTTGTCTTATACGAAAGTGTTCTTTCATGGTTTTAATGCCCATCCTGTGCTTCTGACTGCAGATTCTTTGTTCGTGGTGATGGGCCTTTTGGAGCGCTTGCCTAGTTTATTGGTGTTCAACTCGGTAACTTTCACATTCGATTGTATTTCAAGAACACTCGTACCTCCGATTGGTGAGCAGAGATGCATTTCTTTTCTTTTTGTTTCCCAAATTATTTGCAGACTTTGTGTTTGTAATAACTCTAATTCTTGCACTGTTGCCGAGGTGGACATACCTCTGTTTTAATTTGAGCCTCTATTCAAAGGACTGAGAGTAGAGCTGCTGCAAGGGGTGACATAATTTCTCGCAGGTTCGAGGGGAGGAAGTTAGTTGTCGAACTAACTTCCTAGCAAGGAGTGACATATTTCCTGTAGGATTGTAGACGGTATAAATGTTTAAATACTGGAAGTGAAATATTTTCTTTAATATCAAAGAAACCAAATAAGTGTTTTTTTGTTTTGTGAATTATGAATTATATCAATGCTTTTGGATTTTATTTAAGTTTGAACCTGCAGTAGAATTTCAAATGAAACAATTTGGTGAAGCTGTTAAAAATAATATCATTGTGGCATCTCATTTGACGATCCATTTATTTTTTTTATTTTTATAAACCTGAGGCCACTTATTTGCGACGCGTAAGTTGACGTCGCAAATCCGTAGTTAATACTATTTGCGACGCGCTTAAAGCGTTGTATATAATCGACCAAACATTTACGACGCCACTTTGTTGCGACGCGTTGCTACCCGTCGCAGGCCTGTCGTAAAAGGACTATTGCGACGCTTTTAGCCGCTTTCGCAACGCTTTTTGTCCGTCCAAAAAGGCCCATTTTTTTGTAGTGTGGGGTGTTAATTCAATTATTTTGGTAAATTTAATTTGTTGGGTGGAAGTTCTTGCACGGGGAGAGTAGCAAAGTGAAAGAGAGAAGGGTAGAAGAGTCACTTTCTCACTATAGCATTGCTCGTTAATTTGTGCCTAATTAATCAAAATATTTTATTGAGGTTCAAAACAATAATCGATCACTGATATATGACTAACTTACAAAGATTTCATTGATTTTGAATAAATAATTTTAGCTCCAAATTCCTTTACTTTCTCACACAGTACGTAATCCGGATATATATCTATATAGGATCGGTATCAAATTTAAATATACCAATACCGCAAGGAGTTAGTTCTCTCGCTAATTTTAATCCCTTGTTTCACAAGTAAGCCCTTAGATGTGTTGGACTTAATCTCTAACCGGACTACAAGAAAACCGATAACTCTAACTTAGTCTTTAGCCTATATATACCATTCATATGTTCGTATGATCAGAACTCCAAAACCAACAAGATCGTCTTTAAGGAGCAATGGATTCGAAAGCAAAACGCCAAACTCCTCCTGGAGATAGGATCAGTGAATTACCGGATGCAATTCTTTGTCACTTACTTTCGTTCCTTCCAACTTTACATGCCGTGCGGACCACGATTTTGTCTACAAGATGGAACAACGTATGGTGTACCAGTGCTCCCATTAGCCTACAGTTTGATAGCAGAGATTTTTCTTCTGGACCTCAACAACAAACGAGGTTTATGAGATTTGTTGACTGCGTGATTAAATTATGCGGCTCATCATGCAACATTAGAAGACTATGTCTTCACTGTCACTCTTTCGCTTTCAAAGATGAAGATTTCTCTCGCATTCATAGATGGATATCCACTGCCATAAAAAACAATGTCATTGACCTTGATCTTTATTTGTTTAGTAATAATAATTATGATTCCTTCGAGAAATTTGAAATGCCTCCTAGCGTTTTCCAGTGCAGATCATTGGTGAGTCTGAAGTTGGACACAAATTGTCTTACCTATAGTCCATCTACATCAGGTTGTTTCCCAAGCCTCAAGTACCTTCATGTTACGTTTCGGGACTATATTAATGAGAGAAGGGTAAAGATCTTTCTGAACTGCCCTGCTCTTGAAGATTTGACTATAGTTGAAAACGTGGGTGGAGATGTTTTGGAACTTAACATCTCCGCACCTCAGCTGAAGACGTTAACAACTGATAATCTCGACTGCAAGTTTTTCGTTGATGCCCCGAGACTTGAAAACCTCAATGTCAACATCGATTGGCCTTCTTTGACGTCGAATTATGTTTTGGACAATTCTAAATCTTTGGTCAAGGCCAAAGTTCACGTCAAATATATAGCACCAAAACATAAGCATCGATATCCATCTTATGTTCCCAATATATCTAAGTTACTTGCAGGTACTTCAAGTGTTAAATATTTAACATTTTTAGCTCCTCAGTATCTGGAAGCACGCTATCTGCCGGATTATGAGAATCTGAACCAACTGGAGTTAGATCTTCGTTGCTTTTGCTGGGACCTTGTAATAGAGTTGCTCAAGAAATGTCCTAGTATGAAACACTTGATCTTAAACCTTCATCGTACGGCATGGAATCACGATTACAAGCCAGTCAATCCACCAACGCTTGTGCCGGGGTGTCTCTCGTCACACCTTAAGACTGTCTCTATGCGTGGATTCCACGGAGAACAGGAGGAGGTTCAAGTGCTCAAGTACTTGTTAAACTACGGTGAGGTTTTGAATAAGATTACTATTTCTACAAGGAATTTCGTAGGTAATCCCGCATGTCTTACAAAAGAGGACTTGTGCAAGGAAATTTTGTTGTTTCAAAAGGGTTCAGAGACATGCCAAGTTGAAGTTATCTAGAAGAATGCAAGCAGTTTTAGCCTCTCTGGTAAGAGAAGGGCCGGGTTCGTATACTCTCAAAGTTGTAATTTAGACATCATGATATTTTCTTATTGTGAATGCAATTACGCTCCAAAAGCGTTTTAATTTTTATAAATAAATGTGAACTAGAGATTCGTGCAACACACATTTTTCGAGAGTTGTATATATATATATATATATTAGATTCACATTTTTACGTGGACATGTTGTCATGACAAATATTATATGACGTCCTATTTAGTAAAATCTAAATTCTGAAAATTGTTGAGGCAAATTTGGAAAACAATATAACAGCCGGCCTCGTAATCATCATCTTTTTACCACTTTTTGTTTTTCTTGTTTCCTAATCTATTTACAATAACAAGGAGAACATGATTCCTTAATTCTAGGCTAATTACAACATAAGAAGCCATGTTGGACAAAGGACTAAACCCTAGCTTTGTATTGTACCTGGAGTAAAACTCTAAACCCTAGTTGACTAGAGGATTGGACTTGTGTTGATGGGATTCCCGATAGCCTCCAATCTCTCAATCGAGAGAAAAGGATGTAAAACTATTGCGATATGGATATCGCTTGGTCCATGCTGAATTTTTGGTAAAATGTCGAGTGGAGATCCACATCCTGTGTGTACGTGCTTTTGACCAAGCGAGAGAAAAGGATTGACTCCTCCTCGAGGCTTCATTTGTCAGTGATAGAATGGAATGACTAAACGCACCGTCTTTGAGTTTGCACTCAATCCGAATTAAGCCCAATAACATCTTCGGCACACGGGGCAAAAGCCCAAAATCATAACTTGACAGAAATAAGTTTGGATTAGGTCCAAACATAGACTTTGATTCTAACCCCAAATCCTTGCGGCATTTGTTTTCCATTTTCTTTCGTTGACATTTCGGGACGGTTCGTGAACGACTTCATCAAAACTCCATTTAATAATTAATAGTGGAATGTTTTTAATAAAAAAAAAAAAGTAACATTCTGAAAATTACAATTTTTTCCTGGAATAGATTCATTCTTGAAACGTTTCTAACTAAGGAATGTTAATTGACACACCCCGACCCAGAGTGTTAACTTGAATTCCGAATCGAGCTATGTCGGCCGAAGTCATAAAGTGTAGCGAGGTGGAAAATGTGAGTAAATTTAAACCTAAAAATGCCTAAATGCGAGAGTGTGCTTGTGAGCGGGAATGAACCCATTTCACAAGTGATGTCAAAGCATAAGTAAAGTAAGTAGAATGAAAATTATACAAACGAAGGGAATCTCCTACACCAAGATTTGCCAAGAATCCTCATCAACACGAAAGCTCTGCTACTAAAACCTGGAGGGCGAAAAACAAGGGTGAGTGTGCCTAAAAATAAAGCTTTGTAAAAACCTTTTCGAAAACATAATAACCCCTCGCCATAAAACAAGTATAGTTTTCAAAAAATAACATACTATGTATATTATGAAAATACTTACCATAACCTCAATATCTCCAGATTTCAATACTTCACAATATTTTGAAAATAAACAACTAAGTTCCGGTAATCACATAATCTCGCATAAACAAACATATCGTATCGAGTGCTCATTCACATATGCTGACACACGAGTTCATGCAGAGGTATTCTGACATGAACATGACTGGGTGCAATAATGATTTATGCTCTAGTACTACAATCATGTGAAGATAAGCGATATGCGCATCACATACGAGTCCTAATTGCCTATAGCAATCTAGGACAGGACTGGCACCTACAGTGGATCCAAAGTGAGCGTGACGTGAAGCCTGGCCCTGGTCCAGGCGAGTACAAATGCTAGTGTAGCACACGATGAGTAGATAACGTAAATATGGTCATGCCACAATAATTCAATAACTTTAGTCAACATAATACTATCCATAGCCGTACATTTAATTAAAGCATCCACTATAGTCCTCTTACATGAGCATCCCGCAGGATTATTTTATAATTTCCCAATCGTAAGACATTTCTCATACACGTTAGTTTAATTATGGCATCACGTAGAAAATTCAATACTAAATATAGATACATCGAAACTCAATAAATACAAATACCATATAAAAGAAAAGACCCACTCACATATACAAGGCCGCAGCCGTTCGGACTATGAAGGCCAGAGTCTCCGATAGGAATCGCACCTAAGCATCATATTGGGACCCATTAATAAAACTCAACTAGAACGATTAAACATCGGAAAACGGAGTGCGGATTTGGAATCATGGCGGCGAAATACACTAGGAATGGTTCCAGGCAATTTTCGTAAAAAGTCAACGATCAACCTTAAAAAGTCAACCGAGCCGCGGCGGTCAATTACGTTAAAACTTCGGAATTTCACTAAATGGATGTCCAAAATGGACTCGAGGCATCGAAATTAGCCTAGGAAGATTTTAGAGAAAATTTCGTAAAAGTCAACACAAGGAATATTCTAAAGAATATCCCAAGAAAATTCCAGGTTCCAGATGCATTTTTGGAAATAGGCCGAATCGAGTCAACTGGCTGAAGGTTTGGGCCGGTTCATAGATTCGACTTGGGCCTTTTTATTTCCTCGATTGCCGCTGCAACCGTTGAGAGCTGGGTATTTTGGCCAGGAAACTACCACGGCTCTGTTTAGCTCCAAAAACTCAACCAAAACTCGCCATTTAAATACCATAGTGTAGCTAGGAAAGTAGGGATTTGAGTCATGCCGATATTGGGTCAAGTAGTGGTCGGAAAATAGCCTGCAACCCGCGGGTCCTTTGCTAGAAAACTGGAGAGATTTCCCCGAGTTTGTTCTGCATTCAACCATCACTTCAAACTTTTAAAAATATTTTAATCGTACTAAAAAATGTGATTTGAAAAAGTTTAAGGAGTTTTCGAAGTTTACCCTCGTCGGAGAAATTCTTGAACTGTGGCGGTGCCACTGTGCATCGATAAGGAAAATGAAGAGAGAGTGGCCACGTCCAAGGCTTTGGGTTATGTGACTCCGTCATCATTTGTTGAGAAAGAGTTCGTGAATGAGGTGTTCTTCAGAAAAGATGGTGTGTGGTGGCAGGTGTTGCCGTCGGTGTTGCAAAAGAGAGACTCGGGAGGGAAGTGAGGGAGAAGAGAGAGAGTGCTTGAGAAAGTTGGGTGAGAATGCCATGCGGAAGAGAAGGAAAGGTGAGTTCGGTGTGAGTATGGGTCCCACTGCCAGAAAAATAATAAAATATTAAAAATATCCCCAAATATTAATAAAATAATAAAAGTAATAATTTCTTAAAAAAAAATATTTCGGATTAGTAAATCCGTGAAATTTTAACCGTAAGTCCTATTTTGGTTCCACATGCACCTACGCGTTCGTACCGTCGAGTACTTCAAGAATACGGTAAAATAATAACTCATACGTATCACAAAATGACGGTCAACAAAAATCAACAATCTCGTCTCCAGGGGCATTTTCATCAATTTCATCTTTTTAAAATTAATAAAATCGTAAAATTAGGGACGGGATGTTGCATTAATTGGTAATGAGTTTACATTGGTTGATAATGAATTAATTGGTAAGAAAATTAATATAAAGACAAAGTTAAGAAAAGTTAATTGTTAATGGAAGGGAGGCAAACTATTTATACCAAATTTTGCAAACCACATGACGTGGTTATTGATAATTTAGATTGTTATTTAAATATTGATTAACGTATTTGTTTTTCATTGATGACATATCAAATGATCAACGTATTTGTTTTTCATTGATATTTGATCCTCGCACAAAACTATGACTTGTAAATAAAATAATAAATAATAAAAATATGTTGCAGTCTTAATTTGGTTAGAAATGTGGTTGCGTAAATCATATTGGGATTCTGTAGTATCTTTTAGATGGTTGCAATAACCAAAAGGTAAGAAATTTACATTCCTATTATTATAAATAAATAAACGCATAATGAGGTGACATAACATCTTCATCACAATTTATCAAATTCTCTCTCCTTCGCACAGCACCTCTCTCTCCCACCCTATAATTTTTAAGTTAAATAGACCTACAACAAAATTCAATATAATATTAATACCAAATGAGATTTGGCTCAGACAATGGTTGAGAGGGAGAGATCAGGTCTTGGCACTACAAGAAAAAGACTCTTTTGCGACCCTCTATTTACGACAGAGGTCGACCTCTGGCACGACATCCGCCTATGGGAAGCCTTATTCGACGGCGAGAGGCCCTTCGTCTCGCACATCCTCGCCTCCTTTGCCGCTTCGGACGACATCGTCCTGGAAACTACTAGGATATTTGATATTGCCCAACCTATGCTGAATTTACTTGCACGTCTCTCTTGATACTTATACCGGATAAATTTTTGGTAAATATCGACAAATGTAATTTATTTATCATGCTACATCGATATATTTGTTGGTTAAATTACTTCTTTATGTCGAGTCGAGATCTAGAACTTGTACGAGTTGATGTGTAATTTATTTATCATGCTACATTGACATATGTTCAAATATGTACCACAACGAGATAGAAGCAAACGTTTTTGGTAAAAAGAAACTCTCCTTGAGTGGTTGGGGATGGATGAAGTGTGGAAATTTACATAATAAGCTGGCATACGTTGATTAGGCCAGTAATTTTTCGAGGTAGCGTGCTTGCTGCACTTACATACGAATTTGAAACTTTGACCACCTGGATTAGAGCAGTCTGAAATACACATCAAGATTGAAAAATATGCTTCCACACCAAACTATGAATAAAGATTTGAAGAATCGACAAAACTCAGTACATATGAAAATAACGTGAAAAACATGCATGTACTTCTATATTAGTTTTGCAGTTTTAAAAGAAACAATTTTGACAAATCATACACAAATGTATTATAAACGAATTTAAAATTTTCAAACAATTAAAGATACGTCACTTACATTTAGGAAACCAAAACGGTACACCAATTGCAAAATATCAAATCCGTTGCAGCCGGTTCGGCCACGTGGATAACGGTCTCTCCTTCGAGCTGGGTACAGAGACGGTTAGTGACTTCTCCATTTGATACAGCCGGTTCGGCCACGTGGATAACGGTCTTTCCTTCGAGCTGGGTACAAAGGCGATAGTGACTTCTCCATACTCAGCTCCTCTCTCTGCTGAAGCTCTGATTCTCTCTCTCTCTCTCTCTCTCTCTCTCTCTCTTCTCTCTGCTTTCTTGATTTTTCTTGCTATGGGAGGCGGTGACGATCAATGCAGCGAAATGCTTCCTAATGTTGAAGAAATGGCAGGTCTCCATCTCTCTCTCTCTCTCTCTCTTTCTCTCTTTCTCTCTTTTTCTCTCGTTCGTTTTCTTTATATTTCTTTCCATTGTTTTGGAAGGCGGTGACGCTCGATCCGAAGAAATCTCTCTCTCTCTCTCTCTCTCTCTCTCTCTCTTTCTCTCTCTCTCTCAAAATGTTTATTTATTTTTCTTTCAAATTGTTTTGGAAGGCGGTGTCGCGCGATCCGAAGAAATGATTCCTAATGTTGAAGAAATGCTTCCTAATGTTGAAGAAATGGCGAGGCCCCGTGTCTGGTAGGACTGACTCACTTGCTTATTTACTATCATATGTGTATAAATTCAGCTTCTTGGAATTTGAGAAATGACTTGATATATTTATGTGATTTTAAACCCTTTAAATTTTAATTTGGCTGGCTACAACTCCATCTGTTTCCCAATCGAAGCATTATTTTGTGTGCTTGCCCTGATTCTTGGTTCTGGGCTCCTGACCAAAAACTATGTCAGGAACATTCGGCAAGAAGACACGCATTCTGCCAATGTGCCCGTGTTCATGCACCTGGGCAAGAGGATTTTCAGGCTTGGCGAAGCAACCCGCCAGCAGCTGACAAGCTGGAATGATGTACACAACATTTTGGTCAGGTTGGATGACGGCTATGTGCGAAGGTGCAGACTTAGATTTGAAGTGAAGTATTCCTCCTGGTCGCTGAAGAAACGCTATGCCTCGGGGTCTACAGGGAGGATGCCTGGAACTGCCTTCAAGGTTGGGGAGCCCGCGAGGCGCAGGGGTGAGATAGCTAAGATGAGGGAGCATTTGTTTGCAATCCACATGTTTCAGGTTAAAAGGTACGTCTCTGAACATCTTGCTTGCTTGATTTCATTTGCTTAATTCCCTTTTAAGTTTTAATAATTTGTATCATGTGGGTTTTTAACTGACTGTAGTTTTCTTTTTCTTTTTCAAGGGTGCTGCCATCGCGAGGTGTGCGTGACATGATCGAGATCGATATCGAGTGATGGCTGCGTACGTTTCAGATGTTACCTTTATCTGAAAAACAATTATATACTTTTACTTCTTCTTATGATTACCATTTATAACTTTTACTTCGCATTCGTATTCGACTTTTTAGTATGAGTTTACCTTTTACTTCCTATTTGATTCTTTCGAATTACTTTGAAAATATAGGGTTTTGCTTCGAATTAGTTTTCAAGTTAAGATTGGTTTCGTTTCTTCAATTTAGGGTTTTTCGTTTCTAGGGTTGGTGAAATTTGTGGTTTTTTGTTTTTAAGTAATATTTATGTGGTAATGTGATATGAGCAAATTTAGGAAGAAAAAGAATTCTTAACGGGTCATAACGGGGTAAAATGACCCGACTTGTTAAGAATCCGTACGTTAAGATAATGGATGTAACATGACATGAACCTTTAAGATAACATGTATTATACGAAAACGACACGAACACGGCAAATATGGAACTTTTGCCTGGCTTTGGTGTAGGGGTGGTAATCTGCGACTCTAGTTGAGGGTTGGTCTCGAATTGGTTATCAAAAAGGTTTACAAAATATTGATTTTGAGACCAATTCAATTCAGATTGTTTCCGCATTGATGATCCTTCTACTTCGACTGTTCGTCTTGAATTGGTGATAGAAAGAGGTTTTAAAAAAAAAAAAAAAAGGGTCATTAGTTAGATTTGGGGGGGGGGGGGGGGGGGGGGGGGTGGTGTGGGAATCGAACTTGGGCGAAGTATGCTAATCTCTATACTGTGCGGAGCTAAGGATCTTCTATAATGTTCCTAGTTGAAATATTATTTTTCTGCCTTGTATTATTGCATAAACACATGTCTATGCCCACATCTATGCTTATTTTGCACAAATCAATTTCCACATTCGCGGGTAAATGTTTTACATAATTACTAGATGAGTAGTGGTCTTCAACTAAAGGGTGATGCTAGGGAAGCTAAATTTGAACAAATTTTTAGTTGTGACGGGAATACAGGTGGTACACCACATGTTTTTATGTAAGTAGTGAAAATTTTTATTTTTTAAGTTATTAATTTTTTAACACACATCCCACCATTTATATAGCAACACGTGGTGTACCACCCCGTGTGACGGTCACATTGAAAAATCTCTCCTAAATTTGTAAACTAAATGATGTGTCACCAATAGGAATTAGTACGTTTATCAATGCTTAAGTAACAACCTAATCATCACCTTCCATGTCATTTAGTTAATTTGTAAACTAAATGATGTGTCATCATTAGGAAATACCACGTTTATCAATGCTTATGTAATAACTCAACCATCGTCTTTCATGTCATTTAGTTTGCAAAATTTTATCTACAAATTTAGTTTACGTAGCATTACCCTCAACTAAAACAAGCCAAAATCCGATCTCTCTTCCGCCCAACATCCCAAACCCTGAACTCTTTCTTCATCCAACTAAAATACCCCAAAAATTAACTTTCACATTCTTCCACATTCCAGGAGGAACAATATTTTTTTTCAAAAAAGAAAATTACAAATAAAACCGACCGACCAAACCAAATCATACCCAATCACTCTACATAATATATTCTCTTTTTCTTTTCTTTTTTTTTGGGGGGGGGGGGGAGGGGGAGGGAACTAAAATACCCCAAAAATTAACTTTCACATTCTTCCACATTCCAGGAGGAACAATATTTTTTTTCAAAAAAGAAAATTACAAATAAAACCGACCGACCAAACCAAATCATACCCAATCACTCTACATAATATATTCTCTTTTTCTTTTCTTTTTTGGGTGGTGGGGGGGAATTGATATTTGATCCACGCACAAAACTATGATTTGTAAATAAAATAATAAATAATAAAAATATGTTGCAGTCTTAATTTGGTTAGAAAAGTGATTGCATAAATCATATTAGGATTCTGTGGTATCTTTTAGATAGTTGTAATAACTAAAAGGTAAGCAATTTACATTCCTACTATTATAAATAAATAAACGAATAATAAGGTGACATAACATCCACATTACAATTCATCAAATTCTCTCTCCTTCGTGTTGCATCTCTCTCTCCCACCCTATAATTTTTCAGTTAAATAGGCATACACCAAAATTCAATATAACATTAATACCAAATGAGACCTGGCACTGTCAATGGTTGGGAGGGAGAGATCGGGTCTTGGGGTGTTAATTCAATTATTTTGGTAAAATTAATTTGTTGGGTGGACTTGCACGGGGAGAGTAGCAAAGTGAAAGAGAGTAGCAAAGTGAAAGCGAGTTTGGGCTAGAGCAATCCCAGGATGGGTGACCTCTTGGGAAGTTGCTCGTGAGTTCCCAGAAACAAAATCGTGAGAGTGTGTTTGGGGCCCAAACCGGACAATATCGTGTTACGATGGAGTCGAGCCAGAGATGTGATGGGGCCCGGGGCGGGATGTGACAATTATCATTGCACATATCATTCCAACTATATAATAGAAAATTACTAATATACATTATAAAAAGTACCTAATATTATCAACCCAAGCTAGCAAACCATGCCAATCTGAAATTCGTAGACGAGGAGTTTTGCAATTTGCAGTCGCCAATCGGGTTTTGCAGACGTCTTAAAATGCAGTCTCACATTTGGCTGCAAAATAGAGCCATAAATCCATTATCAAACTGCAATAAAAAATAAATCCATTAAAAGGAAAGAGGCCAAATCGGAGGAGAGGCCAGACCGCAATCATTCCAACAAACATATATTGTAAAAATTAATAAATTACTAAGAAAAGAGTCAGAAAACCAAATATATAATATCAAATAAGTTGACGTCGCAAGTCCGTAGTTAATACTATTTGCGACGCGCTTAAAGCGTTGTATATAATCGACCAAACATTTACGACGCCACTTTGTTGCGATGCGTTGCTACCCGTCGCAGGCCTGTCGTAAAAGGACTATTGCGACGCTTTTAGCCGCTTTCGCAACGCTTTTTGTCCGTCCGAAAAGGCCCATTTTTTTGTAGTGTGGGGTGTTAATTCAATTATTTTGGTAAATTTAATTTGTTGGGTGGAAGTTCTTGCACGGGGAGAGTAGCAAAGTGAAAGAGAGAAGGGTAGAAGAGTCACTTTCTCACTATAGCATTGCTCGTTAATTTGTGCCTAATTAATCAAAATATTTTATTGAGGTTCAAAACAATAATCGATCACTGATATATGACTAACTTACAAAGATTTCATTGATTTTGAATAAATAATTTTAGCTCCAAATTCCTTTACTTTCTCACACAGTACGTAATCCGGATATATATCTATATAGGATCGGTATCAAATTTAAATATACCAATACCGCAAGGAGTTAGTTCTCTCGCTAATTTTAATCCCTTGTTTCACAAGTAAGCCCTTAGATGTGTTGGACTTAATCTCTAACCTGTAAGAATTTCTGATCTTAATAATTCATTATATTCTAAGCCTTACGGGAAGGCTTTGTTATATACACTACAATATACAACTTTACAATTTAAAAGACAAGGACTGCACTCCACACATGCAGCAGCTCATTAACAGCACACCATAGCACTCGGAGCAATAGCACAGCAATAATAAAAATGTCTTCCCTGCTGTCCATGAGTCAGCATTCACATGTCCTCTTGCTCTCTTTCCTTTATGACAATGATGACTGTAGTTGTAATGATGGCAGCCACTTAGCAAGACTCGGACTTGGTTTAACAGCCCCCCGCAAGCTGACAGGAGGAGAAACAACTGGAAGCTTGGAAACAAGATGCTTGAACCGTGAAGAGGACAATCCTTTTGTAAACAGATCAGCAATCTGGTCTTGAGAACATATGAAATTCACAAATAACTCTTGACGAACCACTTTCTCACGAACATAATGATAATCCACCTCCAAGTGTTTGGTACGGGAGTGAAAAACTGGATTTGAAGCAAGGGCAATGGAGGAAACATTGTCACACCAGATTGTTGGTCTATCAAGATGCAAGTGTAAGTCACGAAATAGAGAGCGGAACCATGATACTTCTGCAGCAGTATAAGCAAGCTGCCGATATTCAGCTTCGGAACTTGACCTACTGACAGTTTTCTGCTTTTTCGAACTCCAAGACACGAGATTGGACCCTAAGTAAATGCAAAAACCACCTGTGGAATGCCGTGTATCAGGATTCCCAGCGTAATCAGCATCAGAATATGCTGTAAGTTGTGCAGTACCAGGTTTATACACAAGACCATGATTGTGTGTGGCTTTAACATATCGAAGGATCCGCTTAACTGCCATCCAGTGAGTAGTCTTTGGAGAGTGCATGAACTGACAAACCTGGTTTACAGCATAGGAGAGATCTGGTCGCGTGATAGTTAAATACTGAAGTGCTCCAACAACACTTCGATACATCTCGGAATTGTCATGTGGCTCACCAGTGTAAGCACTGAGTTTCTGTCCGCAGGAAACAGGAGTGGAAATTGGTTTAGCATCCAAAAACTTTGTACGCTGAAGCAAGTCCACAGCATACTTGGCCTGATTCAAATGCATTTGATCACCACAATAGGTTACTTCGACACCCAGAAAATAATGAAGAGGCCCCAAGTCCTTCATTGAAAACAAAGTGCCCAGTTTACATATCAAGCTAGACATGTGGCGAGTACTGTTCCCTGTCAACAATATATCATCTACGTAGATCAATAAAATCAAGTAGACACCAGAGTTATTGAAAACAAATAAACTGTAATCACACGTGGATGCCTAAAACCCTAATTGAAGCAAAAACTCTGAAAAACGTTGAAACCAGGCTCGCGGAGCTTGTTTCAACCCGTATATACTCCTTTGCAATTTGCAGACATGTGTTGGATGCTGCTCATCAATGAAACCTGCAGGTTGTCGCATATAGACTTCCTCCTTCAGAAATCCATGCAAGAAGGCATTTTGTACATCCAATTGCCTGATATGACTACAAGAAAACCGATAACTCTAACTTAGTCTTTAGCCTATATATACCATTCATATGTTCGTATGATCAGAACTCCAAAACCAACAAGATCGTCTTTAAGGAGCAATGGATTCGAAAGCAAAACGCCAAACTCCTCCTGGAGATAGGATCAGTGAATTACCGGATGCAATTCTTTGTCACTTACTTTCGTTCCTTCCAACTTTACATGCCGTGCGGACCACGATTTTGTCTACAAGATGGAACAACGTATGGTGTACCAGTGCTCCCATTAGCCTACAGTTTGATAGCAGAGATTTTTCTTCTGGACCTCAACAACAAACGAGGTTTATGAGATTTGTTGACTGCGTGATTAAATTATGCGGCTCATCATGAAACATTAGAAGACTATGTCTTCACTGTCACTCTTTCGCTTTCAAAGATGAAGATTTCTCTCGCATTCATAGATGGATATCCACTGCCATAAAAAACAATGTCATTGACCTTGATCTTTATTTGTTTAGTAATAATAATTATGATTCCTTCGAGAAATTTGAAATGCCTCCTAGCGTTTTCCAGTGCAGATCATTGGTGAGTCTGAAGTTGGACACAAATTGTCTTACCTATAGTCCATCTACATCAGGTTGTTTCCCAAGCCTCAAGTACCTTCATGTTACGTTTCGGGACTATATTAATGAGAGAAGGGTAAAGATCTTTCTGAACTGCCCTGCTCTTGAAGATTTGACTATAGTTGAAAACGTGGGTGGAGATGTTTTGGAACTTAACATCTCCGCACCTCAGCTGAAGACGTTAACAACTGATAATCTCGACTGCAAGTTTTTCGTTGATGCCCCGAGACTTGAAAACCTCAATGTCAACATCGATTGGCCTTCTTTGACGTCGAATTATGTTTTGGACAATTCTAAATCTTTGGTCAAGGCCAAAGTTCACGTCAAATATATAGCACCAAAACATAAGCATCGATATCCATCTTATGTTCCCAATATATCTAAGTTACTTGCAGGTACTTCAAGTGTTAAATATTTAACATTTTTAGCTCCTCAGTATCTGGAAGCACGCTATCTGCCGGATTATGAGAATCTGAACCAACTGGAGTTAGATCTTCGTTGCTTTTGCTGGGACCTTGTAATAGAGTTGCTCAAGAAATGTCCTAGTATGAAACACTTGATCTTAAACCTTCATCGTACGGCATGGAATCACGATTACAAGCCAGTCAATCCACCAACGCTTGTGCCGGGGTGTCTCTCGTCACACCTTAAGACTGTCTCTATGCGTGGATTCCACGGAGAACAGGAGGAGGTTCAAGTGCTCAAGTACTTGTTAAACTACGGTGAGGTTTTGAATAAGATTACTATTTCTACAAGGAATTTCGTAGGTAATCCCGCATGTCTTACAAAAGAGGACTTGTGCAAGGAAATTTTGTTGTTTCAAAAGGGTTCAGAGACATGCCAAGTTGAAGTTATCTAGAAGAATGCAAGCAGTTTTAGCTTCTCTGATAAGAGAAGGGCCGGGTTCGTATACTCTCAAAGTTGTAATTTAGACATCGTGATATTTTCTTATTGTGAATGCAATTACGCTCCAAAAGCGTTTAATTTTTATAAATAAATGTGAACTAGAGATTCGTGCAACACACATTTTTCGAGAGTTGTATATATATATATTAGATTCACATTTTTACGTGGACATGTTGTCATGACAAATATTATATGACGTCCTATTTAGTAAAATCTAAATTCTAAAAATTGTTGAGGCAAATTTGGAAAACAATATAACGGCCGGCCTCGTAATCATCATCTTTTTACCACTTTTTGTTTTTCTTGTTTCCTAATCTATTTACAATAACAAGGAGAACATGATTCCTTAATTTTAGGCTAATTACAACATAAGAAGCCATGTTGGACAAAGGACTAAACCCTAGCTTTGTATTGTACCTGGAGTAAAACTCTAAACCCTAGTTGACTAGAGGATTGGACTTGTGTTGATGGGATTCCCGATAGCCTCCAATCTCTCAATCGAGAGAAAAGGATGTAAAACTATTGCGATATGGATATCGCTTGGTCCATGCTGAATTTTTGGTAAAATGTTGAGTGGAGATCCACATCCTGTGTGTACGTGCTTTTGACCAAGCGAGAGAAAAGGATTGACTCCTCCTCGAGGCTTCATTTGTCAGTGATAGAATGGAATGACTAAACGCACCGTCTTTGAGTTTGCACTCAATCCGAATTAAGCCCAATAACATCTTCGGCACACGGGGCAAAAGCCCAAAATCATAACTTGACAGAAATAAGTTTGGATTAGGTCCAAACATAGACTTTGATTCTAACCCCAAATCCTCTTCGGCATTTGTTTTCCATTTTCTTTCGTTGACATTTCGGGACGGTTCGTGAACGACTTCATCAAAACTCCATTTAATAATTAATAGTGGAATGTTTTTAATAAAAAAAAAAAGAGTAGACATTCTGAAAATTACAATTTTTTCCTGGAATAGATTCATTCTTGAAACGTTTCTAACTAAGGAATGTTAATTGACACACCCCGACCCAGAGTGTTCACTTGGATTCCGAATCGAGCTATGTCGGCCGAAGTCATAAAGTGTAGCGAGGTGGAAAATGTGAGTAAATTTAAACCTAAAAGTGCCTAAATGCAAGAGTGCGCCTGTGAGCGGGAATGAACCCATTTCACAAGTGATGTCAAAGCATAAGTAAAGTAAGTAGAATGAAAATTATACGAACGAAGGGAATCTCCTACACCAAGATTTGCCAAGAATCCTCATCAACACGAAAGCTCTGCTACTAAAACTTGGAGGGCGAAAAACAAGGGTGAGTGTGCCTAAAAATAAAGCTTTGTAAAAACCTTTTCGAAAACATAATAACCCCTCGCCATAAAACAAGTATAGTTTTCAAAAAATATACTTAATTTTTTAGTACATTGTGCAATTCCACTACTTAATTTTTACTGTATTTAATTAGAGGGTTGGGGTTTGAGATTTACATGTTCTTGATTTCTCCATCTCTCTCAATTCTCAACAGACAAGAACGTAAATCTCAAACCCCAACCCTCTAATTAAATACAGTAAAAATTAAGTAGTGGAATTGCACAATGTACTAAAAAAGAAAATCAAAGATACCTTGCACCTCCTCTTGAGTCACTGGGTTCATCATAGCTGTTCAAACTCGATAGAGATCGAGAAATCAAGAACACGGAGACTCAGAAAATCACTATCACAAATAATCAAGAAAACGATTGAGAGCGAGAAAATCACGATGACAAAATGAGGGATGGATAGAGAGAGAAAGAGAGAGATTCAGAGTTGTCTATGTAGAAAGAAACCAATTAGGGTTGTCCACGTGGAAATGCTGCGTTTCAGATAACACTTATAACATCTGAAACCCAGCGTTCCAGTAGCAGCAAGATTATGTCCAATCACTCGATCTCCATCATTTAATGAAAGTTTGTAAACGCCCTCTTCCTTGCTTGGTCGGCAACTCCAGTTTTAGCAATTGTTTAGAAAAGTAAATGAAAGAATGATCTGGTCATTGGGTGGTATATGTTTATACTGTATTTGGGTAGTGTCCAAATCGTCTTGACCATATTCAAAACGTTGACCATGTCCAAGCCGTATTCAGGATGGATCTGAGACATGTCAAACCCTCCGATATTTCGAGATTTTGGAGTGTCCTTTCAGCCTAAGTCTTCACAGGTTCTGGAATTTGGAAAATAAACTAGCTCGTCAAATGCATACCAGCTTAACTGCCACCTCATCCCCAGTTTGTAAACTTCCTAGCAATCACGTGCTCCATGATGCAGCAATGTCAAATACGATTCGACCCACAATATTATACTCTATACTAATCCTAATCTAATATATGAAGAAGGTATACAAATATAATATATTAAGAAGTTATGCTAATCTAATATGTGAAGAAGGTTCTAGTCTTATATGAAGACGAGCGTTGATGCAACGGAAAAGTTATTTTTTTGTGACAAAAAAGTCACGAAGTTCAAGTCGTGAAAACAACCTTTATGCAAAGTATAAATAAGATTGCGTACGATAGACGTTCACATCTACTATAATCATAGAATACGTATTAGTGCTGCATAGTGTTTGACCAAAAACAAAATTGTGTTGCATTGTGTGCTCTCCACACACAATTGCATGCAAGGCCACATTGGAGCGTGTGTGCGGATTATATGTGCCAGTCTTCAAGCGTGTGTGGTCACGTGTTTCTCACTCTCACTTTAATTTACTCAATTACCATCCGAAAATTGTAAGTTAATATAAAATATAAATACAAAGTTAAGAAAAGTTAATTGGTAATTAATTATATTCACCACGAGATGGTCTAGTGGTTAGAGATAAATTTTAGGCCTAGCATATTTTGGGTTCGTTTTTGACGCATCACACGATGGTAATCAGAAGAAGGCAAATTGCTTTTATGGATCTTCCTGACTTCTTGAAATGATTGTTGTGGCGAAGCTACTCATCTAAGCTTTAGTCTTAAAAAAAAAAAAGTAATGAATTTACATTTTGTTTTATTCGTGGGGACCATATTACTTGATAAGGACTACACATGGTATAAAAATTTGGAAGCAATATATAGATTTAGGAGCCAAATGTTTATTGAAGCCTTTCACTTCCAAATTCCAAAACTGGCGCCAAAAAAGATTCCCGCTACAATATTAAAACTTTGAAAAATGTCCAGCCAAGGCTTCCCTCGCAAGCTTCTTTCCCTTAAAACCTTATTTCCATAAACGTCCTTCTTCATTTACCATAAAGCCCTTCACCAAACCCAATCTTCGAACCACCACTGGTCTAACACTCACCAAAAGGGTATTTTACCAACAGAGATTTCAAATGACCGTTACACCCCTCTTCACAGTTCACAGTTCACACCATCCTCATCCGGTAGCCGCAAACGCAAACCACCGAAATCGGACTGCGCGCCTATTCACCCTCCTGAATTTCCCAAAGTACCCTCGTGTTCGGTTCATTCTCCCGCAAGCTTCTCGTAAATTTGAAATCACCCGCTCCCAAAACCCCAATTCAAAAAATTCAAAAACCCTCCGCCCTCTCTATATATATTCAGTCCAATCCCACCCTAAATAATCAACCCTAAACCACAAATATTTACAAAATTTGATTTCGTTTCTGAAAAATCCCAAATCGAGTTTCATCACAAAAATGCCTGCCTTCCCAGAAGAGCCGCTGCTAGCCCCGAACCCGGACCGCTTCTGCATGTTCCCAATCCAGTACCCTGAAATCTGGGAAATGTACAAGAAGGCGGAAGCCTCCTTCTGGACCGCCGAGGAGGTCGACCTTTGCCAGGACGTCCGCCACTGGGAAGCTCTATCCGACGGCGAGAGGCACTTCGTCTCGCACATCCTCGCCTTCTTCGCCGCTTCCGATGGAATTGTCCTGGAGAATCTCGCCGGAAGGTTCATGAAGGAGGTCCAGGTCGCCGAGGCCCGCGCCTTCTATGGGTTCCAGATCGCCATTGAGAACATCCACTCCGAGATGTACAGCCTCCTTCTCGAGACTTACATCAAGGACTCCGACGAGAAGCACCGCCTCTTCCACGCGATCGACACCATCCCCTGCGTCACGAAGAAGGCCCAGTGGGCCCTGAGATGGATCGACGGCTCTGAGTCTTTCGCGGAGCGAATCGTGGCCTTTGCCTGCGTGGAAGGGATTTTCTTCTCTGGGAGTTTTTGCGCGATATTTTGGCTAAAAAAGCGCGGTTTAATGCCGGGACTGACTTTCTCGAACGAGCTGATCTCACGAGACGAGGGCTTGCACTGCGACTTCGCGTGTTTGCTGTACTCGCTGCTGAGGAAGAAGCTGAGCGAGGATCGGGTAAAGTCGATAGTTCGGAACGCGGTGGAGATCGAGAAGGAGTTCGTGTGCGACGCTCTGCCTTGTGCCCTGGTGGGGATGAACGGCGATCTGATGAGCACCTACATCGAGTTCGTGGCGGATCGTTTGCTTGGCGCGTTGGGATACGGGAAGATGTACAACGTCCAGAACCCGTTCGATTGGATGGAGCTGATCAGCCTCCAGGGGAAGACCAACTTCTTCGAGAAACGCGTTGGCGAGTATCAGAAGGCGTCGGTGATGAACAGCATCAACGGCAACGGTGGGTCGCATGAGTTCAAGATGGACGAGGATTTCTGATCGTCTGATTGAGTGATGGATATCGCTTTTGTAATATCTTTGTTTTTTTATATAATTTTAAAATTAGGTTTGTTTTTTTGTTGATTTTTCGGTGTCATGTTCGAAATTATAAATGAAAGATGCGATATTCCCATAATCTCAGTTTATTTTTAGGAAAATTAATAAAAAAATCTTGAATTTTAATAAAAAAGATAAAATAAAAAGTAAAATGAATAGTATTATAATTAATTTTTTAATATAAAAATAAGATTTTTTGTTAAAATAAATAGTAATGAGAATGTTTTTTTAAAGGTTATTTTATTTTTAAAAAATTAATGAAAATGGTTTAAAAAATTTAAATTTTAATGATAAAAATAAAATAAAAAATAAGTGAATAATATTAGACTTAATTTTTGAATGTAAAAATATAATAAAAATTGAACAATACTGCAAATTTTTTAACCTTTTGTTAAAACTTCTTATATTTTTTTTGTCCTAATTTAATTTTTGAATTGTGTGAACAGAATTTTTACTTTTTATTTTTTTATTTGTTACTTTTTGAGTGAGAAAATAATTAAGAACAAAAATGAAATGGCTTAGGAAAAGCCAAGGTGTCTTTTTATCGACCTCATCCTTAGCGGCCATAGTCGAAGCTTGAAAACTGAGTTCGAAGTTGCAGAGCTCCTCCGAAATGCTGTCGAGGGAACAGCTGCTTCATCTTTTCGATCGATTCTCTTTCCTCACATCTCAGCCTGGTACATTTTCCCCCCTATTGTTCTCGCGCGTACTTTCCCTTTTTTTTTTTTTTGGTGAATTTTTCTTCCATTTCTTTATTTGGATTTGCAGAGGTGAAGAAAAGAATCGCAGATGGTGTTGAGGACAAGCAGGTGAGTGAGTCACCACTATGTTATGAATTAGTGAACCGGGTTCTGTAATTTTGGTATAGTTTTTATACATTTGTGGTTGTTTGAAATTCTTTGTGGTGCAATTGTTTTTGGTCCGAGTAACCAGTTCTGGAGATCAAATCGAGGGGAATGCCGGGTTTCTTCCCCTCGCCGCAGAAACCCGGCTAGTATATTGTTCCGGCTGAAATTTTGGCAATGGTGTTTTTGTTTTAGTTGTTGAATGTGATTATTAAGTATTGTGCAGGAAGCTGTAGCTGTAACTACTGCGATCCAGGAGGAGATATTTTTGGAGATGGGGATTGGTAAGTTTTATCTTCAAATGCCAAGCATATATTTCATCCAAATGATGAACTGCAAGTACTCGTTTTTCATTAACTTTGGTAGTAGTTTGTGATCTAAAATTGCTGCGTTATTGGTATCGCTAAGCCCTATGCTGAATTTACTTACCCGTCTCTCTTGATACTGATACTGGTTAAGTTTTAGGATATCTCTAAACCAAGTGGATCCTTCACTTGGTTCTCTCTTCCTCAGTTCATCGTTGCTATGTTGAATAGTAAAAGCCTTATACATAGTGATTCTTTAAGCGATTACTCAATACTCACTTTGGTTCACTAGTCGATTGTGTTCATGTATATTTGATTGGAAATCTCGACAAGAGTAAATTATCATGCTGCAGTTATACATCTATTGGTTCAATTTCTTCTTTATGTCGAGTTGAGATCCAGATCTTGTATGTACATGTGCCTGCTACTTACTGGAAAACATCGATCCAGCAATGGTGTTTTTAACAATCAAATGAATTTATGCCACTTATAAGCTTCATACAACAATCAAGGTACAACCTACAATCTTATTGAACTTCAAAGTAAATGTTTTCTTTACCGCAGATCCAAGATTTGGCCTATCGTGCCTGGGAAAGGTGAATGTTGAATACGAGAATGATCAGGATGTGATGATTCAGTTCTATAAATTCATTGCAAGGTAACCTCTTCTGCCCATTTATGAATTTAAACTTGTAATTGGAAATAGCATTCAAATAGCCTGCTCGGATAAGTAGTTGTTTCCTTTTTTTAGTTTATATGAGGATTCAACCAAGTGATGAAGTTGTACAAGGCCAAAGTTTTTATGGCCACCTAAACCTTGTGCTTGTGTTTTTGTTTCTTGCATTTTGTTCATCGTGACTACATTTTGTTCTTAAGTAAGTAAATCTCTGCACCACTTTTAGGATATGTTAAGGTGCTGTTTTTTTTACTCTGTAACTTCCGTTATCGATTTGAAAGTTGTCTGAATTTAGCTGGTGAAGGATTCTAGAGTCTAGTGAGTTGTAACTTAGTAAACCTTGTGGTAGTATGCGTTACCTTAGATATTGGGTTGAAAGCGCAAATCTTACCTTTAAAATGTGGGGAAGGACAAAAACAAAGGTTCTGATATTTATGTAGTATGTTGCTGTAAGTACTCATCTGCAAAATGGCAGGGAGGAGATGGCCTGCGATGAAGCTGAGCTTGGAGCAGATGAATTTGCTGAAAGGATGCATAGTCAAGAACAATTACAGGAACAGGTAATGTATGTCCAAATATGACAATTGAAATGTTAAATGTTTATGTTTCTAAAGCACCACAAGTAAATTTTCTTTTTCAGCAACTGGAGATGCTAAAGCACATGCGTAAATTTCCCATGGATGATCAATCTGCAATCCTCAAGAAGGTATGTTGGCTGTATATAATCTCTTAGCTTCCGCTGGATCAAAAATTTGGAACCTAAATGACCGAAAGATTGGTTTCATCTGACTAAATTAGAGATTAAGAAGGCGAATGCAAACGTCTTGTCGAAATTCTAATGGCTATTTGGCATGTGATTTACAAAGAACAAAGCCAATGTATGTTGTTTTGTTATCACAGTTGCATCAGCAGATGGAAAACGCCAACTTTGATGGTGCTGCATCTGTTTTGTCACCGGAGCAGATTCAGGAGATTGTTCGAAGGAGGGTGTCTCCTTTATTTAACCCGAGATAGATTGCGATATGCATCGGTGATGCAATGTAGTTTGTACTTTGTATTTCAGACTCCAGTTTAAGTATCAATGCATTTTAGTTATTGAGTAACTTGGAAACCAAATTCGAGTTATGAGCTGCAGCGTTAGAGAAAGTATCTAATTCCTTTGGGATCGAAATTGAGGATGTGGTGCGTTGGATTTCTGAAATGCCTGAAAAAAAAGTTACCAGAGGTGTTTCTGGACAACTACGTTTGAATACAAATGCCAAAGACCTTCCCGAGTGAAAAATAATAGGAAGAAAAAGGAAGGGAAAATGAACCCGAAAAAGGTCCCACCGAGATTTGAACTCGGGTTACTGGATTCAGAGTTCAACGTCCTGACCACTAGACCATGGGACCAAGTTTGTAAAAACTGGACCTCTTATTTATATAAACAAAAGAGTGGTAAAGTAACAGTTTAACTTTTGGTAAAGTTATTGTTGAATCTGATTTTTCTCCTGGTGTTTATCTATCCATTTCATCATCAAACACGTCTACAAAGTGACTAGGGTTGCATGTCGCCGATTAATTTTTTATTTTATAAATGATTGGATAATATGCATTACATTCGGGGAGAGGGATTCGAACACAGAACTTTAGTTGCTTGAGTGAATGCTCTTAACTAACTGAGTTATAAATCACTTGTAATTATCTTGCTTATTTGAGTCATGCAAAAGCGATGTGCTTTTGCATCTTGAATGAATCTCCGTTAAAACATTTTGAGATTTTAGACAGGAATAGACATGACCTTGTTATAAGCTCCTTTCATACTCATTTATGATGAAATGCGTGCATGGAAGCAGTGACGGATTTAGATTTGGAAAATGATCAATCAATCTTGTCCGACTGACAATCTAGAATTATTAGAAGAAAATAAGAGGACTAAGTAATAAATTCATTTCAACTTTATATATAAGCGTTGCTCACCTAAAGTCCTTATTTTGAGGACATATGAAATTTGTTTTAATTTGAACTCTTGGATTACTCTAACGTATGAAACCCTTCTTTCTTCTTCCCCTACCCGTCTCTCCCCTCAATTCCCTCTCTCTCCCTCCCCTTCCTCCGTGTGGGGGATTTATTTTTTTTTATTTTTTTATTTTTTCATTATTGCATATGAAAAAGGATAGAGGAACAAAAAGAAGATTTAAAAAAAAAAATGCATAGATGTTATAGGAACAAACGCTTCGGAATGAAAGAAGTTTTTTACTTTGACTTTGTTTTTAAATTATTAGTTCACCAACCCAAAACAAAACGAGATTCAAATATTCAAACGAAACCTTGGACAAGCAACCAATATACATACATACATATATTACACTTTTTGCTTGTTATGTTGGATTACACAAGCAACCAATAAGCGTTGAGACTACTAATTACCGAACTTGTGGTTATGGAGAAAGACGTGGCATTGAGGCCAAAAGTCGAACGGTACATATAAATTTACAAGGTGTATCCACTACACGTGTTAAAATTTAAACTCATTCAACGATCATAAATAAGGTAGTGAGCATCGCTATCACTCGAGGGTGGTGAGCAAAAATATTCCTAATTTACACTCTTAACTCATAGAGAAATTTCATGCAATTAAGATGCTTCATGATATAATTGTATTGTGATTACTAGTTCATGATATAATTGTATTGTGCTACTTGTTGAATAACTCAAAGATACAAGGTATGCAAAAGATACAATGTTCAATACGCTAGCAAACAAAATTAGTCTGACTTTGTGTGCCTAATACATATTATATATAACATGTTCGTTTAAATTATAGCACACCAAATTTCAAAAACAGATGGCCAAGTTGGACCGAAAGGTTTATTTACAATTTTTGGGGTTGTTACGTAAAGATTCCATCATCCCAAATAACAGTTCGAATTTTGATAAAATTATTGTTGAATTTTAATAAAGTTCATTTCAACATTTCGTACATTTTACACTTTTTGCTTGTAAAGTTGAATTACATAAGCAACCAATAAGTGTTGGGATTACTAATTAACAAATTTGTGGTTATGGAGAAAGTTGTGACATTGAAACCGAAAGGCTAACGGTCTCATGTTTCAAAATATTTTTAATTCTTTCACATGACATTGTGTGACTAATTTAAGATAATACCACACTTTACGGCTCAATTATGTGTAATTATTCTTCATAGTTTGCAGTTGTGCTCCCCAACTAATTGGTCCTCCTCCTCATGTAAAGACATATATTGTAATTGAATTATTTCATAATGACTACTCGTTGATCATGAGAAGAGATTTTTTAGTGTGACCAGTATACGAGATGGTACACCACGTGTCACTATACAAATGGTGAGATATGTGAGCTAAAAAGTTAATAACTTAAAAAATAAAAATTTCCACCACTTCTATTAAAACATGTAGTGTACCACTTATATTCCCGTCATAACTAAAAATTTCTCGATCACGAGGTATTTAAAATACTCCATGTTCGCTGATTCATTACTCATATATATTAAGAAAAATGATTAGCGATAATCAACTATAAATATCCATGCACTAACCATCTTCGTTTGAATTATTGCTCATCAATTAATTTCATATATACGCATGATCCTCACTCCAAATCTTCACATATATTATATACTGAATTTAAAAACATAGGTTTATTTTTATTGTTCAAAAACAAGTATTTAAGTTGAGCCCAGAACCACATTTCATCATATCCACATTCAGTTATGTCTCTTGTAATCCAAACACCCGATTTAGGCTATTTTTCTCTTTTCACTTCTGTCCTTCTCTGCATCCTTGTTATTTTTCGTAAGAGATCTCAAGCTCGAACCTTAAAGTCTCCCCCAGGGCCATGGAAGCTACCTGTTATAGGAAACCTGCATCATATGGTGGGTGCATTGCCACATCACATATTGGCAGACTTAGCCAAGAAACATGGGCCCATCATGCACCTAAAGCTGGGACAATTAGAGGCAGTGATAATTTCATCCTCCAAAGCAGCACAAGAGGTGTTGAAAACACATGAGCTCACATTTGCTCAGAGGCCTCAGGTTTTGGCTGTGGAAGTCATGTCATATGGACAAGCTAGCATTGCCTTTGCTCCTTATGGAGATGTCTGGAGAGAGCTGAGGAAGATTTGTGTTTCCGAGCTCTTAAACCCAAAGCGCGTGCAGTCTTTCAGGTCGATAAGAGAGGAAGAGGTGCGGATTCTTGTCGAGTCGATTGCTTCGGTATCACGTCAAGGACGACTAGGCTTTAATTTCAGCGAGAAGTGCTTCGGATTTACAGATGGCGTTGTGTCCAGAGCAGCATTTGGGAAGAAGTGCAAAGACCAAAAGGAGTTCACGTCGTTGTTGGAGGAAGCAATTAAACTGGCAGGAGGGTTTGACATACCTGATTTGTTTCCTTCACTCAGATTTGTTGGTTATCTTACTGGGACAATCCCCGCGATGATAAAGTTGCGTGACAAGATCGGGAAAATCCTCGAAAGTATCGTCGACGATCACAAGATCAAAAGATCAGAAGTTTTCAGCAGTACAGCAGGCAATGACAAAGCAAAGGAGGAAGAAGATTTTGTTGATGTGCTTCTAAACCTTCAGGAGTCTAATAAGTTGGAATTCAACTTCACAGTCAATCAGATCAAAGATGTTGTTATGGTATGTAAACCCTACTATTAATTATGACTGTTCATGGATTATCTAGTCCGGCTATATGGACGTTTGTTCTTCATTTAATGTCATTCTGCTTTGTATCAACGATTAAAGATGTTACTATGAGCCGTAGAAACGAATGTTCAATTAAATAATAGATTGCGATTTGCCATCACTAATGTATCGATATTATTGACATGCAGGACGTTTTTTCTGCCGGGAGCGTGACTTCAGCGACTACCTTAGGGTGGGCAATGTCAGAGCTGATGAGAAACCCTAGAATCATGAAGAAGGTCCAAGCTGAGGTGAGACAAGTACTTCAAGGAAAAACAACCGGAAGATTTGAAGAAACAGATGTTCAGAAAGTGGAGTATTTGAAATCAGTGGTGAAAGAAACCCTAAGGCTGCACCCTCCAACCCCATTGCTCCCAAGAGAAGCAAGGGACATGTGTCGAATCGGCGGATACGATTTGCCAACCAAATCAAAGGTTATTGTTAATGAATGGGCATTAGGAAGAGATCAAGAGAGTTGGGGAGTGGATGCTGAGTCCTTTAGGCCTGAGAGGTTTGAGGGTTCTTCCGTTGACTTTCGAGGGTTTGACTTTGAGTTCATTCCGTTTGGGGCCGGCAGGAGAATCTGTCCGGGAATATCATTTGCTACTTCGATGATTGAACTTGCTCTTTGTCAGTTGCTCTGCGACTTTGATTGGGAACTGGCCAACGGGATCAAGCCCGATGAACTTGACATGACTGAGACTTTTGGAGTGACATGTAGGAAAAGGAAGGACTTGTACCTGATTGCAACCCCGCGTTTTGCTTCACTCAGTAAGTCGTAGTGGCTCGGTGTGCTGGTTGTTCGCCATGGCGGAGTCAACCGCTCCTGACGTCCACCAGCCTATGGCTTTTGCTTTGGTTTTTTTTTCCGTTTGGTCACAAGTGTTTGGTTTGCTACTGTTTGCATGTTTGTGCCAAAACAATTATCAACTTTATATATGAATAATATTCGTCAATAACTTAGGAGATGTTATGAAATAAGAAACTTTGTACCCTTAAGTTCTTAAATCTTAACTTGATACAGAGAAAAACTTGAGTAGGGCAGCCTAATCAGTTGTATGATACGACACTCATACAAATGAACAGACTTATTATATTTGAGTATTATCCGACTCACACGGACCTAACCCTTATGAGTTGGCAAGACATCTCTACTCAAGTTTATCTCCTTTATCAGAATGGCTAATTATGATCGCTTGAACAATTATAAAAGAGAGAAGAATAAAGGTCTTCAAATCAAATTATTCAAAGCCCAACTATAGCACACCAAAAACCTTCTCGCGGATGAAGGCTTGTAGCTCAAGCCCAGTGGACTAGTATAAGCGGCCCAAATAAAAATTATAACACATTGGGCGGGGGTACCCAATCAGCAGCCTCCACGATAAGGCTGTCAAGTGTCAACAAATTCACATTCTTCTGTTTATGAAAGCTTAATAATTTCTCAGAAATGGCGGTTGCGTCCATGGCTTTCAACGTCGTCGGGGCTTTCAGAGGGCTGTCTCTCCGCCCAACCTCCACCTCCACCTCCAGCTCGTCCTCCTCGTCCTTCCTCAGAGGCGACTTGGGTTCTCTGCAAGTGGGTCCCAAGCTGTCGTTAGTGTCGTCGGGGCCCTCAGCGACTGCCATTGACGATTCAAAACGCGCACAAGAAAGGAGGCGGGAGTACCAAGAACGGCCGCGATTCCAAAGGGCAGAGGCTCGGCGTCAAGATTTACGGCGACCAGGTCGCCAAGGCTGGCTTCATCATTGTCCGCCAGCGCGGCACCATGGTAACTTCAAAACAACTTGACAAGGAAATGAACTGTGTCGAACTCGAATTTGGGTACTTGAGGCAATGGGTCGTGTTCGGATTTACTAATTTATGTACGTGTCGTGTTCATTTCGTTTAGACGCATGTTTATTTCGGCATTCGGATTTAATAAATCAAAAGAGAATCAATAAACAAAAATAAATGCGATTGTATAGAAAGAGAAATGGACGTGCGGAAATCATATTTCTTGATAAGTGTTTCACTTAGAAATAGAGAATGTTGTTGTGACGTGTGTGTTTTCTTTGGCATCAAATTATCAGTTCCATGCAGGGAAGAATGTGGGGCTTGGCAAGGACCACACCATCTTCTCTTTGATCGATGGCATGGTGAAGTTCGAGAAGTTTGGACCCGACAAGAAGGTATGATCTGGAGTTCCGAAACCCGTCGTAGCTGGTGGTTTGATTGGCTGCGTGTTGCATACTAACACGAATCGTTGATTTGTACCATCTGCAGATTAGTGTTTACCCGCGAGAAGTGCAGCCGGAGAACCCCAACAGCTACAGCGTGAACGTAAGAAAGCAAGGAAGGAAGGCTACATCCTCCAGAACAAACCCCAGCTAATACTTGCGTCTGCCGATGCTGCAGATGCTGATCCAGTCTGTTGACTCTTGCTCATCTTTTAGTAAAAGAACTTAGAAGCGTTTCTGCATCATATAAGCACTTTCAAAAGAAGCATGTGTCAAAGAAGCGCTTTGACGACTTTTCTTCGAAGTGCTTCGATTTCAGTGTACTTCAAATAAAAAGCACTTATGAACACAAATGTTTCTACGTAAGCAATCTCAAACGATGAAAAAGAAAAGAAAAGAAAATTTTAGCGATAGTTGCTGAGTTTCAACAACACTTTCAAAAGAAGAATGTTTCTACGTAAGCTGTTGACTCCTAACTGGTCAACTTTGGATGGATACACGGAAAATTTCTAGAGAACAATTAATAATCATCACCTACAACATTCAAAATCTTCCAAACATCCTTCCCTGAATTCCAACTTATGTGGAGTCCGGTTTTTTCTCACGTTGAACAGCTCTTGGGACGAATGTCATGCCACGAGTGGGTCTACGACCAAAGCTGATGGCTGAAGGGGTCGAGTCTGATGTGCTTAATTTGGAGACGCCAGAAACAAGGCCATCCATGGTTTCGTTATCTACTTGCATACTAGATGACTCTGCCTTCTTCGAACTAGCTTGTCTGCGTTGGTTCTTCTGCCTCTGTTTTTTTGAAGGAAGAGCCTTCTTGAAAAACTCAAATGAAGTGGGGAATTTATGCTTGTCCACCAGATGTTGCTGCCGACTTTTGTAGTTCTTGAACTTCAAACCACAGCCTTCCACAAGGCATTCATACTGTTAAACACAGACATCCAAACAAAATTAAAACAACTAAACCGGTGTCTGCTCAAACACAAGATAGAGAAATCTTTCATCTTTGAACTAAGATGATCGCTTCAGGACGCAAATAACAAAGCATAGGTAATTAGGTGTAGACAACCATATCATCTAGCAAAAACCATGAGCATAAGTCAAGGTGTAATATGAGGAATTCAAGGGAAGAAGAAACGTATGAATCGTATTCTATGGCAATGTTTGTATTTTGTGTTTGCTTCACACAAAACTCGAATATTTTTAAAAATGAAAAACATTTATAGAAACGTAAAATTAAAGCATTCCTTCAGTAATAAACCTGGAAGCGTCTCTATAGACAAGATTGTATGTTAACAAATATATTATCTAGAAAATCCATGAGCTTTGACAGATAGCAGATCAATTCTTCATCCTTAAGTACAATCCAAATCTGTACTTAAAGAGTTCTTTGAAACTTTGAAGGATAATGATATGCAGTTTAGGGTAAGGATTCAAGCTATTAGCCAATTCATTATCAGTAAAAACATATAACCATGAAATGACTTCTACCGTCATGTTTGTCTTCTGTTTTTAGTTCTCGGTAGTTAAAAATCAACGACGTTTGGTAAAAATGAAAGAGGAACTGTCACTATGCCATTACTTCCTCAAATTCAACAGAAGGACATATGACATATGATCATACTCAATCAGACAATGCCAACACAGATCAAGGAGGAAAATAAAGAGCAAATACCATGAGATAGCCGCGTGCAACTTTTGCCTGAAAGAAAGAATCGTGTGCTTCAGATACATGTATGCTGAGCAACCGTGACGTTGGGTAGGCTCTAGAGCACACAGAACACGACGCAGTGTGCCGTGCATTGTAGTGATCTTCAAAGTCCTCCAAGGAACTCAAGCGAGCACCGCAACCAACAATCGGACAGAAACACCCCCTGCAAAATCAAACCACACACTTCACTTTCGGGAAAAAAAGCAACACAAAACAAGTGTCTTACTGTAGTACACAAATTTTTTATAACCAGGACATATGACTACCTGCCTTCCCCATCTACCATTTCTCGAAGCTGATGCTTTTCGTCTTCCGTTAAATCCAACGCAATCTACGCAATATTACAGTAAATCATTAAGCAAAAAGCAACCAAATTTGAAATTCAAATTCATTTCAGCCGAATGTGCAAGCAAAATTTTGAAATGCTAATTCCTAATTGCGTTTGATGATTAAAAACCCCAGTTCAAATTCGGACCGAGCGACGTAAATCAGCTGAGATAACATCAAAATTCATAAAATTTAACCAAATTACACAGAAATGCAAACCTGTTTGGCGAGCAGTTCCCTCTCGATGTTTCCAGATGCGAAGAAAGGAGATTCGGGAGCGAACTTCCGACGGAGGGGTTTCCAGTGCGGAAACCCTAATTGTGCTTCTTCTACATCCATCGACGCCATGGCCGTTGTGCTAGACTGACTGTTGGTCTTCTACTGTGAGCCCTGAGCGAAGAGACTGGTTTGAATTTTGATCGCGTATCGCCAGATTCCAATGCTTCAACCGAACGGAACGTTGAGCGGCTTCTAGCCGCCTACTCCTTTCGGGCTTCGTCCTCGTCAGTCCACGTCATGAGATATTTGGGCTCGATGATTGACTATATGAACCAAAAGATAGCCCATCTATTTATGGGCCTATTTGCTTACGTCGTCTTTGATTTTCGGCCCTCTAAATCAGGCCTATTTTTAATAATTTCACTCAAAATTCACATGGACTTCATGAAAGTCCATTAAATTTTATGGATATATATATATTTAGATAATGCTTGAGAGATCAAATTTGTAAATTACATGATGTGTTATGATTTTTTTTAATTTTTTAATTTTTATTTTTTATGATATGAGATGCTACGAAGTTAGTACCGTGTTTCAAAATATTTTATATTTTTCATATGACATTGTATAATTGATTTGGGATAAAGTCACACTTCACGCCTCAGTTACATGTAATTATTCTCCATAAAAACAATTGTATTATAATTACTAGTTGGTCAGGATGTAATTCAATTTTTCGATCATACCTATTCGTTGAATGAAAAATGCTAAGAAAACTCTCTTAAAAGTAAGAATCATGATAGACTATCTGTCACCAATTTCCACTCGTTAACTAAGTCAAAGATCCAAAATACTTAATGTTAGTTGATACAATACGCAAGCAAACAGAAACAGGCCGACTTTGTTGCTAAATATTTAAGAATGATTAGCAATAATCGACTATAATTTAATCCATGCACTAACAATCTTCGTTTGAATTATAGCTCTTCGATTAGTTTTTATATTAAAGGTCGGCTGCAAATCCCACTCTCCACATTTACAATGTTTTAATTTATTATTATTATTATTATTGGGTTTGTTTTGTAAAGATTCCATCATTGAAAATAACAGTTTGAATTTTGATAAAATTATTGTTGAATCTGATTTTTCTCCTGGTGTGAATGTGATCCATTTCATATCCAACGCATATACAAAGTGATTAAAGTTGCATCTTACGGATAATTTACATTAAACTATGGGGAAGAGAATTTGGACATGAACTTCAAGTGTATGGACGAATATTGTTTTTAATAACTGAGCTACAAAACACTTGCGATTATCTAGCTTATTTGAGTCATGAGAAAGAGATATGCCTATACATCTTGAATGAATCTCCTCCAAAATATTCCGAGTTTGTTAGACAGGGATAGGCATCGCCTTGTTATAGGCTCCATTCATACTTATTTTATGATGAATTGCATGCATGTGGAAATAGTGACGGAGCCATAATTCTAGCAAACGACAATCACATGAATTATACACTAATTAATTTGTACTAGGAAGGGGAAGGAAACTAAGGAGAAATGGGTTGAGTTGGCCTAGGTGGAAGATGATCAATCAATCTTATCTACTAACAATTTAAAATTAGAAAATGATCAATCAATCTTACATACTAACAATTAAAATATGAAAATGGTTAATGAATCGTATCATACTAACAATTTAGAATTCATAGAAGAAAAAGAAAGACTACATAAGTAATAAGTTCATTTCAACCTTGCAATATATTACACCTTTTGCTTATTAAGTTGAATTACATAAGCAACCAATAAGTGTTGGGACTACTAATTAACAAATTTGGGGTTATGGAGAAAGATGTGGCATTGAGGCCGAAAGGATACCGGTATCATATAAATTACACTCTTAACTCATAATTTTTTTTCTTCATGCAATTAAGATGCTATATATGGACTGATGGAGACAGTATATTAAGCACGTCTCGCATTTCAAAATATTTTTAATTTTTTTACATGACTTCTTGTGATTAATTTAGGATGACGCCACACTTCACGTCTAAATTACATGAAATAATTCACCATACTATGGCTACTCCTACTCATTGAATAATCCAAAGATTCTTAGCATCAGACTATCAGTTCCATGCAGGGAAGAATGTGGGGCTTGGCAAGGACCACACCATATTCTCTTTAGTTGACCGCCTGGTTAATTAAGTTCAAGAAGTTCGGACCCGACAAGAAGAAGGTATGATCTGGAGTTCCACAACTCGTCATGGTTGGTGGTTTGATAGGCTGTGTGTTGTAGGCTAACACGAATTGTTAGTGTTTACCCTCAAGAAGTGCAGCCAGATAACCCTAACAGGGGTTAAAATGAGGGAGAACTTCGGGCTACAGCGTGAACGTAAGAAAGCAAAAAAGGAAGGCTACATCCTCCAAAACAAACCCGAGCTACTACTCGCGTCTGCCGATGCTGCAGATGCCAATCCAGTTTGTTGATTCTTGCTGATCTTTAGAGAATGAGGTTGTCCTTGATGCTAATTTACTCAAAATTGTGAGCAACCTTTGCAGATGATTCGCTTTGCTTTTTGTTTAGCAGGCATGAGTAAAAGAACTTACAAGCGTTTCTGCATCACATAAGTACTTTCAAAAGAAGCATGAGTCAAGGAAGCGCTTTGACAACTCTTTTACGAATGCTTGGATTTCAGTATACTTCAAATAAAGGCACTTATGAAAACATGAAAGAGATAATTTCAACCAATTGTATTATCACACTTGATGTAACAGGCCGTGTTTGCGGTTCATAATTGAGGATCCATACAAAATGCAAGTTGACAGCTTGTGAGTGCTATCACACGAGAAATTTGGGTCATATTGCTTGACTAGCTGACTAGATTGGCCACCTAGTAAATAATGTCACGTCATTGGTTACTGCCGCATAAAATTCCACTAACAAATATAGTATCATTTATGTAATTGAAATATGATTAATATAAATAACATGTTTGTTGATAGTGTGCTAGTATATTTATCGATTTTAAATGATCGAACTAACCAGCTGATCAAGCGGCCGTGCTGCGACATAATTTGGCTCCAACCAAAACATTCTCAACCTATGCTTACATTTCAATTTGATGGGTGCAAGGAATCCACAAAAGCATTAGGGTTCCTATCATTTCTTTGATTTTAAGTAATCAATCACTTGTGGAAATGATTAAAATTAGGGTAATAGGAGTTGGTGGAGAGATAATGTCTTTTACAAAAATTTCACATAGCTGATTGAGTATTGCATAAGACTTATTTAACACGTATGCTAAGAAATACACTTGTCTAATATGGTTGAATTTGATTTGTACACGACTTTTAAAATTTGAAAATATGAACTTAATTAATATGAAAGTCACCTTCATCTTGTCATTTTCATTTCAAGCTAGCAAGTAATGACCAAGGGAGCAAGTAGTGACTAAGAGGAGTTGTTGCCTTCCAAAAAAACTAAATGCCAACGATACCCAATTCAACCAAATGGGAAACGGAAATGGATTCTCCTGAGCATCTGCTTAGGATCCGACTGACCCACACGCAAGGGTTGTTGGATTTTCATCCAACGGTCCTTATGTGTGGGTCAGTAGGATCTTGAGTAGATGCTCAGGAGAGAATCCATTTCTAACCAAATGATCAAAAGATAAGCACATAACGTTAAAATATATATATATATATATATATATATAATATTTATGATATATATATATATTTATTTGTTTATGACTTGCATGGTTCAACAAAAGGGGAGAAATGATTTAGTACTGAGAATCATATAGTCACATAGTGTTACTAATTCACATGTTATGATACAGAGATAGACAACATGATTTCAGTTTTGTGGACATGCAACCTAAATAGTTAACAACTTTTTATCCATATACATGAGAGCACGTGTCCAAATTCGAGTAAGCATGCAAGAGTCATAGTAATTGAAATATTCACAACTAAAAAGTTTGACATCCAATGTTACTTGGATGCATAGATGGCTCTACAAGACAACGACCAATTACCAAACACTATGGCCATTAACTAGAACTAGAAACATTAATCAAAGTGGTGGAATTTGGAAGCTTTAGAATTTTCTAACAAAATTGGGTTTGAAGGGCTGTCATTGTCTCCCTCAACTCCCCTCTATCTTTTGTAACTATAAAATAAGAATCATAAATCAATGGAGATTACAAGCACAGAGAGAGAGAGAGAGAGAGAGAGAGAGAGAGAATGAAGTTATGGAGGAGAGGGTTGTTTTTTGTGTTGGTTATGATGTTTATGCAGGGAAAGGAATCAGAGGGACAGTTAGTAGAAAACTTCTACAGCGCTAGTTGTCCAAATGTTGAATCCATAGTGAACCAGGCAGTCTCTCGGAAAAGAGATCAAACGATTATCACACTCGCGGCGACTCTGCGATTATTTTTCCATGACTGCTTTGTTGAGGTAATGTTGCAAACTTGCATCCCAAGCATTGTGTTTAAAATGTTCCAAATAGTGATCTAAGTTCCCAACATCGTTTGATCAATTTAGGGATGCGATGCGTCGATCATTATTGCTAACGGGGACGCAGAGAAGGATTTTGCCGATAATCTTTCATTAGCAGGAGACGGGTTTGACACCGTGATCAAGGCAAAGCAAGCAGTGGAAGCACAATGCCCTGGCGTCGTGTCTTGCGCTGACATTCTGGCTGTTGCTGCCCGCGACTGTGTAGTCCTTGTAAGTCTTGTCATTAGACTCAATGACTAATGTTCCACAACACACTGTACTACTTATCTCATGTTCTGCATTCAAATTCTCTGCAGGCAGGAGGCCCTTCATTCCCTGTGGAATTGGGACGCCGCGATGGACTCATCTCGAAAACTTCCCGTGTGGCTGGGAACTTGCCAGAACCGACCTTTAATCTCAACCAACTCACCACCATGTTTGCCATACACAATCTTTCCCTAACGGATGTCATTGCGTTGTCTGGAGCACATACTCTTGGCTTTTCACACTGCAATCGCTTCTCAGACCGCCTCTACAACTTCTCGTCGTCCTCTCCTGTCGACCCTTCTCTGAATCCTGACTACGCCAAGCAGTTGATGGCAACCTGCCCCAAAGTGGTAGACCCCAACATTGTCATGACCTTGGATCCTGACACTTCCTTCACATTTGACAACGCTTATTACAGAAACTTGGTTGCCGGGAAAGGGTTGTTGAGTTCAGACCAGGTTCTATTCTCTGACTCCGCATCTCGGTCTACTGTCCTCAATTTCGCTAACAACGCAGATAACTTCAACGGAGCGTTTGTCACCGCCATGAGGAAGCTCGGAAGGGTCGGCGTCAAGACTGGTAATCAAGGGGAGATCAGGAGAGACTGCACCACCTTCAATTCATGAGATATCAGGATTCCATGTTGTACGTAGAGTTGTCAATAGATCAGATTTTGGTTCAATCCAATACGAACCCAATAATCCGATTAATAACAAGTTACATCTATTCAATCTAAATCTAATTGTTAATGTTTATGGATTGAGAAGTTGAATTTGATAATCCGAAAACGATGGCAACCCAATAATCCAATTAATAATAAATTAGATATGAGACGAGACCAAGTCGATCAAAATTTAATTATGTTACATGTCTAATTGTACGCCCCATAACGAAAAATAAAATGTCACGCTTATGCATGTAAAAACGATCTATCCTCCAAGGGCCGCCACGAGTTCACCTTATTTCTTCAGGCTGTGGGATGTTCCGAATTCAGAGTCAGGCTTTATTGGACCCGTTTTGACAAGATTTGGTTCTTGCATAACTGCAATGTACGCTCTGAACCGGCTCAAGACTCGGTCCAAACCCAAAACCCAGCCCCTATTAAGAGTAATTCCACCCCTAAAGATTTTAGGCCGGTCTCTTGCCTGGCTTGGGTTGGATGCCGGTCGAAATGCTAGGCTGGAGTGGATAGCCCGGGTGCCAGGTTGGTTTTTTGGCTAGGTGCTGGCCTAGCCAACTCCGGTCCTTTTATGTAATCTTTTGTAAGGAACCTTTAGTTCAAGTGGCTAAATAGAATTTACCCATGCATGCGTTTGTAATCCTAGCTTCGATTCACCCTCCACGGTCCACACTATCTTAAAAAAACAAAAAAAACCAAAAAAAAAAAACAAAGAAAGAAAGAAAGAAGAGTATCACTTTTGAAATGATTAAAAATTAAAATTAGGGTAAATAATTAAGAGTTGGTAGAAAAATTATGGTCTTTTACAGAGTATGCTTATACACAATGCCAAGCAGGGCACGACAATAACATGCTATTGCTAATATTTAAATTAACACATTTACTAAATAAAATAAAATACTTTTTTAAAATAAAATAAAATACTTTTTTAAAACGGCAGAGTGTCCCTTCCACACCACGCTTAAAATTTCAAAACATGAACTATAAATGATTTATGAACTAAAAATGAATATCACCTAATTCAATCAAATGATCAAATAAATGTATGAACATATGACTTCAAGTGTGAAACAAAAAGTTCCAACTTCTTAGCGTGAAACAAAAAGTTTCAACTTCTTAGCGTGATAGTCATATTAAGAGTGTGTTGAATTAACAATAATATTAATTAAGTCTTATTTTATTAAGTGGAGTCAGCTTGAATCGTAGGACGCACTCGGTTTTGCTACATATTTTTTTATTTTAAAGTCTTTGTCCAAGTCTTCCTCTACTCATTTTTCCTTGAGCATCCGTCTCATAGTTACATCTTCTAACGGAGCATCAGTAGGTTATTCGCATCTTCTAATAATTATATTATCAAGTCTTCTTTCATCTTCCTCTACCCATTTTTCCAAGATGCGTTGTGATAGGGATAGATAAATGTCATTGTCTTTCCTTGTCATCTCCCTTAAATATTCTATCACTATAAAAAGGTTCGTAAGTGAATGGAGATTAGGCACAGAGAAACAGAGACAGAGAAAAACAGAGCTAGAGAGAGAAAATAGAGGTATGGAGAGGGAACCGGATCCTCTCCGGATCCACACATCATGAGCCTGCTGAGCAGGCAATTTGGTCCATTGAAATTTGATCCAACAGCAACAAACAAGGAGCCCTCTAAAAGTTATAATACTTGTTGCCGTTGGATCAAATTTCAACAGGCCGGATCGCTTGCTCAGCAGACTCATGATGTGTGGATCCGGTTCCGTATGGAGAGGGTTGTTTTTGGTCCTTGCTTTGATGATTCTGCAGGGCAGGGATTCAGAATAGCAGAGAACTTCTACAGCTCTAGTTGTCCAAATGTTGAATCCATCGTGAAGCAGACAGTCGATATAAAGAGACGCCAAGCGCCTCCCACAATCGCGGGCACTCTGTGATTATTTTTCCATGACTGCTTTGTTGAGGTAACGTTGCAAACTTGCAAGCCAAGCGTCATGTTTAAATTGTTAGAGTCAAAGTCCCCAACTTCATTTGAACTTTGCAATATTCAATGGCAGGGATACGATGCATCGATCATGATCGTGTCACCAAACGGGGATGCAGAGAAGAACTTCACCGAAATCTGTCGTTACCAGGAGACGGGTTTGACACCGTGATCAAGGCAAAGCAAGCAGTGGAAGCACAATGCCCTGGTGTCGTCCTCTCCTGTCGACCCTTCTCTGAATCCTGATTATGCCAAGCGGTTGATGGTAACCTGCTCCAAAGAGGCAGACCCCGACACAATCAGCGACTTGGACCCTGGTACCCCATTCACATTTGACAATGTTTATTGCAAAAACTTGGTTGGCGGGAAAGGGTTGTTGAGCTCAGATCAGGTTCTTTTCTTCGACTCTGCATCACAGCCCACTGTCCTTGATTTTGCTAAGAACCCAAGTAACTTCAATGGAGCCTTCGTCGCTGCCATGAGGAAACTTGGAAGAGTCGGTGTTAAGACTGGTAATCAAGGGGAGATCAGGAGAGACTGCACCACCTTCAATTCATGATCATCGAAAGCCAAGAAATATTCATCATGGTATGACCTACTGGTTCTAATCAGTAGGATTAATAAGCACCCGATAATCTCCAAAGAAGAATTTATTTCTCAGGAATTTAAGTTTTTCATTGTTAATTGTAATTGTTCCTTATTTCGACGAAAATCTGCGAAATAAATATGATCCTTGCAAAACAAATAAGTATTTGAAGCTAACGAAACAAAACACCGGCAACAACAAAATAAGAGACAATCTTACTATCAATTAATGGGAAACTTATGGACACAACTGATCATGAAACAAAAAATTTCAATGTCAATTGACAGGCAAAATTCAATACAACGTTCTGATACTCCAAAAAGACAATCTTACATGACCAAACATAGCACTGAATTGGGACAATGATCCTCGAGAGTTCTGAAGAGGCGTATATTTGCCTCCATCATCCTTGAAATGTGGTTACAGAAACACACAAAGAATCTACACAACCGCAGACAAAGTATAGAAACATCAAACAATTTGGAAGAAATACAATGTCGTTCGAAAAGGGCAACTCAGAAAAAAATACAGGATGTATTGGATGGAAACCTCAGCTCATGAAAGCCCAGCTGGACGTGATTTTCCATACAGGTGGGCATATACAATCTTAGTCCGATGTACCAGAATCATGCTTAAAACAAAGGCAACAATGCATAATCCGGACATGATTAACGAAGTTAAGAAGAAGCATATAGAACCCTCACACATTGGTGCGTCCATTCGAAGCATGCCTTGGAAAACTGATGTTCCTGGACTCATATGCGTGTGATGGTGCTGATGAGCTTGCTTCTCAGCTTCAAAGTCGTATATACTGCTAGCAATCACACCAGAAAAGAGCAACGAACCAGCAGGGTTTGCAATCGTGAGGAAATTGTATAAAGCCCCAAACTTTTTCAAGCCAAACAATTCAGAAGCAGCAGCTGGCACAATCGCCCAATGAGCCCCGTAGCCTAGTCCAACCAAGATGGTGGCAATGTGCATTGCCCCAGGCCATCCGAAAGCAATGAAGATATGCCCAACTGCCATAAGGAGTTGTGCCACAGCCATTGCTACCGGTCTTGGATAAGCAAAGTCCCTATCGAATGCATAGCGATGTATGAGAATTGAGAAGTCACAAAGCCAAGTTTAAATAATTTCTACAGAAACTCTAGATGAGAATGTAATCAGTTCATACCTCACAATAATCTCAGAGAAGTAACCGCCACCAACCCGACCAAGAAAGTTCCAGATGCTGATCAGGGATACAAATATATGCGTATTGTCATACCCGAGAGACTGGCTCATCTGACCGAGGTTATCAATCACCGTTAAACCAGATCCAGAACCCAAGAGAAGTGAGAAAAAAATAAGCCAAAAGTCAGCTTTGATCAAAGCTTGTGTCAATGTGAAGTCCTCCCCTCTATGTGGACCTCTCCTCCTCTTAACCCTAACTGCTCCATCGGCAGCTGCTTGGAATAGTTTCGATTGCAATTGAGCAATTCGTTTTTGCCTTTCGGATGCTGGAAGTAAGTCCATTTCCTTAGGCTTCTCGTCTTCCACCTCACTAAATATTACCTCATTTGCATCGTGCCCAGATTTCCCGCGGTCTTGTGTCTGTGGCTCGGGTAGGAGTGCCTCTTCTTCTAGAGATCTTGCCTCGGAGGAAATGCTCAACGAAATGGGAATCACAATGGGAATCAACAGGAGCACAAACAAAACCGCTGTAAATATAACCATCACGGTGTGGCTCAAATCAATTAGATCTTCAACTAGCATGACCCCCATCAAATAAGCAGCTAATAGGAGGCACAGGCTATAAATAAACGTGAAACTCATGGCATCAGTTGGCCGGACTTGTCTGTGACCTCCAACCGGTCTGACTATAAACATTAATGCAATAACCACCATTGCTGGACCAACCGCAACCATGAAAATCAAAGATGCATGGTCTGGGGAATGGATCATCACATATATCTGAGTCAGAATTGCGCCGCTCAACCCAGCAAAGCCCTTGAGTATTCCAACCACGGGACCCCGACTTTTTGGGAAGTTTTGCACACAAGAGACCAGAGCAACTGTGTTGAAGAAGGTCTCGCCGTTTGTTCCCACAAATATAAGAATGCACATCTGCAAAATTGAAAATTGTATTTGTTAAAGATTAAACCAAGGCAAGAAAGATGATAGAAAGTAACAGGTTTAAGGCAAAAGATTACTCCTTTTTTAATGGAAAATTGACATTAAACTCCGTCTTATCAACTCAACTTCTCAAACCATATATACCAAGAAACACTCTATCCATTTCCAGAGTTTCAATCAGTATATATCCGCAAAATGAACGAAAAGAAGTGATTTTCGCACTCTCCTTTTTCTCCGCCTACCCTCCTCCCTCTCTTTTAGGCCTTGGATTGGATTACCAAAGGAAATAAAGAGACATAAATAAGGTAAAGAGTGCAGAACAAGAAAATGGGAGTGCAAAAATCACCAAAAACCATCCACAATGGCAAAACACACGATCAAGCAATAAAAAAAAAAGTAACTAAAGTAAAAGAAATACAAGAAAAGCAAAGAACTTTGGTTAGATATGATACTCACAGCCCACAAGTTCAACGAAGGAGCTCGACCAGTAACAACAAGCCACACCCAACCGTACCCAACAAAATTCATCAGAGCGCCAACGAGCAGCGCCGCCCACAGAGGCAGCACCTCGCACAAACTCCCCGCCAAAAACCCAACGCTGTCCCCGAGATCTTTAGCCACCCCCAGCCGCGAAATCTGCCGCTGATTGTAGTCCATGGAGCTCTTGATCACCGGCGATATGCTCCCGAACAAGTAGCCGATTCCCGCACAGGACTGCACCCACATTGCCGCCACGAAAACCAGCCATCGGTTGCTGAAGAAGGACCGCAGCTTCTCCTGCACCCGACCCATCACAGAAAAGTGATATTTTCGATGATTTTCAGTTAAAGAGATGATTTTTTTTGTTGGGTTTTTATTTACTCACAATTTATGAGAAGATTAGGAGGAGGAAGAAGAAAAAGATATGTATTCCGGTGACGGTAGTAGGCTGGGGGCGGCTGATGGTGCTGTGCTGGTCTGGGACACTCAGTGACAGGTTTTTATATTAATTTAAATTTGTCCATGTGACTGAAAATTTGTCGATCTTTCATTGGTTCGTGGATACCCGTACCAGCGAATTTTGAGAAAATTAAGAATAACGATAACCAAACAAAGTGCAGCCTTTTGCGATGAAGTAGGTTGTCGTTTTAGCATTTGTTGCATAAGGAAGTGCTGCGTAACATGCGGTCGGTGGACTAGCTTATATAAAAATGGAAAAGGAAAACGACATGGACCATGTGGTCTGCTCTTTATTCTTCCACTTGATGAATTATGTCGTTTCCTCAATAATTATGTAAGGGACATGGAGGATCCATGTATCTTAATCCATCAAATTCATATATTTAAATCATTGAAATTTGATCCAACGGTTAAAGTTATTATAACTTTTAAAATGAGCCCCTGTTTATAGCCGTTTGATTAAATTTCAATGGTCCGAATACATGAATTTAATGAATTATGATACATGGATCCGAAGAGAACTCATGTACTTATGTAAAGACCCCAGTTAATATTTTGCTTGATCATGACTAGTAATATACTAATATACTAATCCTGAAATAATTAGAAAGTAATATTTTTCGATATCTTCTTATCAAGGAGTTGTCTTTCTCCTTGGTATCAATCCAAAATGAACGAGCAGAGTCGCATCTTCGAATAATGATCACATGACTACATGTCAGAAGAAACATCTCATTACATTCAACCCTCATGAACTCTTTTGTTCAAGCTTAGCTTGATGGTTTGCTTTAAAGTTTATGCGGAGTTCCGATGTATATGGGTGTAAGGAATCACTTAGATACAATGTTATAGTGGCTGAAAGGTAGTTATCTTTTATGACGGTATTTCATATTAGTAAATAACTTTAGAAGTAAGAGAGTGAACAAGATTCTAAAATCTTCATTGATAATATTAATTTTGGGTATGAGGTTCTCTCTTTTTTATTTTTTATTTTTTATTGAATTGGAAGCGATGTATTCATTAATCAAACTCATGAAGAGTTACATATGTCTTGGAATAGAAGCTCCTGAATAAGAATAGGAGGCTCCTCAAACCAAACTAAATTATTGCTACTAGACAAAGCAAACTTCGCAAGCCGGTGTGCAACACCATTACATAAGCGAGAGACATGAATAAACCTCACCATAGGGAAAGTGGATGCTAGCTGCAGTACATTGTCCGCTATCATACTAATCGCTAATGAGTCTGAATGAGTCTGATTGAGAGTTGCAATGGCCTTCATGCAGTCACTCTCTACCACGACCTGTTGGGAACCTTGCTGCTGAGCCATCTGCAAGCCATACCTCACTGCATACAGCTCCAATATCAGCACCACCTCCACACCACTCAGCTTGTCTTGATTATTCAGTGCCACCCACAAGTGAGTCGGGGGAGACCATCGTGGGTGGGGTAGAGAGACCCACCGTGGGTATGAGATTCTCTTAATCAATGATATTCAACGTGTGAATTTTTATTTTGAAAATTTATGTTTTTCATCATACTTTTTTGTGAAACTAACTTTATAGTGGTTATTATAAAAGTAAAACATAATCTAAATTAATTTCAAATTTAATTGTGGCTTGTGCGTGCTCATGGATTTTTTTACTTTGTAATTTTTATAAACAAATAAAACTATCAAAAAACCAAAAAAGATGTTTAATAAAAGATAGATGAGTTAACAAATACATCCAGGCAATTCATAACAAGAAGGTCGATATGTCCGAGTGGTTAAGGAGACAGACTTGAAATCTGTTGGGCTTCGCCCGCGCAGGTTCGAACCCTGCTGTCGACGATTTTCTTTTTCATTATACATATTTTATTATTTGGGCTCGGCCCACATCCATTTGTTCAGTTGGGTTTGTTGGCTTTGCATCTTTGGGCTCATTTGAGCTAATAGTCTATTTTTTTCGTTTATTAATACAAAATTAAGAACACCTCTAAGACCAACTCCAATGGTGGGCTAAAAGCCAAATTATCCTCCAAAATTTCTCCCCAAACCCACTCCAACCCAAGGGGAAATTTTGGGCTAAATGCTAAATGCTAAACCAATGCCAAATTCTCCCCAAAATTTAGCTCAGAAATCGGAGTGGACTTCATCCAATATTTATCGGAATTTAAATTTTTTTAGATTAAAATGTTCATAAAATTAATTTACGATAATCTACATATTTAATTTTTTTTTAAATTTAATTTAACAAAAAAAATAGCCTAAATTCATTCTTTAATAATCCCGGGCTAAAATTTTAGGCTAGAATGGTTGGAGCAGAAAAGTTGTTTCTAGGCTAAAAGCTAAATTTTCCGGACTAAAAAAATTTGGCTTTTAGCCCAACCATTGGAGATGGTCTAAAGGAGAAGTTAAATTTTAAACATCAAAATGATAGTTGATAGCTTATGTGGTAATTTGACATTTTGTACAACATTTTGCTCCATCCGATATGTCAAATAATAATGTCATTTAATAAATTTTTTTATCTTTTGTGGAGTCCAATGATTAAAGCAACTAATCAAATATTTAAAAAATATAACAACATTTATTATATGTTATATTAATTTCTTAAAATCTCATTTCATAAATTTGACATCTGCTGTCAAATTTGACAGCAAAGGGCTTTGCCTTCAAATGACTCAGCGCCACCTAAGAAATTGAAGGCTCGTTTGGAGAGAGTTTGTTGCCATTTTTTAGTATTGTATGCTTATATGGCAATTTTGACATCTCATATGGTATTTACTATTTACCTATAAAGATTTTGGTCTTTGTTGGGTAATATTTGGATGCAAGCGATATAGTCAGGAAAAATCAAACTCAAAACCTCGGGGGGAGGGAAATTTGAACTTAGGCTCACTCGATTAACTAGAGTTGGTCATTTTAACTCCTCCAGTTGATCTAAGTCACCAAAAATTTGAACTCGGGATACTTCGGTTGAAGCAGATTGATCTTTGCCGGTATTCCGATTGTATATCCGTATGTGACTGGCCAGTAAAACCCGGCCACAAGGCAACAAAGGTCTTTTTGTTAAATACCAAATTGATCTCTTAAGCAATTGAAAAGTGTCTTTGAGATCCAAATGCTCCACCAGAATCAAATTTGGTTGAAAGAAAGGGGGCTAATACTTAATAGGATTTCAGAAAAGGAATAGGAAAACAACTATTTTTATACATAATGCCTCAGTGACAAGAAAGCTCCCTACCATCAATCTTATTATCTCAATTTCTAATGGTTCCTAAAAAACACTGACATCAGAAGTCGGGTTAAACTAATGAGAGATTCTTAAATGCTACTGACTGTATAATTAAGAATTCATCGCTATGATCACATGACACAAGAGATATAAATACATAATAGTAAGATATGTATTTTCTGTAAATTGTGGGTATCAGCATATACGGCAAAAGTACAGTTGAGTAGCATTCTTGTAGGGTTTTGTTGTCATGCGGGAAGCTTCCTTTAATTAGGATGCACGTGATGTGAGGTGTAAACTACCAAAGTACTAGAAAATGTGAATGTGGATTTTTTTTTTTAATTTTTTAATTTTGGGATCGGAAAATTAAACCCAGAACGCGTCGCGTAAAATTCGGATCAGGAATTCATTTCCAACCACTGAGCCACGCTATGGTTGTTGTGAATGTGGAAATTGGAATAGCTTGATACTCTAACCTTACACTTAACCTTTTTTCCCTAGTCCTCAATCCCTTGTCTCTTCCTCCCAAATGCTCAACTTTATAATCATGCATACCTTTCATCTTTCTTTCCCTCATACCATTACCAAACAATCCTTATCCCACTCATTATACCAGCAAATCACAATCAGATCACAGCTGAACACATTTCTTAAGTTTTGGGAGAGGTCAAGCGATCAAGCGCGTGACATATCGAAGGAAGAAGATGTCGGATTGGGGGCCGGTTTTCATAGCAGTGCTTTTGTTTGTACTGCTGACACCAGGACTGCTGATTCAGATGCCGGGAAAGAGCCGGTTCGTGGAGTTCGGAAATTTTCAGACGAGTGGAGTGTCCATACTGGTTCATTCCATAATCTACTTTGCTCTCATTTGCATCTTCTTATTAGCTATTGGTGTCCACATGTATGTTGGCTCTTAATTATCACTTGGTTAAACTACCACCAGTGTATTATCCCTTAATTTGCTTGTTTGTCTCTGCATCTGGATTTGATCTTGTACTAATGTTTGGATTTTCCTTCCTTCGTTTCGGAGATTTAAATTGCTCGTTAGGATCGTGTTCATTGTTAAATGATTGTCAAGTAGTGAAGGTAAAGATTTCTCTCCGTCTACATTGTTTGTGCCGTTGATTTTTAGGTTTGCTGGGTGCTGGATTTTAACAAGAAACATCAGTACAGATGGTCAAATAATTCGTATAATTTTCTGTTTTATAACCATTTAACGACATGTGATTCAGAATCTGTGGATAGGTAATCAAAACACGCAAGATTAATCAGTAGCTGAGCCGAGAATTATGCGAATATTTAGCGTAGAATTAACCGAAGTTGCTAAGAATTAAAGCAACGAGCTTAATTAATTAGCCTCCATGTTCCTTCTAGGTGAGTTCCTAGCTAAGGCTTTAACTGGGGAACTTCTAAATTGATTAACCAACTAAACAAAATTAATTAAACGGAAAAAATGTGAAATAATATGCTGATCTCTCCGTTACATGTCTAAGATCATGTTTATTGCTGAGATCCTTGTTAGCGATATTTCGTCATGAAATAATTACATTTATGCAGATTATGGAAGGTAAATGAAAGCATAAAGACCCTTGAAAAATAGAAAGATTGCTATGAGTTCTTCATTTCACATAGCAGAATTCAGGAAGGTAAAAAGGTAAATAGAAAATAGTAAATAAAAGCAAGTAAAACTACAGAATTAACTCCACCCTTCAGCTGGTGTGCCAAAACCACAACATTTCTTGGATCCTAAGCATAGATGTGAATGTCAAGAATAACGAGAAACAGAACGATGAGCAAACCATAGATCACGGCGTGCAACAATATCGATGCGATGCTCGTTTTCATGTTCATGAGTTCGAAGGGACGTTCCCTGCCGGGCATCTGAAACACCAATCCTGGCGACAGAAACGCAAATAGCGCGGATGCTATCAGCGGAGCTGCCCAATTTTTCATTGTCAAAACAAGATGTCACAGCAGAAGAATAAGGGAGGAGGAGGAGGAGGAGGAGGGGAAGAATGTAGCAAAAGTACATATAAAAGAAGGAGCTTTAGATGCTTTATAATTTGGATTTATGCCCTTGAAAGAGGGGAATAAGAATCCCTTAAAGCTAGAAAGAACATATTTATTCCACTTTAATTAGCCTTTTTATTTGAATTTTAAATGCTTTGATGTTGCAGTTGTTAAATTGTTTAAGTAGAAATGAGATGTTTGATTAGAGGAAATTTTAGAATACGGCAGATCATCTCATCTTTATGACTATTGCTAGTACAAAAATATTTCTTCGAAACCATCTCCCTGCATTCCAATCTCATCCACCATCCTCTCGATCACACCTTTTAAATTTAAATGGACAATTACTTTATTTAAACTGTGTTCTTGACGCACTAAAAATTTTATCGTCCAAAAAGCTCAAAGTTTTACAACCACATTTCAATGTCCGCTAAGGATTAGTCAAAGATGTAAAGAATAATTAAAAAAAATAAAAGCTTTAAACTAGTGGATGGTGGGTCCAGATTGCACAAATCTACTCTGTAACCCAAAGCAGAGAATCGAACCTTCATCAGTAGCCAGTGGGCTACTAGCTTCCTTATCTCCACCGCTCGCCGTGGTTGCTTAAAAATTACAATCACAAAATTACAAAATCGCTTCCCAAATTCCGAATCCCAAGTGTCACTCTCACTCACTCAAAAACCCTAATAAAATACGCAAAGCAATTCATCCCCAATTCCTCCATTTCGTCACAGCAACCGAAAGCTCGCAACTTTAACCCCCAGCTCAAAAACCCAAATCCGAAAATCCAGCATTTGATCTGAAAACTGATTTTTTTAGGACGCAACAATGGCGGACTGGGGCCCAATACTGATAGGGGTGGTTCTGTTCATCCTGCTGCAACCGGGGCTGCTCTTCGCTTTACCGGGAAACAGCAAGCAGGTGGAGTTTGGGCACATGAAGACCAACGGCAAGGCCATAGCTGTCCACACTCTCATCTTCTTCGCTCTGTACGCCATTCTCATCCTGGCCGTCCACGTCCACATCTACACCGGTTGATCCGGTACCGCTACCCTCCGCCGCTTTGGATCTCATATGTACGTTGGTCTGTCTCTCTTCTGGGCTGGCTTGTTGTAACTTAGTATTTGTACAATTTTCTTTTGAGCTCCATATAAATGTAAAGCACAAATCTTTTTTCTGACTTGAAGAAGAAGAAGATGCAGTTGCTTGCTTATGAATTCTGCTCTGGTCTGAGTTATAAGAAACCCCTTTTTTTTTAATTAAATTCTGTTTACCAACTAATTAAGGTGCAATTTAATTACTGCTGTTTTATTTGTTAAATGTTGTAGAATAGTGGTCTGAACTTGTTTACTTGATTGTAGCCAAGTTGGATTAGAATCTTTCTGCCAGTGGATTAGGTTAATTAGATTAGATTAGAATATCGCTCGAGCTTTGAATGAGACATCTAGAGTGGTGTTCGGAATTTTGAATAGCTACTCGTTTAGAAGGCTATGAATGTCGAGGCTTATTGGTGTCAAAAATCCGTTTGCTAGTCGTTGATATGCAAAATTCCAGAGTCGGATCTGTTGACGCTTAGGGGATTCATTTTGTTAAGCTTCACATTGCGCAGATAGAAACGGTAGGTTTTTATCTAGAACTTTCCCCCTTAGGACGTTTGCACGTGCTTGGATGACAATAATACTCAATAAAATTGTAAGTCAATTCCATAAAATTAGGTTTATTACAATGTTCATGATGCTATAAAACTTAAGCATAATGGACCGAAAACTTAGCATCACTACGAGCAAATTCATTGAGATGCTCCTTTACAATGTCTGTGTCAAGTGTGAATGTGAACCAAACCAATCATGTAGCACTACACCGTTAAACTAGGAACACAGTATAAGCCATAAGGGAAGAAGAAAATCCGAATAAGGAGTTCGTTTACAAAAAGATGAAAATATATCGCAATATAAAAAGAAAAGAACAAACTACTCCAATTGTGGGTGGTGGCTGAAAACAATATGGATTAGTTGAAATGTATGTGAATACCAATTGCAATGATCAAGATGGTGATTATGCAGAAGTATATGACGGCATGAACAAGAATAGCAATCCCGCTTGTGGCCATGTTTCCGAACTCCATCACCCTATGTCTTGCCGGTAGTTGGAATAGCAGCCCGGGCGACAGGAGGATGAACAAAACAACTGCAACAACGACCGGCCCCCAATCAGCACTCATCTTTCTATCACTCCTCTCTCTCTAGGTAAGTTGGAATGAAGAGGTATGAAAACTTTGAGGCTTCTTTCTCTCGAAATAGATAAACGGAGCGTTGTGCTGTTTCCGAATATGTAGAAGGACGGAGCCTAATGTCTTAGCGAAGAAGGAGAGACGGATGCTAAACTTAGTGAGAAAGAAGAGAGTGGGATTAAAAGAGGAGAAAGGTATTAGGAGAAGGTGGCGGATTGCTTTATGGACAGCAAAACAAAGATGTTTGCTTTCATAAGCTTCCAATAATTGTTCGTTTCCAGAAATTATTGTAAAGTAATATGTGGGAGAATGAAGTGTAAAGTTGAGTTGGTATATGCATATGTTTGAAATGCTTTTCTTGTTTGGTCTAACTTTCTACAGGAAAAAGCTAGAATGCATACATCAAGGAATTATCATGTCCGCTACTTGAGTTGACTGCAGTCGATAAAGAAAACAGACGGAATTGCATAAATCGTCGCCGTGTTGTCTCATGTTGACCCGTATGTGGTAAAAATAGTGTTATATTCACGTGGGGGATCAACCTCAATCAAAATCGATATTTTCATCCAAAAGTACACATGGGTTTCACAATGGTAAAGAATTTCATTTCTTAATTTTGACCGAGATTGGTAACCGGCTCCACTGTATGGCTTTGATTAACGGTTTTTTTTTACCACATGGGGCTCACTTCTATGAGCAAGTATTCATTAGGGTTGTCTGAATAGGGCAACTCTCACACGGATTAAGGATTGTGAGTCGTCATGTTTTGTAAGAGGGCCACAAATGACACGATTGAAGCATCCTTACACGAATATTTTTTCACATCTGTAAGAGTACTCTTGTTCATACTATATTTTTGTATCATATTTTCATATCACCTTAGGTGGCATTTGATGTGGATAGCCATATTATTTGAATTAATCAGATTTTTAAATTTAGTTCATTATTTAATAAATTAATAATTAAAAAAAAATTATTTAATTAAATGATGATTGTGTTATACGAGGAGTTTTTCTCCTTCATTTCCTTGGGATTTGCAAATTTTTCAAATGATATGGTTGTCCACATCATATGACACCTAAGGTGATATAGAAATGTGGTATAAAAACATAGTATGAATAACATTACTTTATCTGTAATTTAGCCAAAGTTTTTTGGCTACAAATTAAGACGATGATGTTCGAGTACTTCGGTTATGTAGGCAACAAATTGGATCCACAAATGATAACTTAGTGGGCCTATGTTTAGGCCCAAGAATAATTGGATTTGGGCAAGAAACAAGAGCCCAAAATCAAATCACCGTAGCCCATATTTTCAAAAAGTCCAAATAAAAGTGCCACGTAATGCCATTCGATGAGTAAAACGAGGAAGCCGTCTTTGTCCGAAGGAAAGATACCGTCGGCTGTTTTCTAACTCTTTGCTTCGTCGTGGTGGCCGGAGTATTCTACCTCTTTTTGTCTCGTTGAATTCCCATTTTGTCACTTTCCACCCCGTACTCACCCTTTTTATGCTCCTTCCTTCTCGTTGCCCTTTCATTTCCACTTCCACCGTACCAGTCATCGTCTACTTTATTATTCTATCCATCAACGTTGCTCGGAGCCTCGACCTTACTGCGAAACTAGTTAGTTGAAAGGATGGCGGATTGGGGGCCAGTGGTGATAGCCGTGGTGCTGTTTGTGTTGTTGACGCCGGGGCTGCTGTTTCAGCTGCCCGGGAACAGCCGGGTGGCGGAGTTCAACAACATGCAGACCAGCGGGGTTTCCATCTTGGTTCACACCATCATTTACTTTGGCCTCGTCACCATTTTCCTCATCGCTATCGGCGTTCACATCTCCACTGGCTAGCTTATATGCACGCTATCCATCTGCAACATTTACATTTTTCCGATCGGCGCGCATGCAGGGGGATGCATGAATGAATTGTTTTGTGATTTTAGTAAGAGTTGAGTGTATTCGATGAAATTTATCAGCACCTGCTGTCTATGAATGTTACATGTTTGAAAACTTGAAAGCAAGCTGCTTGGATCAGTCTCACTAATTAAGTGCGTGTTTGGTTCACTCGCGGAACTGGTTCTTCAAAAATGAATTAACATAAGCCAAAGCAAGATGAATAAAACGTTAACACATATTTTGTGCACCAAAAGAAAAATTCAACACGATATAAGCTTTTGCTGCTCGTAATATTCTCTGCAATTGTTGTCTCGATTAGAGTGATATGGTATCCCCAATCAGCGATGGTTTTGTTATAATCGCGATAACATTGTACGTATCTCTGTACAAGGCGTTATGTTTTTCATTTTTGAAGCACATTTGGCTTTGGTAACCGTGTACGAGCTTACTCATTACATCTGTTTATACAAATTATCCCTATATCAGTATATTGGTCACTAAAAACAATATATCAATGTTGTATTCGTGTCTTGTTGATTAATAAAATATCGTTATTCCTCGTCATAAAAAAATCAATTCAATCTGGGGAGGGCTAGGCTAGATCCTGATCTGGGCCCACATATAGAAGATTTCACGTCTAAATTATGTTGGGCCATACAAGTCTCATCAATTTTGCCTTTAATTGTTAGTAACCCAATAGCCCAACACGAGAGAGGTGTATTTTGTTCCCCTTTTTTTGTTGGACCGACTCCGAAGAGGTTTCATATTCCCACACATTCAGTCATCTTATTGGGTTGACTTCATATGTTTTGAACAAATGTACAGGGACTGATATGTGGTCACGTTTGTTTTTTGAGTGGCAAAGCAACTCCACCAACATGATGTGATCGATTTCTTAGTGGTTCATTTTCAGTCCTTCTTATTGGTTCATTTTTAGACCATACGATGTGATGGTTAATGATTAAATTTTTTCTTTAAAATTTGTAAATAAGATCTATCTACCAACCGTCACCTAATGTAGTTACAAAATACACTCTTTAAAGAAAAAGATTCCCATTTTATTCAAAAAAGGGAAATAGTTATGGAACCCACTCTACAACGAACTTCAACAATCTGAACTGTTTATTTTGTAAGTTTTAATTCATAGATCATACTTGAATAGGACATACTTGCTAAGATCGACATATTTTGTCCATATTTTTGATATGTCAGTTAAATATAGAAAAAACTCTTATATTTCGTCTAAACCAGTGTTTGACATTCTCTAAATTTTCATTTTAAATTCCTATCATTTACATCAAAAGCAACCGGTATCAATATATCCGTCAATATTTTCACAAATTTACAGATATCTTCACGAGTATTAATATTTTAAACACTATATATACATACGTACCCAAATCCATAAATATTAAAATAAAATATTAATAATAAAACATAGTGGCCTTACATTACAAAGTCAAGTCGGGATCTCATACAAGTCACACACGATATCACACACATAATCTAAAACACAGAGCGGCGGGGTCCACTCGGCGGGACGTCTCAGTCTCGACAGATGTCACCACAGTTGGTGGACGGGGCAACCTGAGTTATTGCCACATGTACAATATAGTACATAAGTTGCCTACACCCTTGGAAAAGTAGTCAAAACAATTGTAGTATGGTGGCCGGAACATAGTCGTCGCTGCTGCGGCTGTTGTTCGTGGTGGTGGTGGTGTTATTAGCGGCGGAAGTGCTCTGCCGATCCGCTTCCTCATCGGCAGCTCGGTCCTTGCTCTGCTGCTCCTTCAGCTTCAGCGCTGCAATCTGAAAAATTAAAGCCATCAAGTGACTGAGTACTAGGTATATATATTTAACTTGCTTTTCTGTCACAATTTCTACCTTAATTTCTTCAATAACTCCAAAAATATATAATTATATTTATGTACCTCATTTTCCAAGCGAACCTTCTCTTCTTTCATCTGTTTTTCCTGTTCAGATTTAGAGACAGGCATAAATATTTACACCAACATATAAATTGCACCAAATTAAAATTCAGTGACATAGAAAATATGGATATATATATATATATATATGGCACCAGCAGAAATTCAGTGATCAAACAACTGAGAATATAAGAAAAATATTAAGTGAACCAACATAGTCGATCTTAATGTACACACCACAAAAAAATGAAGCAACAAAAATGCAAGTCCCTGCACGAACTGTGAGTGCGAGGGAGGCATATCCATGGTACACATGGACCGCTCACGGAGAAATGTGTAACAGGATATGCCCTCAAACAGATTGCAATTGGCAATAGAATAGATTATAACCCCTTCCACGTTACACATAAAAGTAGAGTGTCATGAATAAAACTGGCTGTGTTGGGGCCGGAAAAGTGAACTGGGGCAGGGGAGAAAGATGAGGAAGAATTGTAGGTTAGCCATAAGATTGAACAGGGAGGATCGACTAGGGTGTCTGATGAGAGAGAGCCTAAATCTAAGCTGATACTATGTAGAAAAAGGTCTTTTATGTTTCATTCATTCACAAAGATACATCATACAATGAACCTATTGTAGAAGATTCAGTGAACCTAAACTAGAAGATTACGAAGAGATTTTGGAGAGTGAGAAAATCTCCCTAATATGGATGAATCATATATTTTGTAGTTCAAACTTTACTCAAAACCTGAAGAACTACCTGGATATCATGGAAACAACAGAACTTACCAGCATCACAATTGTCCAGAAATTAATACTCTTCACAGGATTTACCAACTTCCAAAACTCAAGGACAATAGCATAACAAAAGAGAACAGACATTTCAAACATTATTGATCATCGACGAAATCCCAGCTAGAAAAAGAAACTATATATGCAGATTTGTATTCGGAAATAGGTACTTGAGCCATTGAAACCAGTCTGAGTGAAACCATAATGCTATTTTTGGGTTCTTTTTCCATGTTCTGTCTCAATAAACCAGAATATGTACTAGTTGACAAACCTTTAGTGATCTTGTTTGTCTTAGAACTGCATCCAATTCCTTCTCAAGCTGGGTGAGCTCTGGAACATCTAGATTATCAATGTCTTGTGTTTCCATATCGCTGCAAGAACATAATCAGATATAAGTCACGTGTGTGAAATGTAATGAAGCTTCTGTACATGATACTTACCTTTTAAATATTTTCAGAACTCGGTTAGCGCCTGTGCGGAGACCACTGCTTTCTGAATTATGGTTCTGCAGCCGAGATTAGCAGGATGTGAGAAGAGACGATGTGGTAAATGATAAACCTCTATTCTTATCCAGAGAACATAGGCTGAAAGTATTACTACTGGCTTTTGTAATTATTTTGACAGTGATACAAAACTTTAAGTCCTAACAAATACAGTAAATTGGTTGTCTGGATCTGATACAAATGTTAAGAGTGACTTCTGTTAAAAAGACTGGAAAATGATATTTTTCATATTTATTGAGGTGCAAAGTATCGAATTTAGAGTGACAAGACATACTAGAAATTAGATCAAGGGAAAAATCATGCATGATGTAGGTTAAGAAGACTAGTAGAGTTGGTTGAGACTTGACAGAGTTTACCACATTGGCTTGGCAGAGTTTACCACATTGGTGGAGTGAAATTAGGCATGATTGGGAAGCAATTGGTACTCCCCATCTAACACAAGGGCAAGGGCTTGAGACCATCTGGAGACTAAGAAGCGACCGCAATGACGGGCCTTGAGATTCTATCAGGAAACCTAACGGCAGGGGGTAAGTAGGCCAACCTCTTATAAGCTTATGCAAGGTTTCTTTACTCTACAAACTGTCACATCTTCACATGCTCCTCACCTGTAGCAAGGTTCGCACAATACATAAGAACAATATCTAATTTGGAGCACATGTGGCCATATGGCTTCAAATGTTGGATAACTTATTCTATACTATGATGGAAGTTGAGATTACGGGAGAAACAGTCTAACTCATTATAAGGATGTTTAGGATTTCTAAACTTTTCAATATGAGACACCTTTTTATATCTTCACATGTGCTTCACGTGTGACGACGATCAAGTAAAACACAGGAGCATCACATATTGAAATTGAAGGACTCGCTTGAGCACGTGTGGCTAGGTAAGGTCAAAAGTGGGCCAAGTTGCACTTATATCATGGAAGAAGTTGAGCTTCACCCTTAACTTTCTAAGAAATAGCTTTCGCATATCCTCACATGCCTCCAATGTCTGGAGGCAGTCAAGCTAATCATGTGGACAACACATATGAAGTGACTTGGAGCACATGTAATTATAGAGTTTTACATGTGAGCCAAGTTGGACTCCCGAAATAAAGCTACAACGACAAAGACTCTGTCTATTCCTAAATAGGTTGTGACTAGAAGGAACTCATCTCATCCTCACACACCTTCTAACATTGATGAAACTTTAAGCACAATGCATGGACAAGTTAACCGGGTGACCTAGAACAGGTATGATCTTTGGGCTTCGCATATAGACTAACAAACTCCGATACCATGAAGGAAGTGGAAGTTTAATCCTGAAATCAATTGGAAATAAGGGCAGAGGCCCCAACTTCTAATAAGCTCTGTGGGTCAAATCTTTCGATTCTCACAGTTATGGAGTGAAACTACACATAATTGGGAAGCAATGGACAAGCTTACTTTTTCACCTGCACCTTACAAACAAACAGTGAAGTTGGGGAGGGGAGCTAATACAGGACACTTGCATAGTGGGCTGTGTTACCATGTAGACAGTGACCACAAAAGCTTAAATGGATAAAAAATTGACCAACAATATATATCAAACTTAGTTTTTAACTGAGCTCGATAACTTGGTAGATTAACATATAGGTGAATCCAATTTATGATTTCAAATTCAACACACTGTTGATAAGTATGCTTATTAATCCAATCTTGCTCAGATGGTGATTGCGTGTTTGATTCCTGGCAGGTGTCTCATACACTAAGGTTTCAAAGAAGATTACATCTTACAAGTGAAAATAACAAGAATTAACTACTAGGATATAATCCTGTTAATTTTACGCAGGGTAAAACGTTTGACTAACCTTGTCAGTACCATCAGCAGTCTTGGAAGCAGCAATCTCCTCATCATTATGTGTCTGGTAACGCTCCAGAAGCTTTTCAAAACTGAAGTAGATAAGGGTCACAAGGAAAAAATATATATATCAGAAGCCAGATTATTTTATGCACTGATTAATATGACAGAAACAAATAATCCATGATATACTTACACGACAAAAGATGCCATTTGTACGAATATAATTCATCTAACAAGTAGGATTAAATTGAAATAAAACATCTAGGGCTAGTGATTAACAGTAAATTAAGAAATGTGGAAGTTCGTAGTTAAGTCTAATTGTCAAGAAGCATGCACAAACACACACGCCCCAACTCCAAAACCCTATCTTGAGTAAGTTGAGGTTTCACCATAAATCCAATTGGCGATATGATAAGTAGACCAATTACTTATAAGCACATGCAAAGTTCCTACTTTTTTCGATGTGGGATTGTTACTCTCAACATGCCCCCTCAGGTGTTGTGGATTTTTCAAATAGGGTGACATTAAGAGCGTGTGGCCGTTGAGCTTTACACATGAGACAATCTACTATGATACTATGAAGAAGTTGAGGTTACACCACAAACCAATTGGGAATATAGGAGTAGGCCAATTACTTATAAGCACATGCACAATATCTCATTTTTTTGATATAAAATTATTACTCTCAACACACACTCGTATAGAAAAGGAGGCCTAGGGCTGGCTATGTAATATATATGCTCTGTATATCCAAACAAACTTCGTCGTTAAAACCAGAAGTTTAAAGTTCTGAAAATTTAAAATTCTAATCAGATAACCTTTATGATATTATGAAGCCCTAAAAGGTTCCACTCCTTACTCATGTCAAGCATTTCAATGATCTTTAAAAAAGAAAAGAAAAAAAAAAAAAACGAAATCGGCTTACCGTTCCTAATAATGGAGTTCATGCATGTGAGATAACAGGGGATTTAGAACAAAAAAAAAGATAAAAATGCACTACGTAATATTAGTATGAGGAATTTGAAATACAGTATATGATCGTTATAACCACAAACAAAGTACTAAGAAATGACTCATATGAAGTAACCATTTGTACATCTTTTGTAGTCATTCAAAGGCATGTCTCGTATGCTAATGACCATTCCAAGTGATTTGAAAATCCTTCTCACATACATTTATAATACCGACGAAGTATATTTCTAAACCTCTACCTCTCCCATTTCGTAGTCTTTCTCTTACAATTCGGCCTCGATCAATTAGAATTACTTGCAAGTTCATCACACAAACATAACCTTAATGCATTGTATCTAACTCCTTCAAAATCCTTCGTCTAATATGTTGTAGAGCATTTCTAGCTAATGTAACCTAAATTGCTTGACACTTGCAAATTCCTAATCCAAGCATAGCCTAAGTCACAATGTTCACATGGCGAGCTTGGAGCTAGCTATCCCAATTCAAAATGTCATTCGCAATTTAAATGCTAGCTCCTTCGTGGCCCAAAAGCATTAAACTCCAAAATCCAATTGCCCTCAAGTGAGTCCGGACCTCAAGCGTTGTCATTGCTACGATTCCATTTGTTGCGAGAAAGCTAGTGAATGAGTTCGACCACGAATATTCACAAACTTGTGGAAAACCGAATGGAAATAAGAGGTAGGTCAAAGCTTCCTTTTCTATTGTAGAAAATTCAAAACACAGACCCTCTCATGTGGAGATTAAGAGTCCAACACGTAAAAAATGTATTAAGGGATGATTGGACTTAAGAATAGCAACTTTGATACTATATTAGATTGTGAGTATCTAACCTAAATCAATTGTCAAGAGCAAAAAGGTACAAGATAAATAAGCAATGAAGATAAAGCTTCTTTTTTCATGGTGGGTCCACTCTCCAACACATGTCCATATTCCCTTCTAATTTAGCCATGTTCCAAATAGATATGAAATTCTAACCTATGAACCTTGACATTTGTGTGTGTCCTTCTTTAGAGTATCTCACCTTAAAGATGAAAGTTTGGCATTAGGTATTAAAAGGTCCTTTGGACCTCATCGCGATTGCCAATTGTATTTTAGATGCTTACACTATAATATATATAGTAGGTTAAGCACATGTTAGGTCGAACAAAAACACTTGCTCCTAGGCAAGTGAGAGTTGTGGCATGCTGGGAGTATCTTTTGCATTAAGTACTTAAAAGAACTTGACGTTTCCACGTATTTCCAATTGATTGTGCATTGAGCGTTTATAATCTAACTTGGTATCAGAGCTAAAATTGATAGATATCCTTGAATTGAAACATGATAGGAAACAATAGGGACCAAAACAGAATAAAATTGAACCAATAGGGATAGAAATAGAATTTTTTTCTACAAAGAATGACATTTGGTGGATGTTAACCCGTATGAGTTGGAAGAATCTCTAAAGATCGATTTTAGCTCTTTGGGAAAAGAGGAAATGAGTTTCATGACAATATGTGTTTGTGTCTTTTTCATTACTTTCTCAATCCTTTATTAACTAGTCTTTTCATCCATTTTCTTTATTTTTTATGGGAGCTCTTTCTTGTATCCTTGTTGTAGGTTTAAAGTTGCCCGACTAATTTATGCGACTAGTGTTTTCATAAAACCTCGTGTAGCCATTTAGTATTACAGGTCTAAAATATTCGTCTTCACTTGTAAGTGTTTTAATATTATTGCTAACCCATTGTGAAGTTAAGCACACTCCTTCTCTATAGTATAGATAATATCGTTTATTAAAAGATAAAAGATATTAAAAACTCATGACAGCTGCTCTCTCTCTCTTGATTATGAGACCTATATATTAGACATTTCCCTAGGAGTGTCCAAGAAAGACAGTGCGTACAAAGCCTATACATGTAACTATTAGAAGAATACGAATTTTAGGTATTCACCATTGCATGCATTATGAGACAGATGCTCAAGGTAAAAGGAATAGAGAAAGATCTAGAAAAACTTGCAAGGAGACTTTAAGAAACGACTTGAAGTATTTGAAGCTAACTGACGACTTGGCGTAAAACCGAGCGCACTGACGTTTTAGCATTCATACAACTATCCCCACTTAGTAGAATAATACTTTATTGTTAGTACTTCACCATTCCATGCATATGGTAAATCCCCCAAGAAGGTTATAATAAATGACATATGCGATTTTACTCTCAATGTAATGTGAATGCCATGACCATTACGGCAACACTTCAAGATAGACGGGCCAAGGATGAAAACTTGATTCAAGGGAGAACTGATGGATCAAATAGTTGGGCCTAATCCCTATACTGCACCACTGGAGATGAACATCAGATCTAAACTTCACATTGCAGTTAAATGCATATTTTTAGTGTTTTAGGAATATCTAAAATCGCTTTCAGATGATGAGTGAAGTTTTAATAATGTGTGACATGAAAAGCTAATGCTTTTACATTTTAAAACCACTTATAAGTGCTTTTATGAAAAAAACAACTAGCAAGTGCTTCTTCAAGAGTTCCAATTGCATTTTTAAGAAGCACTTGAATTTGATAGAACTTTTTATTTGCTTCTAATAAAAGTGTTTATGAGCAAAAGTACTTTCTGAAGGAATATTTTTAAACGGGCTCTAAGTTTGGGGCAACAATAATTTAAATAGTAGACCAAAGGACATTCACGACGTGGTATGCAATCGAGTACTTGGTTTGGAGAATATTGTCTCACATCATAAAGTTAATAAACCTTGTAAGAGCTTTAGAAGGAGTTGGACTATTCTTCAAATTTTCTTAATTGTATTGTAATACTTTGGCTCACGTGTGAAAACAACAGTCACACATACTATATACTACCTAATATGTGTTGTCAACAGTCACATGTGCTCACTCATTTAATATGTGTTGCCACGCATTTGGTTTGAGTGTAGTCACATGTTACTGTATGTGTGACGTTGTGAACAATTATACCACATAAGGTTATGTAAAAACCTTCTTGTCATGCAAAGGTTTATATAAGGAGCTAAGTTGATCCCTCTAATTAGTTGTTTTAAGGTGGAACGTCAACTTCTTTCATAGTATTAAAGCAAGTTGATCATGTGTGAAGCCTCACAATCCTCTATGCTTCATGTCATTAATTACATTGTCTATGTTTTAAGCTTGAAAATTAGCGAACACATCAGTAAGTGTGTGAGGAGTTGAATTATTCCTCAATTACTATTTGTTTTGGTTTTACTCGACGCCAGATGGCAAACTATGAGGTATGAGGTCAAGCTAGGACGCTAACTATGTCAGTGGATTATCATCATACACATTATTTAGATGCATGCATAACTTATCTACATATATATTGTATTTTATGAAGTATAAGCTTAAAGTTCTTTCCTATAAATACTAGTTAATTTCACATTTATAGTCAGATCATATGTAATAGACGATTTTTTTTTTTCAAAGGATTGGTTTTCAAAAAAAAGAAAATTTAAAAGGATTTATAAAAGCATAATTTTTTTTAGAGAAAATTAATTAGATTGTCATCTTTATAGTAGATTTTATTTATTTTTAATGGTGATGCCATATCCAACATAAATAACAATGAGAAGAGATCCTCTCCGGATCTCTTCCACCAAGGTCACAGGATCAAGTAATCCGAACCTTTCAAATTACATCCTACCTACTTGTTTTGACCCCTTAAAAGCTATTATAATTTTTGACCGTTGGATGAAATTTGAAAGGTTCGGATCACTTGATCCGGTGGCCTTGATGGAAGAGTTTCGGAGAGGATCTCTTCTCAAAAACAATGATGCCATTGATTTTGATCCTTTCTTTTAGGTATGTTGTTAATGCAAAAAATCGAATTGATTTTGGAACAACGTAAAGTGTGAAGGTATATGATCTTCGAAAGGTTACTTCTGTCACCAAGTATAAGTATTATGTAAATAGAGATAGGAAAGGAAACACAAGATATATGTAGTTTATCTTAAGTTGGGCTACGTCCACAAGGGTAGAGGAGTTGTCATTAATATTCAAGCACAATCACCATTAGTGAGTTCTAATAATGAATTAAGTAAAATAATAGCATTAGGGATTAATTTATAGGACAATAGTCTCCTTTCATAGCTGAGGAGAGTCACATGTCCGCTGTTGATGTGAGACTAGGATTTTTATTCTGATGTTGACACATGTTGCGTTGTGGTTAGCCTTTTGGTTGGAGAGAAACTCTTGTGCTTCGGCGACACCCCCTCAACACGAATCCTTCAGTGGGTCTCTGAAGGTATAAAGTTGATCGGTGCTGGTGATTTCGAGAGTACTGTTTGTACCATACTTCACCAATCTCGAAACTACCAAGCACCGGTCAACTTTATACATTCAGAGACCCACTGAAGGATTCATGTTGAGGGGGTGTCGCTGAAGTACAAGAGTTTTTCTCCAACCAGGAGACTAATCACAACGCGAAACGTGTTAACATTAGAATAAAACTCCTAAAGTTCACACTGACTGCGGACGGAAGCATGCGACTCTCCTCAACTATAAAAGGAGCTCATTATCTTACAATTAATTATAATGCTATTATCGTACTTAATTCATTGTTAGAACTCATGAATGATGATTGTGCTTGAACCCTTGTATCATGTAAATTCTATAATATTAGTGAAAACTGCTCTACCCTCGTGGACGTAGCCTAACTTAGGATGCACCACGTGTATCTTGTGTTTGCTTCCCTATCTATCTCTTTACACACTTGGTGACTGAAGCAACCTTGCAAATATCATACCCTGATACTTTACGCTGTTCCAAAGTCAACTCGATTTTGCGCATTAACATATATTATAAGAATATACAAGTAGACTTTGATCTTCATCCTTTGTCTTGGGTATATTATTACGATATATAGAAGTAGATTTTGATCTTGGTCCTTTCTTTCCTAGGTATATATTTATAACACTACGTAAGATTTTATTGAACTTTATGAACTTATGTACCTTCGCCCTTCATAGAATTGACTACATCTTTCTTCTTTCTGCAGAAAGAGTTGATGTTTAAATTCTCGTAGTTAACATCATTATACAAATATCTTTACTACAGGGCAACTTTAATATTTTTATTTTTTTTTAATTTTTAAGTTCAAGATGGTTAACAAAGCCGAGAAAGCTAATTAATTACTTCTTAGACACAAAAATCACCAATAATCGTGCAAATCGAACGAATAGACGTAGACCTTCACCTCCTATTAACCCTATAATACGATATCAGATATGCTTAAAAGTAGACATTGACTGCTCTGATGGTCCATTCTACTACGTGCTTCGCCAACTCACGTCATGCCGCGAAACAAACTTCAACTCAGACATGCTCACGACGTCCATGCATGGAAACTTTTCCTTATCATCTCAACATATCGTCCTATACTATTTCTGTGAATTATCGAATGAATTCTTTCATGCACTGAAAATACTACTTGACATGTTGACGTGGTGTTATAAATTCACTCGCAAACTAATTCGACTTACAGTACATACAACAATTAATACATGAGTGTGCACCATAATCTCGACATACAATAACAATTATCACACACAACAACGTCCTATCGGATCAAATGTTGATTATATTGAATATTCGCTATTTTAGATACCTATGAGAGCTAGTATTACTTCCTTTTCCACATTTTGGATTCCATATCACATCGTGTTCACAAATTAGATGTGATTAGACAATCTATGAAAGGTTGAGATACGTGATAAGTAGTGGATGATAAGATGAGGTATGCGACAGAGTGCAATGTTCTATTGTCCTACTGGAGTCAATAATCAAACTGTAAATTTGAATCACACTTATTTAGGTAAGAACTCGATACAAAGAAAAGGATAATATTAGATAGACATACATAGTACGCGTCTTCACTATCTTATTAACTATATCTACAGTACTCATATAACAGCAATTCGGGTCCTCCACAGGCCCCTTGAAGAGAGTGCTGCTATGTCCTACTCTAAGGACACTACTGTCGGTAGTATAGTGACATGCAAACATATTATAGAGTAGTGGCGGCTCTGCTAACCCATATTTTAATACTTACTTTAATTACTTTAATGATGACCATCTTTCGATCGCTTCAATCTCAATATATATATTAGGTAAAGATGTTCACGTTATCAACGGTTGACGATGGATGCTCCAGTTATTCTGTTGTATACTACACACACCATAGTGTTGTACATGCATGCATGGGATGAGGGTAACAGATGATGATGATGATGATAATACTGAAAGCTAAGTCAGTGGGATATTTGGTCCAATGGCGACCATTGGATGCGTAGGATAGGAGAAGGCTGGAAATTCAGAATCCGAAACCCTCACTTGTAACCAAAGGACAAAGTATACATGTAAGCAAAGACAAAGAATATCGAAAGCTAAAGATATACGGGAACGATATTTGTTCTTTCAAATTTCCATCCATATCCCCAAAAGGACGAGGATATACACAAACTAAAATTATACAGAAGCTTGTGAACAGATGACACAAACAACAACAGAAAATAATAAAATAATAAAATAAATAAAATAAAATAAATGGATCCATTGATTGGTAAAATTTTTAATTACATAGCAGCCTAGCACTACATATGGATACATACAGAAGAAGGAAGAAAAGATAATTCGAGAGCCAGCTGGCACGTTCCTATTTGCTAAAGAATTATGGCGGTGGAAACTTGGAAGGAAGAAGAAATTAAAGGGTGCGTACCTCTCGGCGCTACAGAACTCGTAGAGCCTCCCCTTGGCGGAGAAGATGACGAGGCCGACCTCCACGCTGCAGAGCACGGACAGCTCACGAGCCTTCTTGATAAGCCCGCTCCTCCGCTTGGAAAACGTCACTTGCCGCCTGATCTTGTCGGCGATTGGCTTCAGCTGCACCTTCCCTCGCCCCATTAATTACTTGCTCTTTGCTTGATCTCAATTTCTGTCTCTCTCTCTTGTTTCTCTCTAGTTTCCGGGAGCGAAATGTAAAACCCTAACCCTAGAAGCAGCAGCGGATTCGAAAGAAAAGAAAAGGAAAGAGGGGTTTCTACTAATTACACAGAAATTAGAATCCCCACTGGCTTGCTCTATCTCTGATAGCTCAGTCAGTCAGTCAGTCGGTAACTCCTCCCAGCCGTTGCTTCTTGCTTCTTGTTGTACTTGTGTTGTTGGATACCATTTCCATTCAAGGAATTTACCGTTTTAACATCAAAACTGACCGACCCCGTCTCTCTTCTCCTTTCTGTAGCTTATTCAACTCGGCTGTGTCGACTCGGTTCGACTCAGTTAAGATATTTTGAATGGAGGATTCTACTCAAAAGAAAGAATGAGAGAGAGAGAGATATTATATATATAGTGGGACAAGCAGAGGATAGATACTCTCGGAGATATTGGCAGTCGTACTATATAACGTGTCTTTATTTGAAACACCAACTAAAGCTGAATTAATGTAAAATATTACTATTTTGGTTTCTAGGACAAAATTGGAAATGTACCATGGCAAAATAGGAAAGCTATGTTTTTGGTGTTTGAGTGGATATTTAATGTGTCTTGGTGGGAGTGAAGGCCCAAGAATACAAAAAGCAAAGGGAGTATTGGGCTCGGATAAGGTAACGGTCCAAGAAGAATTAAAAATCATTTTTACCAAGAAATAAGCAACAAGCTTATGTTAGAAGTGATGGGTGACAAATGGTAGCTTATCCCAACAAAAAGTATTTTTCAAGGGTATGGATGGGTAAATAAAGTGGTGACTCACCACGTTTCGGAGGATATCACCAAAAGGCAAAGCTTGGACAGTCGGGCTAAAATGTCAATAAAAGTAGCAAGGGACCCCAAAGACAATAGCACTCAACCAATCAATCAAAAGACATCTCACTTTACTCTCTGACAAGCAAGAAAATAGAAAGCTTTAGTTTTGTCCAGACTTTGTTCTTTTAGTCATACATTCACCAGACTTTGTCCAAACGTTCAATGTACATCGTACGACCAATTTTTGTTAGGTACTGTTTGTGTTTAATTTTAAATAATAAAATTCAAATTATTTTTTACTGCTCGATGTACGATGAATGACTCATATATGAGGATCCCTAGGATCCCCACAATTTGGATCCGGATGGGATCCAAATCCGTTATTTTATTAAAAGGTAAACTTTCTATTTGGTTTCAGCATTGTGCAATAAAAATAAAGGTGGTCTGATCATGTGATTGGTCAAGTAGTTTTTTTTTTTTTTTTTTGAATTAAGTAGTATTTGATAATATACAATGTGGATGCGAGCTGGGCGCCTTCTTCCGCCTCAAGGTTTGTTGGAGCGGTTGTAAGGGATTCTGATGGTATGTTTGTGACAGCACAAACGTATAGTCTCCATGCTTCTTCTGTGGCAATTGCAGAGGCGGTGGCTATTCTAAAAGGGTGTAAACTGGGCATTCCCTTGGGCTTAAATTCGGTGATTATTGAGTCCGACTCACTAGAATCTATCTCTTGCCTAAGGAATGTTCTAACAAATGGCAGTTGGGAGGCCTTTCCTGCTTTGATCAAGAGCAAGAAGCTTGGAGAGTCCTTTCAAGACTGTTGTTGGTCTTGGATCCCAAGATCAGCCAATATGGCAACGGACCATCTTGCGTCGCGACAATGTCGGGAGATGTGCGATTACACCTGGGTCGATCGCCCCCCATCTTCCCTTGTTCATATACTTAACAATGATAGGCTTCCCTGCCCTCCTTAAACTTTTGTATTGGTAATGCAAGGGGTGACGCGTTAGCATAGGTTGCAACGTCCTTTCAATCTGCATCCCCTTGCATTGCCCGGCTTTATTTTTTAGCTAGTAGTTGCTTGCCTCTATGTAGGCCTCGTTTGTAAATTTTTAGCATCTTTGCCTTGGTAATGCAATTTCCAGTTCACCAAAAAATTTTCAATCTTATGTGAGTGTTGATCAATTACATGTTCAATCTGTTTTAAAAATTTATAAATATACTACTAGGATTACACCGAAGTATTAAATGTATATATGTTTGAATAGTTAGATTAGAATTCACAAACATCATTTGTGCATATCTAGCCGTCTAATAAACCTTTTATGTTGTGCCTTGTTTACTTTTCGTTTATTACTGCTTTTTATTCTTTCAAGCGATAATTAACAGGTGACATCCCGTCCCGGAAATATCGAAACGCACGTGTGAAATTACGACTTTGCCCCTAGTTCGTTTTTGTCACGTTATGGGTTGTTTTGTGTGGTGTGGCATGGGTTGGGCCACACACACACACACACACACTGTCCCTATCTCTCTCCCTCTGTCTTCTCCCTGTCACTCTCTCTCTCCCGTGTTCCCATTTCCTTCCTCTTCCTATTGGAATTGTACGGACACACACGAACACACTCAACCACTTACAGATCGAGGGAACCAAGACCACCCTCGTGCTCGTGGGGCTGAGAGGAGTCCAGTGGTACCATTTTCAGGTAAGGTTGTAGCCGTTTTCACGTCGATTCGACGAGGTCCGTTTTATTTACTATTCATGCAAACTTATTCTAGCATGTTTTTGGACTTTTGAAGCTTGTAGTTGTGTTTGTGAGGTCCCAAGGAACCTCGGAGTGTATCGTTGGACGGAAGTGGACGTCAGAATAGCCTGGTTCGAGCTTGGCCGGTTATGGAGTTTTTGGACAGGTATAATCTTGTAGTTTTAGACCTTAAAACTTGTTTGGACGTGTTCTTCTAGTTCTAAGGTTTAATTTGGTGCAAGAAACGTGAAAAATGGTGGAAAAATGAGCGAGAAAACCCAAGTTGCAGGTTTTCCCAGTTTCCGGCGCCGGCGACGTCGCCGGAGATTGAACGAAGAAGGTGACGGAATATTCCGTCAATTCTGACGGAATATTCCTGACGCCGTTAACGGAATCTGTCAGTTTTGACGGAATATTCCTAACGGCGTCAGTTGACGCCGTCCGTGTGCGCCACACGTGCCTGCGCGTGGCCAGCGCATGTGGCCGTGCCTTGGCCAGCGCGTGGGGGCGCGTGCGGCGGAGGAAATTTTTTCTAAAAATATGGTTGTGATCCTGAGGTTGTGTAGAGCACGTTGGTATATTCATTTGTCCATTTTGAGCAATGTATGAGAAGTTATTACGAGAAGTTGGTTATGTGCTTTAAAGTTAACGTTTTTATAGTTATTTCGCATATAGGTGACACGTACCCCGAGGACGAGCGTTCGCACTCGAGGCAGGGGGGCTACGACCCTTCCACTTACCAGTGAGTGGGCTTTTGTTTTCCGTATATACCTATATACATTTATATTCCCAGAAATTGATTAAAAAGGGTTATTTATTTTATGCCATGCACTTTATTGTTATCGTTTATGCATCATCACATGCATTAGTAGTGGCTTGCATATACATATGCATATTGGGTGCTGTGGACGCACAGGTAAGTGCCAGGTAAGTGGTATTCATATTTACATACAGCAGTAGTTTGAGATGCTTAGAGAGCTCATAACCTGCACCCCCGGTGTTAGTGCTCCCGCCCAGTGTAGGGCACAGTCCTTCACGTGATGTTCACCTTCCGCACCACACGCTTAGCTTGGATCCAAGTTAGGTGCACAGTCTTGTCGTACAGACCACTTTAGGTGGTTCCGACTCGTAGGTGACCCGCGATTATTCGCACAGCCTTCACGTGATCGTAGCACTAGAGCGTATATATATATATATATATATATTACACCCAGGCCTGTCGTACAGACCACTTTAGGTGGTTCCGACTCGTGGGCAGGTTCAGTTATTGAGTTTGAGATTTGAGTTCTATATGCAGCCGTACAGGTCACGTTAGGTGACTCCGGCTGCCAGATGTTATGCTATTGATGTGATTTATACCTGAGCACTTGCTTATCATTATGAGGCTTTGACATGGCACATTGTTGAGCATGATTGGCATACCCTTGAGCATGATTGGCATATTTATACATACGTATATATGATTATTTTCTGGGAAGTATACAGGTTTTACGGCGAGGGGTTAGAATGTATTTTTGATAAATGGTTTTCAAAGAGCTTTGTTTTTGCCCACTCACGCTTTTGTTTTGCGCCCCTCCAGGTTCTAGTTGCTTACCGGTTTCGGTGGTCTCCCAGAGGTTTTTTCCAGCTTTTCTGACAGACACTCACCATTGTAGGGTCACCTTCGGGTGTACTTTTGTCGCAACTTTCTTTTGGGCTGCTGTAGACCTGCTCTGAAAATTGTCTTTCACTTACGCTAGCACTTGTTTAGTACTTTGTATGCTAGTTTTTAAATTATTCGTACTTTTATATTATTACTTTATTAGCTTCCGCACATGCACATGGCTACGTCACCTTCGTGTGACGGCCAGCACGCTCCGACCTCGGTCGGGGTGTGTCAATTAACAGGAAAGGGGAATTAAACTCAAAATACCGGTTCAAATGTGAATATTCTAAACGAGCAAAGCTACAAATCTTTTTGAATATATTTGATACATAAGATTGACTTGACTTGGACTAATTATATAGATTGGCATGGATTAGTTTGGCATGGGTTCAGCTGGTTAATTTAAGACTCATTTTAATTGGCTTACTCACATGACATAAAGAAAGGTGTAATTTTAGCATTTTTTAACTCTATGTCTGATATTGGTTAAAATTAGTATTTTTATAGAATAAGATGATCATGCTAAACAGGTGAGAAAATAAATTAGTTGCGAATTCATTATTCTCGACATTCATTCTAAAATCTTATACTAAATCTGATAAGTTTATATACTACCTATTGCAAATTTTTACAATTTTAATCGAACATAGCTGATATCAATCTATTCATAAATTTACATATCGATATTTTTAATTATTTGGTATTTTAAACAAGCTTTTGTCGCATCAACCACGTCCTCGTCCTTTTCCAAATTTACGTATACCAAATTTTATCCTGTTTTGGGATTGGCCGTAGGTTTTCGTGGTGGTGAGTAGGGAGTCCAGATCTGCTGTGCCCAAAGATCCTCTGCCCACCCTGGTGTGCTTCTTTCCACGACATCCTCTCTCCTTACTCTCCCAACTGGATCTGCACGGTGCACGCCAAATATCTTTTGCTGCTTTCCTAGTCCATCCCTATCAGGGTGGAAACCCCACTTAAAATTGGCCTTGAATTCCTGAGCTTAGATATTTTTCTATTTTGGTGGTCAAACGAGATATATTCTTACTTTAACTATTTGTAACGGATATAATATGGTGTTTGATTGACTAAATTGAGATTATAAAATTTAATTATGTAAAATTTATTGTCTACTACAGATGTGTAAGAGTTTCAAGGCCTAAAATCCAAATATGTTATGGTTGTCATAGTTCATAAGTTATATGTAAAAATATTATTTTGGACGGACAATCGTACTACTGCGTTACTTATGTGCATAAAATACAGATAAAAATACCCTGTACAGGAGGTTTTCTATGGTGTTTCAGATAGCCAAAATATATACCGATAGATAGAATATAATCCGGTTTGTAGTATGTACACTTGGCGTTCGACTTGGGGTATATGGCATGTGATCTTGGAATGAATCGATAAGAAAGAGAAAGGGGAAACGTATTCCTGAAGTTATGTCAAGAGAGAAGGCGGTTGGACAAAATTCCATGACGGCGGTTTTTGTTGAATTGGACTGACACCGGTGATGTCAACAGTTGCTAGTGCGGTCTGTGTATGTTAGGGTTAGCCCAACATTTGGCGCTGGCATACACCAAGGCATGATTGTTTTTTGGACCCCATGGTCAATTTGGGCCTATTGCCGTCCATCTCAGTGGCCGGATTCACAGCCCAATAGGTCATACAAGAAAAAATGTTAGGTTTAATTGACATTGCATATCATTTTGTGCACGCTGTCTAATTGACTGTGTGATGATTCGGATGGTATTGTGAACTTTGAGACTCTTGTATGGGATATTATGTTAGTTACGTGTTGCATTGTATTGATAGAAAAACTCATCAATTTGATGATGATTAAACGTTTAAAGAGATAAAATGTATAAATCGGACAATTTTAAAATCTTACAGTGTATTTTGTGAAAATTGAAATGAATGCGGAATTTGCGAATTTTCTTGTTTGGTAAACTTAAAAGAACAATATAATTGAATACGAAATCTGTTATTTTTTAAACTTTCATTCATAAAAATTGAGAAATGACATATATTTACATAGAATTTAAACTTGAGAATTGGAGGTTCCAAATTCCAAGTTTTTTTTCACGCGGAAATTCCAAACATAGTGTAACTTTACAAGAATATTGGGTTACTTTCCGTTGCTAATTAGTTTTGATGGTTGTGGCTTTATATCCTTTTAATTAATCCATCCTTGGGCTAATATGGTATGTTTGACACGAATATATGCTTTCACAGAAGTGGTAAGAGAGGTAGCCCCTAGTATTTAGAAAGTGAACCAATAAGGCAATAATTTAACATCAACTTGGAGTATCAACGTAGCTGCAAATTACAATAGCTTGAATCGTAATAAGTTGCATGTTCTAGCAGCATATTCGGCCACCGTGATCTTTGTGGTTTGTTCGAATTTTTAACTTGAAAAACCGTCAATTTAATCCTTGTGTTTTAGTGTACATATTCCTGTTTTGATCGTTTGTCCAAATTCGGTAATATTAGTGTGCTCATGTGCCGCACATAAATAAGCACACATTAAAATAAATAAGGTCAACTTAGGGAAAAACAATCATTATTACCAATAGAAGAGACACAATGATCAAATTAATAAAAAATAATTAACCTGAAGAACGAACTGAAAACCAAGTAGTACCGAAAATATTTTTTTACCTAAAATTGTAAGGTAGGACCGTAAGATCCACAGCCTAAAGAGTAAAAGGAGAGGATAATGTACGATTCTTAATTCCACTTTAGAAAGAAAAAGCAAAAGTAAAGAAAATAAATCATTACGATGTTTCATTTTCACCCATTAACTTTTCAACTAAGAATTTAAAAACTTTAATAGAAATTCTTTTGTCGAGCTCCATATTTTTCATTTTCGCATATTAAGTTATCACGAAATTGAATTCAAAGTTGTCCTAAATTCCGAATAAGCTTTTTTTTTTTTTTTTTTTTTTAACTATAATAAAAAACACCTAGTATTGTTCACTCAAATGAAAAATCTTATTTTTACACTAAAAAGTGAATTTTGGTATTATTCACTTTACGCTTTATTTTGTCCTTCTTGTTAAAACTCAAAGTTTTCAAACCCTTTTCATTATTATTATTATTATTATTATTATTATTATTTTTTTTATTTTTTGGGTTTGAAAAAGGGGGCTAAATGATAATAGCCCAAACAAAGCTATTTAATGGTTAACATAATCCCTTTCTGTCAGTGGTGAGAGTTTTTCTCACTTTAGTGTGAGGGTTTTAATCTTCAGAAATTTACAGTGGTGCCGATCCTAGCTTCGGCCGGGTTCGGTCGCCTTTCCCCCCTTTCTTTCTTCCTCTTCTTTCTTCTTGGTTTCTACAGTGTTGTCCCTCTTATTGCTTTACTAATGTCTTCAATTCCTCTACCCTTGTGGGTATCCCTTTCTCCTAAGAGCATTCCCACCGTTGGGTTTTGCTCGGGGGACGGGCTCCAAAACAAGGGCCCGAGGGCCGGTGGCGTCGCTCCAGCGTGGGCTGGCCAGAGGGAAGGGGGAGGCCCGAGCACTGGGCCCGTGAGGGATTGCCAGCCCTTGAGCCTGAGGTGGGCGTGACATCAGGCTGACGCCAGGGTGGCGTCAGCGCAATATTTTATTTTTTTTGTGTCAGGCGCATGCACCCCACCCGCGCGTGGGGGCACGTCCCGACACAAAAAAAAAAAAAAAAAGGGTTGTGTCAGTTACCGTTGGGAAGCCACGTGGCTTCCCACGGTGCGTTAGATCCTAACGGTCACTAAATGTGGACCGTTCGATCTCAACGGTAAAAAATAATAATTAAGTCAGCTTTAATATCCACCGTTCGATCTGAGATCAACGGTGAATATTAAAATGCTTTATAAATTAAAAAATAAATGAAAAAATAGTTTTAAAAATCTGAAAAGAAAGAAATAGAAACTATTCTTCCTCTTCCTGATTGTATTCGTTAAACAATTCTTCCCTGGTGATTGAAGATTGCTTCAGAAATAGATCTTACCCCCTGGTGATTAAAGATTGCTTCAGATTCGTTAAACAATTCTTCCTCTTCCTAATTGTATTCCCACATCATCCTTGAGGAAGAAGAAGAAGACATTGAAAGAAAGAAATAGAAACTATGAATAATGATACAGATTTTTGTGAATAAGGAAACAGAAACTATGAATAATGATAGAGATCTTGAGAATTTTGGTGTGAGATTTGTGAGGATGGATGGTGGATTATATAGAGGATTCAGAAAGGATTAGGTTCTGCATAATGCCACGTGGGATGCCGTCATTCGTTACAAATCTGATGGAAATCTATCCTCAAAGATTGTGAATAGATTATGACACGTGGCATGCCGTCATTCGTTAAAAATCTGATGGAAATCTATCCTCAAAGATTGTGAACCGATTATGACACGTGGCGCGACGTGATTGGTTAATAATCTTATCAGAAATCCATCACCAATAATTGTATTATTTTGTATTATTTAATAATACTTCGGATAATGACACGTGGCGCAACGAGAACGATTAAAAATCTTATCTGATATTACAATTAAAATTATTTTGTATTATTTTATAAATAAAAAAAATACTAATATTTTATTGCTTATTGCCAGGGCTATTGAAGTGTAACGGTGGATATGCAAATTCTATTGCCAGGGCTACTTACTGTTCATTAAGGGCAGTTACTGTTCATTAGGTGGATTGAATAGTGTATTGCCAGGGGGGAGAGCTCCAACGCTGGAGTTGCTCTAAATATTTCCTATTCCGAACTTTTGTCATGCATACTGTTGAGATCGTGCATAGAGTTTCGGTGTTTACACCAGCTCAGGTGTTTCCAACACTACCATTTTCTCTATGTTGTCTACTTTTACCGGCAGTGTCGTTCGTGGATTTCCATAGACTTCATCCTGATAGTTGACTTCTCTTGTTTAGTGGTCGGCTATCCTATTTTTATGGAAGTGCTCGAGGAGCGGATCGGAGTTGGAAGGTGCATCCAATAAGGCAATGCTTGGTGGTGGGAGAGGAATTGGATGGGTCTTGTGGAACAAGGGAGGTCGTGAATACTGTAGAAGTTTCCAGATTCTGTTGTGTAGCTTTGGTTTGGGCCTATCTTTTGATTGGCTCCTGTTGTGTTTTATTTTGTTTCTGGCCCATCTTTTGCTGTTTATATGTTTACTTTGGGCTGCCTTTAGTTAGCTTGTAAATGTTTCAGTTGGTTGGTAATAAAGTGAAACTGGTTGGTAATAAAGTGAAACTTCTACCCAAAAAAAAAAAAAGAATAAAAGAATAAAAACAAAGTTTGTTAATAATAAATCTAGATATGAAAATCCCAAGTTAATCTTCACGAACAAAATTAACTGAACAAGAAGAAGAATTATCAAAGTAAAAGTTGCCTAAATTTAAATCAAGACTATAAGTCGCTAAACTATCCGTCACAAATTTTTTTCAAGTAGATAAGCGCCAAGATCTTGAAGCAAACCCGATAGGACAAAACAAGGGACCAAAGAATAATTATTGACACAACTTGCAACACCTGATGAACTTTAAGGTTAGAGTCTGATTCCACTAGTAATTTATCAATATGTAATCTTCATGCCAATGGTAATCCAAATAATGTCCTGATAACTCAACAGTGAGAATCTTACTTGTGTCCAAATTGGCGCAAAATTCAAATATCCATTAACCATAAGAATCTCTTAAAACACTACCTAATCCAGTAGAATATTATTTTCCTTATTGCAACCATCAACATTAAGCTTAAACCAATCCGAAGAAGGAGCTTCCCAACAGAGCAAAGATTCAATACTATAGGTTTTGTTAATCTTGTGAGTCTTAGCATTCAACCATTTACGAAGGTAAGTACAAATAGAAATTGTAGGTTTGTCAGTCATTCAAAATCTAGCTAAAACAAATGTATTTCTCCAACACCAAATAAACCAACAAGCAACGGAAAAAAAACTAGTCTATACTCTAAACCTCCAATATGAGTGATTTAGTAGTCATTCAAAATCTAGCTAAAACAAATGTATTTCTCCAACACCAAATAAACCAACAAGCAACGGAAAAAAAACTAGTCTATACTCTAAACCTCCAATATGAGTGATTTAGTGGTGAGATTAAAATATTAAAATGAAATCAATCATGAAAATTAATGTGTTCTGGTTGTTAATTATACATTCCTAATAAGTTTTTCAATTCTAGTTCCTGGTTGACGTATATCATATTTATTTAAAGTAAACATAAATTTTCAGGTTTTTTTTGACATGCATGTGTTATAGGAAAACGTACACTGATTTAGGGTTTGAAATCCTCCAATATAAAAATGCTTACACTAATTTTCTTTTGTTCTGCAGTTGATTAACTCTCCAGGAAATCAATAGCAGTACACATCGATTAATCACCAAATTCGAAATTATACACAGCAGTATTCATCTAAATTTGGGCTGTGCATATCCATTGATTTCGTGCCATGTGATGAAGACTGTGATAACTAATTATGATCAGGTGCACAGATGTAATGAATTATTAACAATTGATCGTTGATTCGAACATCGTATTAATCATGCATGCATGCAATACTGACTCAAATGATGCCATACTTGTAACTTTTAAATTTAGTGATACACATAATTAAACAAATGAAATTCGATCTCTCTGCACAAATATTAAATCATGTTTAGGGATTTTTATTATGAGATCGAACATAGTAATTATACATATTGTGTGATGGATCGTACGTGTATTGGTCACTATTTGATTATCCCTCCTTGTGATCAAGAGTTGATCCGTTCGAGCTTGAAACGTTCTTGAACCGAGGAAATGTAGCTGGCAGCCTTCGTATCGACACCCTCGTCACCAGCACCGCCATAATGATCAAAGTACTGCTGCTTGATGAGGCTGTTTTTGGTATGATGATCTGCAGCGCCTGCCGGAACTATAAACGAAACCTTCTGCTTTGGCTGAGCTGCTGCAATCACGTAATCCTGGCCGTGGACTGTATACCCAACTGAGTAAGCTGGTGAAGTAGTAGCCTGGCTCGGCTTCACCTTGCTTGTTGCTATGGCGATGCTACTATATTGCGTACTTGTTTTCGAATTAGGTTTTGCAGCTCGGCAGAACGGCATCAACTTCCCCTTCATGAAACCTCCGCGTTTGCGATTCGACTCCATTTTCGTAATCTGAGTCCCTTTTTTCTATGTAGCTCTATATCAAATGTGTTAGAGCAAATATGTTGTTGTGCAACAACTGAGGAGTCTATATATATATATATATGTATGTATGTATAACATTTTTTGTTGCGGTACGCATTTTCTTTTTCCTTCGAAAAAGTTGCTGATCAAGTTGAAATGGGTGCAGCAGATGGACATGGTCGAACAGTATATATCGTGGTCCTTCTACTAAATATCTGGAAGAATCATCTTTAATTATGTACGTGTTCCATTTATCCCGATGTATGGATCATCACTATCAGCTAATTAGTTAACAAATACTTTATAAGATATGAGAATTTGTTTTTTAACTATTGCCAAATTTCAGAGAAACGAACTAATTTTACAACACAATATCATTCACAACTTACCCAGCTACTAGCTCAGTTGGAGCTGAGTTTTATCATAAGAGTTTCCGGTGCAATAAAAATAGGGGTGTGATATCCACACATCCCATTTTACTTCTCACACATCTTTTTAATTTTCGACCGTCAGATTGGATGAATTAAAGAATAACAACGGACAGAAATTATCAAGGGGTGTGTGAGAAGTAAAATGAGATGTGTGGATAGCACACCCTTAAAAATAACACCATATATTATCTATTGCAATTTGTATTGTCAATTTTTCCATGTGGAAGTTTCAACAATTATTCTTCTAAAACCAATAATTATTGTTTGATTAATTATGTCCTTCACATTGTTTGGGGAGGTTAGGCACACTAATAAACTAATAATTAGTTGCCAGTGACAAATAAAATAAGTAAGCGTTAGAATATATAAAAAGAACAGAATCACTTGGAAACTAATTAATTAAGAACTTATAGAGAAAGGCCAGATATCCTACTACAGTTAAATGTGTCATTTTAGAGAATTAAGCAAGAATTTTATGCTTCTCCCACTAGCTAAACGATTACTATTAGCCTATGTTACAATTAAGGACATGTTTTCATGATGTATTAAATGATTAATTTACATATCCTGATCATGATTCCCCAAATTTTAAAAAGTGATTTTTAATCAACTTTTTGTTGCTTGATCCATGAGGACAACCGAATAGATTATACATCCGTCTCCAAAAAGAGATAAGGTGCTCGAAAGAATAACGATCGGTCGTGCATGTGTTGCAGATCAATTTTCAAGTAACTGACCATGGAAAAATATCATGCAACTGATCGTCATCGTCATCGTGATCATCATCTTTTACAAATTTACGGAGAGAATTGTTGGACTTTTGAGATTCTTAGTGTCCCATATCGAGGAACTTTTAGTTTCCATTGCTATTTATATAGGTCTAATCCTTTATTCTAGTAATTAGAACTTGAACCATATGGAAATTGATTGAAGGCTTGATTCTTATAGTTGTGTGGATTAGGTTGCTATAATATAGCCTAATGCCTTGGAAGTTAAAATTAATCCAAGTTCATTAATTTTAGTTGTGTGGATTAGGTTGCTATAATATAGTTGTGTGTGTGTTTTCAAATACGCTCAACAGGTAGTTGAAAGGGTGTGAAACAACCTATATATTTGCAATCATAGTTTCCAAATACAATCATCTTTTCTTCCTCTTTCTCTTCCGTACAAAATTTCCAGAGAGTAAACACACAAAACAATTCTCCAGAATTCTATAATCTAGTGCGGGTTACACACAAAACAATTCGCTAGAATTCTATAATCTAGTGCGGGTTATAGAATTAGGTAGTTGTATCATGGTCGAGCAGACGTTGTAGAACCACAGACACAAGAGTGAGATGGAAATACTGTTCGAATGACATAGTTTTTGCGCTAGCTTCTACCTGTGGTTAATCAAGTTGGTACCAATTTAATTCCTGTATTTATTCCTGTTATTTCATTCTGTATAGCAAGTATTTTTCGTCAATAAAATATTTCAAGTTTGGTTATTTTTTATTTATTTCTGAATTGTTCTCCAACAAGAATATATGTATATGGTGGTACACTGGTAGCTAACAGGCACTAGACAATACCTCATGCTTCTTGTTTGTGTGCTTGGGTCGTTAGACGAGGCATATGGTGCTAGACACTTAGACAGCAAGCATAATTTCTTGAAAACAAGAAAAAGGAAAAAAAAAAAAAAAACCCTAAACTGGCAAACTTGCAGGGGGCATATATTTGGTGGGATAAGAACGGTGTCTTTTTCAAAGTACACCAGCACTCTCGGTCGATCCACTTTCATCATATATGAGGAGATTCAGATTGCTTGGCTTTTCATGTAGCAAATCTAGAGAGTGAAAACTCAGACACATGATATATGTATATATATACTGATCAGCATGAAGTAATTACGAATTACACACACACACACACACACACACACACACAAGCTATTTCTTAACAAGAATCTCGTTCTACTGTAGCAAAACCAGGATAAAGATATTAGCGTTGTAGTATATATAGTAAGGATCATGTATTTATCATATACATACAAAGAGATATACCATATCCATGTAGTTGTATTTTGGAGGTTAATGAAAGAGAGAGAAAAGAGAATATGATCTGATGATATATACTTTAGGATGATGGATCAAGCTATGGCTAAGGATACTTGCAAATTGGGGATGCTTTGCTTTACTCAAGCATGTGCTATCTAGACGGTAGAAAAAATTGATAAAAGCTTCCACATTTCTCTAGCTTTTAAATTTCGCGGATAAGATATTCTATTTCTACCTGATTGAAAAGTCCCGTATTCCTAATTCCCTCTCTATATACAACTTGGTTTATTAGTGCGTGTTGGAATTCTTGTTTATTTTCCATGTTTGCTTTGTTTTTCTATCTTCTTTTCTAATGTAAGTCCATTCTCCCTCCCAGCCTTTGACTCTTACTATGTTCTCGGTTTGAATTTTGAATTTTTTATGCGGCAAGTGATCGAATATTTTCATGAACCAAACTGGCGTAGTTGCTTTGCATCCATCCACAACTTTTGTGTTCATGCGCTTTTGGGTGAGGAGAGACTTTGAATTTGAGATGTAACGGGTTAAAGAGAAATACTCTATTCATCAGGATAATCCACCACTTACGTTACTTATATAGTAGTTAGTCTCGCTGAGTAGCAGGATCGACTTTTAATTTATTATGAGCGCAAATGATGGGTTCAATAAGTTCTTGCCAATACAGATAATGAAGAACCATAAGATTGATTACCTTAACATGACAAGAGAGATTTCTATTTCACTTTTTGGGGGTCTCAATCGTTAAGGAATTCAACTGATCCCAATCCAAAGGCTGTGACAACGCGACATGCCCCCAAGATAGGATCTCATCTTAATTTACTCCAATTCTTCTATATTAGCATGGAAGTGAGAAAACTTGATTTGGGGCGTCGACCGAGACGATGTTATTCAAAATACACCTTTCACAATAGCATGAAACTCATATAATTCCGTTTTCACTGGACCCACAATGATCTTACCAGTGTGCGAGTTACTCAAATTAGACAGCACTAGCTGACTAAAGGAGAGTCCATTTTGTCTGAGTTTTGGGCTTTCTCCCTTTTCCCATCCTGGGTTTTCTGTCTGAGTTTACGTGCTTTCGTAATGAAAATTGATGAAGCCCAATGTATTCCACAGAGAAGAAAAGGCCACAACAAGAAGTCAGATACAGAGGATGGGAGGACCATCTATTTGTAGTGTGTACACATTATGTGTAACATGTTTGTGATATTGGCACGGCTCAATTAGATTAAATGACCCGATCAATTAACCATCAAGAACTTTTGTTTGATTGAGCCATGCCAGCATCATTATCATCATTCCACCAAATCATTATATGTATGACAGAGAGGAAGATATTGAAATAATGGCTTTGGGTAGAGAATGCTTGGAACTTTGAAATGTTGGCTTCTTTTGTAGAAGAAAGGAGCGAAACCCATGCAGAAAATATTCATAAATCAGTTCTAAAAGTCTAAAATGGTGATTTTCTGATTAATGTCAAACTTTGAGGCAAAATATTTAATCAGGTACATTTTAAGCACTCTAATTGGCCAATTAGAGTCGCCGCGCTACCAAAATCTATCAAAATTTGAGCTCAACTCTATATCACAACGAATTCTTGAATGTATCCAATGTTATATCTTATTTCTCTATTTTTTTCGTCACGTGATAACACATGTTAGAATTCGACTATCATCTTAATTTGATCACGTTTTTTTGTTGAGAATCAATTCGAACAAATAATGATTAATTTCACTATAGTTGGGATTGTGTGGGAGCAATTGCCTTCAAACTTCATCCAAGTTTCAAGATGATGCTTTGGCTTAGAGTCGATAACTCTTTGAATTCCTTCCTCAACCATGGGATTATATTGTTCTCTATTATAAGAAAGGAAACTCTAATAGAATGTATGTCATGAAAAATAATTTCGGCACTACTCTATTATCCTTCTAGCCACTCTTGTTTATTTTTGTGACTTTTTTTTTGGTCGAATTTATTTATGTCACTTGATTCTCTTCTAAATTATTCAATTCAAATGTTAAAAATAAACACGGTAGTCATGTAGAAAACAGGTGGGTGTTAAAACTTCTGATATCATCAGTCTCACTCTTCAGACTTTAATTGGATTATATATTGATATAATCAAGCATAAATCAAACTAACTTTTCATCTCCTAGTTTGGAAATCAAATGGAAGAAACATTATTGTTCGTTTCCATAAAACACAATTACTTCAAAACATTCAAATGGTTGGGAAGTTTTCTACAGTTGACTAGTCCCGGATTAGTTATTCAATCAACATGTGAGAAACTAGTAAAGTATCAAAAACACAAGCTACTCCAATAAAATTGGAAGCATTTGCGCTCAGTTGTCCCAAAAGCCATCAGGGCACATTGGAAACATCATTTCTGGATTTACAGGCCTGTCCTCCACATTATGTGAGCGTGGATGAGCTGTGGTGACAGTGGGTTGAGCCAAGTGGTTTAGCCCACTAACTGGATTTTGTGTTGGATGAGATGACAGAAGATAGAGGGCACAACCCTTAGTGCTTTTTGGTGAGGCAGCAGCAATGGTTGTTGGAAACTTCTGCTGCTGGCACACGAAAGCTTGAGGGGCTGCTCGGTTGCCTGCAGCGGCTTTAGGATCATTTGCTTGCAAGAAAAGAAATTGTTTATCTCCTCCGCCGTTGAAGGAATTGGGAGGACTTCGTTCGTCAGCTGCGTACAACCACTGGTGGTGGTAGTTAGAACGCATGGATTCTGCTCCTTTTTTGTCCTTAACAGGCCAGATACATCTCACATTAGTTGTTGCACATACTCGTGGACTACCAAATTGCACGATCCTGGGACCTGAATGTTAAGAAATAGAGAGGCATAAATAACAATCTCATGAAATTGAAATATCTCACATCGGCCTTAGAAAGAAAAAAAAGAAGAGTTTAAATATCCTAACCCCACTTCATCTAACACCAAGACCTTTTATGATAAAATCTCACACCTGTTGGATTGTGCAGATGGTAATTAATAAGTTAGGAACAATATCAGTGTTGTTTGAAGTCGGCCGATGACCCACCTCTTTGATAATTTTACACATAAGGCAAGGCAATAATCAATATGGATGATTACCAAACGAATGAAAAATATAAAAATTCTCTATATAGGACGTCTGTCAATAGATATCGTAGGGGATATTGATATAAATCCATCGATTCATTCCTATTTGTTTTGTTGGCTTCACTGATGCCAATAATCTGTTCTCTTATAAGAACGGTGTGTCAGTCCTCTTAAAGACAAATGTACTCGTCTCAATTCCATTTTTGGTTCTAAACCAAGAGTTAATCACAATTTAGCAAAATAAATCCAGTTCGGAAAATATCTATCAAGACTGAAGACAGCAACAAAAATATAGTTACCTAGTCCTAATTAAACAATTCAAGTGATTTGGTGCATAGACTCCATACCTTTGTATGTGGAGAAGAAGAAGTGGGAACTGAAGGAGAAGGATTCCGGTTTAGGTTTCCGCCGGCGCTGGTTGTGTCCATTGAGACGTTTTCTGCAGCTTCTCTTCACCTTGTCAAAGTCCACCAGAGAATGGAATCTACAATCATATCTAGATATTGTGATTCAAACTGATAAAAAAAAAAAAAAAAAAAAAGCTCTTTGTTAATCAATTGTCCATAAAATTCGCCGGGCAAGATACATAAGACAACGAAAATACCGGAGATTATTCATTTTAGAAAGATAATTCATCGGATAGGTAGTAGTTTTAAGCCTTGAACCAAGTACATTAGGACTTGTTTGAAACTGTTCTTGTATAAAGCACTTATGCTAAAAGTGCTCTTGTTACAAACATGTAGAATTTATTATTAAAATTCCAGTGCCTTTCTATGAAGTATTTATACGATAAGTTTTTAATTGTTCATTAATACTTTGAAGTTTTAGGCTTTACAGAAGCAATATAAAACCTACTCTTACTATCGGATTTAAATAAAACAATTAGACTATTCTTACCAAAAACTATTAATGAAGCATGGTGAACTGTTCATATATATATATATATGTGTGTGTGTGTGTGTGTGTGTGTATTATGCACCTGCTGCACTGCTGGCAGAATCGCTTCTGTTCGCCCCTGACGACGACAACAGGGGCCTTGGAGTGGAGGTCGCAGACTCTGTGCCGCCGATGATATTCCCGACAACGGCTGAGGTCCGCCCTGCAACCGTCGACCAGGCATAGAAATTTCAGTTTATCACCTCCATTGTTACTACCACTAAGCTTTCCGGACGATGAGAGCTTCATTGGGTCCTCCTCCAATCCCAGTGATTCAGCTGGTCGATTCTCCATCTGGGGTTGTGAGATACTGGACCCCACCAGAGCAGCAAGGTCGCTGTCCTCGAAGTCCCAGTACTCCATTGCTGCCCGGTGTAAGAATAACTCGGATCTGCTGGAAAAGAAAAACAGAGGAATTAAATTCCTTAGAAACTGGGTTGAGTTTTGAGGATAATGAGCACTATGAACTATGATAATTCTGTTCCCACTAAAACAAGGAAGGTCAAAGGATTCATTGCAATGTGAAAAACCCAAGTTGGAAATATATAAGTTTAATCCCCTCCACTAAGAGACTCAGGGAATATAAATACATAGATTTCCCCATAGTTGGTAAATTGTTTTTGTTTAAACACTAGAAGGAGAGCAGATAAATCAAGGGAGGACCACCTGAGGCCGAGAGGTTTTGGCTTGTTTTTACTTCTATTATTCTGTTTGTCCCTAGTTTATTGGCCCAGTTTGAAGCATTTTTTTTGTTTACAGAAAAATTAATTAAAATGGTTTGAAAATTTTGAATTTTTAATAAAATAATAAAAATATGTCGTAAGTGAATAATATCAAAAATGAGTAAAAATGTCTTTAACATTAAAAATGAACAATATCATAAGTGTTTAGTTAAAATTCCATTTCTTTATTTAGGACTGCAAAATAAATAATACTTTAAAGAACAAAAGTTGTGTGATATTGAAGAAAATTACAGGGAAAGGACTTGTAACGAAAGAGACAGGTATATATCTTTTTACTTTTCAATCCAGTTGCACATTTTATAATGATCAACATGGAGAATATAAAACTTTTAATCATGTGAATAGTAATGTTAGGAAGATTATCTATTTGAATTATATTTTGTAAATTATACGATTTGATTATTGATGATTAGATTATTATTTAAGTGTTGATTAACATGCTTATTTTTTATTTGTAACACATCACATAATTTACAAATTTAGGCTATAAAACTTTTAATCATGTGAATAGTAATATTAGGAAGATTGTCTATTTAAATTATATTTTGTAAATTATACGATTTGATTATTGATGATTAGATTATTATTTAAGTGTTGATTAACATGCTTATTTTCTATTTGTGACATATCACATAATTTACAAATTTAGGCTAAAAAATTAATTTACCTATCATTATTAATGGGAAATTCCCTTCTCGAAACGAGAAATTTGGTGTACAAATATTTGTCACATAACATATTATTTCACATATTAGTATATGAGTGTGCGAAATGATTGATATATGAAGGTGTGCCTGAATACATTAGAAAACCTCTTCTCGAAAACTAGACTACTTACATAGAAAATTATTCACATTACATACAAAATGCTCTTGTATTAGAGTGTATCATTGTGATATCCCACATCGCCCAGGGAAGTGATCCTTATATGTATATTCTCATCCCTACCTAGCACGAGGCCTTTTGGGAGCTCACTGGCTTCGGGTTCCATGGGAACTTCGAAATTAAGCGAGTAGCGCGTAAGAGCATTCCTAGGATGGGTGACCCATCGGGAAGTTCTCGTTTGAATTCCCAGAAACAAAACCGTGAGGGCGTAGTCGGGACCCAAAACGGACAATATCGTGCTACGGTGGTGGAGCGGGCCCGAGAAGTGGTCCGCCCCGGGCTGGGATATGACAATTTGGTATCAAAGCCTAACCCTGGTCGCGTGTATGCCGACGAGGACGTCGGGCCCCTAAGGGGGGTGGATTGTGACATCCCACATCGCCCAGGGGAGTGATCTTTATATGTATATTCTCATCCCTACCTAGCACGAGGCCTTTTGGGAGCTCACTGGCTTCGGGTTCCATGAGAACTCCGAAGTTAAGCAAGTAGCGCGCGAGAGCATTCCCAGGATGGGTGACCTATCGGGAAGTTTTCGTCTGAGTTCCTAGAAACAAAACCATGAGGGCGTAGTCGGGGCCCAAAGCGTACAATATCGTGCTACGGTGATGGAGGGGGCCCGAGAAGTGATCCGCCCCGGGCCGGGTTGTGACAATTTGGTATCAAAGCCTAACCCTCGTCGCGTGTGTGCCGACGAGGACGTCAGGCCCCTAAGGAGGGTAGATTGTGATATCCCACATCGCCCAATGGAGTGATCCTTATATGTATATTCTTATCCCTATCTAGCACGAGGCCTTTTGCGAGCTCACTGGCTTCGGGTTCCATGGGAACTCCGAAGTTAAGCGAGTAGCGCGCGAGAGCATTCCTAGGATGGGTGACCCATCGGGAAGTTTTCATCTGAGTTCCCAGAAACAAAACCGTGAGGGCGTAGTCGGGGCCCAAAGCGAACAATATCGTGCTACGATGGTGGAGCGGGTCTAAGAAGTGATCCACCCCGGGCTGGGATGTGACAATCATAGTGTTGCCAGTTTTGTGTCTAATTGACATTTTTGAACATATAAATGTGTGATTCTCTAAAAATTAGAATCGAAATCTTTTGTGTTAGAATATTATACATGTAATACTAGTAAAGAAAAACTAGGTTGATATCGATGGTGATAAGTAGTGGCCTAGCAAACCCATTAATATCATCATAAAAAATTCAGCATCTACCATGAGTGTAATCATAAAAAATTCAGCATCCACCATGAGTATGACCAGGCTCCATTTCATTCCACTTATGATCCCTATGAATCCCAAAAATGGTATATAAGAAATCTTAATGTCGGCTTAAGAATTAGATTATACAATTCATCAAGATAAGAACGACTACTTAAACACTAAATTAAAGGATAGTGTTTGGTGTTATTCAAAAACCTTGTTAAATTTTTGCTATTGATATTTTTCAATTTATTTGGTCTGACGGTCAAAAATTAAGGAGTATGTGAAAAATAAAAATAAATATGTGAATAACACTATCGAAAATTGAGAGAGATGTATGAAAAATAAAAATAGATGTATGGATAACACTACACTAATTAAAATAATTAATAGTGATGAAAGTCATTGCCATATCTTAGTAGATATAGTCGTGGGTTTCAATTCATGCGTCCAGGTTTGAAACTTTTTTTTTTCCCTTAATTTTTTTATAAGCAAACAATATTATTTACATTAAAGAAGAATAGGTAAATTTAGTCGAGTTAGCAATAATAATAGTTTTGAACGCTCCCTCTTTCCTTAATAATAAAAATAATGAAATTTAAAAAAAAAAAATTGAAAGTCACTGCCCACTGTGCCCACGCCCATATGTTTAATTCAATTTTAATGAATGGGGCGCACCACTAGTAGTGTTAGATTATTCGTACGAGTAGGACTCATTCTTCTTTCACTCATACCTAATTTCATATTCGTGGTTTGGTGGTGGGTCAATTCATTTGTTCGTGGTTTAGCATTATTTTTTTATTGGGTAATGCTAGGGACACTTAATTTAGAGACTAAATTTTGAAAACTAAAAGACATGAAAGTTTATAATTAATTTATTACTTAAACATTGATAAACGTACTTATTTTTATTGGTGACACATTATTTAGTTTGTAAATTTAATCTCCAAATTTAGTCTTCCTAACATTACCCTTTTTCATTTACAGGTTGATTTTTGGATTTTTTTCTTGCTTACGTGTCAAAGTAGTTTTCTCCACAACTTGCAATATATTGGCCAACATTAGGTTTTTTATTTTTATTTTTTATTAATGGCTATTTGAAAGATACGTAATAAAATAAGTTTGATGATAAGTCTCATTCCTTTTCAAGCCTTTTTCGTTATACTTTGGCCTGGATTAGGTAGGTTCGAGTTTTCATTCCTGGTCCAATACATAGATAAGCAACTTATAGTCTCTCCTAGAATCTCAACTGAGTTATGTGAAGCTCATTCTATAGTTCCTTAGTCATGTCAAAGTGAATCAGATGATCTTACTAAAGTTAACCCAAGCCTTGCGATTTGTTGTGGGTTTTTTGAGATTCAGCAGGTTATTTTCTTAGTGGTTTCTCCCTAAGTTTGGGGCATCATACTTCTTTCTATGCAAAGTTTCATGCTTAATCCTTGCTGTGGAGTTGGCTCATGCACGGGTTGGAAAATTTTATGGCTAGAAAGTGACTCTTTTAGTGTGATATATTTCTTTGCTTTTGGTTCTTTTTCTCCTCCTTTGGTAGCTCCAGACCCATTGGAAACACTGTATATCCCGGTTGTAGCACATGGTTTCCCATTGCTCTCACACATTTTGAGAAGGGAATGCAGTTGCTAACAAATTAGCTAATTTAGGGCTTTTCTTGCCTTTACTTGTTTGGCATGACGCTCCTTCAAAGGTCTTCCTTTTTCGAATTCAGATTTCTTCAACATGTCGGCCTAAATGTTTCTCTCCCCTTCTTGATGTATGATTTTCTTTTTACCTAATCCTTTTGGAATTTCCTTTTTTTTTTTTTTTTTTTTGCAGCTTATCCTGCATGGTCTTACCTCTAAGGTTTTATTTTAGAGGGGTTTGGTCATATGTCCCCCTCTTGGTCATATGTCCCCCTCCCCTTTTTTTTCTTGTATTTTCATTTTTAAGAAGGGTAAAGTTTATGTCCCCTCTCTTTTTAAAGAAGGGCAAGGTTTATGTCCCCCCCCCCTAATTAGGTGTAACTTTTTTTTTTTGGTATGCATAAAATTTTCTTACCCTTGTTAAAAACTATAGTTCAAGTAAATATACGTATATATTTAGGGCTTTTTCGCTAAAATGGATCAGGAGATTTACAAAACTCCTCACTTTGGTTCTTGATACTTGAAATCAATAGAAGTGGTCCCTGAGATTGTCCACCATCAATCATTTTGGTTCTTAGGTGAAAAATTATGTTAAGTTAGGACCAAAATGACAAAATTACACTCAATTTAATAAATAATAGGCCATAATTTGACCAAAATTGAGGGTATTTTTGTCATTTTATTCTTATTTTATGGAGATTTTTCACAAATGACCAAAATGATTGATTGTGGACAAACTCAAGGACCAACAAATCTCATAAACCAAAATGAGGAGTTATGCAAATCTCAGAGACTATTTTGGCTAAAAAGCCTATATTTAGTTCATAAAAGTGACTATGCCCCAGACCTGGCCCTAATGGCCAAAGGCAAATGTGTAGTATTAATATGTAATTTTATGAATTATTTGGAGAAATAAATTGAGTTGGATGATGAATGAACCAGTTATGCTTGATTTTGTGAACTACTCATGATGAGAGAATGAGTTAAGTTGTTGGGAAAGAAATTTTGGGAGTTGTGTTAGGATCTTTTGTGTAGTTGAGTTCAATTCTTTGTAGGTATCAAGTCTTAAGTCAGTTTAAAGTGCACATAGTCTTTATTGGGTAATTCAGAATTGGTGACAAACAATTAGGCAAAAAGACTAACAAAATATGGGCCTTGAATGTTTTGTGAAGGGAGTTAGTTGTATAATTGAGTATACCACATCACCACTACCATATTATACGGATTAACGGAAACATAGAAAGTGTTCAACATTGCATTCATGCATATCATTTTATATGTGCATTTGAAGTAGGTATATGAACTAGGAAATCCAAGAGGGTAGGCAAGATGAGGTCAAATTAATTAGATAGGGGACGAGAAATTTTCTTGTATCATTAGAAGAATTGGAGTTTTATTATTGTCCCTTTATTATTTCTTTGTAACTTTGTAAGGAATTATTGGTTAATTATATAAAAGGCACGTGATGGTAGTGATGAGGACCCTGATGTGCCTCCTGGTTTTGGTTGATGAGTTCTCATGCTATTCCGTTTTCAGTGTTATTATGCAGCCATCAATTTACACAAACAATGCAGTAAATCATGGCCATGGTAACTCCTGAGGAAGTTTGTTTTTTTTTTTTGGTCAAAGAAACATCATTAACAACACAACAAAATTACACAAGATGAGGCCCAGTTAAATACAACAAAAAGAACCCAAAAAAAAAACGAAAAAAAAAAAAAAACCCAAAACAAAATTTTGAGCGCAACAAAGAAGAAACCCAAAGTAAACCCAAATTGCCTGTATCCACCACCGCCGCCAGAAAGTTGCATACCAAGCCTCCAACTGCCACTAGAATTCAAGTCGATCATAGCCCCATAAGTGGATGAAAAGAAGACTTCAACAATTTCCAAAGAGCACAATAAAGATCGGCACCACGAATTGAAGGAAGCTCGCAGGAAACAACCCACAAGCAATAAAGGCAACAAGGCCAAGCAGAGGCAAGGTGGAAAGAACCCCAACCATCGATAAAACCCGACACTCTACATATGTCATGGCCCGATCCCGATATACGTCCATGATCGATACATGACCTCGCCAAGTATCCATATATCTAACATATCCCACCACCGAGATACGTTTGAAGCACAACTCCAATTTCGGATTGCGTAATAATTTTCGTATACTTTATGGTTGCATCTAACCTCCTCGTTAGACTGCCTATGTACCCTCAATAGGGATCAAGCCATTTGTAGTTCATCATTTGTCAAACTTTAAACTTTTCATAAAATACTTCTAGCAGAAAACATAGAGTACCACACTACACATCAACCATAAGCCAAACAACAATTTTCATTTTTCCATGCACACAAGTATGTCATTTACACACATATGCTTTCCAACACCATTCCATAATCACATCAATCAATAACATGTACAAAACACCGAAATGGAGGGCTAGAGCGACACAGTTCGGCTGAAGCCTACATCTCTGAAGTTAAAATCAAATCCAAGGAACCAGCAAGTCAAATGATGTGATTCAGACCACTCAATGAAATCCATCAACATCGGGTTCCAGACCATTCAACGGAACCAAGACACCAAAGGGGATTCTGGACCACTTAACGAAATCCAAACCTGGATACAATTCCAGACCACTCAACAGAATCGCGGAGTAGAAGGGATTCCAGACTTTTCAACAGAATCCAAGTGGATACGATTCCGGACCACTTAATGGAATTGCAGATCACAAGGGATTCTAGACCGCTCAACGGAATCCAGATAGAGCAGGAAACTAGACCACTCAACAAAACCCCAGCGGATACCCAGTTCCGGCTCACTCAACGAAACTGAGCAGAATGCCAAGGAACATAGCAACAGCTCGAAGAAACAAAACATGAGCCAAATGCTCAATTTACAAAGGCTCAACGAAATGAAAAAAAGCACAAGTACTAAATTGAGAACGAGTCAATGAAGCGAGAAATGAAACAAGGAAACGGGATATGAAACAAGCTCCGAAGCAACAAACCCCATGGCAATAGGTTAACGGTCCACTACTAGCCCTTACATTTCATCACATCATACCAATCATGCAAATCAAACCACATTTCAAATATTCATGTCAATCACATTTCACAAATATCATTAACACACAAGTCAAATCACGTTTAATAAACATAGGTCAATGACTAAATATATAAAAAAATCACATTTAAAAAACCAATTCATATTCACAAATGATATTAATGTAAGAAATCAAGGTAATAACCATATCACTTATATTCAAGTCACTCTCTAACCAATTTAGGCCCACTAGACTTCAACTAGTCTCCCGTGGTACTAATTTTAGTATTTAGAACGCTTCGAGACATGTTGACCAAAATCAACCATCGGTCAACGATAGGGTCCACAACCCTATGTAATTTGATCCTAAAGATCTGCACATCAGATTTTAGATTTGTAACTTCCCAAGAGTCTCATTAAGCTCATAGAACAACATACTCAAATCTCATCGTAATCCAACGGTCGGATCTTCGCCAATCACCAATTCAAGTGGCGGTCAACAATTAGTTTTATAAACTTAGAAATCCAATTCGGGAAGATCCGTATGTCAAATTCTATATCCGTCAGTTCCTAATATCCACAAATATTACGTTCTATATTGCATTAAATTTTGGTGACAATCCAACGGTCGAATCGTTGATGTATATAATAATCAAGTAATGTACCATGATGAAACTAGGTTCAAATAATCAATTCACATCATATGGATATCAAATATGAAATCAGGACATCTAATTGAACTTTCAAAGACATTGTCAGCCCACTGGCCACGAGCCGCTGCGAGTGGCGGTTTCCTGCGAACGGAAACCCAATTTTTCGACTAACTCTAAAAATTACCAAATTTTACAGGAATGTATATCTCAATGAGATGAACAACTTTCATACCTGGGTCGAAGTCCAATTCAACCGGGAAACACCTGAAAACCGCTTCGATCCGCCGGAAACCCTTGAAATAAGTGCTCTCAATTCGACCTCAAAATGAACTCCGACGCCCCAAAACTTGTTTGGGCTTTGTTCCTAATCTCAAGAGGAGTATTCTGGTTGTGGTGCTCGATGGAAAACCTTTCAGAAATGGTGGATTCCGTCACTGTGCACCCGTGTACCCTTCGGTGCAATCTCACCAAATTAAAGTCAATTCCTGTTGGTATTTGGGTGGAAAAGGAAGACAGAGCTATGGGGAAATGTTTTCCAGGTGGTGGCGAGCTTCAACTCACCTGAAAACCACCGTGAAAGATGTCGGAACAATGGGAATCACCGGGTTGGGTCGCGGGTCAAAATGGGGTCCGAGTTCCCCTCATTCTCTCTTATCTCTTTTCTCTCCTTTCTTCCCCCTCTCATTGGTCCGTTACCCTCATTTTCTCTCATTTCCCTTCATTCACACCCACACACGTGGCTCCTGATCAAAGCTCCAACAAATCTGAAGCATTCTAGATTAATAATTAAATGACTATTTTGTCTCTAATATTGTTTGTTTATAACTCTTTCATTATAATTCCAAATTACATTCCGTTTGCGCTCACACGTTCGTATCAACGAGTACTATCCAAATATGTAAAGAAATATGAAAAATTACAATAAGGATCAAATACTTCCACGAAGAATTCCGTTTAATTCATTAAGGGTGATTTCGTCCATTTACTTATCAAAAAATTTATACGCCGTAAATACAAACACGTCAAAACTAAGGATACGAAATACGTAATCTTAAATAGTGAAATCCGGGGATGAAATTTCACAACACATCTTCCTCCTAAAAGGGAATCTCGAAGATTTGCATTTGTGGTGTTGATTAGTGGAAGTCAATCCAAAGTGCGAGATCCATGGAGGAGTGAGCCAATTGGAAAGGGTAAGATGTGTAATGTTGGAAATTAAGGAGGTGGAGGGAAAAGTAAATGGAAAAAGGGGTGGTGATGAAGGGAAATCAGCGGCATTAGAGAGAGGGAGTGGAAAGAGAGATCGGAGAGGAGGGTTGAGACCAGTGAAATTAAGGGCAAGATATGGTGGATGATAGGAACGATCAGGCTTATAGACAGTGGAAAAAACAAGCTGAAAAGAAAACAAAGCAAAGGAAACATAAAAGAGAAGGAAAAGATGACTGCCACCAACCTTGACCATAGCTAGGGTCAGCGGCTACAAAGTAGACGAAAACTGGAAAACCAAGCTCACTTAGGAGGAAACCTCTCATTCTGGAGATCCTGAGGAAGCTTATATTGAGGTGATGGAGTGGGAAGGTTTATTTGCGATTGCCTTGATAGAAGAGATGATTAATTATTGACTCTTGGATATTTAGTGTTCAAAAATATTTAGCTTCTAGATGGTTAGACCTGATGCCCTGATGTGTGAGCAACAGGAAATCTGTATTCAAGTTTGGTTGATCATGAACAAGATGCCAACATTTGCTACAAAAATGTGCAGTTAAGAATTGAAACACGTAGGATAATGATCAAATAATTACGGAATAGGAAGTTGATGTGGGGTGTACGGAGGTGTATGTAGAAAATCTGGGGTGTGAGAGTAGTATGGAAAAGTTTATAAGATTAATTGAAAAGTAGATGTGGGGTGTGAATAAAACAATCTTTTTTTTAAGAGAATCTTGTAGGTTTTTTCTTTCCTTATTTCGATACAATAATAGAGTGAGAAGAGGAGATCGAGGCTAATCATAATTTACACCCTTAAGGTTTGAGATGATTTTTAAAATGGGCAGTTTTAATTTTCTCACCTTGTCCCCTAAGATTTTAAAATTATATCATTATATAACTTTTGTATATTTGAATGTCTAATTATTCATTAAATTGATGATTTTTTTGTCAATATGGTGTAAATGGCTTATATATCAACCAATTATGAGTTTCATGCTCACCATGTTATCAATTTAACGAAAATTCAAATAACTCCATAGACAAAAGGTGTAAATTGCCACAATTTCCCAACCTTGGGAAGCAATATGAGAAAATTGGAATCTGGTGGCCCATTTTGAAAATCACCCAAACGTAGAGAGAGTGAAATGTAGTTGGCCCTTATTTTAACTACAAACCCAAGAATCATATAGTTTATAATTAATCTAGAAATGCTTTGATACGATGTAAATATATGACTCCGTTAACATACAACATCTACAGATCATTCCGAATTAATTGCCTTGAATCTAACACAACCAATAGCACAAATTAGTTAGTGAGGCAGATGCTCTAGGAACATCAAGGCATGGACCCTAATTGAAAATGAAACCTACTGAGATCAGATTGAACAGAATTTTGCCAAACTAATTGAAATATTCTTGAATTTGTGATTGGGAAGAAAAGAAAAACGATAAAACTGAACTAATTAAAGAGAAGACATTGGTCATCTTCCCTAACTAATTGAATTAACAGAACAGCTCTAAAAAGAATAATATAATCAATATAAACCCGCATGCACTTGATAAATTAGCATAGCAAAACCAGTCAATAAATCCACTGGCCACCTCCTAGTCAATTAAGATATATAGTACAAAACTCCATAATAATATTGATGAGTACAATTTCTTTTACAAAAGCAAGCAAGCACATTACTTGGATATTTCTATAAATATATATACGGAAATTATGTAAACTGAATGAATGAATACTTAATTATAATTTCAGTAGGGGGTGTAAATTTGCATCTGACTCAAGATATGTTCAAAATTATCAGAAGGCTTGTCGATGGGATGGGTGTGCGTTCCTTCGTAAGTGGTCACCACAATGCCTTCGTCCTTGTTTAGGCGTTGGACTTGTTTTTTAACGTTGCACCCTTGATACGTGCATCGGTAGTAGCTTCTGCAGATTAATTAGCAAGATCCAGTATTGTTATTCCATATATATTCAGGACATATCATACAATTAATAAAAAGTAAGCATACCTGCATGCAGGCATATGTGTAATCATATGATTCAAAAGATAAATATCAGTTGGAACATGCATTATTCTTTGGGCATTGAAAATTTGAAATGATCGATCACGTTGCACTGGTTCTGATTATTGATGATCTTACACTGCTACCTGGTGCAGTTCCCAGACGATAGAACTGGAGCAAATCTATCAACTAATAGATTGAATATGTAAACCTTTTGTGTAACTTGTAGTTCTACCATGTAGTCATGGGTCACGGCATGTACGTCTCAAATATATTACAATTTACACACAAGTTGTTTGTTCCGCATCAAAAGGTAAACTAACATTTATATAATTGTTAGGAAAACTTTTGCAGGGATCAAAAATTTTTGCTTCCAGTTAATTAGCTAGAGAAAACCCTAGCTAGAACTCAAAACAAGGAAAAACAAATTAAACACTAAACAATTTGTTGAATAATTATCCCACATCGAAAATCTTAATAAATTTTAGGAGAAATTAGGATGCAATCCCGAACCACCAATATCCTTTGATTGAAATCCGATTGATTTTAAATTTTTGATCAAAGTCCTTCTACTTTATACACATCAGCATATTTACATTTAAAACTTTATGCCACCCATAAATGTAATTAATTCATTTCTTTTCAAAATTTCATAAGATTATTGAGAACTAATCAATTCCTACATATTAGGCAAAACAAAATATGTTTTAGTACATAGCTTTTTATTTCTTTTATATCTTAGTTTGAATTCAAGTTAACGGGTACATGTGAATTTAAATGTACCCATTGATGTATTTGGGATATTTGCACCCATAAACATGTTATGGTTTTTTTGGACTTGTTATATACAATTTTTATAACGTGTATATTTGAGTTCCACATTACAATTGGTACATTCTTTCTCACAATTCCTTTGTTGGTACATTCTTTCTCACAATTATGAGTCTCAAATAACGTGTATATTTGAGTTCCACATTACAATTGGTACATTCTTTCTCACAATTCCTTTGTTGGGGTACAATTACAGTGGGTACATATAAATCTGAGATAATATTATAGATGGGTACAAAGATGAACACAAAAGGCAGGTTTAATTTGCACTTTGTGGGTAGAAAGACAAGAAAATTTTGGTTCATGGGTACAAAGATTGAAACATAAACAATTGTACCGCAAATATACTACAATTAACAGTGTTATGATTTTGTACTCTGCAACTTTTGGATTGCTTGGGTGATTTTATAGAAGAAAATTGTGTGTGGGTTCTCGTTGGCTAGGTTGTACCCACCAGTAAGCAGTGCAGATTATTTCAAATTTGAAAATCAAATTAAACTAATATTTGGTGTGCCTGATATCACTGATATGTGATATAAATTTGGGATAATTTGGAGGTTAATTAGATTGGATAATTTAGAGGTCTCAGTGGAAAGGTTAGTAATTTAAGGTGCACATATGTTCATCGTTAAGGTGAGCTAGTAGAATGTAATTGATCACAATGTAATAAATGGAGGACTTGAATTAAAGATTTTAAACTAATAAGATGTGAGTCTATAATATATGATCAAAAGGGACCGAAAACTAAGTGTCCCTAAATTTTATATATATACCTATATTGGGTGACATCATTCTTATTTATACCGACAGTTTTTGCGTTAAAACTTCATATTTGTTGGGTAGCAATGTAAAATTATGTGCCAACCATTTCAAACTTTAATTTCAAAATTTTCATTGTAAAGAAATTTAAAAAACAAAAAACTGTTTAGTAACTGTTTTTCAGTTTTTCAATATTCATTAGAATGTGAAAGCTGAAGTAAATAAAGGAGAGATCCCCCAATTTTCCTTCGCCTATATGCCCGATACACTTCTTAGTGGAAAATCAAGTTAGGATCTTGCTTAGGGATGGCAATTGTTCGGTTTAGGGATGGAAATGCTATATTCATCTCCATAACCACGAAAACTAACCATATCCATAACCACAAATTAACTATCAAGTATTATCCATAACCATACCCACCAAGTAACAGATTCCTCATAGGTTAACGGTTATATTCATCTTCATCAATAAAAAAAATATATTCATTCAATTGACGCATGATAATTTAGTAAAAATTAATTTAGTCATTAAATATGTTATGTATAAAATGATTTAATGAATGGATATTGTGAAGCATAAAATTTAAAACTAAATGTTGATAATGTTGGTTTGATCTTTGATATCTCCCATAAGTACCATTGAATTCTCATAAATTTTGATTCATATTAAAACTTTTTAACTTTTCCACAAAATGCAACTCACACAATACAATTTTTGTATTCTCAAGGTAATGGATTCAGTGAATAATAAATATATATATATTTTTAATAATTTAATATTATATAATATATATTATTCAGTTCGGGTTTGGAGATGGATACGGATTTGGGACCCCTATAATCATATCCAAAACCATAATCGAATAATAATCACGATTTTTCCCCATACTCAAAATACACCTAAATTTTCATACCCAAATCTAATCTAATCGGATGGTTATCAATGGTTATCGAGTTTAATTATTAGAATTGTCATCCCTAATCTTGCTTTATTAGTGGAATCTACTAGCTTGCACTAATGTATTCGCAAAAACCAAAACAAATCTGAAACACAAGCATCAAAATCACAGTACGAAAATCAAATGAAACACAAGCACCAAAGCATGGTATGCACCGAGTTTTCGAGATGTCTTATTATTTTGGACCATTTGACTGAATAAAAAATAAATAAAGGATTTTAACTTTTCATTGCCCCGATTCATGTCATACACCAAAGTATAATAGATTTTTCAACAATCATATAGAAAGATGGAACAAAAATATAATGAAGGTATATAGCTATATGTATGTACCTGGGAAACTTGTTGGCTTTCACAGCTTTTTGACCGTATTTTCTCCACCGATAGCCATCGTCAAGTACATCGACCTGACTTCTTGTTTGAAAAGCATATTTTGGCTTCTTCATCTTCTTCTCCCCCTGATTCTTTTTCTCTGAATAATTATTATTGGCCCGATGAGGATCGACCCTGCTCTGATCAGCTCCAACAACAATATTATTCATGCTTGCATTTGCACTCGGATAATACTGCTGATAATATTGTTGGTGCGGATGACCATCTTTATGAACTAATACTTCACCTGACGATGATCCAACGTGGTTTTCCGTTTTCGACTTCGATCTCAAGCGCAACAACCCATCTGAAGTTTGATCAACACGCCCATCAAAGTTATTCGTGTAAACGTTAGAGCTTCCCATATGATGATGATCTGTATTTGTGGAATTAGGGTTTGGATAATTAGCTGATGAGGAGCAAGGAAAGAACATTTGATACGTCTCCATGATGGGCTATATAGGGTTGATGGCGCTAGCCAAAATAGAAGCAGTATATAAAGCTAGCTAGAGGCGGCTAGCCAATGGCCAAAAACTTTGTAAGTTGTAAATATATGATTTGAATGTATGTGGTCTAATATCGTAGTGGATAAGGTGTTGGGTTTCTATACTTGCGTTTTGGGTTCGAAACTTCCTTTCTCCTTAACACATATACACAAAGTCGTAAATATATGATTTGAATATATGTGGTTCAATATCCTAATGGATAGGGTGTTGGGTTTCTATACATGCGTTCCGAGTTCGAAACTCCTCCTCTTCTAAATCATATATATACACCAAATGTAAAATAATAAATTAATGCTAAATAATTCAAAAACCATGAGAGATATGATATGATATGCATATATAGGGTGAGAACTGAGACATGTCGTAAAGGGCACGAAAATTGTCCAACTTAGTAAACGATAATTAGAGCTTCATCAGCGGGTCTGATTAGAAAAAGACGTCATCATGGTAGTTAGAAGGAGGAGTGAGGCAACTGTTGATACCTTGTTGGAATAATGGTGGCGGCTTCATCATTGCCCTTACGACTACGACATTACTTCTTTACTTTTTATTAGTTATGTACATTGGATAAATGAATGGCAGAGTTTGGAGTGAAATAATATCGGATTACAAAAGAATAATTGTCATGATACGAGTATATAATCAATTATATACCAATCATATAACATCACATGTACATTTTTTTTAAGAGAAATTAGGTTTTCATCCTTCCTTTTGTCACTCTTTTGATTAAAACCTTATTCATTTTCATTTTTTGATCAAGGTCTTTGATATTAATAACATCATTAATTATTTCAATAATAAAATATTTTTTATTTCTAATATATTCATTTAATGTTAAAAATGTTACAATTAGTATATTTATATGCATGGCTAAATTTTTTATCGTATATTTTTATTTTTAGTTTGTACCCATTTTTAATTTGCAACCATTTTTTAATTTGTTCCAATTTTCTTTTTAGTTTTAATCTGTACCCATATAATAATTTCTTTTTGTACCCATATTTTATAAAGTTTTATTTGTATTTGTACCCATATTTATTTATTTATTTGTACCCATTTTTAATTTTGCTAAATGTACTCATGCTAATTATATGTACCATTCATGTAATTTTTTTCAAATTTTTAATCTTAAAATGTACTCATTCTTAAATATACCAATTTGTTATGGGTAAAATGTACCCTTTTTTTTATATAAAATCTATTCAATTTTTTTCTAATCCATTTTTAAACTTATATGGGTACATTTTTTTTTTTTGTTGATTTGAGAATGTATCCATGTTAAGTTTAATCGAAGAAATTTACTAATATTATTAAGCCTAATATATATATATATATATATATATATATATATATATACATATTTGGTGATTTTGAAGAATATACCCATGTTTTGGTACAATAATTTTTTGGTTAATTTTGATGATTGTATCCATGTTTACACTGTGACATCCCACATCGCTCAGGGGAGTGATCCTTAAATGTATATTCTCATCTCTACCTAGCACGAGGCCTTTTGGGAGTTCACTGGTTTCGGGTTCCGTAGGAACTCCGAAGTTAAGCGAGAATGGGGCTAGAGCATTCCCATGATGGGTGACCCACTGGGAAGTTGCTCGTGAGTTCCCAGAAACAAAACCGTGAGGGTGTGCTGGGGGCCCAAAGCGGACAATATCGTGCTACAGTGGAGTCGAGCCCTGGAAGTGGTCCCGCCCGGGCCGGAATGTGACATACACACACACATAATAATATATTTATATTTTAATATTTTTAATCCCACAAATTATGGTTTTTTATTTAAAATCTCATTAATATAAACAACTATAAATTTTAATTTTTAATTTAAAAAAATATAGTAACGTACATAAAAATAAATTATCACATTAATTTCAGGAACTTTGATAAAAAAGTAGAAACACACAAGTAAATGAGAGTTTGACAAAGTTGGTAGTGATGCATGTTCGGTTCCCTTTGCTTGGTAATATAAATAATATGTAGGTATATGTTCACACAATTCTCAATTGGCACAAGTCAAAACGTAGACTAAGAGCAGTTGCCTTTGGACTGGAGACTAGCTATATACAGAGTGTGTGTGTGTGTGTGTGTAAATAGACAGCGCACATGTGTTGAATTTTGCAGTAGTTGGACCATATGTCGCGCGTCCAATACGGACTCTGTTTAATAATAATAATAGTATCTTTACTTAATTAACTTTGATCAAATCATGAAATTAATTTTAGGGCTAGATTCTTGGTTTTGTAGTGCATTATATATATATATATATATATATGTCTGCAAATTGTGTGCAAACACAAACAGACACCCTACCCGTGGTTTCCACGAAATGCTAGCTTAGCATAAATATGTAAAAAGTTGTTCACTATAACCTTTCATATCATGCAACATTCAAATTTTTTTTTTTTTTTTTTATCATGTGCATTTTAAGAACAAACACCTGTATTTTAATGGTAGCCAGCATCCAGATCTTCTGGAAGGATATTTTCATTACCTTTTTTTCTTGAAAAAATATTTTCATTACTTGTACTTACGTATATCCGCACATGTACAAGGTGAGTCCCTAAAAAATTGATGATATATGCATTTGTGTGCGTATAAAGATTAAACATTTGAGGCATAAGTATATTACCAAATGACAATTATGCGGACATTTTTTAAGATGTTTAATAGAATTTTTTTTAATTTGTATTTCTTAATTACAGGGGATAATAGTATATTAATTAATCTTAAATTGAAAAGGATTTGAATCCGGATGCAATAAGTTGAAGAGTTAAGACTTTTACACATAGACCAAAAATACAAAACAAAAACACTAAACTCGTTTAGGCATTCACCAGGAAATCGAAATCTGATTAGTTTGGTCTAAAGACAAATTCCGAGATACAAAGACATGTGTTTGAATTTGGAAAAAGAGGTTCACGTGATTGGGTCGATAATAACAAATTTGAAAAGCAAACTAAAAGTACTTGGATTGTTTTCAAAAGATGTTGAACCCTCAAGTAGTCAAATTCCACACGTTATGTTGCAAACTTGCAATCATGCACACGAGCCCCTGTGCTTGATTTTTCTTTTTCCGGATTTGAACACATATTTTCCTCTTTTTCCGTATTTTTGTTTTAATATTTACTGAACATATTAATTTTCCGGCATTTGAAAGCAATGGCGGATCTAAAAAATTTAGAGGAGGTGTCATTAAGAATAGTGCCCGTAGTATGTAAAATTTTTTTTGGCCGGATAGCATCTAAATTGACATTTTATTGAGCCGTGATATGTCTGAGGTCATTTGCCAAGTCATATTGCATGCCTATCGGCTGACACTAACTTCCAAGCAAGCATGTCAATTCATGTGAATAACTTTTGAAAACCATGCCGACATATGGCGAGTGAGCTTATCGAAAGATGCTCATAGCAACACATACAAAGGCATGAGGCTAGCAGCTCTTCCATGGAGAATTTCTAAGCTTGGGGGAGTCAGCTAACTCACCTTGCCCCAAGGTGGATCCGCATTGTTTGAAAGATCATGTTTGTTGAAGTGGTGGATTGCCTTGGTAGATAAAAACTTTCACTTCAACTCGTTGCATCCAGGATCCAAACTCTCTTTCTTTCCATAATTTAAATGAATTTAGTGTACATGATTTATTGTTTGTAATTCTAATGAATAGAGAACATTTAATACTAATGAATCTGATAATATTTTGTTGACAGTTCAAACTTTCGGCAAGAACTACTCTAACAACGTAACGAACAGAAGTAGATGATTCAATGTCTTTGATTTGCCAGACTTTTATATTATCGACCGATTTATGCATATATGCAGAAATCTTTCTCATTATTATAGTGGATCTTCAAGAAAAAAGAGTTTATATCGAATAAAATATATACTTCGATTTTCTTGTGTTAAAACTTCGGCTCATAAACACAAAAGTATTGTACGAACTTTTTTGAAAATATAAATTTATAAATTATTGGATGAATTCTTCACGGAAGCCATTTGAACTTTGATTATTCGAATTGGAAAACGGTTTAACGAATGACGGACCGCAATATACCAGAAAGGCAGTTGAAAAATATTCAACAACCATGGACAAAAATGTAGGCACTCTAATCATTTCCAACATAGACAAAGGGAAAATGCAGGCATCTACTTTCCAGTTTCCATCCGATTTTGAAAATGGGTCACTTTAACCTCATTGCTTCGTGTCTTCAAGCGTCGAGATAACCAGAGACGGAATCTTATCCGAACATTTAACTCGGCAGCTCTGCTCACAGCTTTAAATCGTTGTTTACACGTTTCCATCACAGATCATGAAACCAGGGCGAAAGCAGTCATATTTGACATCTTGAGCCTCAGCAAGCTTCGCCCACCATTTCTTTATAATGCGATCGATTTAAATTTTGTGATTCGTAAAGGAACAAAATTTGACAATACTGTTTCTGGAATGTGGGTTGTAAGGTGCTTATTCCAATTACCTCACTTGAATGAATGCATGAGCAGTGACGCAGCACGAGCGTATAAGGATTACAAATGTAAATTATGAAGAACAAAGGTTTCTGAAATCCAACAGAGATTGGGATAAAACAAATGGTTGTTTTGATTATTTCTGACTTGGTGTCTTATCTAGGGAGCAAATGACTTAAATAGAATTAAACACAGCCTCGGAAGGGCTAAGAGCCTTTGGAAATTAAAAAAGACATTAATCGGACCACAAATTAAAAGTCTGATTTTTATTATTGAATTTAAAATACAGTTTTGGAAGCCAAAACAACTTCAAATGACTAAAATCCATCATAGTTGATGGCAAAACAGTGAGTTTGAATCGGGATATTATGCTCTTTTCAGAAAAGTACTATACACCAAAATGGAGCTTGGACATCAAATCTGCAAAAATCCAATACGTCTGTTTGTCTTATCAATTATAAAGCGCTTCCTTGTTTTACTTTTCCTCGTAAAAATCCACTCCAATCTTGTCCTAAATCAGTCACCTTCACTCATAAAGAAGTTGCCTGTTCATCTTGCAAAGAACTAGGGTTGACATGAACCTTGATGAGTAGACATATACTTCAACCCGACGAACCCAATATTCTTGGTGTTCAGTTGGAATCACAAAAGATCTAATACCATACAAAAATTAGAATATCCAACTTGATAATCTAGCCTCTTCATGCATTCCAAATTTACTTGTTTCCCCAATCTTGCAGTTTAATTCCACATCGACTTTATCACCGACAACCATGTCAATCATAATATTTTCAGATTAAACAATACTTGATTTTCATGGATGTATTCTTGTGGGATTTCAACTCGCAAGATCTCGTCTTCCTCAATCTTGTTCTCCTTTCTCATGATCTCCTCAACTTGAGAAGAACTTGACCGCGACTTCTCTTGTATTAAAGACACCTCCACATTGGTCTTTTGAGGTACATCTTTTTTTTGTTTTCGTTCGTAATCACTTGTGGAGTTTCTCCTTTGTGAATATCTTTTTCAACTTTGATAGGGTTGTCAACTGGTTCAACAACTTCCTTTTTTTTTCATTTGCCCAACATGGCGTATCAATTATTTTCTTAAGAGCTTCTGAAATTTTCTTGTTTGCTCTATCAATTTTTCACAATCCAATTGATTCAAAAATCCAGCAGTAGAGTCAAAAGCCAATTTATCATGTTAAATTGTACGATCATCAACATCATCAAACATAAAGCCATATGAAGGAAAATACCATTCGACAAGAACTCTTTTCATCTTTCGCCATGTTTTGATCTTCAACTTGCCTTGTCTTTCTCAGGGTTCTTGTAGATGATAGTCTAGATGAAGCCATCTTTACCATCTTCTTTTTTGGAACTTTCTTGATCTCAAAGTAATGCCCGATTTCATCTACCCAATCTTGAAAATTTCAACATACAAACTTCCTCCAAAGTAAGGAATATCTTCAATATCTTCAAAGTTAAATTGATGAGGTTGGCCACGGGGAATCCCATAACATTCCCCTTCAATATTTAGTACTGTCGCATGAATGTTGCCGAGGATTTCACTTCTCCCATGATTGATTGTCATTAGAACAGCCAAATTCCTGCTCTAATACCAATTGACGCATTACAAGTATAGTAAAAGGAATACAAACGCAAACCCAAAAAAATTGGAAAGCTGGAATCCACTAGAATAGTGATAAAATCTCAAAGGTTTTTTTTATTAAACCTTGAATGATGCCTTACATGGAGAGACAAATGACTTAAATAGAATTAAACACAACCTTGGAAAGGCTAAGAGTCTTTGGAAACTAAAAACAAAACATTAATCGGACGACAAAAGAAAAGACAGATTTTTATTACATAATTTAAAATGAATTTTGGAAGCCTAAATGACCTTGGATGACTAAAATCCATCATAGGTCACATCAAAGCAGTGTTTTGGAACTAGGACGTTGTGCTAGTCATACTAAACATATTGTCCACATGGTCTTCTCTTACTGGCTGTAGTTAATTTTTGTCTCCACAATAAACATGAAGTTCCAAAAATTAGCCACAAAGTGTTTTGCGGAGAAATTCATTCACAATTATTTTGAAGCCAAGTATCGTTCATAAGCAGAGATGTGAACGATGAGGTTGTTAAGCATTATGTTTTTTTAGTACGATCGCCACACCTTAATATGTTACTATTTATTCACTCATGTTATAATACGTGGATTATTTATTAATACTATACTCTAGATCCTTGTCCTTATCATACTCCACCATTATAGGCATACTACGCCTTATTTTTTTAGTGTGAATGATAACATTGAAAATTTTATCCTTTTCACCAAGAATTTCACGTATTTTTGTAAAAATAGTTTATTCTATTATGTGTATATAACAATTGTCGTTCATAAGTATGGATGTCAGTAAATCAAATGGTGCTTGAGTCACAATCAAGATAAATTTATGCAGGAATTGTTGCTGCTTTGTACTAATGCTATTGTTTGACTGAAGCCCTTCTAATTCTTGGTCAATTGGGTCCAAAGATCAAGGCCCTCTTCAGCAAGCCTTCAGAAAAAAGTTTGAGTGCAACTTCCATTCATACTACGACTGCTTGATGCCCAGTTCGGCCACCCCCGTCAATCTACACCGCGAACTTACCACTACAAAATCCCACTTCGCCACGCGTCTATCTTTGATCAGAAACTTGTATTTATGGTGTATGTCGAAAAAGAAGTAGCGACCAACAAAACATTAGGTAATACGACCAAAATTATAAACAATGATTAAGTTAATGGTTCAAGTTGTTACCTATTGGTTAGATAATGTTCCCTTCATTCAATGATATATTTATACGAAAGAATTTGATAAATAAATTGATTACGGATTTGTCATTTTCAAAGTAAACTTCAGACTTCTTAAATATTGACTCATTTATCCATGAATACTAGGTATGTACCTTACATCTATTGGTACAGTACTATTAGGGTTTTCATCCCTTCAATTGATAATGTTTATTTAACAATTTATCCTTAACAAACATACACCATGGACAATATATTTTTGGAGTAGTTTTAAATAATTTGTGAATAAATAGTTGACAGTGTCACCAAACTTTAACTTAATTAGAATGCTATCACCACACCCCAAATTCGTTGTATGCTTGATAATGCTATGGCACCATTGTTTTTGTCCTTATTATTAACAAAAGTTTATTAGGTGCTTTTCATTAAAGGTTTTTCTTTTAACTCCACAAGAAGTTAACTAGCCAAACATCAGCAGCCGCACGGAACAAGTTCTCAAGTTGATATATCATGTAAACTGAAAATTATACTTTCTTTCCACCTATATAATGAAGGAAGGGTAATGTTAGATGACTATTAAATTTGGTAAACTAAATGACATGGTTAATGATTAGATTATTATTTAAGTGTTGATTAACGTATTTATTTTTTATTAATGATGCATCATTTAATTTGCAAATTTAATCTACCAATTTAGTCTAGCTAAAATAAAAAATGATAGCTCCTGTTCCAGTAAACGGTTTCTTACCAACTGGCGTTGCACAAAATTGCAGCCAGTGCCATCACCATCTGTACGGGTCTCTCACAGGGTCGGACTTTAACCCGACATTTACTCAAGTATCCAGCGTTACGATTTGGTTCGCATATAATAAGCACTGCAGCGCTCGTATTACAGCCATTGCAGAAACAAAGATTAAATATTTAATCCATCGTCTTCATCGATGTCAGCGAGAAGACGAGACTGACCGAGCCCGCCTCCAACAATGTAACTCGCTCGCTTTTCACGTGTTCTTATTACATAGACACCATCCTTTTTCAATTAATATTAATTGTGTATATAGGAGTGGCAGCACAGCAGCTTGATCCTTGCTTGATTATATCAGCCAACAAATGGGGAGTCCTCCTGCGAAGAAAGTCCTGATCACCTCCAATGGCGACGAGATTTCACAGAGCATCGCCTTCTCTCTGGCCCAACGCGGCTGCAGGTGATTAAACCTCAATGGGTTGAATCAAATGGGTGAGATTCCTTCTGTTCTGCCTATTAAAGATTTGATTTTTGTTTGTTTGTTTGTGGTTTTGAATAAGCAGGTTGGTGTTGATGGGAAAAGAACGGCCTCACTGGAGGGTGAGGTGGCGCCGGTGGAGATGGTGGACGTGGACATGGAGGACGAGAGGGAGGGAGCTTTTGATGAGGCGGTGGAGAAGGCATGCAACATCCTGGGTAATTTGGATGCCTTTGTGCATTGCTATAGTTACGAAGGTCTATAAGTTGACTAATTTAATCTAATTTCTTCGCTCGGAGATGATTTGAAAGATTGTTTTACTTTTAAGTGCATTGAATTGAATCTAGCGATTTAGCAGGTTATCCAATCCAAATCAATAATGTGTGCCAAACGAGGTGAGGAGTAATAATTGGCACTCGATTCCTGTAAAGTTTTAATAAGAAATTGGCACTTCAAAAATCTCATTTTGCACTTCAAAATTTCTATTTAAAAAATAAAATGTGAGGAGGAGTGTAGAATATAATTTTAGAATGCTAATCGTGATTCTCAAAATGTATATACAATGAATAAAAGAAAACAGGGGGAAAACTTGGATTAGAAAATTGTATTAAGTGAACAAATTTTTTCTTGGAAATATGTTGATCCCGTGTTAAAACATGTGTTAACAAATTATTTTACATTCGGACATTCTTTGGTTTTGTGCATATATGTAAAGCTTGTTGCAGTAATTTTTTTTTTTTGGGACAATGGGATTGAGCTGGTGGAGAGTGCTCAGCCTCAGGTGGCGAAGTGCAAGCAAGCTTGCTGCTGCTGCCGGTGCTGAAGTTGGGGCGGAGAGAGGTTGCTCTATGGCGGCGGATGATATGTGGGAGTCATTAGGATTTGCTTCCCCGATGATGCATGGCAATGATGAGAGAGCATGAAGAGTTCATACCCAAGTTCAAAAAGGAAATGGAGGTTGAGGAGAAGTTGGCACGTGAGCGTTTGTAGCATAAACTTTTTTTTTTTAATTGTGGATTAAGAAAGCTACATTATGCATATTGAGTGTGATTATTCTGTAAACTAATTTGTTTGGCATGAATTTCTGTCATATTTATTGGCTTCAAGGGGAAGGGGAAAAAAACACGAGTGAGCGGAAGAATAATAGGAAGCTTTAGCAACTTTTACATAATGGTTGCCAAGGGGGAGATTATCGGCTGTCCCCGAGGATATGATGTGATCACGTGATGGAACACGGCGGGGATATATTCTATTGTTCCTATCTCTTTACATTACATGACATGATCACGTGATGAGACATATAAGAAGAGCAGAATATATCTCTAGTTGTATGCAAAAATCTGATAATGTGAACAAATATATATTCCAATTGTATGCAATCATTTTAATAGATATAGGATGATCCATCAGAATTGTATACAGCATTTTTGCTTTTCAACAATTTACCAGATATCATCATGAGTACCAGAATTTCAAAGTAATGCCATGATAAAAGATGGTTTCAAATTCGCAGCATGAGCGTGAGACAAAGGTGGTCTTGACGTAAATGAAGAATAATCTGAAGAAATTGAGACACAGAAATCTTGAAAGAGAAACCTCGAGACAGAAATGACAGCAACTGATAAAAGTGTGAATAATATTCTGTTACAAATGAATGAAACTTAAACTATAAAAGAAGGAAGAAAGGCGTATATTATAGAGACAATTAAATATAAATCCAAATGCACAATGATTGATTGGGAAATTGAGATAAAACTTTGTCAACAGACTCACAAGTCCATCTGCACACTGAAGAAAGATGATTACCATCTAATATTTCTTATCTTTTGGCTTGATTCATCAACACTCGCTCACTCACAAATACGTCCACACTGAAAGATAATATTACAAAGCACACTATTGACATCCCGACACAAAGGACGACCACTGTCCGTTTCTTACAACTGTGGTTGCTACAGCTCCAATACCAAGTCTGCAATGCCAAATGCAAATAGTACAAAACTGTTAAATGTATTCATAGTAGATTCAGTTTTTCCAAACCTTGAGTACATAATGTGGTGCTTATGTGGAAAAACTTGCCACGAAATGACTTAGATAGATCCGAGCGAGTTTTTCTTTCATGAAATGACAATGTATTCAGAAACATTGTTTTTTTGGGTTAATGTATTCTGGACGTTAATGTCATATTACAGATAATTTTTATTTTTACTTGGGTTTTTCATTTCCTTTTGTTTGTTCCAAGTTTATGTGTGCTCCTTTCCTCAAAAATCATTTTCTAGAAGTACAACAGTAGGTTATAGAGACTTTGAAAGAGATTGTAAGAAAAAATACGGAGTAATTCATACAGCTAGGTTTGGTATTGCTGTGCTTTGAAAAAAAACTGCTTCTACTGTGCTGTGAGAATAAGCAGCTATGAAATAAACCAGTAGAGTGTTTGGTAAACTTTTTTGTAAAAGTGCTTTTGAAAAGAAAAAAAAACAGTATTATAGTGTTTGATAAACTTTTATGTAAAACAAATGTGAAAAAAAAACTGGTTTTTCAAAGCTGGGTTTTGCAGCTTTGTGTTTTTGGCTTTTTTTCACCCAAAACTATGAACAAAAGCTGAAGTTGAATGTTTACCAAACATAAAAAAGCTCCCAACTTTTTTTGATAGCCACTTTTTTCAGAATCAGCTCAGTACCAAACTAGGCCTAGTGGGATAAGGCTTGGTTGTTGTTGTACAATAGTAGGATATAGGTTCAGTTCATTGTGGTTTCTCTTAAAGTTTCTTTTTTCGAAAAGGCTGATGGTAGTGTTTGAACTTTTTCTTAGATGTTGTGCACTTTTTGTTCTCCTGGATTTTTGGTGTTCTGTACTTGATTTGCCAGAACCTGTGGGGACTAAATCAAATTACGTCAGCAATGAATAAAAGTGATACTTACATTCTGCATCTGTTTTGATCCAGTGCTCTCCCTTTCTCCTAGAACCGCTGCCACTCTGCCTGTATTGGGGAAAGTTCATGAATTTTTTACAATTTTCAGTCCCCTCCTTTGCCCTTGCCCCGTCAGGGAACCTTCCGTTGTCTCCCCCCATGAGCATCATATTTTCATTACAACCACTACCTGCACTGGAATTATTCTTCTTCTTATATTTCTCGGACTTGACCGATTCTCTAGCAGCTATAGAGCTTTCAGGATGGATCCTTCTATGGAACATACGTAAGACCTGCATGTAAGACACAATAAATTTGAATGTGAAGTTTTATCTTTTTTTATTCCCAATATAAGTGAAGGCTGCACCAGGCAGTTTGGGACAAATTATTAAAAGAATGATTGTTGTCTGATGAAGACATCTAATGGAAACACTACTATATATTGTTTAACTGTTCTCTGTGTGTATGTACTTATGTACCTCCGTGTGTGTGTATTTGTGTGTGTGTGTGTGATGAAGAGCCATCAGATGCACTGTTCTAAGAAGATCTAGCTGTAGGAACCCAACCTTACGGGGTTTCTTCTTGGTTGAAAGAGAATCAGATGCCTCACCAAGTTTCTTCTTGATGGAAACAGGATCAGTTGCATCACCACCTGTAGAAGGGGAAGATCTCTTTGAAGAAGAATGGAATTTTTTAATCATCTTCTTCATGAACCCCATTGCAGATCTATGCTTATGTTTGACTTCTATCTCCTCAATCTCACTTTTCTCCTTATAATCAGTTGTGATTTTGGTCCTGTCAAACAGCTCTTGCAGTGATGTCTTTTCTTTCTTTGCCTCCATTGTTGTTTCTGGTAATTCAGTTGAGGACCCAAAGAGATATCCTTTGAGTGGATATGCTGCAGTCCAGTATTCTTCATCTTCAGATTCCTCCATTTGCATGCCACTGAGTGTAATAGAGCTAGCATTACTGTCCCTTGCTGATGATGCACAGACCCCTTCTTCCTTTGTCTCAGCCTCAAGAAACTTCTCTAGCTCATAGCTGATGAGCTTCAAGTCGTTCTCTGTTACCTCTGCTTTTTGCTGAGTTAAGTTCTCTAAAGTCGTCGCAAAAGTTGGTGTTTCAGGCTCATTGATACTTGATTCTGAGCCAAGAGTTCCAATGGTGAGAAAACCATGAAACAGGTCTGAGATGGTAGCAGATGTTTCTTCTTCTCTCTTGGCTTCAGATTCAGCAAAAGATTTTTCTTGGTCTCTTGCAGGTGGCTGCAAGGATGTAGATCCGTATCTGGAGCCAAAGTTTGACTTCATATAGGCATCTTGGTCATCAAGTGATGGCTGAGCTGAAAAGGCAAACAAAAGGGTACCCTGAAGTTAGTTACACAAAGAATTAGGTCCGAAAATAACAATGGAAGAAAGGATTGATCTGTGCATATAAACACGTCATCTCAGTGGCTGCACTGCTCGCCAAATAAACTGTCAGCTGATGGCTGAATGACTTCATTAGTTAGTATAAGTTGGTCCGTGGTCGTGAGACCACTTGGTTTCCAACTTTTTCTTGAGATTCCGAGATTTTTTTGGACAAGCAGAATTCAAATATCGGTTATTCACGTTAATTATGTAGAATCGATGAACTCTTAGTTCTTAACTGCAGCATAATATAGCAAAGTCGATTGTTATGCTAATTTTGTAACCTGATTATATGTGAATTCTTAGTACATTACTTAGCATTACTTACTGAGATCCTTGCGAGGCTCAATGGTACCGTGCCGAAATTTGTCGTGCACCCATTGTAATAACTGCATCAATGCAAGTAATGCTAAGATAAAGTCAAAAATATTGAAAACAACTGTCGTTATAAATTTGGTTCGAGTGTACACGTACCTTCATTTTCGTGTTTCTTTGAGGTCTTGATGTTATATTAGTTTGCATGCAAGATTGGCTTTAAACAGAGATGTTAGGAAGAGGGGCAGAACAACTTCTTTTCGTTAGGAATTCCAAGCGAGGTGGAAGTCACTGATTGCTAGAAGAATCTGACGATGGTTGAGTAGAGAGAAACATTTAGAAAGATACAAGACTGTAGTTGGCTATTCTTGTCAAGGCCAAATCATGTAAACAAATTGAAGGGTGGTTCGAGTATGCATTAGTATATTAGTAAAGTCGTATGTAAGCTTTAATCAACGTGTAATAATGTTTCACATAAATCTCCATAAACGTCGTAACAATTGCGGTTTGGAGTATCACAACGATGCACCCGAGGGGAAAAGGGGTATAGGCAATTCTGCTTGTTTCTTTCTGTATACGGTACTAATAACAATACTAATACCAGTAATCTAAACCTTTCGTGCAGTTATAATTTTGACGTCAGTAGCTATTGATCGAGGTTTGGTTTCGACCGGTTGTCTTGTTTACCATGTCCAAGTATCTTATGGATGGGGGAGGCAGCAGGTCAAGGTTGCTGGCCCAGAAATATTAGCATGGCCCGCACGCATCTCTGGAAGTTAAGTATTTATGGAAAGGGTAATGCTGCTGTAGGCTTAGAGACAAAGCCATTAGCCCTTCGTGCTTACATCCTCGATTAGACCTCTTACTGTCTTACAAGTGGGCTCGGTAGTTACACGTGGCAGATAAAGCATAGAAGAGAGATTTTTTATTGTGTCTGAAACACGGACACATACGTCATATGCTATTATATAAGTGCCTGAACACTTGGAAAAAAAAAATCTCTCGTACAATGACATGAGGTGTACCATCTTGTGTTCCGGATGCATGGAAAAATCTCTCATCGAAGAGAAAGGAAGAGTCCTTTACAGAAAGTACATTCATAGTTTATGCATGTAAACCGAGTCTAAGAATTCGCTTCAAAGCATTGAATATAACTGCTTTTGCAGAAAGTATATTGATAGTTGCAGAATTTGTTATGCAAATGCAAGAGATGTATCGTGCTAGTCCGGTGGGTTTATATACCGGACATTCTATTGTTATGTCGTCGATATTGTGTTAAAAAACAAACGTTCTGCACATGGAAGTAACCCGTAATATGAATAGCCTCTTCGTTTCGTTTTGTTTTCCTTTTTTGGGACAAGACTGGTGAATAATGAGTCACCCTCTATAATTGAGACAAGCTTGCCCAAATCTGTCAAAATGCCAACCATTAGTTTTAGGGTATCCTTATTTTTAGCTACTTTTGGAGGACCAAAGACAGAGACAATCACAGCCCATTTCACCTTCCATACACCACAACAAACACTTCCAATCCAGTAGTTTTGGAAAAGTATTGGATTAGACAGTTTCTGTTTTTTGGTCTGGTTCATATTCTTTGTTGTTTTTGTATGGTATGGAGTTACTGCATGATCATACCCATCACTATTGTTATTGTTGAAACTAAGTTCGTTCTTATTTGCATGGAACTTGTTCATGATCATGATATGATAAGACCCCAACTTAGAGAGCAGTTGAGCGGATGAGGATCCTCTCCGGACCCTCTTCGGTGGGATTCTAAAGATTCTCATATCATGATCGTTCATCGTTTATTATGCGGTCAGTTTTCGTTAGGCATTATTTGTATTTAATTTTAAATAAATAAATCTAAAATAATTTATGACCGTATGATATATGATAAACGGCTAAGATGTGAGTATCCCTAAAATCCTTACAACTTGGATCCGGATGGGATCCAAATCCTAGTTGGGCCATCTTAATTTTTTAATTAGTGGATAAAACCAATTTGGTTTCTAGGCAATGGATTATCATCATGGATGGTTGCATTTCCCTATAGTGTTGGACTTATATTATCTTTTTGGGAGTTGTTACAGAGTTTCGTAAAAGTCATCTTGCACTTCTTGAATACATCTTCATTTGTGTTTTCATAACCTTTTTTTCTATTGGGTTACAAAAGAATACTTTCTCTAAGTGCTAATAACACACCTTAACATTTTTCCAATTTGCAGAATGGGGGTTAACACGAACTAACTATACTTGAGTAGTGTGAGATTGAGTGGATCAAAATAGCGGGCGTTATGATTTTATGCAAACTTCCCTACTTATGATGTGGTCGGATTCACCTGCGTAAATTTTTGCTTGAAACCATATCAAGACTACCATAGAAAAGATATTTGAAATCGTTGACATATTACGATAACTTTCACATCAAGTGGTTCTATATATGAGGCTTGGTAGGACTAAATTACAATATTATTCTATACTTTTATGATAGGTATCTTACAAATGAGAAATAACTTATCTATACTCGAATGCCTTATGACATCCCGAACTAATGACACACTGTTACGTGCTTTAACTTTTGCATGTTTCATTATATCATTAGTTTGGAATGTCACATCGAAATCGCCTCAAGAAAAATTAACATAATTTAACCCAACAGAAGACATTTAGCTTAACGTAATCAAACATCCTACATAAGTTTTTCTCTCGACGCAAAAAACAAAATGATAAAATAGCATTCACAATGTACATTATCCTTGAAACAGCTCAGAGGTGATGACAAAATACAGCGAGCATGATGGGGCGAGACACGCGGCATATTTTAATTGGACCAACAAAAATTTACCCGCGTCCGGATTGGTTGGATAAACTGAGTTTCAACAAAACTTTCAAAACGCCTCTGGTACCTTGTCCAGCTACGTCTCTGCAACTGCACGCCTCCCCACACGCCATCCCTCGAAAATCCATTGACCTCGATTGAATAAAAAATATATCCCTATTCATATCCCAGCAATCCACACCGTCTGATCACCATCTCACAGTCATGGGGACCGAATCATCAGGAGCGTCCGTGGAGATATCAGAGCCGTTGCTTCACGATTCCGACGACAAAATCAAGGCCGTCGACTCCGACTCCGACGACCGAATCCCCGAATGGAAGGACCAGATCACCATCAGAGGGCTGGTTGTCAGCGCCGTGCTCGGAAGCCTCTTCTGCATCATCACCCACAAGCTCAATCTGACGGTCGGGATTATCCCCTCCTTGAACGTCGCCGCCGGGCTGCTCGGATTCTTCTTCGTCAAGTCATGGACTGGATTATTGGGAAAGTTAGGGTTTTCAGTTGCCCCCTTTACCAGGCAGGAGAACACCGTCATCCAGACCTGCGTCGTTGCCTGCTATGGCCTCGCTTTTAGCGGTAAATCTAATTGCTTCTGTTCTGTTCTTCACTAATTAGTATTTATCACATTACTAATTAACTGATTAGCTAGTTCTTAGCTCTCACTCTCCCACTTTTGTTAGTTAATTTTGATGTTAATCATGGAAAATTGGTGTTTCTTTTATCTTGTGTAGTCATATAATTTGTCAATGTGAAATGAATTGTCAGGCGGGTTTGGTTCGTATTTGATTGCCATGGATGAGAGAACATATAACCTAATTGGTTCTGATTACCCTGGTAATCGGGCTGAAGATGTTATTAATCCGAGCTTGTGGTGGATGAGTGGTTTCATGTTTGTTGTCAGCTTCCTTGGCATTTTTTGCCTTGTTCCGCTTCGCAAGGTGACTACTTTTTCTCTGGATATGGATGTCTTATGGGTGCTACCTATGTGTTTGACTTTGAGCTAATACTGATGTTAACTTTCTAACTGAATACTGCATTGATCTTGGCATCTCGATTCATTCAGTTATGCGATAATTGTTAGACCCTTTGATAGAAGCAGTTGTTCCTTAATGTGTGTTCGTTGGCTAGGACTTTTTTATGACAGAAGTTAACGTGCCCGTTGGCTACCTATTATGGTATTTTTTGTATACTTGTCTTTTGTTAATGTATCCTATCTCATCTTTATTAATCTGATATCAGGTTATGGTCCTGGATTACAAACTAACATATCCCAGTGGGACAGCCACGGCAATGTTGATAAATAGCTTCCACACTAAGAGTGGTGCAGAGCTTGCCGGGTAAAGCTTCTGTCTCAAACTACTTTATCCCTTTGCGTCTGTTTTTATAAAAACAGATGCATTAAATGAATCTTTTAAATTAACACCGTCATAATCTTACTTTGCAGGAAGCAAGTTCATGCTTTAGGGAAGTATTTAAGTATAAGTCTAATTTGGAGCTGCTTCAAGTGGTTCTTTAGTGGTATTGGAGATTCATGTGGATTTGACAACTTTCCTAGCTTTGGTTTGGCACTATTTAAGAACACGTAAGGCTATTGGTTCTTCGGTTTTCCAACCTCTCCCTTTCGACATTCTTTCACCCCTTGTTTATAAGTTGAGAAAGCGGCAAATACTACTTGGTGGAGCTAGTGGGGGTCCTTTCTTTTTTATTATTTTCATACCAATTTTGGGATGAAACAAATATCAAATCAGAATAGAATTGGTGTTTTGGATTCCCTAGTTATGAATGGTGAATTCCACAAAAGCAAATAAAAAGGCTTTCTAAGGAAGTGGCATTCGTTTTAGTAAGATCTACAATATTTGTACAGCAGTGAAGTTGCTGATGTTTTACATAACTGGCTTCATGCAGGTTTTATTTTGACTTCAGTCCAACATATGTTGGATGTGGTCTTATATGCCCTCACATAGTCAACTGCTCAGTTCTTTTGGGGGCTATTTTATCATGGGGTTTTCTTTGGCCGTTAATATCCCAGTATTCTGGGGTCTGGTATCCAGCTGACCTTGGTAGCAATGATTTCAAAGGTCTTTATGGATATAAGGTATTATGCTTCGATTTCCATTTCAGGCTCACTACCTTGATTCTTAGGCTAATTACATGGGTGTAGTACTGTAGTTTAACTATTTTTAATACGGATTTTGTTGCATTTCTTATGACAAAGACCTAGAGGTAGAGTAAGGGAGCATAGACGGTTGACTACACACTCATTCATAGTTATTATTTTTGGTCATCTAATTTGCTCAGAAAGCTATATACGGAGCTAGAAATTTCTTCTAGTGGGGGCAACCCGAAAAACAACTAAGAAAACCTTTTTATATTATGGCTTATACCCAATATGATAATAGGGATGATTTCAAATGATGATGTATCACAATTCCAATGTTACAAAAATTTCAGTATAGTAGTGGAAAGTGGCAAAGTGATGAGAAAAATATTAATACATGATAGGCGGGAGAGGAGTTTTTTGGTTTGAATGACAGAACAAGAGCATTTTTGCTCATATAATATTTGATATAGAGGATAAATAGTATGAAGGTATGTTGGATATTAGATACATATATTTTCTTCAAAGATAACGCATGTATATTATATAACTGTGGTCTGCAACTTAACAAGGGAAGTACTTGAGTGGGGGCATCTGCCCCCGGTGAGCCTTCGTTGGCTCCGTCCATGTTTTCTTACCCATTATGTTGTTTGCAGGTCTTCATAGCTATTGCCCTCATCCTAGGGGATGGTCTCTACAATTTGATCAAGATTATAGCCGTTACTCTCAAGGAAATATCCAATAAGAGTAACAAACAGAGAAACCTTCCTGTTGTCAAAGAGGCCTTAGATCAGTATTTACATGGTCTCTGATATTCATTGAAAATGTTGTCACTGTTCGTTCAATGCCAATGTTGTTACTCTTCACATTAAACGGTTTGAACCCATATAGGCAGGCATGTGTTCACAGCACTGATGTTTGAACTGTATGTTCCTGTAGTAATGCTTGTATATTAGTAATCTTGTTTGAGTTGTGACATAATAGCATAACTGGCTGAATTCTTACTGTCAATTATGGCTGTAACAAAATCTAATGTATTTACCACAGGCAGTGTATCGTGCTAGAAATAGAAACTAAAATTGAGTTTTCTATAGTATTTAAATGTATTAGGTATTTTCAAGAAAGACACAAATTTTATACTTGTTGTAGGTTCCTTGAACGAAATTAATTTTTCGTGGCGGCCTTTATTGGCTAAAACATCTGATTGGTGTGATATTGCCTCATGTTAGCAGATAACCTGTCAAAGAAAAGAAGAGGGGATAACATCTTATACTTGGCATAGTATAAATAGATTAAAGTTTGCATGCATCTTAATTATGAGGTTAACCTATTCTATGCTGCAGACTAATAGGTTTTTGATTTGTGCTATAAGCAGGTGATGAGAGTTCAGAAGTAGCACTGGAGCAAAAAAAGAGGGATGCAATATTTCGTAAGGACAGGATACCGACCTGGGTTGCCGGTGCTGGATATCTGGGCCTAGTTGTAATATCCACAGCAACAATGCCAATCATCTTTCCGCCTCTGAAATGGTATTTGGTTCTATGCTCATACATACTTGCTCCTGCCCTTGCCTTCTGCAACTCCTATGGCACTGGCCTCACAGACTGGAGTTTAGCTTCAACTTATGGGAAAATTGGTCTTTTCATCATTGCTTCATTAGTTGGAAGTGACGGCGGGGTTATAGCTGGGTTAGCAGCATGTGGGGTGATGATGTCGATTGTCTCTACTGCAGCTGATCTCATGCAAGACTTCAAGACAGGTTACCTCACTATGTCCTCGGCCAAGTCTATGTTTATAAGCCAGTTAGTGGGAACAGCCATGGGTTGTGTGATTGCTCCGTTAACATTCTGGTTGTTTTGGAGTGCCTTTGATATCGGGTCACCTGATGGTCCATACAAGGCACCTTATGCTGTTATATTCAGGGAAATGGCAATACTAGGTATCGAGGGCTTCTCCGAGCTCCCCAAGCATTGCTTGGCTATGTGCGTTGGTTTTTTCATGGCAGCTGTGGCTATAAACCTTCTGAGGGATGTGACTCCTAAGAAAATATCACAGTTCATTCCAATTCCCATGGCAATGGCAGTCCCATTCTACATCGGGGCATACTTCGCCATTGACATGTTTGTTGGGACGGTGATATTGTTCATATGGGAGCGAGTGAACAGGAAGGATGCAGAGGATTATGCAGGGGCAGTCGCTTCGGGTTTAATATGTGGTGATGGGATTTGGACGATCCCGTCGGCGATCCTCTCTATTTTCAAGGTCAATCCACCCATCTGCATGTACTTTGGGCCTTCGAGCAGATGAGTTGAGCCACATGCTGTGTTGTAACAATGTTGGGTTGCAAGTTCAAAATTTGAGCTGCTGGGAGGTTTGGTTAGAGTTTGGAAATCACTACTTACGTATGATTCAGTTGGGGTTGTCCATCCATGTACATTAAACAAACGGTTGCATACTCCGAATTCGCAGTCTCGTCTTGCCTTTCCTCTTTCATTTTCCTTTACTCAAAGAAATGTGGCGAGAAGCACTATTGTTCACAAGTGCTTTTTCTGTAGTTTTTTTTTTTATTAGAAACGCATTCAAGTGCTTCTAGCCCTTTTCTGCTCATAAGTGGTTTTATTAGAAATCCGTTGAAATGTTTATCACAAACCCAATCGATCATAAGCAACATAAATGTCTTTTTAGAGATAAGCACGTTAAAATTCCGAGTGTTTCATGAAAAAGGAGTTGGAAGTGCAGGTTAAGATATGTGTGAAAAGGAAATCTAGATGTGTAGCTAAATCAAGAGGCTAGGCACCATTTTGCTCATCACTTTCAAGTGATGGTGACATGCTCTTCTTATCATCATATTTATTACTGTTAGATAATTTTAAATGTTGAAATTTGTATAATGAATAGACACAAATTTTAAAATTTAAACATGTTCAGCAATGATAAATATGATGGAAATCATTACCACTGCTTGAGGACGGTAAGCAAATGCACCCATTTTGGAAATGAGGCACATGGCATAGATGGTGACCTCTCTAGCCTCTACTTAGCACTTGGATTTCTACTGGATTCCTTTTTTCAATATTCCCAATTTTGATAGATTGATGCATCTCAACCACCCATCAATTGGGTAATGGGTTATGTCTATCTATTTATCCATCCATCCAAAATTATTGCCATCAATTTGTCAAGTAACATCATCGATCAATACCAAAAAGTGCAAAGTTATCACCTGTTTTTCTATATATATATATATATATATATATATATATATATATATATATATGTGTATATGTATATGTACATGTATATTTGCCAAATTTATAAAATTTAGAGGTTAAATAACTATATAACCTTATGAAATTTACTTCATACATTTCTCTGAGATTTAGTTTCTATTATTTATTTATTTTAAGAATCTTCAGAACTTTGGCATGTTACAGAAATTGAAAAAAAATCCGAATGTCGATAGAGAAAATTACACAACTTAAAAGTCCAAAACAAAATAACAAATAAAAAGCAAAAGAAGGGGATAATAGTGAGGTCCATATGTCTCTCTCTCTCTCTCTCTCTCTCTCTCTCTCTCTCTCGATCTCGATCTTATCAAAAGGAGTCATTCAGTTAGAGATTCTGGCTATTTATTAATTGGAGCTCAGCAATTGGACGTTGTGGCGCTCCTGTTTGATGTGCAGCATGCAACTTCTGCTGCTTTTCCCATTTCTCATCATTGTTCTTCCTAACTATGTATCGTCTTTATAAAATATAAATCATGTTACCGTAACTATCGTATATATCCATGGACATTTACAAGCAGCACTAGATTCAGGATTTGAATTTTAAAGGGTTCTAATATTAACGGTTTAAAATTTTAAAATAAAATTTAAGTTTTATTCACTGAGACATTTCATTGAACACTTAAAGTGTTTGTTGTCGTCAACCGAACCAAATTGCTATGCCGAAGCAATATGATGAGTGGAGAATTTGTGGAGTGTTGTCGACGCAACTTGCGAGAGACATTTCGTCAAACATTTGGTGTGCACAAAAAGACATGTACTAAATATTCGGAGGATCCTCAGAAGACCTTCACATGTATATTTTTTGGACTTTAGGTGGTATTGGAACCACCTCGGTCCCAATGTGCATCTGCCATTGTACACAAGTACAATGATTTTATATGCATGTAAGCTAATAACCTATAACGCATTTTAAGTAGTTTGATTATCTTGAAGTTTATACATTGTTGATGTGTCGTCTTGAATTATAAATGGTGAATTATGTTTCTGTTCAATATAAATGTTTTTATAGGCTGCCTTCTACTTCGATTCCTTGCTATATAAATCACCTATATTATTATATAGAAGTTAATCTCTTGTCACAGAGCAATTAATCTTATATATGAAGTGAAAGCAAAGTTGTTTTCGAATTGAAGATTTGAATTCATAGGATATCTAAAACGGGGGTATGATATTTCAACAGCTAACTTTAGAGGAGGGGCCTCCTTTGTCTCCATGATGGGATGCACATACGACTACCAATTCAATCACCACCACACACATCGCCCTTCCCGCCATTATTATCATCACACAAATCAATAGGTCTTCTCCCACACCACACAATATCAAGCACAAACCACACGAATATATGTATATATATATATAAGGAATTATTTTTTTCATTCTAAGAATCTTATTCTACATTCTTTACAAGTGTATTTTTCATTTTAAATATAAAAAATTTAGAATGTAGAATAAGATTTTTGAAATATTAATAACAATTCCCTATATATATACACACACGCGCACACAACTTTGAATATTTTCATATACACAAAGGAGAAAAGAGAAGAAAAATAAAAACCATTCTCATTAACGGCCTTAATTAAAGTTTCTTAGCAATTGATTATGTTCATCATATTAAAAATTAAATTTAAATATAGATCCCACAACAGTGACCGAAAGCTGCATGCTTGCATAAGTTCAAAGCGTTCATATATTCATGCAGAGGAACTGAGGACGTCAATGAGTTAGCGGTAGAATCGGTGACTTCGATTCTTTCAAGGGAAGAAAAATCGATCGGTGGTCTTTGTCAATTTAATTGTATATATGCTGAGTTCCTAATTAAATAGTAAAAAAGGAAACACAATAATCATATCAACTTGCAAGCTTTTGAACTTTGAAAACTAAAGCAACTTTGGACCAACTAAACCGACTGATTAAACCATTCTTGTGGTTGTGGTCGACTGGTTTATACATCACGAAAGCGATATTGTTGTCTAGCAGACCATATGTATACATAACCTAGCTCCTTTAAGTTTTTAGAAAAAGATTGAACACGTAACCTTCAAATTTCCATTAGGGTTTCATCATTTGTTTTTTCTTCTAGGGTTCTAGCTAGCTAGCTTGAGAATATGTATGTCCTAGATTATATATAATCCACAATATAGAAAGGGGTCGATATATATAAAGAATTGTTGTTAGTACTCCAAAAATCTCATTCTACACTCTAAACTTTTTATATTAGAAAAGAAAAATACACTTGTGAAGAGTGTAAAATGAGATTTTTGGAGTGTCAATAACACTTCTATATATATATATATATATATCAAAGAAGGAGATCTCCATTTTGCACTCAAATTTGTTTGTAAGTTAATTTGTAACCCTATTTATGCATAATATAATTCACTACCTTTTATTTCCGTTTGTCTACTTCGACCATTCTCATCACATCGTGCGACGTGTGATAGTATTGATGGTTGTTTTACAAAAGCTACCATGGTAAAATTAAAAAGCACTTCTTTTGGTAATATAATAATGGTAAAGCAAATTGTGATCGAGTAAGCATAACTTAGTAGTCAGAAAAGCATAATTAACTCAGTAGTCAATTCTTTATCCTAAAGAAAAAGGAAAGTCTGAAATTTGGTTCAAATATAAAATTAGGGCACAGTTAAGTAGTGGCGAATTTATACTCGTTTCATCCCAATAATAGCCCACAAAGCCAAAAAAAACATTTCTAATTTATTTCGTCAAGCAGTTTGTTGAACAATTAACCGACTCTTATTATTGTGTGCTTAACATACATTTTCGCTCTTTAATGCTATTTTAAGAGGTATGTTTTCACACACTTCTTTTTATTTCTCATACACCTTTTGTTAATTTCTATCCTCTGATCTTCTTCAATTCACTCAATTCAACTGCCGAAAATTAAAAAGGTGTGTGGATATCACACTCCACCACCCCCCCCCCCTCTTCTAATTGTGTCTTTAGGTACATATTATTGTAGTCAATCCCCCCCCCCTCCCCTCCCTCTTCTAATTGTGTCTTTAGGTACATATTATTGTAGTCATTCCCCCCCCCCCCCCCTTCCCTCTTCTAATTGTGTCTTTAGGTACATATTATTGTAGTCATTCCCCCCCCCCCCTCCTCCCTCTTCTAATTGTGTCTTTAGGTACATATTATTGTAGTCATTCCCCCCCCCCCCCCTCTTCCCTCTTCTAATTGTGTCTTTAGGTACATATTATTGTAGTCCATCCCCCCCCCCCCCCCCCCCTCCTTTTCCCTCTTCTAATTGTGTCTTTAGGTACATATTATTGTAGTCAATCATACAAAGAGCAAGGAGAGCTAGCAAAATCCCATAACTAAGCTGAACGAGCTTTCGCAAGCAGTGAACGATGCCACGCCATCGGATTAGAAGAAGACTGCCCCACCAAAGCATGCAGGTTAGATAAACAAAAATTAAAGGATAATACTAGGAGATTAATTTTTAAATTAAATTTGCAAACTAAATAATGTGTCATAAATAGAAAATAAGCACGTCAGTTGACACTTAATTAATAATTCGATTATCTACAACTACATCATTTAGTTTGTAAATTTAGTTTAAAAATTTTGATCTCTCTAACATTACCCAAAATTAATTTAAAGAAGTGAGGTAATGTGCATTGACCGTAATGTATATCATCATTGATTCTTCAACCTTTACCATCCACATTGTAAAATTGTATAATGATAGTTAGGGATAATTTGGTAAATTTCATTTCGTAGAAATTAAATAATAATGTGGGTTGATAAATTAAAAATAATAATAATGTGGGTATTAACAAGTAGCTTAAGTTGAACTTTTATGCTTAAAAAAGTGAACTTGTGTGAGTTTTTTTTTGTTCTTTTTTTAATGGAAGCAAACATAACGTGTGTGCTTGTTGTGATTATAGTATATTTAACTTAATTAAACCCTTAAATTATGAACGGTAGAGAACACACACACACATGCACTTACCTCATCAAAAATGATAATTCCCTTGTCGGGATTATTCATATCTTATGATATCTAATTAATTTATGTGGTGGACATTAACACACATAAAATTGCTTTCAAAGTACAATTAAAAATGGATTTAATTGTTTAAGAAATTGGGATTAGGCATCTTTGTCCTACGAGAAATTTAAGGGACTATTTTGTCACTTTGCTGGGTTGTTATTGGCATCCAGTGCTCACACCAATTATCATTGACAAGTGTGAATCTCTATCTCATGCAGAACAATCTCTTCTACTTCTACCATCATTCTCATGAAGACCAGAACAATTCTGAGAGATAATTACCGCATTGCCATTATCCTTGAACACTAGGGAATATTATTTCTTTTATGTAAAAGTTAATTTTCAAGGTTCAAGAGAAGGGTAAAAATGTGCATGAACTTTGGGATGAAGGGAAGTGACATAAGCACATAATTTTTCTCTTTTTTGGCATATAATTCCTTTTTGTTAGAGCATCTTCGATGGTATAGGCAATTAAGTAGTCAGACCGATTTTGATGAGTCACATAGGCAAAAACTAGCTCCAATTGTATAGGCCTTGAGTTTGCAAATGTTGCCTATCCTCCCAAAGTAGGCAATGTTGCCTACAACACCGTAAAGTAGGCAAATGAGACCACACATATCCTTATATAGTGAAAGATTTTATGTGGATGAAGAGCACAAAACTAAAAGGTAAATGTAGATGTTATAGATGAAAGAAAATAATAAAATATAATTTTACTTACTTGATTTGTGTAATCTATTAGAATGAGATTTTTAAAAGATAATTGAATGTCACGTCAGCCCTTAATATAATTTTAGCTACTTTGGTTGTCTATGCCATTGGATTTGGGTAAGGAAAGAAGAGTAATTTCCAATTGTAAACTTCCAATATAGCAAGCACAGTCCCATGAGAAGTAAGATTTTGTAGATGGCCCATGAACTGTTCGAAACTAGAGTAAAAGGGCCCACTAAGTTAGTATCTTCTTTTTTTATTTTTTTATTTTTTATTTTTTTTGGGTCAAAGAAGTGTAATCAGAGTATTGTGACGTTTTTAATTAATAATATAAAATTATGTTAATTTGTTTCATTGAACCAGAATATTACAATAAACTGCAAACTTATTCTATGTAATTTACTAGACTTATTCTTTAGAGTAATTTTTTGTTTAATACTTTAAAATTTCTTAGTTTTCAACATTTTATACATCAAGTTTTTTTCATCTCAGTTGGTACCTAATGTGATAATTTTGAGACACTTTCATTCATCGTTAAATTTTCTATTAAAACAACCGTTAATCTATAACGTGACATCTATATGAACAATGATTGAGTGCCAGGTTTCAATATGAGTCCACATGAACACTAAAAAAATTTTAAAAAAACCCTTTGTAGTCTGTAACAACTAACAACAACATCCTTTGTAATATGTAAAAACTCCGTATCACTTAAGCCTTGATGTTGCTGAATGCTACTGGGCCCGTCATACAATCTTGTTCTTTCCCTGTGTGTCTTTTTAAAATTCATATATCAATTTTTATATAATATCTCAAGGATGGGTCTAGACCTAGAAGGGAGAGCAAAATATGAGGATCTTCTTGACCAAATTTATCAGACCGTTAAAATTTTATCTAACAACTACAATATTATAATTTTTAGAGAGGCTTCCTATTTGTAGTTTTTGAATAAAATTTCAACAATTCAATGAGTTTGGTCAGGAAGATCATCACCCTTTACTCAGGAGAGGATCCTCATCCACCTAGAAGAGTGGATTAGAAGCAAACCCCACCACCACCCATTCATGAGTTGCCAGGTGTTGAAATCTCAAGCGTCCAGCTGGCAGTTGAGTCCCTTACAAGAGATGGCATCATAAGTATTGGTTTGCTATTGCAATTATAGCATATGCATGAAAAATCAATAATGAAGAAGGGGAATCCAATCAATGATCAACCCATGGACCATGGTCCGTATGACTCCATGGAATGTGGGAAATATAAGGGAATGGGCTTTTGATTTCTTCCCTCCAAGATCTTAAGGGGCATTTGTTATACTGAATTATTTTGGATTGGATTAGTTTCAAGGATTAAGTTGAATTGGCTTGGTTTGGACTAAGCAGAATAAAAATAGTGAAGTATTTAGCGTAGTGCCGAACTATGTCCTAAACAAAAATATTTTTTTAGCTCAAAAACATTCATTTCAATTTTCCTTTATTTTATTATTTCACTCTTCATCTGTTTCACCCCTCACTCAACAAAATGCAATACAAACACCGAACTTCACAAACAACCATCCACTCAATCAATTGTTCAAAATTGATGGTCTGAGAAAGTAGTAATCTGATGCATGCCATGTGTAAATCTATACAACACTTATTTAATCAGAAAGCAAGTTTCTTGCCTAATGCTAAAAACTCTATCAATTTATAGAAAAATATAAAAGGGTAAATTACACTTTATCGTCTCAGGTTTGAGATGTATTTCAATTCCTTACAACATCTTCAAAATATTTCAATTTCATATCTTAAGTACTATTTTATTTCAAAATAATACATCCGTTACATTTTCCATTCATTGATCCGTTAAGTGCTGACATGACTGCCACATTTGTACCACGTGGTTGCCAAATGTGTGCCACCTGGCAAAAAGAATAATTTTTTATTTTTTTTCTAAAACCTGGAGAAAAAAAAACCTGATTAAAAAAAAAGAAAAAAAAGAAAGAAAGAGAAGCAATGATCCCCGCACCCCCCCCACCCCTGCATACAAACCCACATACCCCCCAACAAACCCAAAAACCTTCCCTTCCCCCCCCCTCCCCCGCCGCCGCCGCCAGAAGCAAACCAAGAAACATCCAACCTCCCTCCCCACCCCAAAAAAAACCTACAACCAAACCCAGAAAACTCCCCCCCCCCCCAAAAAAAACCTAGACCTAGTGCTCCCCGACGCATCACTGAGTGGGTCGTCGGTTCGTTGGTCGGCTCAGACAACGAGGTATGTATTCAAATTTTAAATTTTTTCGGTGCTTGGTTGGTGGTGGTGGTTTGAATGGAGTTAGGTTTGCTAAGGGTGGGTGGGGTTGCAGATAAGAGAAGGTGGGGTAGGGGTGGGGGTTGCGGGGGAGGTGAGGGTGGGGTGGGATGGGAAGGGAGGTGAAGAGAGTGGAGGAGAGGGAGGTGGTTGGGAGGCTTGGGAGGGAGAAGAGGGGTGGGGTGGGTTTCTGCGTTTTCAAGTTTTTTTTCTTCTTCTAGGTTTTAAAAAATAAATCTTTTTGCCACGTGGCACACATTTGGCAGCCACGTGGCCCAAATGTGGAAGCCACGTCAGCACTTAACGGATCAATGGATAGAAAATATAACGGATGTATTATTTTGAAATAAAATAGTACTTAAGGTATGAAAGTGTAATTTACCCAATATAAAAAGACGGTTGGAAAAGGATCCGGCGAGGATCCTTTTCCTAGGGATTCTGCAATTATATCCGTTCATCGTACATCAGTTAGTTTTCATTAGGTTTTAAATTTTAATTAATTTATGACCGCACGATGTATGATAAACGGACACAATTACAGGATCCCCAGGAAAAGGATCCTCGCTTTACATTCACAACAATTATATCACTGCTCATGTCTCTTCTTTGACCTTTCTAACTGCATCTTTACAAATATCCTCACCCTGTCGATGGATAAAATTTTTAATCCATGATGATACAACAGGTGTTAAAAGAGACCAAAAATCCAGAAATCAATAAAAACCTAGAAATCGGTCAAAAGCTCTAGTGACTAAAAATCGATCAAAACCCAGAAATCGATCAAGACCGAGTATAATTTCATGAATCTTCATAACAAAATCAAAGAAAGTGAAGAGAAAATGGAAAAAGGAAGCCATGCGAGACTTATGAGGACGCAACAATGCTTGGAGTAATGGTTTGACGAAGTCGTGGAGCAGGACGAAGACGATGCGGGGAGTGGTGGGTGACTTCAAATTAGTCTAGACAGATGAGGAGTCGAGCAGGACGAGAGAATGGGCTTAACAATCCGTTGGTTTATGGGGGGTCTCACTAAGACCTTTTAGCTAGCCCTGTAGTCGGGGCGAGTGAACTCTAGTCCCACTAAAGTTAATCCCTTCAGCCAACAAACATGTGACTAGCTAATTCTTAATCCAGTCTAGTGCAGTGAAACTTAAGGAAGGCAAACAAACGCACCTTTATAGTACAATGATTTATGATATATATTATTAGAACGATAGAATGTGTGTTTAATGATTTAAGAGAATTTAATGGGTTAATTCAAATTGAAGTGATAATGTAATATGATACATTGATGTTTGGTATAAAGAATCGTCTCTTTTATCTTTATACATAAAGCCAAGGGCTCAATGAAAAGTATTTTTGGTGTCACAAGCTTCACAAAAAATAATTAGATAAAAATGATCATCAAACAAAAAACTTCAAAAGCAACCTAAAATAATGCATCAAATATGGAATAGGTATTTTCGTCATTTTAATAGTGTTTTTTTAATAATTAATTTCTTTTGTACAATTTATTTATTTATTTATATTTTTTTTTTATAATTAGTACCTCACAATAATTTAATAATAATGTGATTTAATTAGTTTTTCATTAAATATTACTTTTTCTATTTTTAAACACGTTCAAAACATTTTAAGAGCCGTGTAATGTCGGTTATAAAAAAGGTATTTCGCATGCGGATAATAATGTGATTAAATTAGTTCTCAAATGATTGTTTTTTTTAACAAACAATATTATCTACATTAAGGGGGTGGGGTGGGCTTAGCCTCATAATGGGTTAGTAATAATGTGATTCAATCATTTGTTTATTAAATATTATTTTCTCTATTCTTAATATAAGTTTAATAGACACCGATTTTAATATGTGGATTCAGCTGCTGTAATTGGTTTATGAGGGTTCCTTCGATCTAAGATTATTTATTCACTTCAAATATTTGACTTTCATTTTGTCAAATACATTTATGCATATAAATATTTAAAACGTGTAAGTCGCGCGTAGTACGTCGTAATTAAAAAAATGTTTTCTACACTAACTTTATGTAAATTGCAGAAGGAGAATTCAAATTTTAAATACAGATAGTAGAACACGTTGTTCTTAAATACTTTGCTGAACTCATATTTGCTTTAGAAGGAATCTTATCTGACTAATCATATATTGTCGTAAGTTGAACTTGTTTGTATAAATGTGTAACTAATTCGAAGTACCGACACACCGATATTTCGAGACCGGAGAGTGAAAACACGAAGTTGGCAGTTGAAACTTGAAGTTGTGTTCATATCTGCCTAGTCAAACCCCGCTACAGTGTCAAAAGTGGCAAGAGAAAAAGTAAGAAAGGACGGACAGGTTGGAGAGAGAGAGAGAGAGTAAAAAAAACAACCAAATGCAGGCTGCCGGGAGGAGAGTAGAATTTGACAATGGGATACGTTGGGATTTTAATATTTTGATGGTTTTGTCATCTCTTTCTTTACCAAAACAGTGATAACTCATGAAAGTGTAGGACTTTTCAGGTCACCTTCTTCAATCAAAGAGGACCCATTTTTCTCTTTTTTTCATTTAATTTTTGTAATCCGCTGTTCATGGATCCCAAGGGCTCAAAGCAGACACAAGACATACCCAGCTTCTTGAGCCTCCCCCCACAACCACAATCACAACCTCAGCAGCAGCAGCAGCAACCACAACAACCACCTCAACCCAACAACAACAACATGAGCGACAACAAACCTGCTGAAATCAAAGACTTCCAGATTGTAATCGCCGACAAAGATGAGTCGGGAAAGAAGCAGTTGGCGCCCAAGAGAAGCTCCAACAAAGACAGACACACTAAAGTCGAAGGCAGGGGAAGGAGGATACGGATGCCGGCCCTCTGCGCCGCCAGAATCTTTCAATTGACCAGAGAGCTGGGTCACAAATCCGATGGGGAAACAATCCAGTGGCTCCTCCAGCAGGCCGAGCCGTCGATTCTTGCCGCCACCGGGACCGGGACGATTCCGGCGTCGGCTTTGGCGGCGGCAGGGGGCTCTGTTTCGCAGCAGGGGACTTCGTTATCAGCTGGATTGCACCAAAAGATCGATGAATTGGGGGGGTCCAGTGGGGGTAGGACCGGTTGGGCAATGGTGGGCGGGAATTTGGGGAGACCCCATGTGGCAGGGGTGGGCGGGCTATGGCCCCCTGTCAGTAGCTTTGGGTTCCAGTCATCATCTGGTCCTCCATCAGCCACCACAAATCTGGGCACTGAGAGTTCAAATTACCTGCAAAAAATTGGGTTTCCTGGCTTTGACTTGCCTGTCTCTAACATGGGTCCGATGAGTTTTACTTCAATTTTGGGTGGGGGCAATCAGCAGCAGCAGCAGCAGCTTCCTGGGTTGGAACTTGGGTTGTCACAGGATGGACATATTGGGGTTCTGAACTCTCAGGCTTTGAGCCAGATTTACCAGCAGATGGGGCATGCTAGAGTGCACCAGCAGCCGCCGCAGCACCACCAACAGCAACACCACCACCACCAGCAGCAACCGCCTTCCAAGGACGATTCTCAAGGATCCGGACAGTAGTGGTCGCATTAGAATTTGTGAAATTTGGATGGGAGAATGCAAAAAGCAGTAGCATTTTGTTGGGAGACTGAGTTTGTTGTTTTTGGTAATGGTATTTGTATTGTATAATTGGAAAAAAGTGAAGAAAAAGATACTTGAGGGAGTTCAATAGGGACTGGATTTTGTTTTGCCCCTTGTTTTTCTCTCCATTGCATGACTCAAGTCTCCATATTTACAGGTGCTTTTGCTTAAATCTGCTTAATTTTTCAGCACTCTGTTAGCTTTAGCCTGTAGGGGAATTTGATTGTTAAAAAGTGCTTTTGCAGGTGGGATAATTGTTGACAGTCAAATTGCTTTGGGTTTGGGCTCAACTGCTGCTGCTTTGAATTCAGAGGTGTGTTGATTGTAGTGTAAGGCATCCTTTTAATTGGTTTTGTTCTCCACTTGGTGTGGATCAAGTGGTGCTCAGTTTGTTTGTGAAAAATTTAAACATAGAGTTCTATAGTCATACTTAATCTCCAATTTTCTTCTTAGATTTCTTAATTATATTAGATCTTCATTGTGTTTTTGCACAAATTACGGGGCAATTACTTATCATACTACTTGCGCTTTACTTGCTTTTTCACGCCACTTCGGAAGAACACATCTTTGTGTTTTACCCCCATGAATTCCTTACTTGCAACCCAATTATTTTTCTTTGTTATAACTACAGGGTTTAGGCTGTTAGATATGTGATTCATGTGATATTGGTCTCACAGCAGTGGCGTCGTTAATAGGCTGATAGCCTAGTTGCCTTCCATATTGTCTACTTGAATGTCCAAGTGCATTTCACTCCCTGGACATGATATTGCATTCTAACGTCTTTGACTCCAGAATATCAGTTAGGAACTCAAATTTTTTGCAGCTTTGCTAATCGATCTGGTTCACCGAACTGAAATCTATTGCTGGATATTGGCTAACATTATCATGACTCTTGAGTGCAATTAGAAGACTTATCCAGAATGCTAATTGTAATTGACTAAGAATATGCCAAAGTAGGTCACTTTAAAGATCTTCAGAGATTTTCTTTCTTTTGAGCATCTGAGTTGTATTTGTCGGTATATGCTGACTACTGTATTCTGTTCCCAGTTAATGTTTCATCGTTACACAGCTTAAGAGCCATTAGTTGTGCTTAGTGTTTATATACAAGTACAATACATTTGTGAGACTTTGTAACCCTCTCAATTGGCTTTGGCATATTCCAAGGAGTACTATGGAAATTAAGCGTCTTGTTTTAGTTTCAGAACTTAAGAAGGGAACAGGTAGAACTCCATTTGGTTTCCCTAAGAACACGACTTTTCCGTCAAATCTGTTTGAATATCTTGATTGTCATTACCATGTGGAAAACTGCTTCACTAGGCGACTCATCAAACTTGTCTCGCCTCGTGGTGTCAGATTGGTCTTTGGTTTTGTTCCATAATGTAAGCATCTAGCGATTTCAAACCCTTATCTAGTTTCAATAGCTTTTCTCAGAGGTTCACATATGATGGATCATCGCAGGACAGATGATCAAGAAGTTTCGGTTTCGTGGGTTCACATTGTAAAAGAGATTATGCAGTTCATCGAACTTACGGCTTTTGGCATTGTCTAAATTGTTTGAGAGGTTTATCTCTGTGTTTGAAAATGACTTGTGAGGCTGAAGTTATGCGTGGTCAGCATTAGCCTCTCTTTCGTTCTTTGTAGTTGGCAGCAATATAGTCTTTGTCAATGGAATATCTTTATGCTTCTCCCTTATCTCCTTTATCCGTTTCTATCATATGGTCGAAAATGCTATAAATTGATAAAGTTGACATCGATTCGACCTAGCCAAGCGATCAAATTACCAGGAAATCCATCCATACGTATGCCTGATAGTAGTTAAATCTTTGAATGTTCGATCCAGCATTTTCACCAGTGTCTCTTGAACTTGCTTCCTCCCTCATTTCGCATGTCACCCGAAACAGCAGAAATCTGGTTTGCTATGTCGGCACGAAACGAAGAAACTATCTTGTATAAATGTAACGTCGGACAATTTGTGTGTTGTTTATGAACTAGTACTGAACGTTATCATTAAAACCCCACTAATTACGTTTTTGACTATTTCCCGTGACATTTCTTGGTTCGTACTCTCAGTACTCAGCCACTGTTTGCAGATTTGATTGAACATAATTTCTGGTCTTGGTTTGGAATCGAATATTGGTGTACATTTAGTCGTATGTGAGATTCTTGAAGCATAAAATATATAAAAGCTGTCTTCAAGGGTACGTACGTTGCCGATGATCTCTCATATATTTGACGTTTTAGCTGTACGAGAGAGGATCCTCGCCTGAATTTTTTTGTGAAGATCGTGGAGATCCTCCAATCATATATGTTCACTGTACATTATGCGATCAGAGGTACTGTTTATATTCAATTTTAAATAAAAAAATTTACAATGATTTATAATCGCATGATGTATAATGAACGGATGTAAAAAAATTTACAATGATTTACAAAGAGGATCCGGCGAGGATCCTCACTCTAGCTGTACACTTTCATCACCATGAGTCACAATACCCGACGAGAAAAAACTAGCCTTGTGTTTTCCGATACGTTATTTGTGAAAGAAACTAAACTAGGGTATGAAGATCTGAATTGCATAAGCTCAACTTGGTTAATTATGAGTGAGTCAATGACTTCATATTTATAGAGATTACATGAATATGTTTGTTACAGATTACAAGTATTTCAGATTTACAAAACAACTAAACAGATTACAAAGAGATGTAGATAAGTTAGGATTGCTCAGATATCCTTTGACTGATATTTGAACTGTGGCAATTTGTTTGAATAGCGGGAGCTGGAATTTCAAACATAGATGACCCAGATTGCTGACTTCGCACACTTTTCGACTTGTACGGCTGACATGGTTTATCAATTTGTAAGGTAAGTCTCAAAGTTAACAATACGAGATTCTTGTATGTTGATTTCACCCGACTTGTGTTGGTCACGCTAGACAGACCCATCGACGTTTATCTCGACCATCCACCATATGAACTAACAATATGTAACCATATGTAAAAGGGCCACGTTACCAAATTAGAAGCGTAGACGACTTTTAAGTCTTTCTACCCTAAGCTGCTATTTCCATGAAGATTCGTAATTCGTCATTGAGCTACCAGTGCAAACCACATTACTAACACTGCCCACTTTCCATTAGTACGTACTGCATTTGCATTATTAAGTCGAAATTTCACACATCAACGCATGATACTTATGCACTACAGTTTTAGACTGCAAGATTCTTTGGACTTTTTGTTGACCTTAAAAACTATTAAGCATACGTGGTGCACATGTTGAGTAATTAATGAGTTAACTACGTCATTCGGTTATGTGCGGGGCGTGCCAACTCGAAGGCTGAGCTCGGGCTGAGAGTAAAATGTGTTGATGTTGCGTCGAGCGTGTTGCTTACTTCTTGATCTTGCGATTGCGGCTGAGGAAGGAACACATCTTGGCCTTCGAGTTCTAGAACCTGAAGACAAGGCTGCTAGTTTTGCGAAGTTCAATATTAGATTAGCCTTTCAATGTGCAGAATGTAATAACCTGGTAACACATCACTTCGCCGAGAAGGCTGATGAGATGACCTCTACCAACAAGGACTCGAAAATCCTTGTCGACTGAGACTTGGATAGGTAATCAGTCGACTTCGAAGCAATGCTGTTTATCCAAACTGAAGGTGCTCCGCGATCGGCTAACTCTACAGCAACAGTGCTATTTATCCAAACTGAAGATGTTACCGGTTGCCTTCACAGTGTTATTTATCCAAACTGAAGATGTGTTGGCGGAAAAAATAAAATAAAAATCTCAAGGTTGTTGAGAGGTTTCGCGTAGAGCGAGAGTTTGCGCAGGACAGTTTGTGTGTTCAATTGGTGGGGCTTGAATATATGCTTCCTCCTCTATTTATAGTAGCGAAACCATTCATAGCCAGGCTAAAATCATACTTGGATTAGAACTTCTCAACCTAATTTGATTAGGTTTTGGCCAAGCCTAACTCCAAAAGGACTTTGAACCGAGCTAATCATCAAACCAAATTCATCTCCTAAGTCCCATCATCCTTAGCCTCTTAAGACTCCTCATTGCACTAGGTCTCGACTACTCCATCCTTATCTAAACCAATCCGTCCTGCAATAGGATTCGGCCGATCCTAACTGGACGACCCATGATAATTCTAGAAGAAGATTACTGGGTCAATAACAACTCCTAGCTTCGCCCGAAATAATATTTTGGACCCAAACACTCTTTGACCAAATTTTAAAAATAAAAATTTAAAAAATTAAAAAAAAGTTTTAACTTGCATTGCTTTTGATTTATGTCATACATCAAAACATGATAGAATTTTTACGGACGAGAAGCGTTTGATTGAGTCATAATCGGCTGGCCTTCACCATGGTCACACACCAGTGCAAAAAAGCCGCATGCGACGGGTCGTACAAAAGAACTTTCCTTGGAGTGGTGAGAGGAATAATATAAAAGTATGTAAACCAACAAACTAGACAAAACATGGTTCTCCTCCATCACCGCAAGAAGACACGTACATAGACGGTAGACTGGTCGTTCCATAAACAATTGAGGTTATGAAGAAGACGCGTACGATTGATTAGTTTAGAGGATGAACCTACACGACCTAGAAACTTGACCAATGTTTTCATGAATGAATTATTTTGTTAAAGCATCCATAAAAGAACAAAGTAAAAAAAACCAGAAAAAAAAAGCTCCGGTGTCACGGTCAAAATATCTAACGTGATCAGCGTCGCACGAGTGTATACGCGTGGTAGCGAATAGGCAAAGTAGAACCAGTAACAAGGAGAAAACGAAAACCCAAGAGCTATTAGGTGGAAGCCCAAAAATTTGTTCCACCTCTAAAAGCAAGCCCATATATGTTGGAACGTGCTCATCATATTTTGCTCAACTTATGAGGTGATGACGCTTGTTTACAACTTCCTGCTGACGCTGTAAAGTGTAAGTCCCAATTGTAAAAGACGATGCCTGCATGCATGCATGGATTATCTAATTTTAGGTTTTCTTGTATTAATGAAATATTGTGTATCCAATTATAGTATCTACTTTTTCTTACAAGCATGACGAGGACTGTATGAATGAATTGAATTGTAGGTATAGTATCTTGAAAAGTCCAAAGTACACCTAAATATTAGGGATGGGCAACGGATATGGCTGATGGGTAACTGCGGTTATTTACCCATAATCGTTTATACTCATACCCGTACAACCGTGTACCCGTTGGGTAATTGCCTAAACTGTTATACCCATACCCATAACCGTTTATAAATGGTTAACCATACCCATTTAACCGTAACCGTTTAATATCTGTTTACCCATTAACCTTTTTAACCCATTTATCTTTTTTTTACCATTACCTCTTTTTCATAATTTTTTTTTAACCATTAAACACCGTTATTTTTAATAATTTACCATTCCAATAATTAAAATAATAATTTACGGACGATATTTTTAATTGATATAAAATGAAGAAGCAAGAAAGTTAGTTTTAAAAAACAAAATTGGAATATAGGATATATAAATTATAGTAACAATGCTAACAAAAGTGAGGGATTAGCATAAATCAGTGGCAGAGCCAATATGGGGTAATTGGTTGTCCTTGACCCCAACAACTTCAAAAACTCCATGTATATTTGTTTGTATATTGTATTTGACCGCTATAAACAGCTAAGGAAACTAAATTACAACCTTCTCCTCCTATTTTTTTTTTTCCTACTATCATATTTGTCTTCCTTCTCTCTTCTGGTAAAAAATACTTTAGTTGAAATGTATTGGCAGTCTTCAACATTAATGCACAGTATCCTGCATGCACCGTTGACAAGCCTCTACAAATGTCGACGTATGTCGGAATAAACTTTCGGCATATGTTGTTAGGAATTAGAAGGTGCATACTAGATGCTTGACGAAATGGCTTAATAAAGCTTTTTTTTATTAATATTATGACCCTATTATTTGAAAATTCTGGCTACGCCACTGGCTGAAATGGCAAGTCGCAAAATGTTTGAGGAACTGGTCTTGGGTTGAATTAAGTGAGTGGGGCTGAGGGGAATTGTTATTTATTTTCCTAATTTTTTGGGAAAACTTTTACTACTAATCCATGTTACCAATGAAGGTAATATAATATTTGTTAAGTATTTTTGGTTACGAAAACTGTTTAGAAGAGTATATTCTTGAGTTATTTAACCTATAATGTAAAGTATTAACATAACATATATAATTAGCTATATAAACCATGCACTATAGTCAATAGCATTGATCTAAGTTTTGTTCGATAGAGAACATGGTTTGTATTAATTTTACATATATAAAATAAATGAGTAAACGGTTACCCGTTTATAATAACGGTTAATACCCATAACCACCTATTTAAATTTCACGGATAAACGGTTATACTCATAACCGTTTATTTTTCTAAACGGTTACTCATAACAGTAACCGTGAAATTTAAATGGACGGGTAACCGCGGTTACCCGTATTTTGCCCATCCCTACTAAATATCCATATATTCTTAGGAGGTCTTAATCACGTTGGACTTTTATGAATATAACGAATTTGATATTTAATTATGATTGTCCTATTACGTGACTTGGCCTAATTTTCACTCTTCAACATCGCTGTATCTAAAGCAATAGAGAACTGAAGAGGGAGATATGAACTTGGACCTCAACAGTGAGCAAACTATCCTGATTAACTTGGATAGAATAAGTAGTTTGGCAACAATAAGCAATCCATTCTTCCAAGTTTCTAATAGCGAGTGATTGACTTGTCGTATGTTTTATCTATCATTTCAAGCTGCATGGAAGCCTCCATCCCATCCCATCCCCACTTGTTCATCAACAATTAATTTAGTAGACTTCATAATCCTGGGGACCCCATTTTGTTCTATCCTGTTATCCCACCACAACAAGTGTGCAAGTGCAAGTGTGAATCCATCAAATCTGCTCTCTAATGGCCCCATTTGGATATTGGGGTGCCTAATTTCTCCTTTTCAAGTTCCCCAAGGGGCAAGCTAGCTATATCCTGGCTGCTGCATGCTTCCCTTTCACTTCTAATTATTCCCAGAATCCTCGCTTTCTAGCAGGAGAGAGATTTCTTCATTGGGGCATTCGCCTACATGTGATCAATTCAAATATATAACTGCATTATGCTAACTCCTTGATCACGCCACGTGGATGAAACTGAGTGACGTTCGTTAATGTTGGTGATGCAACCTGGATAATGTTCTTCTGTCTATACAAGAGATTTTTCAATGTGACCGGTACACAGAATAGTATACCACGTATCACTATACAAATAGTGGGATATGTGTGCTAAAAAGTTAATAACTTAAAAAATAAAATTTCCCACCACTCCTAGTAAAACACATGGTGTACCACTTGTGTTTTCCGTCACAACAAAAAATTTCTCTATCTATACCTGTAGCTGAAAGATATATACATTATTATATGCCAAATAGGCTCATATTATCTTTTTTTTTTCATTTATTTAAATAGAATAATACTTAGGTAAGAATTTCAACTCTTAATCCTCCGTATCTGATTCTCCTTTGTTAAAGTTTAGAAAAGAGAATTCAAGCTACCTGGAAACAGTGCATCTGTGCATGTAATTTGCGATCGAGATTAATCCTAATTCAGCCAAACTAATCGTGCTTTGCCCTAAAAGGAATAAATTATAAGACACATATGCGTGCCTTGGAATTATGGACCTTTATTCGTTCCTTCTTTACACTGCAGAAGCCAGCTAGCAGGCAATCTGATCTGCTATTACCACCCACCCTTCTAAATCACAACTGCTTAATTCCTAAGGCTTCTTAAACTACTACATATTCATGTCATGATTTGCCATATTTTTTTAGTTCATGAAATATAAGAATAATGTTAGGTAAATCACTAAATTTGTACACAAAATATGTGGCACCAATCAAATTTGTACGTTAATTCAAGTTGGAATTTAAATCATTGAAATAAAAAAATGGGAGACTTTGGATATGGTCCTTAACTACTAATGTTCTTTGATTGAAACCTTGGTGATTTTCAAATTTTGATCCAAGTCTATGACATTAATGTAATAATGTATTTCTATTTAGATTATTATATTTTAAAATTAAAAACTGAAATTTGTGGTTGTTTTATATTAATGAGATTTTAAATAAAATTCATAATGTATGGGATTAAAAATATTAAAGAATAAATTAAACTCTCTAATATATATTGTGTGTGTGTGTGTGTCTATATATATAAACATGGGTATGTTCATCAAAACTAACCAAAAAATTATTGTACCAAAACATGAGTATATTTTTCAAAAACACAAAAAAAAAAAAAAAGAAAGAGGCTTAATAACATTATTAAATTTCTTCCATTAAACTTGACATGGATACATTCTTTAATCAACGAAATAGAATGTACCCACATAAATTCAATAAAAGGATTAGAAAAAAAAAGGAATGGATTTTATATAAAAATGGGTACATTTTACATATAAGAAATCGGTGTATTTAAGAATGGGTACATTTAAGATTAAATGACACACCCCGATCGAGATCAGGGCATGCTGGCTGTCACGTGAAAGTGACGTAACCATGTGCACAGTGCGGAAGCTAATAAAATAATAATACGAATAAATAAAAACTAGCTTTACACAAAGTAATAACGAACAAGTGTGAAGCGTAAGTATGAACACTAAGCACACCCGAAGGTGGTCCTACACTGGTGGTGGTCTATCAGATATGCCGGGGAAAATCCTCAGGGAAGCCACCAAACGTGCTAGCCAACTAGAACCTGGAGGGGCGCAAAACAAAAGCGTGAGTGGGCAAAAACAAAGCTTTTCAAAAACCATTTCATAAACAGTCTAACCCCTCGCCGTAAAACCTGTATACTTCCCAGAAAATAGAATATATATATATATATATATATATAAGTCATGATCAGAAATATGCTATGCCAAAACCTCGAAGTAAAATGCAAGTGCTCAGGTAATAACACATCAATGTCATATAATCTGTCAGCCAGAGTCACCTAACGTGACCTGTACGGCTGAATCTAGAGCTCAAATCTCCATCTCACTAACTAGACCTGCACACGAGTCGGAACCACCTAAAGTGGTCTGTACGACAGGCCTGGGTGTAATATAAGTACGCTCAAGTGCTATGATCACGTGAAGGCTGGGCGAATAATCGCGGGTCACCTACGAGTCGGAACCACCTAAGGTGGTCTGTACGACAGGACTGGGCACCTAACTTGGATCCAAGATGAGCGTGTGGTGCGGAAGGTGAACATCACGTGAAGGACTGTGCCCAACTCTTGGCGGGAACACTAACATCGGGGGTGCAGGTTATGAGCTCTCTATATGCATCTCAAAACACTACTGAACATAAACATAATCATACTCACCTGTCACTTACCTGTGCGTCCGCAGCACCAACATACATATATATATGCAACTAACAATGCATAAACAAACGGCAATATAATGCATGGCATATAAACGAATAAACGTTTTAAATCAATTTCTGGGAAAAGTATAAGTATATAGGTATATACGAAAAACCAAAAGCCCACTCACTGGTATGTAGAAGGGTTGTAACCCCCTTGCCTCGAGTGACCATGCTCATCCTCGGGATAGGTATCACCTATATGCGAAACAACTATAAAAACGTTAATTTTAAAGCACATAACCAACCTTAAGAAATAACTTCTCATACAATGCTCAAATGGGGTGTATGAATACACCAACGTGATCTACTCAACCTCAGGAACATCCCCATATTTTTAGAAAAATTTTCCACCGTCGCACGCGCCCCCACGCGCCGGCCAAGGCACGTGCCTGGCACGCTGACGGCGTCAGTTAACGCCGTCAGGAATATTCCGTTAACTTTAACGGATTCCGTTAACGCCGTTAGGAATATTCCGTCCAAACTGACAGAATATTCCGTCGTCTTCTCCGGCGAGGCTCCGGCGCCGTCGCCGGCGCCGGAAAATCGGGAAAACTTCAAATCGTCATATCTTCTTCGTTTTTCAACCAAATTCCACAAAATTGGTACCAAATTGAAGCTTACAACGAGAGGAACAAGTTCATACCACTTTCAAGTGCTAAAACATACGGAGTCTCGCCGGGAAAACACCACCAACTCCGGCCAACCTCGAAGCTCACGATCCTGACGTCCAAAACCTTCAAACGAACCACCCCGAGCCTCCTAAGGACCTCACCAAGCTTCCTACAAGCTTGAAATTCCCAAAAACATAAGAATTTACGTGTGCATGAACAGTGACAAAAATCGGGTATCCCGAGTTCGACGTGAAAACAAAGGTATCCTTACCTGAAATGGGTATGGTTGAACTCCTACGGACCTCACGAGCATGGATATGTACTTTGTTTCTTCGATCTGTGAAGATTACAAGGGTTTTGGGGTATGTCCGTACAAATGGAGGGGAAAATGGGAGAGAGAGGGCTCGGGACAGGGGGGGATACAGGGCGGGGAATGGTGAGGGTGTGTGTGTGTGGAAATGTGTGTGGTCCACAACCAGCCACACCAAGCTCAAAACAACCACACAACGCAAAAATCACACTAGGGGCAAAATCGTCTTTTCACGCGTACGTTTTTAAAATTTTCGGAACGGGCTGTCACATTAAAAATTTGAAAATCATTTTATAAAAAATTAATGGGTACAAACTTATCCTTTTTTTTGTTTTTAATTTTGAAAATGTTTTGAATTGAAAATTAATTAGGAGTTTAATAAGGGTGTGAGTATTAAAATCCTAAATCAATTACTAATTTTTATTTTAAAAAATTAATTTAACTGACATATAAATTAATTAATATATTAATGTTAGGAACTTCAATCAAAATCTAAAAACCGATAAGGTCTCAATCAATGAACATTAGTAACTAGGAACCGAATACTAAATTTTCCTAAAAGAATTATATGGTATAGAATGTGCTACATCGATTAGTGCACAATTTTGGTGCACGAGTTTGGTGTACGTAGCACCATCGAAGATATAAATATATATGCTGTCTTTAAATGACGAATGAGATAAATTAATTCCTCAATTTGAGGAAATTGATTTCTGTACACGCATTGTCATTCTGCACACGCATGTTTATTTGATCTATTGATACTCTATTGACTTCCTCCATTCGAAGATTACAAAAAAACATGGGTGTGTACAAAATGATGTGTGGAAATAACATCCTATACACACACACTACACACATATATATAAATGTATAAATATATTTGGATCATTTGTTTGTTGGAAAGTCTACAACGATATCCGTGTTATGTAGTTTGGGAAGCTCCACGTTTGTGGCTCGTTTATCAATCTCTCATATATCTCCCACTGTAGAGTTATCATCAACTTCCCGTTAAATCGATCGATCGTTCTCAATATATATACGTAGTGACAAGATATCACAGATAGATTAGGCATACGTTAATATCAACGGTGTAGCTAAGAATTTTTCGATGGGTGAGCTAAGCTAATATTATTACTGTGTTTTTAATCTTTTGTTGCTTACCTAAAGTTATATAATAGTAAATCTGAAAGTAATAATTTGAAACAAAAAATTTATACTATGTTTTCCAAGCTTTTAGCCTTCAAAAATTTCAACTGAATAAAATAAAGAACCATTTATGGTATAGAAGTTTTAATTTGTTACTATTAAATTATAATATTGGTTAAAGGGACGAGTTTATTTAACATTTACTAGCATATGGGCACACACAAAGTGTGTGAGAAATTTTTTTATTTTTGTTTTTGAAATAGAAGGAGAGAGGAAGAGAGTGATAGAGAATGCGGGAGAGAAGTTTTTTTTTTAATTAGAGATATGTTAGAATTACATGTAGGTGAGGTTTTGAAAAAAAAAAGAAAATTTTGGTTATGTGTAATTACATTTCTGCCTTATATTTCTTATTCATATTCTGATTTAATTAGAGGGTTAAACTGGTAATTTCATAGGATTTTGGTTGACAATTAGTGTTATATTAATTAGTAGAGATTAGCTCTTATTTTCCTTAAAACAGCCTTAAAATTCAAATTTGCATTTTCTAAAGGGAATATGACAATTAAAATCATAAAATAGCCCAAAAGATTAATATTTAAAGCTTAAAGATCTACAATTCTCTCTATGTTATAATCTAGGGAAGCCTTGTACTTGACTCAGCCAGTGGTTACTGGTTAATATAAATATTAATTACATAATCTGTTGCTTGCAAATTGCAACTGCTAGCTATATATATTAATAAGTGTTGGTGGCGATGGGTTGTATTTGGACGGATTTGTGCCCTAATGACCAAATAACCAGATTAAGTGAGATTCTCCTCTCAAATATAACCAGATTTGGCCTCGAGCTCACCAGCTTCATTCTTTGAATCCTTTCTTTCACCTTTCCACGCTCCAAATTAAACCATACATTGTAATTTATATACTCATTTGTAATAAAAGTTGTGTTGAACGTGGGAAATATCGTCCTTAGGACATTGAGGCCCCGTTTGACATGTCATATAAAGTATCAAATAAAATAAATAATACGGAAGTAGTTGTTTGATGTATTTTCGTACTAAATAAGCACCCGTTTAATTATCCAGTCCATCAAATTTTATACAGTTGACACCGTACTATTAAAATACCCCAAAAGCTCGGATAATTAGCCAGGGCGCTATCCTCTCCATTTCACACAGCCGCCGTTAACGACTTCTCAGAGTGGGCCTTCGAGCAGTTCCTCGACGAGTTCTCCACCCCGGCCGCCACTCCGTGAATTTCCTCCGTGAATTTCCTTCCAAATTTTTTTGAGGAATAATAGAAAACAAAGTCCTCTATGTGAATATTCTTGGTTTGTGGTGTTTTAATTTTTCCCATTTTTCATTTTAAGTTTTAACAACAATTATTTTGTGAAATTATTTAGAAAATTATTATAGTCCGACATATTATCCGATGCACAGATTAATCCGACACAACATCAAACATTCGACTAATTTAGTCATATTATCCAATGACTATTTATCCTATCCGATTCAAATAGTTAGTACCATCCAAACTGCCAAACGAGGCATGAGTGTATACTATGAGTGTTATTAATCAACTAAACAGTTAAATTAAAAAAAAAAAAAATATATATATATATATGTATTATACCGCACGCAATACATATCCATGCATGCATCCAAAATAATAATAATAAAACATTAGTGCACACACTTGTGTGTGAGAGTCTTAGACAGAACAAGCTAAGTAGTGTACTATGTCACGCTTGTAGAATTATCAAAAAGATAGAGCAAAGACTCACTTCCAACAAAATTTTAATATTGTCTTTAACTTGGTAATTACCACTTGTATAATCTGTTAGGTGTAGACCTTTATCACAAAAGGTCTCGGTATTAGTTGGACGAGGTTAGGATATACAGGCCCGCTCCTCTAATACCTTGTAAAATTATCAGAATGATAGCCAAAAACTACTTCCAACAACACTGATATATCCCCAACTAGGTAATTACCACCTACACAATCCCTTAGGTGTGAGATTTTATCACAAAATGCATCGGTATTAATTAAAGTGAGGTTAAAATATTTAAACTCTTTTTTCTTTCTTTCTCTGGCCGATGTAAGATATTTAACAACGCTGATGATGCTGGATAATATGGTTGATATGTTTCACTTTTACAAATTATTAATCATTATTAAAATGAAATTACATATTAATATTTAATTATAACATTAACGTCATGTGATCGTGTTTCAGACGTATCTTTAAATTATAAATTTAAGCAGCAATATGTATTCTTCCAGATACTAAAGTTAGGTGCACATGCATCAATAATATTTTCTTGATTTTACATCAACAGTCTTTTTCTTCGGTTTGCATCAATATTCAATAGCACTTAATAATTTCTTTTTCTTATTCAACTGTTAATTTGCAAAATAAGTTGGGCAAATGGGCAATGATCAATGGGCATATGATTTCCGTGGGCAGGAAACCAGTCACTTACGCTGGAATTGCCGCCAGAAATACCGGCAAATATGCGACCAAATTGTAACGAACTCGTTCCTCGTGTCAACTCACCGCCAAAAAGTCACGTGGCATTGGAATCCCTCCTGGCTAATTGTACGGACGCCCATGCCATGCCCAAAATATCAGAAATTGTTTAAAAATCACGAGTCCTCTCGAAAGAGCGTCACAAGCCAATGGACCGCGGGCTGCGACGAACCGCTGGCCAAGCCAATCACAATTCGACACGTCACGAAAATACAGCTGACGATGTACTCTCTTTTCCTTCGAACGGACTTTTCGGACCCCACGGCCCCGTGCCCGTCCTGCCCGCTGCCCCGCTTAGCACCTTTCGTTTCGTTCGTTTTGTTTAAAACACACACTCTCTCAGCGGGGTGGATATTTCCTTGATTATTGGAGGAGGCATCGTTGTATATAGTATATTTCTTAAAATCATGTACTCTCATGTGTAAGATTGTCGGTGTTTTTCTAAATTCTGTCTGTTTTTGAGGTCTTGGGTTGCTCGGAAATCTCCGGTAGATTTGGAAGAGAAGAAAGAAAAATGAACGATGAGTACGCCAAGTTCGTCAGGAGGATGAACCCACCGAGGTATTTTCCCCTAATATTTCTGGGATTTTCTGTTTTCTGGTAAATTGTTATGCTTTTTTGGTTTCTGGGTTTTGTTTGTTTTCGTTTTTTAGATGAAGGGTCCGTTGAATTTTTTTTGTTTTCTCTAATTATGATTCTGATATAATTTATGTGTTCTTTGTTCTCTCAAGTTTTGATTTTTGTACCGTTTGGTTGATGAAAAAGCAGAACTTTTACTTGTTTCAGTAAAACTTGGGTAACAATTATTCCCTCCCTTTCCTGTTGAGTCTTCTTCTTCTTCTTCTTTGATTCAGAAAGTAAAGATGTATTCTTTTAATTTTCGTTTTCTGATTGAATTTTAGTTTTACATAGAGGACTTATGGGCAGCTGACTTTTCCTTCCCATCTGTTCCCTCGCCATGAATTGTACGCGAAGTGATTTCCGTACACACATTTTCTCCTCTGCACAGTTGGTTTGTTTATGGTTTTTGGATTGAATTATTCAAAAGAGAATTAAGGGACAGAAATAAACACTTCAATAGGGTGTGTAGAAGGAGAAAATGAGTGTGCGAAAATCGTTTTCTGTATGCTAAAAAGGCCAAGGGTTTAATTTTGGAGCCTATATGGGCATATGAATTTTTTTTTTTTTTTTGGACCCCCCTTCAGGAAACTACTTGGTTTGGCCCATTTGATTGTCCTCTTCTTTGAACATTTGATTGTCCTCTTCTTTGAAGTGCGTATGAAAAAGCAAGAAGCTTCATCTGATTTGCCCGTTGTTCTTGATTTGATTGTCCTCTTCTTTGAAGTATGTAAAGAAAACAAGAAGCTTCATCTGATCTGCCCGTTGTTCTTGCAGAGTTGTGATCGATAACGATTCTTGCGAGGATGCCACCGTTATCCAGGTGAGGCTGCTTGTACCTTCTGACCAGTACTTTTTATGTTTTCTTATGAGATGTATTTGTTGATTTCGTTCATGTATATTGGTGCGAAGAATTCGGTTGAAGATTTGAATATCCAATTGAACATTATTTTTTTTCCTTTCAAATTTTGATTAGGTTGACAGTGTCAACAAACATGGAATTCTGCTGGATGTTGTCCAAGTGCTCGCCGATGTGAACCTTGTAATAACCAAAGCTTATATCTCATCTGATGGTGTATGGTTCATGGATGGTAAGGTTTTTTATTCAACTTCCCATGTCAAGACTCAAGCTTTCCATTTTTCTGTATTTTGTTTCTCTTCTTCTAGTTTACCAAGTCTGTTTTTTCTGAATTTTCTGTTTTTCAGTGTTCAATGTGATTGACCGTGACGGGAAAAAAATCAGAGACAAGGACATTATCAATTATATTCAAATGGTAAGGATTCGATCCTATTGCAGTTCCTCTGGCTGTTAAGAAGTCAGGGGAAAAGAGTAGCAAACAAACTTTATGTCTTTATGTTCTTTTTCTGAAGATGATGATAAAGCAATTAAGTTCTTGCATTTAAGGTCGTTTTCGTAGATTTCTGATGGGAAGAGACAAACTAAATCGTTTAATGTTTTATGACAAATCGTCGTTTAGAAAAACATGATTTCCTCTGGCATCTAATTTATGCTATAATTTCAGTTTTGTTTAAGGAAAGCTGTTTCAAAACTAAAAGAGATACGTTGTTGCATCCGACGCCTACCTTTCTGCATTGCCTATGATCTTTTCCTGGACCAAGATATATAGACCTATGGGAAAGGTCGTCATTTTTCAGTTCACTTTTTTATTTTGCAGAGACTTGAAAGCAATGGTGGCTTTGTACCCTCTATGAGAGACTCCGTCGGCATGATGCCCTCAGAAGAGTACACCTCCATTGAGCTCAGCGGCACCGACAGGCCTGGCTTATTGTCTGAAGTGTGTGCGGTTCTTGCAGACCTTCACTGTAATGTGGTAAACGCTGAGATATGGACACACAACACTAGAGCTGCAGCTGTAGTTCATGTCACAGATGATTCCACTGGCTGCGCAATTGAAGATCCAATCCGTCTCGCTACAATTAAGGAGTTGCTTTGCAATGTCCTCAAAGTAAACAGTGAATTGAAGGCTGCTAAAATGACACTTGCAACCCCTGGAGTTACAAACAGAGATAGAAGGTTACATCAGATTATGTTTGCTGACAGGGATTATGAAAGGGTTGAAAGAGCAGAACTACGGAGAGTTGAGGATAAGGGCTCAAAACCCCATGTAACCGCGTTGGATTGCAGCCAGAAGGATTACACTGTCATTACCATGAGGTCAAAAGATCGACCAAAGTTGTTATTTGACATCATCTGCACTTTAACAGACATGCAGTATGTGGTTTTTCACGGAATGGTCAATACTGGGAGGACGGAAGCTTATCAGGTAAGATAAATTCCTATTGAAATTGGTCTGATGTAATGGTTCTGGTTTGCAAAGCCAGCAAAGCTCGGCTGGATCTGACATAATCATCAAATGGCAGACATTCATTTGCAATTTTTGCTCTTTGGGTTGTGGATCTCATTTCCTTCTAACACACGAGGTATTTTTCTTTTTAGGAATTTTACATTCGACATGTTGATGGGCTTCCTATCAACTCAGAAGCTGAGCGAGAACGTGTTGTACAGTGCCTTGAAGCAGCCATTGAAAGGCGGGCATCGGAGGTGCGGTGAACTTTTACCTGACGAGAACCCTCATGTTCAGTTTTCATGTCCACAAAGTTACCAACACATGTTGCTTTACCATGCAGGGCCTGGAACTACAACTGTGCACAGATGACCGGGTTGGACTTCTCTCAGATATCACGCGGATATTCAGAGAGAACAGTTTGCGTGTCACACGAGCAGAAATTTCAACTAAAAGTGGAAAAGCAATAGACACATTCTATGTCACGGACGTTACAGGAAGCCCAGTAGACGCCAAGATTATCGATTCAGTTCGCAGACAGATTGGGCAGACCATACTGCAGGTGAAGTGTAACTCAAGCCCTGCACCAAAGCCTCCTCAAGGGACAACAATGGGATATCTCTTCGGAAACTTATTCAAAGCTCGAAGTTTCCAGAGCCTTAAGTTGGTTCGATCCTACTCTTAGTTTCTCGATGTTCTGGAAAGTAAACACTGTAAAAAGAACAAAATTACCAGACGTCTTAAGCTGCATATAGGAAGAAGAAACCCAGAAACCACTCTGGATACTGTCAAGATAGTGGTTGGGTTTGTATATTTTGTACATTTGTAAAGATATGTATTGTAATTGTATAGTGTGGTGTACAGACTACAGAGGTTGTAAAAAGATAGAAGATTGTACAGATACATACATTCATACATAGCTCAATGAGGAAATAATGTAAATATTATAGATTAAATTGCTCTCTTTTTCCTCTCAATGTCTGCCTAAGATGATAAGATTAGATGCGTTTTTAACTTTGTGATGGATGGTTTCCGTAGCATTGACGTTGTCGACTTCATCTTGGTTTACCTTCTAGCATTTTTACTTATCCTGTTGATTTCAAAGATACATGGCACAACACTAAGCGCAGTGGCGTTTTAAAATTCAAACAGCCGACCCTATTGAGTGAGATAAGGTTTTGTTGTTGTTGTAGGTACTGATTTCCAAGGTCCAAACTTTTAATATGCTTGAGGGCCGTAGTGAGGCAAAAACATCGTGAAATAGGTTTTATGATGTTATTTTAAGAAATTTGCAAAACCAATAAAAACTGTGACTTATAGCTCACACTTAAGTTATTTGAACACAATCTTATTATTTATTGTTATATATGTAGATTTTATTGAATTTTTAAGTTGAAAAAGAGTAATCATCATAACTACGACAAATTTCTCTCAATCATAACATCTTTTAAACGTCTTGTATGAATTTTGAAAAACTTCTAGTACTTTCAAAGTGTCAAAAAAATTAGACTAATGTTAAATTTTTACAAGTTCAGAAAACGTGAGTTTTCGTGTATGCATGTGAAAGCTAAAGGATCATCGCTGGATCCTCTTTGTGAAGATCTTTGAATCATTCAATCACATTCATTCATCGTATACCGTACGATCAGAAATTATTGTAATTTTTTATTTAAAATTAAATATAAATAATACTTGATAAAAAATAACTGCACGATGTATGATGAACATATATGATTAAAGAATCTTCAAAATTCTCACAAAGAGAATTTGGCGAGGATCCTCACAACAATAATCCATTTGAAAAAGTTGTTATAAGTTACGTGGAAGCGGTTTTAAACTTTTATTTCGAGTCAAATTAGTAATTTTAGTTGAATATTAACCAATGAAAAATACTAGTAGAGCTGAAAGTGTATTTACAGCATCGCTGCTGATGAGGCCTCGCCATTGTCGCCAGCTCTGTTTCCGCCAATGAAAGCCTCGTCGGCAGCGGAGCTAGCCAGTCGAATAAGCCGGGTTCTAATCTCCGCTTCCAACGACACAAGGCCGACTCGCTCATGGGATCCTTCTCTCGAGACCATTCTCCACCGCCTCGGTTGCCGCGACTCACTGAGCCCCTCACTCGTGGCCCGAGTTATCGACCCCTTCCTCCTTAATCACCACTCGCTCGCTCTCGGCTTCTTCAACTGGGCTTCCCAGCAACCGTCCTTCTCCCACACATCCCTCACCTACCGATCAGTCCTCAAGTCTCTCTCGTTTTCCCGCCAATTCAACTCCATTGATGCCCTCCTCAAGCAAGTCAAAGTCCAGAAGATCAGTCTCGATGCTTCGGTTTATCGCTCCGTAATTGCTTCACTAATCATTGCAAAGAAAACCCACAACGCTTTTTTGGTCTTCAGCGAGGTTTCCTCGCTAATTGGAGACATTGGGCATGGGATTTGTAACTCGCTGTTGGCTGCGCTAGCATCCGATGGATATTTTGAGTATGCCCAGAAGGTGTTTGATGAAATGACTCTTAAAGCTGTCCCCTTGAGCACAGTTGGTTTTGGTGTTTTTATATGGAGACTTTGTGGAAATGCGGAATTGGGTAAAATTTTGAGTATGTTAGATGAGGTTAGGAGAGGTGGTTCGGAGATTAACGGCTCCGTTATAGCTCTTTTGGTTGTTCACGGGCTTTGTCAGGCTTCTAGAGTATCAGAGACTTTTTGGGTATTGGATGAGCTGAGAAGTAGAGAGTGCAAACCTGATTTCATGGCGTATAGGATTGTCGCCGAAGCACTTCGGTTAACTGGGGACGTAGTTGGTACCGAAAAGGTTTTGAAGAAGAAGAGAAAGCTAGGTGTAGCTCCTAGGACTAATGATTATAGAGGGTTCATATTTGATTTGATTTCAGAGAGGCGGATATGTGAAGCAAAAGAGTTGGGAGAAGTGATTGTTAGCGGGAATTTTCCGATTGACGATGATGTTCTCAATGTCTTGATAGGATCAGTGTCGGCAATTGATCCTGGCTCGGCGTTAGTCTTCTTCGAATTCATGGTTGGAAAAGAGAGGTTCCCAACTCTTTTGACTTTGAGCAATTTGAGTAGGAATCTGTGTAAGCATGACAAAAGTGATGACTTGCTGGAAGTCTTTCGAGTTCTATCATCCGGCGGCTATTTCAGAGATTTGGAGACTTACAATGTGATGGTGTCGTTCTTGTGCAGAGCAGGGATGGTGAAAGAAGCGTATGGCGCTCTTCAGGAGATGAGGAAAAATGGGTTAGGCCCGGACAGTTTGACTTACAATTCACTTATTGAAGCATGTTGTAGGGAAGATCTGTTGAGGCCTGCTAAAAGGCTATGGGACGAGATGTTTGCAACTGGGTGCAACGGAAACTTGAAGACTTACAATATCCTAATCCGTAAGTTTTCGGAAGTAGGCCAGGTTGACGAGGCTCAGAGGCTCTTTTACCACATGCTGGGTAAAGGGGTTGCACCGGACACGATGACTTACATTTCTCTACTTGAAGGGCTTTGCCAAGAAAAGAAGGTTGAAGCCGCTTTCGAAGTATTTAACAAGTCTGTTCAACAGGATATGATGCTTGCACAAACTGTATTGGGTGCATTTACTCATTCTTTGTGCAAAACAGGTATCTTCTGTACTGATGATTATACGTAATGGATGTTTCAATTTTCACATCATGTACCTTCATGCTTCGCCAGTAAATGTCCAGCGCGGAGTGCCAGAGTCGGTAGTTTCAAATGTTTTGGCTTGTTGCTTAGGCGTTTCTGATCTGTGCAGGTCTTTTTCTTGCTGCTTCTAAGTTACTCTGCGGCATCAGCCATGATGTAACAGAGTCCGATTCCCATGTAACTTTGCTGAAGTATTTAGCTGACGCTGAAGAGATTCCGGTTGCCATCGAGCACATTAAATGGGTTCGACAAACCGCACCCTCGATGTTGCAAATTATATCAGCTGAACTTTTAGCATCCCTGTCTTCTTCTTCAAGACCAGAGCCAACTCTGCAGTTGCTTCAAACAATCCGGGAAATATCAGGTCTCAAACAATAATGCTCTAGTTTATATTGCTCAGACCAGAGGTTCAATTTAGATCGTAGAGGTTGGCGTTCGGATATTATAATTCACAGCAATCATTGCATGTTTATGATAATTTGATTGCTCCGCAATTCATCCAGTACCCCTTCCGGTTGAATGGTGAAGTTTTCGTCTGTCGGCTCACCAAAATAACCACCAAACCTTATCCCATTAAATGAGGTCGGATGTATGAATCGTAAAATGCTGCTTGCTGTTGAATGGTGCAGTTGAATGGTAAAGTTTTAGTCCGTCAGCGCACCAAAAATTAATAATAATAAAGAAAAAGAAACGAAATTAAGGGAAATTTGGTTTCTAATAAAATTTACGATTCTCTCGTACAAAAGTTGACATTTGTCAGTGAACTCTGTTTGTCAATTTACACTATACATCCGGTGAATGACTGCAACGGTTCTTTAACTATGTAAATGTTCTACCTAGGAATCCAGAGGATTGGAAAACTAAGAAGGGGGAAAAAAATCTGAGGTAACCATGTCTCTTAAATTAGCTGTACAGTTTTTATACCGAGAACGAAAAACATTACAGGTCGTACAACATGGGTCAATCGTTAAGGCGATGGATCTCACCCATCAAGATCCGGTTGCTGGTAACCTTAAAGCCGAGGAGAGCTGGATCAATCTGTCTTCCTTTCTTCCCTTTCTTCTTGCCAGTCCGCCCCGCTTGGCCACCTCCATCAGACGGCTCCAGTGCAGCTGCTCTGTTGGCTGCATCAGCCTCTGAAATGACTGGTTTCTTGAGCATGTCTATGAATGATGTCTCAGACACAGATGCGTCGCTGTAAGATGAAGTCCTCCTAAATTCCGCATCATTCTTGCTACATGCTTGGGTTTCATAGACCTGGGTTGCAGCTGGATTTCTTTGTATGACAGGTAAAGGAACTGCTGCTTCAGACAAAACGTCCTGGGAAGATAAAACTCGGCGTCTATTCAAAGCATTGTCATACCCTTTGGTTACAGTAGAAGGCAGTCTGTGAATGGACCATCGAAAGTTACAATCAGATTGGGCTATAAATCACCAAAGTAAGCTTGAGAGAGAGAGAGTCTATCATAGAACTTCGAACTTGCAAAATCATTGGGAAATATCCTTTATGCGCACACTACAGCAATAGTGTATACGCAACATATAGGTAATGAAATTGACTCGGTCATCTCATAATGAACCAGCTAATAGCGCGTCACTTGAGAATAACGGATATTCAAAATGACGCACACGAGGCTACAAGTTCATGCAAAGTTACAAATAACCAAACAAATAAACGTAAAGTACCCCTCTCTCTCTCTCTCTCTCTCTCTCTCTGTCGCTCGCTCGTTCTCTCACACACACACACACACATTCGAAAAATAGTATTGCACATAAAAGGAAAAAGAAAAGAAAATTACCTCCCATTAGAAACCTCTTCTCCAAGTGGTTTATCTATCCCTGTCTCAGAGCTGTAAAAACTCCCACCTCCGCCTGTACCATCAAAAGAGTTTAAAATTCGTCCAAAATAAAGATGAGACTAAGAAACAAGATTATTTGAAAAATTACCAGCACTGCTAAGTGAACTCTGCCTGCTATGGGCATTACTACGAAGATCCCTTGATGTTTCTTCTTGTTCTCCCATGTTGCCTTCATAGCTTTTCACCCCCTGTTTCTTCCAATTATTTCCCTCCAACTCTGATAAATCTTCCACAAATGCTCTGGAATTAGATCTAAAAGGCCCTTCTGTGAAGGAGTTGTTCATACCAACTGGTTGATCAGGAAGAAGATTAAATGGATGATGTACAGATTCTCCCCGGCTTCCGGAAGACGATAGGTGATGCTGATAATCAACTTCTGATAACTGTATAGATTGACTGAATTTTTGGTGAAGGTCCATCAAAAATTGTTTTGAGTGTTCTTTATCACCATCAGATGATGCCCATATATCTGAATCAGCAAAAGCCATGGTAGCTTCTGAGTCGCGGGTTTGCTCAGCATGACAATGCAGTGATTCAATGGAGCTATCTTCCAGATGTCCATTGTTCCCAAAGGGCAAGTGCTCCAAACCAACTGGATGAGAAGAATAAAACTCATCCAGACCCAGCCCGCGAGCACTCAGAATATCCAAGTTCATCGCATGGGAACCAGCAGGAACAGATGACCTCTCAAATTCCACAGAGTTTGGTTCGTAGAACCCTCCCTGAGGTTGCTCCCGTGTGGCATGATTCCAATTGAGATGGCTTAGTTTCTGTTCATGGGTGGGAAACCTCTGCTGTTGCTGGTAATTTTCTGAAGAGCTAAATCCTACCATATGAGCCTGGTGATGACCAACAGGATTCCTGACAACTTGGCTTGCTTCATCTACGAACCGAGGCCCACCAACACGCCTTTCCCCTTCCATCTGCAGTTGCTCTCTCAATGCTGCGGATAACTGCTTTGCCTGCAGATCAGAAATGTGCATATTCCCTTGCTTGGCCTGAGATATGAGGTCAAAGAAATCAGTCTGTCCTGAGCGTCCTATATTTTCTTGGATGATATGCTCTAACAATGGATCGTGTCTTGAGGAATGGGACATCTGGTGCAAGTCATCTAGAAGGTGCTTCCTTGAATGTAATTGATCGAAAGGGTTGCCTCTTGTAGCATCCGCCTTCCACTGCCCATAACCAGAATCCGATATTTGTTGATGCAAAAACTGTTCAAGGAGCACATGTTGAGCTTGAGATCTCTGTTGTTGCTGCAATTTCATTTGGTGTTGGTGAAGCTGCTCCTGCAAGTGACGCTGTTGCTGAAGCTCCAGCTGACGCTGTTGCTGCTGAAGCTCCAATTGACGTTGGTGATGCAGCTCCAACTGATGCTGGCGCTGCAGCTCCAACTGACGCTGGTGCTCCTGAATCTCCAACTGACGCTGCTGTTGCTGAAGCTCCAACTGACGCTGCTGTTGCTGAAGCTCCAATTGGTGTTGCTGTTGACGAAGCTCCAACTGACGCTGCTGCTGACGCTGCATTTCAAAAATATGTTCCATATCTGCCACTGGATGATGGAATGACGGCTGGATATTAGGGTTCTTGCTGTCAGAAAAAACAAATCCAGGGAACCGGTCCACTCCTGTTCCTGCACTATGTGCAACAGTAAGTGGAGAAAGATGGTTCAGCTGCTGAAACCGTTCTTTTAGTAATTGCTGTGACATTATATGCTCTGCCGGGTCAAGGCCACTGTTTTGTTGTCCCATGTGAGATAAATGGTGAGGATCTATAGAACCCATACTAACATTAGTGTTATTTTTTATATAATTATCAGGCCGTGTCTCCACAAAGCAAGGTCGATCAATCATGGCACCAAGGGAATTCTGATTAGCAATAATGGCGCCTTCCTCAAAGAAGGCATCTCTAAAATGAACCTGATCATCAATGCCGAAAGACGCATGAGATGATTGAGCAGGCCTTAAACGTGAGTTGCCTCTGAGCTCTGACATCAACAGGCCAAAAGGATGCAACTTATCGTCCTGCTGATCAGGCACACTAGTTTTTGAAACTTCATTTGCAAGGGAATGAAGGCTCGGAGGATTTGCAAATGAGCCATGAATGTCAGCTGAAGACCTCGATAGGTAATCACTGCTGCTTTTAGGCCTTCCAGGAAATACAATTTCTGTACAAACCAAAATGAAAGAAGCCATTGAAGTAACAGTGTAGTAGACATAAACAATAATATAGAAAAGTAAAAACAAAAAACACAACACACCCTCATCTTCTGCTACAACATTCTGAATGCCATGATTTTTTAGAATAGCAGACCCGCCATCATAGTTAGGAGCAGATGTTCTCTCTCCCAAGCTGCCTCCAACAGCATCCGATGGCTCTAATTGAGTAGGCAAACTAGAATTAGAGACAGGCCCAAATTTAGTTTTCAGATGTGGCATCACTTCACCAAGTTCTTGAAAAAGAGATCCATTGGGCGCATCAAATGAACGAACTGGCAAGTCAATTCCGAAAAATCCCTGCTCAAACCATGCAATTATGTCGATCCCCAGGAAAGGTCCTTGGATATTCCCTTGAGGATCAAGGTAGCACAAACTCATATCCTCAGGTGTGACAATTCTTTCCACGAGATAGGCATCCTCATTGCTCTTCAAATAGTGATCACCACTGCTTGCGGTTTGCTGAAAATTGGAAAATGAAAACGGAAACTTGAATCATCAGGAAACTGGCTATCAATTTCAACTGTATCAAATTTAATGCAGTCCAATAAAGGATGCTTCAAAGACCAAAATATCTTACCTCCTGGCATCTTGAACTTTTTAAGTCAGCGTCATCATTACTGGGATCAATCTCCCTATCAGCCACTGCTGAGACCGTCAGAACTTTCTGACCTTCAGTAGCAACACATTCTGGGAAAGTGTAAACAGTGTATTCAAATACAACAAGCTGTAATACCAATAGTTTCCAATGAAAGGGCAAGAAACATAAGGTCTTCAAAAGCTTGTCCTTACCTTTTAACATATGTGTTTGTGAGCCACAAATAGGTGACTCAGCACCAGTAACCGGAAAAGAATTGTTTAAATTGACCTTTTCAGCAGATTGGACATTTTCCCCTTCTTCCTTGCTTAAACTGACATTGCTAGATCCTGAATAGATGGAAAAAACTAGTTTCAGAAACAAATGAGAAGGATAATGCGGCAAGTATGCAACTTATCTACCTTTAGCATCTTCATCTAATACGTTCATGTCCCCAGACGAGTTGTATACCACTTCACTGCTAGTAATTATTCCCTTATATATGTCACCCAGACCAGCCTGAAGGCATCACATCAGCAAATAATGGTGGTCAGAGAAACAAGTCAGTGCTTGCCTGTTTAACCAAGATAACTACAGAGCAATTCCTTATGGATAATAAGCACGTCATATATTCCTACTTATGTTTGTGTGTGGATATTTAAATAAATATTTAACAACATAATCTGTATACCTCTTCCTCTGCATCAGGGGCAAAAAAAGCCAATGGCTCAATCGAGCTCACTTGGGTTATTGGTGATACATGCTCCATCCCATCAGGCATATCAAAAGTCGAATCCTTCTTTTGCTTGCGATAAATATCAAGGAGCTTTCCTCTGGGATAGCAATACGTATTGGCAAAACGGCCAGATTTTCCAAGTACAAGTTTGCCAATCTGTAGGCTTCCATTAGTGTTAGACCTCCCTCGTCCAGCAGCAAATCCTACTTTTTCCACCTGCCCTCGAGCCATCCCAAATCCTGGTGCAGCACGATATGGGCCTGCCCCAGCTGATTGACCATCTATGCGATGGCGCGGCCTCCACTTATCACGAGAGTCACTATCACGCTCAGAAGCTGCACGGTTGCTGTTGGAAAAAGACTGCTTCTCAACATGTACATCTTCCCTCTCAGCATCAGTCTTTTTCTCTATTCGCGAGTCCTTTTCTTTATCTTCAGGCCCCCACCTTGATGACCATTTGTTATCTCTTCGGGATTCAATCCAGCGGTCAGAAGACAACACTTTATTCTCTGCAGCATCCTTAGTTGTAGTCACACCTGCACGGCGATCTTCTGCTCTAGTCTCAGTATTATCCCTGGTCAAACTTGCACCTAGACGGCGATCTTCTTTCTTTCGATCTCTCCTACCAAGTAAGCCTGTTTCTCTCTCCTCTTCACGCCAGCGGCGACTACTATCTAAATCAGGTGCATTCCTCTTCCAATCTTTTTTCTCCTGAGATCCATCTACACGCCAAATGTCTCTCGAATTGGGATCAGATGAGTTTCCATGAGACAGAGAATCATTTGCATGCACTTCCTGTCATTTTTATCGGTATTTAGAAATGGATAATGACGGTTGAAAACAAGGAGAATTATAATCCTTTACAGAGAGAAAATCTAAATCCTTCTAATCATTTTTTGAAAACATAATAATTCGCTCCTATGATAGCTCAATGTCCTTTTTCAATTCAAACACTAGATTAGATACATGGCTTAAGAGACAATAACAAAATCCTCAGAAGCATAAAGAAAAAGGCAAAATTGAGAGGCTTCAAACCACTACAGTGCATTTAAATTAGTAGAATTCAACAAACTATGGTCTCCAGAAAAAGAGAGGGGTAAAGATACCAAAGTATGACAGCAATCACTAAAGAAAATAAGGATCTGACAAGTCGTCACATCACTTGTATGTAAAAGGGTTAGAAACTGTAAATCTAGTTGTCTGTTCAACCCACGCTAACATTTAAGTTTATAAATAATTAACAGCAGTACAATTAAGGGAGAAGAACTGAAAAGGACATACTCCTGACGTTCCAGTTGCTAGTGTCTTGGAATCTGGTTTGGCATATAGCCATTGTGGAGACAAAGGGATGCTGCTGTCTAAGGCAACTTGATCTGCAATTAGGACCATGTTAAGCTAATTAATTGGCAGGCTCACACTAATCATAAACAAAAATACAGTAAATGAAAGCCAATGCGGTGAACAAAATTGAACATGGGAAAACAATGGATAATTAGAAAGGGAGCACAACCACCAATTGACAAGTCAAGGGACCCCGTTAGCGCCTTCTCCTCACTGTTTCCTTGGAAGGCTTCATCTAAGATGACAAACAGAAAAGATACATATTTACTTACGTTCTTCGAAAGCAGATTGTCCATAATTTAAAAATCCAAGAAGTTCACCGAAAGTAAAAATAAAATAGGCCGAAAACAGTGCACGAATAGTCCAATGAACTGCTAATAGCACCAGCACTACTAATGAAAAACACAACAGAAAGGAAGATGACATGAGCACCTTGGCAACAGAATTATCCCAAATTTCGTCTCCAAACTAACATCGAAAAGAAAAACGATAACGATATCATGAACATTCAAAAGTTTTGCAACACATGACATTCTAAAGAATACAGATATATGTATATGTATATGTAGGTGTATGTATGAATGCGATTCAAATCGAGCAGAAAAGAAACTGATGCGAAAGAAACAGAGAAAATCGATGCAATGATAAGAGATATGGATTGAGAAACGCCGAGGAACGCAAACCTTTGGCGGAGAAGTGTGAATCGACCAGATTCGAGGGGAGGAGATCTTGAGGGAGACTGACTTTTCCGTGCGCCATCGGAGGCCAAAACGATTCGAATTGCAGAGGATTTGCAGGCGAATTACGGAGACGAGAGGGCAGCTAATCGGGCTTCGAGATGCGGAAAGAGAGAGAGAACGCGGAATTAGCCTCTGCAAGCGAACACTTGCAGATGGGGAAAATGGGAGGAAGACAGAGAGGCAGAGATTTCTAGGGTTTGGGGAATTGCAAGGCTTGCAGGCAAATGAGAGAGAGAGAGAGAGGCAAATGAGAGAGAGAGAGAGAGAGAGAGAGAGAGAGGTCGCAGAGGGGGAGAGAGAGGGTGAGGGTTTGGGTTGTGTATGATCGGGACAGGCAAAGCGAAGTGTAATTTTCGTGGAGACCTTGCAAAAATCTATATATGCAAATATAGGGGGGGGACCGAAATTTGTTTTTTCAGTTTTAACTTTTTTACAATATAACGAATTTTTATTTTTGGAAAATTTTATTTTAAATCTCTTTTCTCAAATGCAAATGCTTCTATGAGTCTTTACCTTCAAAATAGATAGATAACCGTAGTTTGCCACCAGTTGTTCCCTTTTGAAATAGGTGGATAATCGTGGGTTGCCATCAGTTGTCCTCCTTAAAGGAGGAAAAAAAAATGCAAATTTGTATTTCTTTTCTTATTACCAACACTTTTTTTTTTTTTGTGACTGACCACATTAATAAACTTGTTCTAACTTTTAAGTCATGGTATTTATTTTTCTAATATTACGAGTTCTAATGTCTTATCATCATTTTGGCGATGACCCTCACATCTTTACCTATATAGATTGATGGCTATGGGAATTGATGGCTATGGGAAATTTCTTTTCATTCTTTCGCCATTCATGATGTAAAAAATCAAGATATTCATCCTTCTATCTAATGTTATAATGCATATTTTTGTATAACGTCGGCTCGTTTAGAATGCTTTTGTGGAAATTGTTTATGTTCGAAGTAATTTTCTTCAAAAATCAATACTTAAAAATACCTCTGCCATCGTTTAGAAAATGATTTTAAATGACTGAAAGTATTTTAGATAAAATATTATTGACACAAATCCTAATAAAAATGCAAGTTAATCCTACAAAAGCACATGAAAAGGAAAGCATTTAATTGCTTTTGGAATCTAAAAACACTTTCAGTCATTTAAAAGAGCCTCTTAAATGAATCCCTAGCAGATGAACCATGAAGCAAGCACAAACAAAAGCTCATCCGGTACATGACTCATACAAGAAAAGTCCAAATAACATGGTATACCAAAATAAGCATATTGCATATGAATTGTGCAACAGAAACAATCATCATAAAACATATTGTAATTGCTCATCACTGGATATCCCCAAAACCGTACCAAAATCGGCATGTCCATTCAGTCTTAATCCAACCAGCTAAACAACATTGCAGCATTTAAAGGAAAAGAGAACCTCAGCGGTTGATCTAAATAAACTTTAACTACACAAAATGGAGAAGCAAACTCGGACAATCTTTTCCTAAGTAGAAAGAAGTACAAAAAACAACCAAATTTAATTAAGCCTTTGCGCAGCTTCCTTCGCAAGGAGCTTCTCCTTCGCCCTAGTTTTTGCCTGGGATTTGGAACCCATGATGCCGCCACCCCACTTTTTCCTGTACTCCTCATACTTGTCATTGAAGTTGGCCTGCAACAAAGCGAGACACCAAATTAAACAAAGCGTTCAATCTCAATATGGACAACGTAAGCACTACAAAGCAATTTAACAACAGCTTCGAGAAATTGGTCAAGGAATTTAATTCAATCCCACCTTGATTGCCTCCAAGACCTTGCTGAACTCCAACTTATCCTCATTCTTGACTGTTGTCAAGCACAAAACTGATGCAGTTTTCTTGTGGACAATCTGAGATATACGTTTGTTCTTAGTTCATATATAATAGACAAACCGACTTAAAACAATCAAGAATCTGGAAATATAAAAATATTACCGATCCCAAGCGTGCTTTGCCCTTCACAATGCAATATGGGACTTCCATCTTCCTGCATAAAGCAGGAAGCCAAACAACCAACTCTATTGGGTCAACATCGTGTGCAATAACAACAAGCTGGGCCTTGTTCTGCAAGTAAAATACAGTTGCAAAACAACATTACTCAAAATGTAAACGCTGTAACAAAGAACATAAAACACATGCACATGGCAGAGAGCAAAACCTGCTCTATGAGGTAGGTCACATGGTTGAGACCATACTTCACAACAATAGGCTTCTTGGCCTCAACAGATTTGCCTTCGGTCTCGGCCTGGGCCCTTTTCAAAAGGCGCTCCTTCTTTGCAGCTTTGTCCTCAGGCCTGTACTTGAGAAGCATCTTGAACAGGCTGGTGGCTGCACACAGGTATAAGAGACAACGTTATAATTTGAGCGCTTCCATAAAATCCAGCAGAAACAAGAAAGGCCACGACAATACAGTCACAAAACAGTTTGGAAACATAGCAACGAGCCAGTACACCCGATATACTATAACCGTAATACCTATCAACATCTCACATTTTCTTCTATATAATGAAACAAATTATATTGTGCCGTAATCATATCAAGGAACATGAATTTGAGAAACTTGTAATCAGCACATTCTAAATGATAAACCCCGAAAATATAAATAGATAAAATTCTTTGTAAACTTATTCATCAAATCAAAATCTCAATCTAACATTCATATATTGGAGAAAAAGAAGAAGAATAACAGTCCTATGAGGGTTCCAAACAATTTCTCCAAACAAAAGTACTAAAATGCAGAACCAGGAAAACGCAATCAAAAGGCAAGAGTTATCGAAAAATACCGAGGTTCTTATCGAGGGTCTTGGTGAACTGGTTCAAAGCTGGAGGAACCTTCAACCTCTGCTTGAGGATCCTCTTCTTCCTCTGAATCTGAACCACCTTGGGCCATTTCACGAACCGGGTCAGATCCCTCTTCGGTGGTAATGCCCCTCCGATACCGAACTGCTTCGGGCGCTTCTCGAACAGCGGGTTTACAACCTTGTCCTATAAAAACACCACACAGCACCACCAATCACAATCACCATGGAAGCAAATCGCAAAATCATCATATATATAAATATATATATTATACATATACATTCGCATACATATATATATATATATATATTGAAACAGAAGATACATACCGTCTTCTTCTTGGAAGCTGCGACTGGAGCTTTTACGCCTCTTTTGGGGGCCTGAGTAAAAGAAATGAATATGTGAGAAGAGAACAAGGACGGTGAAGATTAATGGAAGCTCCAATGCGACGGTGGTGGAACGGGAGGCGGAGGAAGACGGAGAGGGAGCAGATACTCACCATTCTCGGAGGCTGCTGCTTCGACCTGCTTGGTAGCTCTAAAACTCCTCAAACGGCGTAAACCCTAGAAGAAAGGCTCACGATTTATATATTAACTAACAGTGACTGTACGGGCTGGGCTTTCAGTTGAGTTATGCGATGCCTTGTGGGCCGGTGGCCCAATTTATAGGACCCAAGGCCCATAAGATCTTTCCTTTCTTCCTTGTTTTTCCTAACAACACTGCTTCTCTCTCTCCTGCGGTTGAACGAACTTCAGGTTGAAGAAATGCAGTAGAGGATACCAACAGCAACAAACTCTCATCAGCACGCAGCTGAACATGAACAGTCGAAACGTCGTCGTGTGCGACAATGGCACCGGGGTACACTCCTCTATCTAGCTTTCCTGCTTTCCCTCACACACAAGGAAAAGCACTTATAAAAAAAAGCACTTGTATTCTAATCTGTGTCCAACGATCCAGCAAATTTTGACCTCTGTTTAGGATCCGCAGGTGTTAAATCATAATTTAATTTTTGGGTTTTGTTAATTTCGTTTGATTGAACTTGCAGTATGTGAAATGTGGATTTGCTGGAGAGAATTTCCCCACCTCGGTATTCCCTTGCGTAGTTGGAAGGCCACTGCTTCGATATGAGGAATCCCTTATGGAACAAGAAATCAAGGTTAATACTTTAATTGTCTTTTTAACACAATTTTTAATCTTTATTAGCTCGTGATTTAGTGATTGGTTCAGGGAGCTTTTTTTTTCTTGTAAATTTTATAAATGAGAATAGGATGTCATTGTTGGAGAAGCTTGCGCGGAATTTCGGCATCAACTGGATATAAATTACCCGGTTAGCAATGGCATTGTGCAAAACTGGGATGATATGGGTCATGTCTGGGACCATGCATTTTACAGTGAGCTAAAGGTAAACGCTTGCTGCCTTTGATTGTGAATTTCGATGTTATAGTTTCATTCGAATTGTTAATACTCTGATGTGTACTTTCTGTCAACAGATAGATCCTACTGAGTGTCAGATTTTACTCACAGACCCGCCTCTTAATCCTTCAAAGAACCGTGAAAAAATGGTATTTTTTTTGTTTTGGTAATGGTAATCGCATCTGTACCATAATAAATATCGTGAATTATGGCATTGTTGGCTCATGATTTGGTGCTGTTCGACATTTCAGGTTGAGACCATGTTTGAGAAATACAATTTTGCTGGTGTCTTCATTCAAATTCAAGCTGTTCTAACGTTGTATGCTCAAGGTGCTTATAGAGATTATTAAAGGTTAAATGCTTACGATATTGTTTATTAACCAACCCCCCCCCCCCCCCAACCACCCCCAACTTCTTTTGATTCTCCCTTTTTTGTTTTCTTCGTGTTATTTCTACAAACAAGTATGTCCTTTTGACTGTTGCACTTCAAATTCTTGGAAAACGTTGATGGGGAGAGTGAAGGCGCTTATTATTACTTGCCAGAATCATTTGTTGGAACAGTCATAACATTAAGTTTTGCTTTTTCCGGGTCATGGGCTTCATTGTTTCCTTATTTTTCTACAGGCTTGCTTACCGGATTAGTCATCGACTCTGGTGATGGTGTTACACATGTGGTAAATTCCTCAAAAAACTTCTATGTTTTGTATTAGGAGTATTGGGAACAGCTTGCATATTGTATCACTCTGCAGATGTATGTTTGAGCGGATTAGTTCTTGGAGAATGCACAGTGATGGAAAGCATTGAAGGGAAATCAAACTTTATATCAACTTTTAATTAATTTGCTCAACGTTCTAGGTTCCAGTTGTTGATGGCTACTCATTTCCTCATCTTACAAAGCGAATGAATGTAGCTGGCCGACACATAACTTCGTATCTTGTTGATTTACTCTCACGAAGGGGGTGAGAACCATTTGCTTATAATTTAGTAAGATCAATATGGTTTGCACTATCTTTGGTTTGTTAAAATAAAACTTTCATTTGACTGAGGATTGAAACTTTATTCGTGAAGGTATTCAATGAATAGAACAGCTGATTTTGAGACTGTTAGGGAAATCAAGGAGAAGCTCTGCTATATTAGGTAAACAAACCCTGTATTCTTATGTTATGGAACTTTTTGTTTTTAGTGCGGAATGTTGTGAAAATTATTAATCTCATGAATTATGTATCCAATTTGATGCAGTTATGATTACAAAAGGGAGTATCAGTTGGGACTTGAGACCACCATACTTGTAAAAAATTACACTGTAAGTTAGTTTCCATAGCATCTCATTAGATATCCAATTCTTCTATGCAAGGCTTGATGGAAAAGACATAATCAGGGGTGGCCATATTATAAGATCTTTTTTATTTGTCTATGCTTTTTGTATGTCGCGCTTTCTTTGCTCTAATGCCAGTAATTTTTTCTTATTTTGGTGATTCTTCGTTTTTGTCTGTCATTTTTTTCTTTGGTTCCCCCTTTATTATATCTGCTATAATTTTAATAAAGAGATATATATTGATGCTAATTCTCTGATATATGACGGTTTATTCAGCTGCCAGATGGAAGGGTGATTAAAGTTGGCACTGAAAGGTTCCAGGCTCCTGAGGCTCTTTTCACTCCTGTAACTTTCCAGTTTTCTGTGCTCTTTCTTGATGTTGGTTGTTTAAACTTTTCTCTGGTCAACTAAATTGCTCAAATGTTTTCAGTCTAGCCTCCTGTTAAATCAATTATCATTTTGTTACATATAATACTAAATGCAATTTGCACCTCTTCAAAGTGATATCAGCACCCACAATGCCGGGTTTGTATAAAAGTTATAACAGCTTGAAGGCTTTGAATAATCATTAATATTTTCCTTGTACAGGAACTTATAGATGTTGAAGGTGATGGGATGGCGGACATGGTATTCCGCTGCATTCAGGAAATGGATATTGACAACAGGATGATGGTACCTATATGAATCCTATTGCAAATTAACCTGGATTATTCTTTTATTCATTTAACTTCCTGTCATTGATTGTATGATTTTATTGCCCTTGTTGCAGCTCTACCAGCATATTGTTTTAAGTGGAGGGAGCACGATGTATCCTGGATTACCTAGTCGGTAATATCTTACCCTTCTTTGTATAACTTGGATTATAAATTTCTTATTTGAAGTAGTTTTTTTTTCCAGTTATATCTGACATGGGGATGTCAGATTTCTGTATATTTAATAATTAAGCTTGAAATTAAATTTACCCTTTTACGTTGACAACCGAATGAATTCTTTGTTGTCGTATGGGCATTTTGTTTCCTTATTAAATTTTGGTTTAGGAGTCGATGAAGTTCTGATATTAGATGTGGTGTTTCTTCAGTTTGGAGAAAGAAATACTGGACCGCTATCTTGACATTGTTTTGAAGGGTAACAAAGATGGACTGAAGGTAAGATAAGAGTTTTGTGTTTCATGGATAAGAAAGAGAACAAACCGAGCTTTGAAAAAATGTGAAACAGTTGGAACATAGCATGTGTATTATGTTGATATTGAAGTGGTACTAAACGGACTATGGCTAGGTCGGGATATCCTGATTGATATCCAAACTTTAGTGATTAGAAAGAATGCCATCAAGTTGAATGTGGCATAATCGACTGAGCTCATTCGTTCTATTTCTCACGCTCTAAAGTTTGGGTTGAACAGAAATTGCGATTGCGAATTGAAGATCCTCCACGAAGAAAGCACATGGTGTATCTAGGTGGTGCAGTCCTTGCAGGAATTATGAAGGTACATGTCATTGCTTGTTCTCTCTATCTCTGACATCGAGTTTCCATACGATGTCATCAATTTCCCACATTGGAGATGGGTAACTGCAAGTGGTCTAAGAAAATTTCAATGTGGTGGTTAACACATGCAGGACGCTCCTGAATTTTGGATCACGAGGGAGGATTATCTAGAAGAAGGAGTTGCTTGTCTAAGCAAGTGTGGTCAGGCATGACTTTTTTGAGGTCAGTGTACCACCCGCTTAGCTGTTTTCAGTAGTTGGAATCGAAGAGTGACAAGTAAAACCATGCGTGCCCAAGAAATTGAAATATCAATTGGTGTTTTGACTTTTGATTTACCATTTTGTGAGCTATCGATAAGCCTAGCGCAAAGAGTTTGTGTGATGTTGTATCCGTATAGCTGGAAATGTATACCGTAAAATTGTAGCGATTATTTTGTATCTCCGACTCTGTTTCCAATACAATTTATTCGTCTGTGACACTTTTCATACACCCTTGTCTCTATCTCCCTCCATGGTCTTCAAAGTTCTAAAGCAAGTCGCTGTGTATGTTGAAAAGCAACCTCACTGTTACTGTGCCATTTCCACCGCAATGATCACAGGAATTACGAGTCACGAGTCCGGCCGAAGAAAAAAAAACTACAAAAACATGAGAGCTAGGAAGCAAAGGTTAGGACATTATTATGTGATAACTTGTAATTGTTGGAGAATCGGATCCTGCATCGATCTTATGGTAAAATAATATACAATTAATATATGGAAGTTTCTACCTCTAAATCACCGAATGGTTTTTGTGATAAAACCGAACGTCTAATAATGGTGGTTAAATTGGAAGAGTATCGGTGTTATTAGTTGACCAAGCTATTTTTCAACACATCTTGGCCCAATTTATTAGGCTTGAATTTGTCTCCTTAATTAGTAGGGTTTTTTAATGATTGGGCATTCGAAAAGTTGTGTTGGCTCTAGTCTCTGAATGATGATTGGGCTTTCAAAAAGTTGCAGTAACTTCGGTATAATGACTTGACTAGTTCCTATGTGGAAATTGGTTGTCCTTGTGACGTCGTGTGGGGCTACTCGTGAGAAAGCATGTTAGAGTTTGCGTTGTGTGATTGTCATGATTTCCTTCGTTCAAAGAAAAAACTTGGAGTAAGAGGAAGCAAAGCAATAGGGAGTTAGGGAGTTAATGGAATTTGGATACCAACCCCACCAAATAAGCCCCCACACTTTTCTCTCCTATGACATTAGATTCCTTGTCTGGTGTGTTAGGTTTCAGTACCAGTGGCCTACCCTCACCCATCTTCCTGCCCTGTACTCTATTTCCAGATGAAAAACACAGCCTCTGCAGTTTCATTTTGTAGCCCGAAAACATTTGGATCATCGGATTTCAGGCACAACTACCTGTCCCTTTTCACCATTACCTTCTCTTTCTAAAACAAGTAACGCAATTCATAAGTTGCGTCATTCCACCTTTCTATAATTATCCTGCTCCTCCAGTCCTCCTGGAACCTCGAAAGCCATTCCCTTTGCCGAGCCTCATCAGTTTTCGGGTTCGTCATTTGAGTTCTGAGCATTCCTTTCAGCCATTTTTAGAACTCTCCTTTCCGTTCATCAGCTTGCTCATATGGTTTGTTCTCCCATAACTCACTTTAAAGGTTTGTTTGGAACCGCTTCGAGAAGGGCTAAGCGCTTCTAACAATGTGTTTTAGAGTCATAAAAGCGTGTTTTCCTTAAAAAAAAAAAATTCATATTTCTAATAAAAGTACTTCTAGCAAACGTTTATGAACACAAATGCTTCTTAAAGAAGCAGTATCGAATGAGTCCTAAATTCTTTATGATCTTGCTTCTTCTTTTCTGCATTTCTTGATACTGTGTTTTCAGGTTGCTGAATTCGGAGACTCTGCCGCAATGGACAGCAACAACACCAATGGCCACGCGTTCCAGCTGAGAGTGAAGCAAGGAGAGCCAACTCTGGTTCCCCCTGCGGTTGAAACTGAGAAGGGTTTGTACTTCCTCTCGAACCTCGATCAGAACATTGCGGTGACTGTTCGTACTATTTACTGCTTCAAATCGGATGCAAAGGGAAATGATAAGGCAGTGGAAGTGATCAAGGATGCTTTGAAGAAGGTTCTTGTCCACTACTACCCCCTCGCTGGACGATTAGCAATCAGCGCGGAGGGAAAGCTCATTGTGGATTGCACCGGGGAAGGAGCTGTTTTCGTTGAGGCTGAAGCAGATTGCGTGATAGAAGAGATTGGAGACATAACAAAGCCGGACCCCGAGACTCTTGGGAAGCTGGTTTATGATGTTCCTGGTGCAAAGACCATACTGGAGATTCCTCCACTGGTGGCTCAGGTTTGTGACTAAATCTCTTCAATACAATTTCACTTCTCGTCTCTTGAAATTACGTTTGTAAATTAATGATCATTTCATTAGGTGACAAAATTCAAATGTGGAGGATTTGCTCTTGGCCTGTGCATGAATCATTGTATGTTTGATGGCATTGGCGCTATGGAATTCGTGAACTCGTGGGGTAAAATTGCCAGAGGTTTACAATTGACAGATCTTCCGTTTTTAGACAGAAGCATACTCAAAGCTCGAAACCCACCTAGGATAGAGTACCTGCATCAAGAATTCTCAGAGATTACTGCCACTTCTAGCACCAACAAGGACCTTTGTGAAGAAAAAATGCTGTACAGATCCTTCTGTTTCGACAGTGAGAAGCTTGAAAAACTCAAAACGAAGGCCAGGGAAGACGGGGCGCTTGAAAATTGCACTACATTCGAAGCCCTCTCTGCATTTGTGTGGAAAGCTCGGACCAGAGCGCTAAATATGCTGCCTGAACAACAAATAAAGCTCATGTTTGCTGTTGACGGGAGGCCTAAATTCAGCCCGCCGCTGCCAAAAGGGTACTTTGGCAACGGCATTGTACTGACAAATTCCATCTGCCAGGCAGGTGACTTGCTGGACAAGCCACTGTCAAATGCAGTCGGACTAGTTCAAGATGCAATCAAGATAGTCACTGACAGTTACATGAGATCTGCCATAGATTATTTCGAGCTGACGCGAGCTAGGCCTTCGTTGGCCTCCACACTCTTGATCACGACTTGGTCTAGGCTGTCATTCTACACCACTGATTTTGGTTGGGGAGAGCCTGTGCTCTCGGGCCCGGTGGCATTGCCGGAGAAGGAAGTGATCTTGTTCCTTTCTAATGGAACAGAAAAGAAGAACATAAACGTGCTTCTGGGGCTTCCGGCTTCTGCCATGAATGTCTTTGAAGAACTGATGAATGCCTAGAGATCCAACAACAGCAGCATGAAATTGTTTTTTCGAATTAAAGCTCATGTATTTGGAAATTATTGTCACTTGTTGTAATCTTATTATTATTCGTTTGTGTAGTGTTATGTAAACAGTCAGCGAGATTGCCGATGGTGATTGGGTGTATTTTCTTTGTGGAAGCATAAATTAATGATGGTCCATTTATCATATTTTACTTATGTTTTTTATTCGATTAATGAGGTAATTCCTCCTTTAATTTCATTAAATAGTAAATATTAATCTCAAATAAAAATGAGAGGTTGAGAAGATTCATAAAGATATTTCAATTTTTTTATCATTATTGTGTGATTTAGCAACGCAGGAATAAAACTCAATAATAAGTTAATAACAAACAATAATAATAAATGAGAAACGCTAAAGAGACTCATTATAGATTTTTTGCTACTTCATAATTTTAGCATAAATTTTATAATATTGGCACGAGATTTCCATTAAACTGTGAGATGGTAAAAAATAAATGACAAATTTCACTTTTTAAAAAGTTTATTTGACGTTAAATTGTAAAGTGACACAAAATTCACATAAATTATACATTATCAAAATTATACGGAAAGTGCTACATATGTCTGAACCAGTACGACGTCGTGGCTGGATAACTTTTGTGCAGTTGACAACCCTCCCGGCTAAAACCCCTAAACATAGAACTCAACAACACCACAAGCGAAGGGTGCCTTCGGAACTTTAAAAATCCCCGACGGTGGTAAGAAAGAAAACTCAAGAGAGAGAAACTCGAGAGAGAGAGAGAGAGAGAAGGAGAAGAAGCCGTTGAACAACTTGAACTATAAAAAGATTCCGTCTTTCGGAGTTTTCCGAGTCCGAATTCAGCTGGTTTAGCTTACCCCCCCCCCCCCCCCCCCCCAAAATCCTTCATGGACGAACTCGAGATTGCTACTTGTACCCGCCGCTGAATTTTTCTGCTCTGGCCTCCGCATTCCTCTCAACGCAAGAGGTACCTACTCCAAGCTCTAGGGTTCCAATTTTTAGTTTTTTTTTCGCTAATTGTGTTTTCTATTTCTTAATTCTACTTTAGGGCTGTAGAGTTTTACTCTCAGGCAATATTTGAAGAATCTTTTTTTGTTTGTTTCTGAATTTTGGAGTAATATTTTGAATTAACTGGTTTAATTGGACAGGAAAAGTCAGGGATAACATGTAGATTATGGAAGAAAAAATTTTGGGTTTTGGCTGGATGCTGCTTTTGTTCATTTTTTTTCTTCTAATTAATCTGTTGTGAATCTGTGATTAGTAGTTTCAGTTAAAGGAAAACTAATGAAAAAGGCTTGAAAACTTTGAGTTTTAATCAAAAGGATAAAAATGTGTTGCAAGTAGATAGTACAGGAGTGACTTTTTAGAGTAAAAATGTGTTTTTCGTTAAAAGTGAACAGTACCGGAAGCGTTTTGTTAAAACTCCCGTCAGTTAATTGATTAATTTAGTTTGATTCGTCATTGACTAATTGAGTATGTAATGTTGAGTAGCCGAATGATTTGAAGATGGAAACTTTATAAGCAAGCACATTTGATGTTTGGTGGTTTGTAGATGCCGCGAGTGAGTATCAGGTGTAGCAAAATTAGGAAAAGATACTGCCGATTGTGTGAATTGGCGTAGAGAATTAGAATCAGCACAATGATTGTTCTTTGTTTGTTACATTGTCATTTTGGTCTAGGAGTTAATGCCAAACTGTAGATTGTAGTGCGCAGTCTATTTGGCAATACCGTTATTGGTATGGACAACGAAGATTTTACTTATCATTCATTAAAGGAAACTTGTCGGTCATTCATTTCATAATCATTACATGTTAGGCACCTGGCCATATATCGGTCGTCAAAGGAAGTAGAAGTATGTAATAGGCAAACAAAACGTCAAAACCAATTTCAGGAATCTCGCATCACATTTGTACAGAAGCGGTCACATCTAGAAACATCTAGATCTATTCTTATTTGAGCACATCTGCTTCTAAACCTATAGCCCAAAGATGAAGACGTGATCCGACCATGTAGCCCATGAGCAGGCCCAAGGGCTAACTAATGGCCTACTCTGTCATCGGTAAGTGTGACCTAATCATCTATCCCCTATATTTTCATCAGTTTCACAAACGATTTAAAGTGCATAGGCAAAGAGACCACCATTACCTCCAACAATTTCTAGTTATGGATAATGGATTTATCATTATTTATTAGAGGTAGCCATCTGAATCGAGTTTTGACTGTATTCTCTCCTCCGAAATCATTGGGCTTGGGCACTTACTTATTGCCAGTTAGCACACAAGTATGGTATTTATTGTATTCTCACACTGGACACAAGTGTTACATTTCTGGGATTTGTATTGGCATAATAGCCAACTCCAGATGCAGAGTCATTTCACTTTCTATATTTTCTTTATTATACCTGACTAGATTTAAAACATTTATATTTTTATCATTTTTTACTAGTTTTCGTAGGCTCATTACAAGCTCTTGTTTTAGGTGAATTTGAGAGGGCATTATCCTTCCGCTCTGGTTTGGGTGCTTGAATCATTATAAGTTTTAAAGTAATTTATCATAGGAACTGTTTGTAGACACAAAATGATATTATATGCTATTTCTCACATGTGATGCTAGAGGGATGAATAGTTGATATATTGTCCATGGTTACAATTTGATTGTGACTGTTGCTTTCCTAGATGCAATGTGCAAATGCAAGGTTTCCCAATCTTCAGTCTTATGATGACGTGAAATTTTGTTTTGGTAGATATACTGTGCTTCTAGGTGTCTTACCAGGTGGAATCTGCTACTGTATATCTAAATGTTTATTCGTTTTGCTTGAAGGTTTTCTCAGTTTAAAGGCTGCATTGTGCATTATAAGTTGGACCAACTCTTGCTGGAATCATGGGAAGTACATTCAATCCGCAGATTTTAGTGGAAAAACTAGCCAAGCTCAATAGCTCGCAAGCAAGCATAGAGAGTATCCTTTTGCTGACATCACATGGATATCAATGTTCTTTATAGCTTTTTCATAGAGGAACCGTAGACAATTTTTCTGGCTGTTCTAACTTTCATACCAAGCCAGATTTCCTTTTGTGGGACAATTTAGCCACACTCCTGTCTCATAACTCATTTCTTTGGAAAACTTAATTGATTTTGAAATCCATTGTCGAAATCCACATATCCAATGCATTTTCCCTGCCAAATTTGAATCCTTTTTACCTGCTATTCCATAATCACTGTTTCGTTTATTGTCTAGTTGATATTATACTTTTCTTGTAAGTTTTAATTTACAAGTACAACCAGTAATACTTGTGCATCTTGAGCTTTGGCATATCTCACTATTTTTGCACATGTTGTCGATGCACGTTATCTTTGTTGTCTGAGTACTTGGTTGTTATCCTTAATGCAATTTAGCTTTATCACATTGGTGCATTTTCCATATGAATAAAGCAAGACAAGTTGTTGAAACATGGGCTAGGCAATTTCATTGTGCTCCACGCGACCAGAGATTGGCTTTCTTGTATCTTGCAAATGATATTTTACAGAACAGTAGGCGAAAAGGTTCGGAATTTGTTGGTGAATTTTGGAAGGTTCTTCCAGATGCTCTTCGTGATGTAATTGAAAGTGGAGATGAATTTGGAAGAAATGCAGCACAACGATTGGTACAACTGCATACCCGTTTCTACATATTTTTAAAAGAAAAAAAAATTGGAATTAGTTGTCATGGAGATAGTTTCTATTGAGAACAGATTAATCCAAAGGAAACCTTGAGCAAAACCAAAATTTTGGTTTATAAGATGCATAGAAGAAGGACTCAACTCTTTATATGTATGCATGTGCATATGTACTGTTTCATTTTCTTGTTTTCTTCTTGTTGTAGAAACTAACCTGCAGCTGTTGCTGATTGTTGGGGTTCAATGTTCTACTTTGTAGGTTAATATATGGGATGATAGAAAAGTTTTTGGTTCTCGCGGCCAGATTCTCAAGCAAGAGTTTGTTGGACAGCACCCGGAAACTAATAACAGAAATGGGAAGCATTCGGGTGCCAGACTGGTAAGATCGTATGTTATGACTCTATTGCGTGAGCATTTGTTTCAGTTTACAGTTTGATGGCTAACCTTTTTTTTCCTCTTACCTTTTTCGTTGAAAAAACAAGAAGCATCCTGCTGGAACTTCATTGGACAAAATAGTTTCAGATTATCAAGTTATCCATGGGCAGATGGACGAGGATACTATATTGAGCAAATGCAGGAGTGCTATTAGCTGTCTTGAGAAGGTTGATAAGGAAATTGGTGTAGATGTCAATTCAGGTATACCCAACATGTGTAAATTCTTGAGAACTTTCTCTAACTTTTAACATGTGCAGTGTTCGTGACTTACTTTGCCCTAAATTGTCTTTCTTCACTAGGGCAATTTCATGGATCTGCATTTGTGGAGGAGGTTCAGGGTCAGCATGCTATACTGAGGAACTGTATTGAACAACTAAGAGCTGTTGAATCATCTAGAGCTAATCTTGTGTCTCATTTGAGAGAGGCTCTTCAGGAGCAGGTTGGTTGGCAGACAATCCTATTAGCAAAATATCAGAATTTTCATTTACTGTTTTATGACGTTATGATTTTTGGTGATCTAACATGGTTTTGGTATCAGGAGTACAAGCTGGATCAAGTCCGAAACCAACTTCAGGTAAGCTGTGTGTATCTATCAATCTCATCTAGTTTTGTCGTGGAACTGTGGAAGTATAACATAACTGTATGAATGTTGGTTAATTCATCACGATCAAATTAAACTGGATGCCGAAACTTTAGTTAGATATATAAAGATTCACCAATTGAGATTTCAAATAAAAGTTAGATTTTGTAGACTTGTAAATACCTCTGAAACTTATGCTTATCGGAGGAGGGTGAGTTGGTTTCTTGTGGGACTCATATATAAATCTTATGCTTATTGGAGGAGGGTGAGTTGGTTCCCTTTCTTGTGGGACACATATGTTGATGCATTGTGATACTCCATGGGGTTGACTTGAGTTCCCGCACTAATGAGTTTAAGGTAAATTGCAATGCCCTGCATATACTGTCCAATATCCTTGGTTTTGGATCAACTTTATGCAATTCAAATTCATGGTGAATCGACTAATGATGATCTCCTTTGTCAAAATAACTGATCTGAATTAAGTAGTAAATAAACACTTATACAGCTAATTATATATTTATCACGTATTGACTGTTGGTTGTCTTGCCATTTATAACTCTAGTTGTATAGAATATATTCTAAGCGTACACCATGCATATATTGTTTTCCAGGGTGCAGAGTCCCAGTCAGAGCTGGCCACCAATATCTGCCATCGGTTAGTGAATGGGGACAATGCACAGCAGATAGCAGTCCAGAGCTCAAAGGAAGCTCATACCTCTGTAGCACCTCCCAGTTTTATGGTAGGAAGAGAACAATCAGCTCCAGTAATGTACACACAGCAGGTTCCTTTTGCCGAAAAAACTGGTCGCGTGGAGGAAGATCCTCGCAAGTCTGCAGCTGCTGCAGTGGCAGCAAAGCTGACCGCATCAACATCCTCAGCCCAGATGCTCTCTTATGTCCTCTCCTCTCTGGCATCAGAGGGTGTCATCAGCAACCCAATTAACGAGTCTTCTGGTGATTATCCATCCGAAAAGAGGCTTAAGCTGGAGAACGACCAATCGTCGTCCTATGTACCCCAGAGCCCTAACCCGTCTGCATCTCCTCCCTTCTCGCGTTCTGATTCTCTCCCGCACAATGTCTCTACCACCAACCAACAATACACTCCCAGTGAGGCACCACCTCCCCCATCATCTTCTCCTCCACCATTGCCACCATTACCACCGCAACCACAGTACCAAGTGCCCCAATATGTGCCGTCTCCTGGACAATACACCTATAACGTGGCCCAACAACCACCACCCCCAATGCCTAGTTATCAAGCAGGAGCTCCCGTAAATGGCATTTCTCCGTTCATGGCACCGGCAAACACTTATCAGAGTTTTCAAGGTTCAGACGGTAAATTCTACAACCAGCAACCACCGATGCAGATTTCTAGGCAATAAAAATCTCAGTTTCGGGAGAGAAGAAGGTTGTGCTGTAGTTTGTCCCTGCAGAGGGAACTTCGTTGCTTATGTGCCTCTAATTAACTGCCTAATTAGATCTGCACATAGTAAATGTTTGTAAGTTTAAAATTGTGGAGTTACTTTTGAACTTCCATTCACTGTTTGGATGGAGTAAAAAGGATTAGAATTGTTAACTTATGCCTATCAGCTATTGCCGGTTGTGGGATGTTTTGGTTTTTAGGGTAAAATTCAGATACTTCCAATTGGACAAAAGTTAGATTTGCTTAAACAAATATCTGTAGTTTCCATTGATGATCTGTTAAGTGTTAATATTTTTCTGTGCAAATGAAAACTTACGGAAATTACATGGACTCAGGCAGAAATTGGGCCTAGTTGTCAAAAGACAACCATTGGTCCGTAACACGCCCTTTGGGTTGGAGTTCATTTCTGAATTGGAGTCCATTTAACAGGCTCATTATATGGCCATTGTTGTAATGTGAGCTTCTAGCTAAAGCATTGAGCCCCCGAATTATTAGGGTAGAGACCCAAATATTCTTTCTCACTAAAAGCCCCATATTCCAACAACTCAAAGCGATGAAAATACTTTTAGTTGAGGAGGAGCTCAAATATCTCAATCTAAAACGCAGTCCTGGTATTTCAAAAGTTACTATACCGTGTGGTGAGCAACCTACCGACATCGTTTGGTCTAGTATGATGCCGTCCTGATTATCATCTTCCATAATCTAATCCTCATGCCTCTCTAACTTTCTTCCTCTCTCCCTCCCCTGATCCCCAAACTAAATTCTTCCTCAAAGCTCACTAGTAGCGAATTGTCTGAACTTCGTAGAAGCAAAAAACATCAAATCAAATCCGATGAAAGAAATTAATGTGAAAAGATTGGATTGGAATCTTAAGCCTAAAGAAAATCTTGACAATCATAAGCACATCACTAAACTTGTATGCGTGATAAAATATCAAGATTAATACACGAACATTCATGGCTCCGCCTATTAAAATCACGATATCCTTAATTTTCTTGCGCACATCCTGCTTTCTTTCTTTTTCAAGCTCAATTTCTCGTATATACAATTACGATTCACGAACATGAAGTAATACAAATAATCAAGGACGGTGGCGTTGAAAGAATCACGCGTATATGTCGTGCCCCGCGTCTCTTACAATACAAAACGGAGACCATATGCATGCATCATGCACGTTTGCTGATTGGACGTCGTTGCTCTCTCTCTCTCTCTCTCTCTCTCTAGTTTGTCAGTGGCTTAAAATATAGTGAAAAAGAAGCAAGCAGTGGAAATGGACGCAGACCATTGTCCACGACTCTCTTTCTTTTACTTATACATTAACATGCCCAACGCCACAACACATATCATATCCTAGCTTCATGTTTGGCCGAAACCTCCAGTAATTTCAAAATCACGTACTAATAAGTGTTTAAGTTCTCACGTAACATTATTGTCGTATAAAAATCGTCTCTCGATCAGTGATACAAAAATACTGTATCAAACTACCAGACAAAACGCATAAAACTTGTTTTCTGGATGGGATTGATGTAAGAACCAAGACATTAGAGAAACTCCACCCATACCAAAATCGCCATAGCAAGGAGCAAGAGTTGCACATAAACCCCAAAAAACAAAACCTCCGACGGTACCAAGTTGCCGTGGCAATCAGTGGGCCCTATCCTCCCCAGCTTATCCCAAACACTTCTGGCCCTAGATGCTCTGTCAATCTGATGGCTGGCAGACTTCAGCATGACATTAGTCACGTTTTTCCTTTCTTTTTGAGATTGTAGAGTATAGTTGCATTAAAAGAGTTATCATTTAGAATGGACAGTGACTGTCTTCCCCTTCCCCTGGCCCGGAAGCACAGTATAATTTTGTCATAACATATATAACATAACATGGTGCCCAACTTTGTCTCTTAAAGTTCCGTACTAAATAAAGGAATCTGACTCAACCCTCTCCCCTTTCCCCCATTCCCTAGTCCCCACAGGCAGCATATATTATATGGTCAAGAGCAAAGACACAAACAAACGACAAACAATTTGTTAATGTTGCCGGCAAATCTTGAAAAACTACCAAACGGTGAGTGTAAAGTGTAAACAGAGAGAGAAAGTTGGAATTCTATCGAAAAATCAATTGATAGTATAAAAAATTGTTTAATTACTAATAATATATGCAAGGATCTCTTTTTTTTTCGATGTGAAATTTACCCTCAACATGTTCCCTACTAGCGTGAGTATTAAGCAAATGGAGGAAGCCAATCAGGGACCAAGACAGAAGAGATGAAACCACAAATTGCCGTGTGGCATGACGTTCGTTGAGTTTGATTACTTGCCCTACTACTGTTGGAACCACATGATGAGACAAAAGCACCGACATAGGACGTTAAATTCCAATTGCAAATATTAAAGGTGATGTTTCGTTTTTACCATTTCAAACGTTATATGATGATAGAAATTATAAGTAATTATTTAAAAGTTAACTCTGTAAAATGAACTAAATCAAAAAATTTGTATAAGCAACTAAGTATTTACTTGAAAAATATAATTTATCTGTTTATTTGATGATCGTTAGATGATTAAATATTTTTTAATTTAATAATTCTTTAAAGAATGGTCTAAAAATACATTATTCAAAATGTACATAAAAAAAAGGTATATAAAAAATTAAATAACAAAGTGTAAATAAAAAGATTACTAACATCTGTCACTTTTTCTCTCTACCACTAGTTTTGTAAATATATGTTTGTTCACACACACTAATAAATAAACAAACAAACAGAGATTATATAAAGCTGAAATTCTTAAAAAGAACAAGAAAACGCCTTGATATTTGAAGCAGCCTAAACATAACATAACCATAAGTCATATTTAATTAATAAAAAATATATTTGTAAGTACCGAACTTAGTTTTTTTTTTTTTGGTCAAATACCAAACTTAGTAATTAATAATATTAAATATAAATTTAAGTGATTTATTAGTTAATAATAACCTAAGAGAGCAAGATTAAAGCATGCATGGTTGTCGAAAGCGAAAGCGACAAACAGGAGGCTAGAAGGGCCGTAAAAGTTGGGAAAGAAAGAAAGAAAAAGCAGTCAACGGTGGGCTAACGTCATCCGGTTAGCAAAGTTGAGGAACAAAGTCTGAGAAAAGCCGTCATGTCGTTTCGCTTTAACGGCTCACGGAGCTATGGCCAATTATTTATACTATTCACCATTCTCTACAGTAGTTACCGATTATGATTCTCTCCTCTTTTGTTTCATTTTCTTCTATCTTTTCTTTTCACATTCTTTTATTAATTTTTTTTACTATAACAAATTAATATACGATATTAACATGACTTAATTATGATTGTTCAAATCAGAAATGACGGAAAAAGAGGATAAAAAAAAGTGAAAAATAATCCTACTTCTAACCAGCATTGCCTCTTATTTTAAATTTTCAAAAACGACAGTTGCGTCAGACTGTGCTCAACAAAACTACATCATCATCATCATCACCATTCAGATCATGGAAGTATTAAGGAGGACAACTTAGACATATGTGTATTCCGCCCTCCTTTGAAATGCTTTTAAAATAAATTAAAGTGTTTTTGTTCAAATTATTTTTGAGTTTTAAAATTACTTGAAGTGTTTTCAATAAGAAGTATAAAATGGTATCTTTTGTAGGAATGTCACATCCTCATCCGGACCCCCACCACATCCCGGATTCAACTCCACCATAGCATTATATTGTCAGTTTTGAACCCTGACCACACCCTCACGCTTTTGTTTCTGGGAACTCACACGAGAACTTCCCAGTGAGTCACACATCCTGTCAATGCCCTCGCCCGAACTCGCTTAACTTCGGAGTTCCGATGGAACCCGAAGCCAGTGAGCTCCCAAAAGGCCTCGTGCTAGGTAGAGATGAGAATATACATATAAGGCTTAGAGGATCCACTCCCCTAAACGATGTGGGATGTTAGAAGAAAGCACTTCAAATATTTTTCTAGAATCATTTACATTTTTATTAATAATTGATTCCAAAAATGTTTTTAGTAATTTTATAAACACTTTCATACGAGCCATTTATTTCTCTAAGTGTTATGATTTAGCATTGTTAACTAGAGAGAAGTTTAAACAATATTATATCATGCTGCTACGTGACGTTAAACTCGTCCGTCATGAGAAATAGGGGAGGTGCAGGCCAAATAAAGAAAACGGTGATGTTAATGAGGTTAAATTTGTAAACTAAATGATATGAAAGTTAATGATTTGATCATTACTTAAACGTTGATAAACGTATTCATTCTATTAGTGACACATCATTTAATTTACAAATTTTATCTACAAATGCATTACCCCAAAATAAAATATTTGGTCAAACAGTTGCATGCTGACCTAATATACCATAAAGTTTCTTCTTCGTGCTGCTCGGGACCCATAAAATGCTTTCCATAAAGATATTAACTTCATAATTAACTGTGTTTACGTTTTACTAATTTAAAACAAGCGTGAACTTCACTGGTGTTTCTTTTTAAGTTTAAAGCGAAACCCTGAACTTGTTTATATGAAGCCGAATTCAGTGTGTTCATACACTACTATGTGATACACAAATATATTACATTTTGAGCGGATTACAATAGCATCAACAAGTTCGAATAAAATTATTTGTACCATATTATTGATCACTTTACCAACTCTCACATTTTAATAAAAGTGAGGCTTATTCCTTTGGAACCTAATTTTTTTTTTTTGTTATAAATGCTCATTCCTCATTTGGGATATTTCTGGGCACTCCGGCCTTGTTTCTTCTCTGCATGTTCCTCTCTAAATGGTAAACTGATCATATACTGCTAGTCTGAATAATGAATCAGCTGCTAGCTGATAACAGAGAAGAAGATAAACACTGCGACAAAATCCCAAAAAGCTGATGATTTCATCACGCGACCTTTAAATTCATCCCTGCCAAATGCCACACAACGATACAACTTTTGTATTTACCAAAAAAAATTAGACCGAATACAACTTTTGTACGATTGAATCTAATATTCTTTATTGGTTTTCTCCCTTTCCCACTTAAAAAAGAATTAGATTCCCGAGAATCGAAGTTTACTCCTGCACCGTCCACTTCCGGTTATCGAGAAATTTTTAGTTGTGACGGAAACACAAGTGGTACATCACGTGTTTTAATAGGAATGATGAGAAATTTTATTTTTTAAGTTATTAACATTTTAGCATATATATACCACAATTTGTTTAATGACACGTGATGTACTAGTCACATTGAAAAATCTCTCCCGACTGTCTGATGAATTGTACATTACCATCCCACGGCCACAATTTTTTATAATATGAAGTATGTTTTTAATATCCACCAGTATATAGTACACAATACAAATCTTTTGATGTTAGTTTATCAGCGGTAAGCTATATATATTGGCCATTTACAACACATTAACAATCTATTCATACAATGCATACTACACACGTATACTGGAGCATTGGAGAATTTTTTATGGTATGAGTCCCTTGATTTGTTGGTTGAAAGTTTAAACTTTGAACCGTTGGATTCCTTTGAGTTTTGACCATATAGTCATAGATAGTACGTACGTTGAGTGGAGGGACGTGCATGCCTGTTGTGTCTCAATCCTTTAAGCCCTTGACAGAAAAAAAAAGGTGTAGTGCAGAAGCCTATATGTGTTTGTGTGTGTACATATACAAATATATATATATATATATATATCGAAGTGTTTACAGTCCAGGCTCTTTCATAAAATAAAGGAAGTCCAGGATCTGAACCTCATCCCTGGGGCCATCTGCAACTTATTCTACGCACTGAGTATAAAGTTGTCTTGCACTCATAACAAAACCATGAATCTCTACGTACAGTTCGTCAAAAAGCATATTCACGGGCTGCATGTATATATACGTGGGTGTATACATGATGCATGTAAACAATATTTACAGATATACGTAGGTATGGCGTATGCGTGAAGACAGAAAAGGGAAGGGGCTAGAAAATTAAATAAGAGGCAGACAAGTGACGAAGCAGAATCGAATAATATCAATTTCTTTTTCTTCGCCCAGCTCCAGCTCCAGCTGGGACTTTTATTAGGCCATGCATATCCTTCGCGCCCAAGACATACCCTTAATTGCTTGCCTCTGTGCCTGTGCACTGCACTGCATCACCTCTTCACTCTTCAGTCTGCCGAGAGCTAACGACCCCAAAAAACCAAAAGCAGAAAACCCTACTTTTTTCTGTTAAGCCTGTACGGACTCTCACTCTCTGGGTTTTGTTTGGCTTGGTTTGGCACTTGGTTTGGCTTGGTTTGGCTCTATCCTTTATCAGTAATATTAATTAGAAGTACTAGTACTGGAAATTGATCAGCGAGATTCAGGAAATGTTATATATATGAAACCCTAAATAATGAAAAAGCTACTGCCACACATTGGACATGCTGCATACATGTCTAAGCATGCGCGCTGTGAGCCATGGAGCCAAGCATGCATGTTCCCCCACCTATTGCTACATTTATTCATTACAAATAATTCAAAGCCAATAAAGCTAACCAAACATTATTAGTAATTTAGTATTGTAGTACCATACTCGTTAATTAATAAGCCACTTAATTTGGTTTATCCCTCTCATTTTGTCAGATTGAATCAATTGAAGTAAATTAATAAACAAAAATTAACAATAATGTATGTGAGGTAAAAATAATGTGCATTTGAATAGCACTACGCTATAACTTTATCCTAGTACCCCTTTTTCGAATTAACGTAGATTTCAACTTGATGTTTCCCATAGGAGATATGTAAAATAAGATAAGAGTTTGGTACATGTGATAGTCTACGCTAAATTCATCTAAATGATATAGAGAAAGAATCTAATTTTGTTAAGAAGAATAGTATATTGTTGTAGCCAACTTAACTAAACTTATTAAGTTTGCAAATGAATAAGATTATATACTAGAGAATGATTAATAGGCACATATCTATTAGTATTAAGTGAAAAAGATGAACTCAAAGGATAAAACGTATAATATAGTATAAAATAACTAGTAATGAATATGAATCCCCATCCCCCCACATGCAATATAGAAGAACAAGATAACATATATACCAGATTTTGTATATATGGAAGAATTTGTTTTCGATAACACAGAATTTAAAAAGCGTACAAATCCATTATATAAAATAATACATCATGGAGCTTGAACCGCCACATTATTGTTAGATTTGATTCTTGCTAAAAGTAAATTTGAACCACATTATTACTAGCTTATTGTAAGGTTAAATTCACCTCCTTTCATTTTAGTATAAATAATATCACTTGTTCAAATAAAATAATACATCATGGAGCTTGAGAATATTCATCTAATCCTAATTAAGCAGCCCATATGTACGTATATTTAATAAATTAGCTCTGCCGGGGTCTACAAAATTCGATCTAATCCAAAATTACAATTTTCCAACGGTATCAATAGCATTTTGTTTTCTTAATTAGAATAGCATTCCGAGGGTAAATTTTAATTAGAGGTTTTTTAGGGATTTAGTTAAAGTAAAATGCTCATGCAAGGGTTTTCTTCAAGAGAAGGAACAAAGGTTTGTGATCGGCACGTTCTTGCTTTTTTTAATTTTATAAATTTGATAATTAATCGGATGGCATAGGGCCGACAACAAGGACGGACGCAGCCGTCTATTGCCCAACTCTCTTCTGAAAAAGCCTGACCTTCGTGTCTCCTTTCCTCTCCATATTATAAGCTCTCTTGTTTGTATTAGTATTCTCCATTAATTTCAAAATTTATTCAAATTAATATAAGAAAATCTGATTGTTTTTTTATAAATATTATTGCATGAAGAGGAATTAAAGAAAACTTGCATGCGCTGACGGCTACAATATTAGATTTAGACCCACTATTTTTATCTTTATTCCAAGAATACCCATTAAATAAATAAATATAACGGAAGGTAAAAAAAAAAATAATAATAAAAAGAGCTTAAAATATGTTTAATGACAAAAATATGTTGCAAATAAATAGTATTAGAAGTGACTTTTGAGGGCAAAATATCATTTTCCGTTAAAATAAACAGTATCGAAAGTGTTTCTTTAAAACTTCTTAAAAATAAAACCCTTCAAAGTTGAACCGATAGGCCTATAAATACAGACCCTCTTCTCCTCCATTCCTCACCAAAATCTCACTTACTCATGTTACTACTCCTCTGAACACCCAAGTACTTAGCCAAAAGCGGCTTTTCTAGTCAGATATCTATACATTCCTTCACTTCACTTCAACCCAAACCCTAACCTCCTCAACAATTTAAGCTAGCACAATGCACTACCAGGCCGAGTCATGGGGCTCCTACATGCCTACAGGAACCTCCATGGGCATGGAGGACCCTCTGGAGCGCATAGAGCGGATGGCGTCGGAGAGCGCGGTGGTGATATTCAGTATAAGCAGCTGCTGCATGTGCCACGCCATCAAGCGCCTCTTCTGCGGCATGGGCGTCAACCCTACTGTGTACGAGCTGGACGAGGACCCCAGAGGTAAGGACTTGGAGAGGGCGTTGATGAGGCTGCTGGGGACCTCCTCCGCCGTCCCCGTCGTCTTCATCGGTGGCAAACTCATCGGCGCAATGGACAGAGTCATGGCCTCTCATATCAACGGCACTCTTGTTCCTCTTCTGAAAGAGGCCGGAGCTCTCTGGCTCTGAGATTTGTTCGTTCTCTTCTGTCTTGAAATAGTTTTTGTTGTAAGAAAGAAGGGAAAACAAAATCATGATTTGTACTGCTACTTAATTAATTACATAAGGGCAGGCAGGCAGAGGAAGAGGAGTGGCTTTTGTGAGTCCACCTCCGTTTTGGACACTAATTAATCACTAATGTCACTTAATTAGATAGTTAATTGTTCATCTGGGTTTTGCTTTTTCTTTTCTCGAGTGTGTTGGACTGTCTTCGGGCTTTTACTGTGGGCCTTCAGAGATGTGTAATTGCTCCCTCCTCTGTATACAAAAAAATGGGAAGAAAAAAAAGAGAGTTAAATTTTTTTACTTTAATCTCCACAACCTTGCCTTTGTCTCTGTCTCTTGTTTCATTGATTTATTTGCATTATATTGTTACATTTTTAGGCTGCGTTCCATGTCTTTAATTTGCCGTATATGTAAATTTTCAAAGAATATTAAGCTTAGGAAGAAGAGAAGGGCCAACAATATGTCCTTTTGCAAACAAAAGGCTAGCTTTCTTTTTTTTTTTTTTTTTTTTTTTGGACTACATCGATATTTTTACATTAAAGGAAAGAGAGTTCGGTAAAGTCACACAATGGGCAGCCTAATTTGGTATCAAATTCGCCATTCACGATATTCAAACATAAGACCTCTTACTTTCCAATGAAGAGGAATACCACTAGACTGTAATGATGACTGGCAATAAAAGGCTAGCTTTTAGAAATTGTATTTTAAATCTACGACCTAAAGTAACGGCGTCGGTTTTAAGCATAAAGTAGTGGTGTCAATGCGTCGCTGACTTTTTTCTTATAATGTTATCGTGTAATTCAAAATTCTAAAATACGATATTGCAATGAACAACCTTATTAATATTCTCACGTATTTAAAAACGGTAATTATATATTGTAAACGCACCTCATATAATTTGTCATTAATAAAAAACAAACCGTATCACTCGTTTCATCATCATTCTTCCTCATTTGGAGAATTTGCATCCACATATCTCTCAGGCTTGCGCCGCACAATTTGCCAGTTTAGTCGACTCCGTTATTTTTGCTGTGATTGATACCCAACTCCACTGTGGTAGCCACCAGACGTTGACGGTCCATGATCAAGCTTTGACTGGCCAACTCATCGCATCGGTAAACTTTTCTACGGTGATCATGATGGATGGTAGGCTCAAGTCTTTTCCGTTACGTGGAATGGGACCAATGGGTCCCGCAACAACATCGTAACCCTCGTAGCCACGTCGTACGACAACAAAGTCAAATTCCACCACGCAGGAGGACAGGACTTCAAATGATGATTTAGGTTTAGTTTAAAGGAGGTGGATTGTCTTTCATCTTATTTTTATATTTTTTTTTATATTTTTTTATTTATGTAGTCACGATTAAATCATTTAAATGTTTTATATTTATATTACTTTTTATTTTATTATTTTTGTAAAATATTAATATAAAATATTAATGTAATTTAACTGTGATCACATATCACAGGAGAGTATGCGAAAAATATGAAAATGGAATGACAGACAATCCACCTCCTCGTTTAGAAGGTGCGCGGTGGTGTGACTGGAGAAAGTTTTAGCGCGTGACCTTTGCTATAGTCACGTGGCGCATCTTCCTATTGCTATTACACTATTTGTGAGTGACGAAATTGATAAATTATGACAAAAAGATTGACAGGTGATGATTTAGACGTGAATCGGCATTTTTAAATCACGAAACGCTCCGGTTTCTTACAAGGGGTGATGCCATATAGATTTATAAAGTTGACACGTTTGGTAAAAAGGTTTCAATGTATCGACACACGGTTTTGTGATATACTTAATTTCAATGTGTTTTTGTTTTTTTTATTAGTTGAAGCGGTACATATCAAAATTGTGGTGCACATATTATATCGAGAAATGTTATTGCGTGGAAAATATTTTTGTACACTTAAAATTTTTTTTGCATGACCGACGTATTCCTGTAAAGCAAATCTAAGAATCATTTTGGATTCGAGTCCTCCAATTATTAGACCAAATAACAATACAATATTTATTACAAAAGAATGGAAGAGAATGGAAGCTCCCGAAATACATTCTATTCGAAATTAGATTACATCCAACCGTATGTGATTAAATTTGGAGCAATGGATTAGAATGAAGTTAAGCGATCTCCGACCGATCCAGTCAAAGGATTAAAAATAACTTGAAATGACACAAAAATCATCTACAACTAAAGATCATGCCACAGAGCTGGTAGGTCCCACCGGGCCAAAAAAGATGAATTAATCCAACCGCCTGGCCAAAGGAGCCAGCCAGCTAGCCCCGGGCTGACTTCCTCCATCTCCCAAACACGTTCCGTACAGTGTCCATCTCCCCAACGAGTATCGCAAAACCTCTGTGTCTTGTGAAAGAGACCTGAAACAAGGCCGTATCGCCCGGCGCACGAGCTGACTGTGCCGTTGCTGGTGAAGACGATTCTGAAGATCTTGGACCGGGCGACGGAGTATGCGGCGTGAGCGCTGCTGTCGCTGTGCTAGAATACCTCGCCGTTGAGGTTAGTTTGTTTTTTTATCTACGTGGGTTCTATTGTTTTTAGTTTTGGGTCGATCTAATTATGAGTATAATTTTCTGGGTTTAATCCGATTTCTGGATACAAATCGGTTTAGTAATGTGTTATTAGTTTTTGAATTTCAACATTTGTTGGGTTTTGATTCCCTGGAGTTTGATTGGTTAAGATTTTCATGTTTATTGGCATTGTATATCTCGAACTTTTATGGGTTTGATCTGATTTTTTTCTTGTGAAATTTTGTTTAGGTGTTGGAGCTCGCTGGAAACGCTGCAAGGGACAACAAGAAGAACCGCATTATTCGTGGCCCGAGTGCCCTTGAAATTTCACTCTTTTTTTTTTTTTCTCATTAATTTTCTTAATCTCTAATTTTCAGATTTTTAGTAGAAAAAAGGGAAAAGGAAAATGAAAATTGAGGTTGTAGATTATTGGTATATAAAAATATTGTAATTTTTTGTGTATTTTGTATGTAAGCATTTTTGTTTAGATTATTGGTATATAAAAATATTGTAATTTTCTGTTTTTCTCTGTGTGCGTGATTAGTTTGTTTTTATTTTATTTTTGTGTTTATTTGGAATTTGCAAATTCGAGGGTTGACAGGGAAGAAACGGGATTATTGGAGGGACGCGTTTGGGAATACGGATGGTAAACTTTGATACCAATAGACTCTAGTTTTAGATAAATTTTTCCAAGTGCCGGGAACACTATGACACATGGTATTCCCTCACCCATTAGCATTTGACATCTTGGATATCCTTCAATTTTATATTTCAATAAATAAATAAAACTAAATGCTAATGGGTGAGGGAACACCATGTGTCATGGTGTTCCCGGCACTTGGAAAAATTTCTCCTAGTTTTAGGACTTCGGACCCACCATTGACGGGAAGGACCTTCATAGATTAAAATAATAAATTATGTTTGACCTTATGGTTATGTGGTCCGCTGGATTGGAGATAGTTTTTTGTCACATGACTATATTTGACCTATGGTTCTCTGATCTCTCGGTTGGATATGGTAAAAAATATGGTATGCCCCTGTTCATTAAAATATTAATTTCTTGAAGAGCTATATGGTTAAAATGAGCAATTCGACCCTCCTTCGATTGAAAATTGCCTTATATGCTCATGCATTGGTTGAAAATATTTATTTTCAAATTTACAAGTAATTGTACTCTTACATTTAAAATACCGAATTATATTCTGGCACTCTTGAAAATCTGACCCAAACGGAGCATCATCTTTCTTGGATTAGTGTAATAATCAACCCTTCTGGTAGGAATTAGCAACCTTCACATCTATCTACCATTTAACTTTTGGTGGATGGAATCTCTCGACCAAGTCCACTCTCACTCATTCAAGCATGGGAGGCCCAAAGCCCAAAAACTGCAGCAGGGCTTTTTAGACTAAAATTAATTCACTACTACAAGGAGAGAAACTCTCCCTTGTAACAAATATTTATTGGATTGATGGTGCATATTTTGAGTACTTGTCAAACATTCTTTGAAGGGCTTATGCCACTATGATTATGCCTTAATTGTAAAAGAGAAACTCCTCCTAATCAAGGATAGTATAATGAAGGGTACTTTTCTTTTCACACAGAGAACCTAAGTATGATTCACTCATCTTCTTATATCATTTTGTGTACAAAGAATGACTCCATTCATGTATATATGAGTAATTTTCTTGTGCGACAATCCTATGGTTCGTACCACTACCTGTCCGCATATATTCTAACACATATAACTGCGATGTTTCAAATTTTTTCATCAGGGTAAATTAAACTGTTAATTTAGTTATATTTTTAACATTAAATCAAATCAAGATGAATTGCGCTCATAATAGCAAATGCTGAAGTGTGTTAGCATGAAATGGTGAAGTTGACCGATGCGCAGGTAAAATGTGGGTGTTGAATTATCACTAAATATCTAATATATCAGATTTTCTTTAATTAAAGAAAAAAAAATCTACCTGAGTTTACAAAGCATTTATGACGGCATCCGTATCTCACCCACGCGTCAAAGTGTCCCCACTAACTTCTGGTCTATGTACGTTTGTTAAAAAAAAAACTCTGGTCAATGCGAACGGACACGGAAAGAGAGGCGACCCTTCCTACTCCCAACTCCCGCCACCTCACTCTACATCGCCAATCACTTCGCGTCACCTCATATAAAATCTGCACACAAACCTTGTCATTTGTTAGAATTTCCAGCTGCATGTGTTCCCGAACCAGAGGATCCAGATTCTCTTGTTCTTACATGGTCTACTTTTTTACTGACAAAAAAAACCCAGATACCATTTACTGACTGACAGCATTCAAAATCCAAATCTCACTAATTTCTTTTCCATTTTTTATTTAATTTTCTCTCTTCGTCCCGAGAAAATTAGAAAAATCGAAAGCAATTGCATCCGAATAAAATAAAATTGAATTATTTTTCTTCTACTTCTGCTCGAGAAAATATCCCAAAGAGGCAAGATCGAGTCTTGAAGTTTTCTTCTCGCCAAAAACCCTAATCAGACACGCAGAGGAAAAGCAACAAAGCTCTCCCTTTCGCCCAATCCGCGTCTTCCTTTCGGTACGTTTCCTGATTACTCCGATAATTACGGATTATTTGGCGATTTTATCTGTTTTTGTTTCGTGAAAAATGAAGAATTGTCCAGCACTAATGCAGTGATAAAACGAGCTAATTATTGGGGGATTATCAAAATTGTGATTAAATTGGGTGTTTTTTTGGTGGTCTAAACAGAGTATTGGAGTGGAAGCGTTTTGGGGTTGCGTGGTTGAGTTGGTGTGGAAAGTTTTGAGCTTTTTTCAAATGCCGGAGGAGGACCTGGTGGAGCTCAAGTTCCGTCTGTATGATGGATCGGATATCGGCCCGTTCCGGTACTCGCCGGCGTCCACGGTGGCAATGCTCAAGGAGAGAATCGTGGCCGAGTGGCCAAAGGGTTAGTGACCTCCACTTCACATTTGATGATTGTTTGCAAGTTTTTACTTTTAGTAGTGGATGCCAATTTCATGGGTTTAATGCTTGTCCAATTTTCGTTGTTTGTTGATGATGCATTCTGTTGGTGAAGACCTACTCTTTTCAAGTGCTGATTTTGCTGACGTTTCGTAGTTTTTGTTAAGTTTAAATCCTACAGAAGGGTTTGAGTTCTGCTAACACTCTTGAAATGTGCGACGTTTCGGAGTTGATCTGTTTCAGTTTCAATTGGGTTCCCTGATTCCAAGTAATCAAGTTATGAATCGAAGCACATTCGGATGTTGAGATAAAATTTTATTATATCTACTTTGAACAAGAATATTTCTGTTGTTTCTGGTAACTCCTTTGTTTCAGGTGTGTTGTACTTGTGCCGTTCTGATATCCAGATTTTGTTTAAATATAGTTTTCACATTGAACTTGGAAAAACCGTGTTCAAACTTTCAATTTATATTGCCACACTACCGCTTGCTTTCTGTTTGAAGCATGTGGGAAGCGAGAATTTAAAAGTGCAGTAGAAAATATGAATGAAAGTTGGAAAGCTAATGATTTGTTTCCCATGGACCAAAGAAGTTTCTTTTAGACAAGGTAGGTTTGTGTTTATATTTTTTCTGAAGAAGAAGATATGAATGGAAGGATCTGCTTGAATTATTTTTGAAAAAGGAGCATTTTTATCAGTTAAACCCACTTCCAATCGGTGGACCCAGATAATGGTGCCTGTGAAAACCATTTTTATAGGATTATTCTTCATGACATCTCTGTTGAGCTGAATCATTAGTCCAACAGACTTTGTCCGCATAAGTGATTAGATCACGACTGTGTAACTTGTCTTGATCTTCATGCTTATGAAGGCAATGTTTTTTTGTGTGCTTATTTTGACGATTTGTGATAAGGATCTGTTTAATCCTATAATACGCCGCTTTCTTTCTTTAGCATATCTGAGATTTGCTAACGAGTTTCTCTCTCTGATGTTCATGTTACCAGTTCTGCTACGTTATGGCTTTTAGATAGTGAACTATATTGAGCAGGAGTAGGAATTTTCATTACAATACGAACATCCCTTTTTTTCTTCTTTTTATCATTTTCTTGTGCTTCTTAACTTTAATCTGCTCATCATTTTTATCCTTAACATTTTTTAAATGCTATAATATCAGATAAAAAGATTGCACCAAAAGGAGCAAACGACATAAAATTGATAAATGCTGGGAAGATTTTGGAAAACAACAAAACTGTTGCCCAGTGTAGAGCACCATTTGGAGAGCTTCCAAGCGGGATTATCACCATGCATGTTGTTGTTCAGCCCTCTATAGCGAAAGCAAAAACAGGTATATTTCATCTTAGATTGTTTAGTGTGATATCTCTTTCGATGTGAAATTGGTAATTTGCATACATGTTTATGCCTGTTTGGTCAGATTTCTTACTATTACGAATTTACGACCTAGGCTAGCAGCCAATATTTTTTTCCCCTGTTCATGGCTGGTCTGTTACTGGTTAGCGGCTCTTCCTACTTCGCTTTATCTTGTTTAATGGGCCAAACTTGAAGTGTACTTTTGTTTTCCTTGGCACTACCAAAGCACGGGTTTTATCAACTAGTCTCATTGCTAATTCTCTTTTTGGGCGATCATGGGCACCTTAGAGGATTGTCCTCGCTCAGCATCCTGCAGAAAACTTATGATTCCATTTTCTTTGATATATTATGATGGTGCTAGATTTCTAGTTCATTTCAGCTGAGATCAATTATGTGTTAAGGGTTGACTCCCACGCAACATATGATGCACGTTACATATTTGTTGATATCAGCTTCACCTGCTGAATGTTATTTTCTCTGTTTTCATGAACAGAGAAGAAGGTTGATGAGGTCCCAAGGAAAAGCATGTGTTCATGTTCGATATTGTGAGAGAGTGAGTCGTGGTGGCAAGCACGGTGAAGACCGTGAGGTTGCCTTGGGGTTGTTGAGGTCTGCTGGAACATGTTTAAGAGTAGCTGGAGAGAAAATAATTTGTACCACAGTCCAATCCCCCATCGTCACGCGATTGTTGGATGGAATTCCTGTGTAACAGTGCATATTAGTGAAGTACTTGGCGTTTTATAAAATGGGTGCGTGCTTGGTGTATTTTTATAGCTCTAGTATCTATATTTACGCAATCATTACGATGCTTATGTGAATCGGATGGTCTCTTCGTTTATACTTCAATTCCTGTTGAAAGAGTACGATGTTGTGGCAATATGATGCGATACTTGTCGGTCCATCGGATCGCTGTGGTGTTGAATTGCTTTGATCATATGAATGACTAAACATAATTATTGTCAAACGTTCTGGGAATGATTCCTCTGTAATTTGTTCTGAGAATGTCATAAACCTGAGCGATTTTACCTTCGCTTCTTTGCTTCATTGAATGCGAGTCAGAAGTCAAAAAAGGCCGAGTAAATTTGATTTTTTTTATGCTTCATTATTGATTGGAAATTTAGAAAAAAAAATTTGCAGCCTATTGTATTATTGCATTTGGTGTATCAGGCCATGTCTTCAGCATACTGAAATTTTTTCCAATTATTGGTCGTTTGGGCAAATACTACTGCATTGCAGACTATTGAGGCATGCCCTGAAACTTGACCAATACTTAATAATCTTTTTTTAGTACCTACAAGCATTCAGTGTTGATGTATATTTGATTATTGAATTTAATCCAACGATTTTTAACCACTTAATTAATTATGTTGGATCAAATTTAACAGTCAAATATGTATCTGCACTAAATATGTGAATGTAGAGTTAACGAAAGCTTGGAGAGAACTAAAATAAAGCTTGGCCACCCTAATAGTATGAGTAAAAACCTATTTGTAGGCTTGTAGCCTTAATGCTCAAAATTATTTTAACTCCAAATTTTATACAGGTAAACAGTGTACAATGGAGAAAATAAAATAACAGTTAAGGGAAAAATACACTACTTTGCTTCCAATTTTAAAGTTTGCGTCCTGTTTGACTGTGACAGATGTAGTGGATTATCTGCCTAGCTATTTTGCCATCAAATTAATTATATATTAGTAACAAATTAAATATCACCACTCACTTTTTTTTTCCTTTAAAAAAAAAAGAAGAAGAAACGAAATGAATAATAAAATCCCTTCCTGAACGCACCTTACCACCACCAATTGTTATCAGATCTCAGAGTCCAGTGGGTACGACACAATGCTGGAGCGACCCTGTATTGAGCAGGAAAAATAATTAATCAAACAATTATTTAATATTTCTCCTCATTAATCAACAGAAAGAATAATATTTGTATACTTAGGTAAGTTAATGGAATCAAGGATCAATCAATATTGACTTTATATTCTTAGGATCAATATTCTCCACCGAGCAAACAAATTCAACCCTTTTCGTTGTTTTCTCTAACCTTCTTCTTCTTTGGATTTTTTGCATGGATTTTCTTAATTAGACAAATAATATTATCTACAAAAATGAAAATCTGATCCAATTTAGAAAGAAAAAAACAAATTAGCAGGCACGTACGTGTACGTAGAAGCAAAAAAATCAGCATCTCCATGCAGAAGCAGCCATAATAGACCTGTCTTGCCACCCCAAGAGCAAGCAACCGTTGTCCTCCGTCATCCTATACCCGTCGCAAGAATACAACCCTAGCAATATCTTCGACTGAGTCACCGCGTTCGCACTCAGCGCCACGCTCTTAAACCCTTTACTCTCCATCACCTTCCTCCACTTGTCCAACCTCTCATGCCTCTCCGTCCGCTCCGCCCCTTCACACGCCACGATGTTCCGGATCTCCGGCGCAAATATGTACTGCTCCACCTTCGCCCTCTGCGCCGAGTCCGGCGGAAAGGTCGCATCCAACGAGTCGAAAATCGCCGAGTAGTAATGTAAAGCCTCGAGAAACCTGCCCAAAAAGTAGGGCCCGTTATGACTCGCTTCTTGTTCCACCAATGTCACAATGTTGGGTGCTTGGTCACGGATCATGGCTAGCAAGTTCCCGAGGCAATTGACCGGAACTCGGTGGAGTCGGTTCACCGTGTTTACAGCCAGCGCTTCGCCAATCCTCCGGTTGAACATGTGTGGCTTGAGATCTTCAAGTTGCTCCCCAACTGCATGGAACTCAAACGGGACGTGAAGAGATAGGGCTAGTTCTGTCAAACACCGGCCCGTCTCTTTCACAGCCTCTATGCAGGGGCCCACCCCTGTTATGCGGAGAAAGGGAGCCCCACCGGGGCGGGCAGCTAAGGCCTGCATGAAAGCCGGCCACTGATATCCTTGAAGAATATCTAGGTCGATGACGTGTACACGTTCTTCAGACTCGAACGCCTCGAAGATGGCTTGGTTGGCGGTGAAGTGTGCGAATTTGATGTAGGGGCAGGCTTGGTAGACGATTTGGTAGATTTTGAGAATTTCAAGCGAGTTTGGAGGGAACGGAGAGAAGGGTTGCGGGGCGGAAGCCCTAGGGTTTGTGGTTAGAGTGGCGGCCAGGCGTGCGCTTAGGGCATCTGTGAAGCAAGAAGCAACACGCTGCATGGAATCGCCGAGTGGCGTCACCACTCGGTTCAGGTGGTGGAGGTACCTTCTTGCTAACATGTAGTCTTCTTTTGCAACCGCCTCGGCGCAAACAAGAAGGAGGTGAAGCAGTTGGAGCCCGCTATCTTGTTCCTGCGTATTCATACGTGCATGGAATGATTAATTAATGAGAGGATTTAGGGTTGCTACATGTACAATATTTGTGAACACGTTATGCAAAAAATGCTGCACAGAATTTAATTGTGACAGCAGCTGCAGATGAATAGTTCAGGACGTGACCGTTTGTGACCTTATCAATATGTAATATAATAGTAAGGAAGTTTGTTCCACGGGAATATAATTTTTCAGATGTGATTTTACACGATCACGTGATATTATTAATTCAAGTATTATAATTTAAGTTTTCATTTAATAAATAAATTTATGTATTAAAAAATAATTAAATTAATAATATCACGTGATAATATAACAAATCATAATCAAAAGGTTGATCTCCAACAATAATAGGTGTCATCAAATGTGTTGACTGACTCGTACACATTATATCTCATTGAGTCATAGTATATCTTGTTAAAAATAAACAAATGAAATCGACCTCAAATTTGAATAAGAGTGTTGCTAGAGAAATCATAAATTGTGGGTCACATGATGATGTAGTAATTGAAAGTTGAATTGTTTCTCTAATGATTCAAAAAAAAAAAAAATTCAACTCTCCACAGTACATGTAATTTACAAAAATATTAGTGACCCTAATCAAAATATTCTGTTGGTCAATATGCATAGTAAAAAATTATCCTAATACTTCGATCAATATGCATAGTCTAAGATTACCCATATGATAATGCTAAGGAGACTAAATTTGGAGATAAAATTTGCAAACTAAATGATGTGTCACCAATAGGAATGAACACGTTTATCAATGCTTAAGTAATAAACCAATCATCAACTTTCATATCACTTAATTTCTAAATTTATCTTCAAACTTAGTCTTCCTAGCATTACCCGATAATGTCTTCATGTTTACATCGTTCAATTAAGTAAGATGTATGCACGTACAAAATTTAAATGATTAAGATATAAAAATTCACCTGCTCATGTGCCATAGGGATGGCAGGCGCCATCATATTATAATGAAGGTTCTGTTGTTGTTGGGGTTGGTGGTGGTGTTGTTTTTGCGGCTGTTGTTGCTTCTCTTGCATGCGTTCTTGTTGCAATTGTTGTGAAAGTGGCGCGCCGCTCATCTGCTGATAACCGCTACCGCTGCTTCTCTCTTGCGTCAGCTGAGAATTACCAGCCGTAATCAACGACGCTTCACTCGCCGATCTACTAAACCTCGAAGAGTTATACATCGGCACGCAGTCCAACGTGGCGGATGGAACTGTCGATGATGCTGGCAAGTGATCGTGATGATTGTAAGACTGTGACGAGCTTCCTGATATCTTGGACGATGTTGTTGTTGGGAATGCGGCTATGAATCCGTCACGTTGATAATCGTCCAAGAAGTCTTCGATGGAAACAGGAACAGGGAGTGACTGCGTGTTCTGATCGGCCGGCTCCATGTACTGGTTAACAGGAGAGTTGAAAACCCTACGGAGCGGGCTGAGTCCTTTGCCTTTAGGGTTATGGGTGCTGCTGAATGCTCCGAGGTGCGGCGAAAACCTAGGGGAAGAGGACCCCGAGAGGCTCTGACCTTGCATGGACTGAGCGTAATTGTAATTGTAATTCTGATGAGTTGCTGAACCGCCGATTTGGGGAGAGTTCGGCATGTTGTTTGGGACGGGCGATAAGACCATAAAATCGGTATCGAATTGCTCGGAGAACATAGACTCCCAGATGGAATGGTCGGGAGATTGGACTTCAACATCGTCTAGCTCGAACTTGAGCGTTGGAAAATTGAGGCTCGGCGGGGTTAGGGTGCTCTGCTGATCCAACTCGGAGGATGGAGGAATTGTGATTTTCTTAGATTCTGATATGGACATAGACATCGTCGTGGATTCGGTCGGAGACAGGGGTCTGAGGTCGGAGCTGCATGAGTTCTCACTCTTGATAGACCCCATGCTTCCACAATGAGTATTGATCATCATGGTGATTAATATCAATTGATCCTTCTAGCTAGCTATCTACAACACAAATATGAATATATAGCTAACTATCAAGCGATGATGGATTCAAGAGGATGATCAGCCAAACTGAACTTAAGACACAACCCAACAATACTGATGAAAAATATAAATACGATGTTAGAGTAATTAACTAGGTTTTAGAGCAGCTAACTAATCTCTCATTAAGGTGGTAATTGAGCACTTAGACTAGTTAGCTAGGCATAGAGGAGGAGTTTGGTTTTCGTATAGAGAAAAAGTAGAAACTCTTTTTTCTCTCTACTTATTGTTTGAAAGGAGCTAAGGTTTGGGATTTGTGTGTTGGCCTAAGATTGTGTAAGAAAGGGTTAAGAAATTTAGGTACAAAATATTAAAGCGAATAAAACGAATGGCTTGTGTTTGTAGGTTGTGATTTCATCACCTCCATTTCATCTCCATTGTACTAAGCATAGCTGTTTTGTAGGGCCATTATTTTGTCGTCTTTTGTACCTGATTTAACTGTATGTTCACTAGCTATGGCCTTGCTGAGCACATGAGACAAATTCAGTCTGTTCGGGTCCCACCTTTCTTGGGCCGGCCCAGCTGAGAACAAGGAGGTTGGAATACTTGTGACAGATCTTCTTAACAAAAATAAATAAAACTCTTCTTGTTACTTTGATGTAAATTAATATTGATATTGTTGGCCATTGGTTGGACGAAAGGCTTTTTAATCATCGCAATTGCGAAAATGACTTGAAAAATGGATATTGACAAAGAGATACCAAGGCTTATTATATGTCTCACTCTCTCTCATTATCTTTAGACTTTTTAAGGTAAATGGGTACAATTGCGTAGTTAGAGGCACAAGGAAATTGTCCGATTGTAAAAGAGGAGTACATGATGATTTGCATGTTAAAATTTTGGTAAACACGTCCTCATTGGTCTACTCTTAAGAGCAAGACATTTTTTTTTTCTTTGTTACATGGTAAAATCAGACTTTGATATCAATTATTAAGGACTTACAAATAAAATTTGCCCCATATTGCCACATAAAAGACAAGTGCCCAAAAGTTCTTAAACCACTCTAAAACATGTTATTTTTCCATGTTCATATGAAAAACCTAGCAGTTTACCTATAAGATAGTATTCGGTTGCCAATAGGGGAAAGTGTGGAGTTTAGAGAAAGACAAAGGGATGATTTGAGAGAGGTAGGTAGTAATTAATTAAGAGGGAAGACGCGGTAAGAGAGAGGGGAGGAAGAAAGAGGCCAAGAAGGGGACATTGGCAAAGTCGTCGGATCTGGCGTCGGTGGCGCCGCCTAAGCCTTGGATTTGCCAAAGGAATGAAGTGCTTGTCTCAACTCTCCGTCCCTTTTCCCCTCATTGCCCTCTTCAGAGGCAAACTCCTCTCCGTCTCTCTCCATCGTCATCAAATCAATATACTCTTTTGTCTGCAGTCTTGCTTTTATAACTACGATACATAGATACGATGATAACTAATATTCTCTTGTATTCTTGTGTCGTAACGTATTTATTTGTGATCATACAATAATTATTCTTGTCAATTTGACGTATCCTCATTCCGTGTCATGTCATATTTCGTATCTGTATCTGTGTTCATGTATCGTAGCTTTATAATTAGTTCAATATTTAATTCAAATCAATATAGTTAATAGTTAAACATGAGTATAAGTCTGCAGCCCCACCAGTTAATGGCTAGTCCTTGAGAAATACTTGCACTTGCGTCGATTTGTTGTATGCAATATGTCTCGTATTCACATATGGTGAGTCTTTGATTTGCAATATCACGTGTTAATGTAAATATACATTGCAAATACGTGACACATGTTGCATACAAGTTTTTCTACCATCACAAGGCATATTCTATGTAAGTGCAAGGCACGCGGGATTATAACTGATCTGCTGGCTTGGACTATATCATGCCCAAACATATGGCCAAGTCAAAGCACTACCAAATAGAAACCTCATTAATCAAATAATATAATTGTCAACTCTATTGGTAGCTTTCTTCTATGAGAAAAAACTTATGTAGTGGCTGACTAAAACACCTCTTATATAAACATTATTGATCTCTTCATATGATCAAACACAATACCCAGTGTAAAGAATGCTTAATTAGACAACCTTGTTAACAAAGAACAGTGTGGTCAATCCAAGATGGGCTCAGAGTTGAAATGATAAGAACTTAACAATGGTTACAATAAGCGCTCGGTATGCTCTAGCCTCTCTTTTCTCTATTTTTGTCTGACCCTTTATAAGGAGCATTCGTCCTCCTTGTATACGCCCCCAATGAACCCCAAGTCTCTATTGTAGAAATATCAGAGAGACGGGCCATACGGCCCACTTCCAACAACACCGATATTGTCCCTAACTTGGTAATTACCACCTGCACAATCCGTCAGGTGTGGGGTTTTATCACAAAAGACTTCGGTGTTAGTTAGAGTGAGGTTAGGATATTTAAACTATTACTTTTCTTTTTGTACGACCGATGTGGGATTCAACACGCCCCCTCATGTGGGACCCAATTAGTGGGTCACACATGGAAGATCCACACATCGGCAACCACGTGGAGCCAAGGGGACTCACCCTACACACGGGCCCAAGGGACCCACCATCATCGCGCGGGGTCAAGGGGACCCACCCATCACGTGGCACTGGCCCGCTCCCTGGCTCTGATACCATGTAGAAATATCAAAGAGACGGGACATACGGCCCACTTCCAACAACACCGATATTGTCCCCAACTTGGTAATTACCACTTGCACAATCCGTCAGATGAGAGGTTTTATCACAAAAAGACCTCGGTGTTAGTTAGAGTGGGGTTATGATGTTTAAACTATTACTTTTCTTTTTGTATGACCGATGTGGGATTCAACATCTATGCTCATATTTTCCCTCGCCTTTGCATTTAATGAACCAAGTGCGTTGACATGACATGCTAATTGCCCTTCTGATCTTTAGTCAACACATGGTAACAAAGTGACACTCGTTTAGATCCACTAGCATGTTTTCTTGGCCAACGTGCACTTAGTGCCTTGCTCAACCTTGGTGTTTGTGGAAATCCACACCTGAGCGCTTGATCTGTTAGCCTTTATGCCTCTTCATAGGTTTCTGTTCTCGTTGATGACCACCACGTGACCTGGGGTTAGTACCCGAGTAGACATGCCCCAAGAACTTCGTGCTATAAAGGTGTTAGTATGCCAACTTACAGTCAGTAATTGGAAAGTGCTTTATGAGGAAGCGCTTAGCTTTATTGCTTGTAGTTAAACTAGATTGCCGAGCGGTCATCTATAGCGCTCGAGATCATCCTTTCAGTTATGTTGGGCCTTGATCTTCCTTCCCTTGGGTCTTTATCATTTCTTTCCTTGGGTTTTATCTTTCTTTTTAAGAACCATACTGTTATTACTAATTATGCCAGTATTTTAGTACTAATTGTATAAATTGGGTCCGGACCCAAAAGACATAGGGAACTCTGAAAAGTAGTGAGAAAAATGAGGGACGTCTATTACTTTTGAGCTCATACCTACAGTACAAGTTACAATGACCTGACCTTCTGTCTTTAATTTATGGTCCTCTCTGTTCATAAAACCTATGAACCCTGCAAGCTTCACATTTCTCTATAACACGAAAACAAAGTTTAGGCCATAAGTAAAATGATTCACTATTATACATCAATATATTTATTACAGGTACGTTTTAAGCTTGAAAAATCACTTGATAAACTTTTTAGAATTCTTCAATGTACATCCGACCAAAAAATTAAGGTTTAGGGTATATCGCCTTCTCCAAACACATATACTTCTTACCAGGTGATACTAAATCATAACTCGTCAATATTTAGCTTAGAGCGCAGATGGTATAAACATAAACTATATACTGCGAAAACCGCTACCCTAACAAAACTGAAGCATGTAATTCTCACTTATGCGTCCTAACTAACTTTTTTACCAGATGCTGAAGTAAGAATCAATTGCAAATTCCAAGCGGTTTCGCCAAGAACCTCATAGCACATATCGTTCTCGGTGAACAGAACTACAAACAGATACGAGGTGTACAAGTTAGAAATCCCATCTGTTGAAGGGATTAAATGTGCAGAAGATTCAGCAATTGTATCCCTCCTGCTAGGCAAGCTTGATGCGGAGTTCTTCTTCTGCATGCAATAATGTTCCTGGTTACAAATCCACATCAGATGAAATCGCGGTCAAATCGAAACAGGCCAATCTCTGCATTTACAGCCTAAACGCTTTGAACTTCAGACCTTCAAAGAGAGAGTGGGAAGAAAAAATAAGACTTAATCCACATCTGTTTAGTTTTGGAACTCGATTTAATCAAAAGAAAAACCAGTACCTTGGAATCGGCTTTCTTTTTTCCTTTCTGCATTTCTTGTACGGTTCTGTGATGTACTGGGGCTGGAATGGGATATAAATAGTCATGCATGCATGGTTTTGGATCCAAGGACCCTGATTGATTGGTTAATTAACATATATTTTTGTATTCATGAAAATGTATACTAGGGTTAAAACATGATTTATTTTGACGGACATTAAGAATCATAGTTGCACGTTTTGATCGTTAAGAGACCGATAATCATTAATTTTTAGTTGAGAACCATTGCTCTAATTAAGTTAAAATTGAGGAACTATTGTTATAAGTTTCTTCAATTACATAACAACCAAAAGTAAAAAATTAATCAAATCAGAAACCAAAAAAATTACAATAATTAATTAATTAATAATTAGGCTGTGAGCCTGTTGGGGCTGTGCAACTGAGGAAGGGATTAGACAAGACAAACAAACGAACCGGAGGGGTTTGTTTAAAGAATGAATATGATCAGTACTGTTCATAGAAAATTGAAAATTAATAAACAAAAGCATATAAGAAATTTCTAAACGCCATATCTGATCTGGGTGCTTCGGACATTTCACCTGTTCGGATGATCATCACGTGATTAATTACACCTCGCTAAGCACATTCTGATCCTCGATTAATTTATGCTTCGTCTTCAAGCTTGCTACTGCCATTAAAGGGTCTTTCTTTTTGTTGGAATTTATGGTTTCTTCCTGAATACGGAGGAGTTGGGGTTTCCATCAAATAACTCATCAATGTACGTCTCTATATCCTCCGGCTGGAATTTTATGTACTTCTCTGTTTGCCTCCCCGCGTCAAACACCTGCGAGAACCGCCCCAAGAACGCTCGGTACGCCGGAATCATCACCGCCGATATGGACACCCTCAGCTCCGACTGCAGCTGCTCGTCGCTCACCACCCACGTGCTCTGCGTCTTGTGGATCTCATCGAACAACGCGTTGAAGCTCTTGAACCTCTCCTTCAACACCGGCTTTGCCACCTTCCCATTCACGCTCAGCCCTTCGTGGTTCAAGCACTGCAGCAGCCGGTTCCATGTCTCCCTCTGGTAATTTTTGTGGTACTGCCTTAGATCTGACGACCGCCGACGGTACCACGTGTCGCCCATAAGCAGGTTGATCTCCGTCGACCCTTTGATCTTCTGCAGGATGTACCGCCCGTTGTTCATCATGAATATGGAGCTCAGCGCCACGTCTTTGTACAGCTTCGCCTTCGTCTCGAGATTCGAGTCCAGCAAGTCCATCACGCGCATCAGCTGCAAGTGAAACGGCGATTGTATCTCGCTGGTGTTCCCGGATCCCTCCCCTGCCTCGTACTCGCCGCGATGAGGCCCACTCGTCGAATCTGCGCGCTCGATCTTCGAGTGCTCTCTAAAAACCAATTCCAGCGTGTCCTTGTACTCGCACGCGTACCTCAGGTAGTTTATCGTGTAACGGGTCAGCGGATGGACTGCCCCTCCCGGAACCGGGTTTCGACCTGTCTCGGCCTTAATCGAATTCTCCAGGTCACAGAAAGTACAAATCGCCGCCTCGCCAAGGCGGGTCCGGGCGGTGAAGGTCTCGTGCTTCAGCTCGTTCACGCAGTCCACCGGAAACAAGGTGTCCATTTTGGGGACCACCTCCCGCAACGCCTCGTACATGTCCAGCGTCTTGAACAGCTTTTCCGCCGACCGCTTCAATATCGCGATTCCTTCAGCAAAATTGAGAAGCTGTATCATCACTCCTCCCGCCAAATTGCTGAACAGGCTCGACGATATTGACGGGTAGTCGGCGAACACCGCCTCGACGAGCCTTCGCTCGCCGGAGAAGTAGACAGTGGCGCATTCCTTTAAGGCCTGCACCCACGAGACGATCTCTCTCTCGAGCGATTCCCAATGCATTTTCTGAATGTCGTCGAGGCTGTGCTTCTCTAATCCCAATTCGTGCAAAGTCTCACCGAACATGTGCCTTCTCGAGATCATGTAAACCTCGCAACACTCTGTTTCGTATCCGCCTGATATCATCTCTTTGGCTATCTTGTTCAGATTGGTCACCACCTCTTGAGCATATCCCAGAAACTGATCGGCTTGTAGTTCATCTCCGCCGCCACCCGACTCAGCCTGATCTGGCAATGGGCCGCCGCTGCTCTCTTGATCTTGTTGATCCTGCTGCTTATTACTGTCGTTGTTATTATTCCCGCCCTTCGTACTATGGTCTTTGCTATCTTTATGATCTTTATTGTCTTTATGGTCGCTGCCGCATACGGAGTCAGTGATGGTGCAGGTTCTAGATTCTTCTAGAAGAATTCTGAATTCCTCTTCCAGATACAGCAACGCTCTGTGCTGAATGCTTCCGAGGCGGTTGATCAACGCACCGTGACTTTCTTCGAATTTCAATCCGAGGAAAGAGAGATACTTGCTCAGCCTCCGTACCCGATCCAAAGCATCCAGAAACAATGCGTCGTTCTCAGGCTCCTGACACCACTTCACCTTACCGTCGCCGGAGTCGCGTTTGGCCACCACCTCATCCTCAACCAGATTCAAGAACTTTCTCACCAGCTTCGGAAGCTCATCTGGAAAGCTGACACCGTCCACGACGTCGTTTTCATTTTTTTGGGATTCAGGCAGACACGAGATGCAGCGGTCGAGATCCTCCGAGACCTTGTCGAGGGTCGGATCCTCTTCCGGTTCTGGTTCGGGTTCAAGAACCGGGTCTTCGTCCAGTACCGGAAGTGGATCGCTCTGATCTTCAACATTCTCAGCGTTAAAATCCTTCACCCTCTTACTATTGACCCTCATACTGCTGAAATTTTTCAACTCGTAATCCGGGTCATCACCTTCGTTCCCCTGATAAACTTTGGTCTCAGATGGATTCACATTACTAACATTTGGATCGTCAAGCTTTGCAGTCGAATTATGCTCATCGTGAACCTCAGCCGTTGGATTAGACGGCTTCTGATCATCAACTGGCTTTGTGTCAACGGACTTACGATCGTCTCCATCGGGATTTGTAGTAGTAGCGGACTTGTTGTCGTCATTAGGCTTTGGCATTGCAGCGGCGGAGGAGGAGTCCGGTGGCGGTACATCGGGTTTGGGCTGGTCGTCCTTCTCCGGAAGGTTCTTTTCCATTGTTCAAATTTGTGGGAATATTTTCGGATGGAATGATTTGTTTGCTTGTTTTCGAGAGGAAATAACCAAATCTTTGATTTGCGCGTCTCTTTCTCTCCACCTCTTTAATTTGTCTATTTGTTTTTTGAATTTCTGATTTATTTTTATTTTTATTTTGTTGTTAAGGGACGGTTTGAAATGGTCGTTGGAAAGGGCGCGAGAGAGGGGACCGTACGGACGTGGTGTTTGTTCCTTCCAGTGTTTTGGTGGTTGCAAATCTGAATGCTTGACCGTTGACTGGCCTTTCCCTCCCCGCCTTCTTTTTTGCGGTCGCCACGTCTCTCATCCTCTGTTTTTGTTTTTCAATTAATACTTTTAGGGCTATTTACAAACCGCACCCCTAGAATTTGGGGTCGTTTTTAAAATAGGCACAACCTTTCAATGTTTCACCTTATTCCCTAAATTAAGTATTAAACCATGATTTAAAGCACTATTGTGTTTGTCTAGGATCTCGATAACTTTTGACTTGGAGAAAAATTTTAGTGTGCCTGATATACGATCTGGTACACCAACTTAAAAACTTGAAGAAAAAAAAAGTTTCTAATTAATTATATTATTACATTTGGTGTGTCGGGACATGTTCATGATGCATTGAAAAAAATCTCTCGTTGACTTGGTAGCCATGGGTTCCACCTTTTGAATGCAATCATACAACATTCCAAATTCGAGGCCTATTTTTTTCTCGTACGATATGAATTGTTAAAGTTTTAATACGTTATAATAATGTGAATAAACTTAAGGCTAAATGAAGTTTGAATACTGCTATTTACACATCTATTTTTACCCCCACACACTCTATTCAGTTTTTTATCATTAATCTTCTTCAATTTATCCGGTCCAATGATCGAAAATTGAGAAAGGTGTGTAAGAAGTAGAAATGAGTGTGTGGATAGTATTAACCATGCAGTTATACCTTTCAATTTTAGAGTATAGTTCAAAAGGGGATACATGGTTTTAATTTTCATATTGCACCATTAAGTTTTGAATTCTATCAGTTTACTATCATCTAGTTATTTGATTGTTCGGTATCCTTCGTTATTTGATGATCCAACAAGCATGAACTAAGAGTATGGTCGAGAGCTTTGGTTTTTTTTCTGGAACACCAATCCAACATGTTGGTCTCAATGGTGAATGGTGTAAGTGTGGCTTACACATATCCTTAAAACGGATGCCTACATTACCAATTTAGCAGTGTAAAGAATCATATAATTAAGTAGTGAAAACATATACATTGAAATTTGAGAGAGCTTGCCCCCTGAATGGGGTCTGATCCGACTCGAGGGATTAGTCCTCGCCTACATTTGAGGGAACCCTGGATTCATCCAAAAAACATATACATTGAAAATTTTCAAAATTTTATGGTACAATTTGAAAAGGTCGAAACACTATGGTTTAATTTTAAAAAATGACCTAAAACTTGCGGGCCACGGCTTGAAAGAAACGGGGTCTGATTTCAATTTAGAGAAAAAAAAGGCCCGCCTCAAATGTGGCCCAACCCAAATCCAGTATCTTCGTAGTTTGTCTGAATCAGTCACTTGGAGTGAGCTGGGCGGCGACAAAGCGAGCGATCTGTGGCTTCCAGATCCATATCCGATCACCGACACACAGACAAAACGAAGAAGGAAAAGATGAGATATGGCGTTTGGCGTAGGAGGCGGGTGTCCGTCGGATCAATTCTGATAGTCTGTGCGTTGTGTGCTGGAATCGGGCTGTTGATGCTCAACTTACGACAAGTCGATCCTCCGACGAGCCCCGATTTCTATTTGCAAATTGAAAATTTGGGTTCGGATTCGGATTCTGAAAACGGCGGCGGAGTTGAGCGGGAGACGGAGCCTCATGGCAAGAGTAAGAGAAAATCGAGCACGTGCGCGACGGTGGAGGAGATGGGAAAGGAGTTCGAAGGAGGAGGGTTTTGGGAGGAGAGTCTCAGAGTCAGGAAGTTTATTCAGCATCACTTTGACTTGAACGGTATTGTTACTCTTATTTTTCTGCTGATTTTAAAAGTGCTTTTACATAATTTTTCTGCTTTTTGTTGAAGTGATTATTGATTTCTTGTTTGGGTTTGTCAAACTTGATGGCATCATACTTTTGAGTTTGAGTGTAGAAGTTGGGATTTATTCAGTAGAACTTTTAGGTGAAGGAAGCTCATGCGGTTCATTCAATTTCAGGTGCTTCCAGGGTAAGAAATCTTCCACCGGAACAGTTTTGTCGGCACGGATTTGTGATGGGTAAAGCATCAGAGGCGGGTTTCGGGAACGAAATGTACAAAATCTTAAGTGGTGCCGCGTTGAGTATAATGTTGAACCGGTCCCTGATCATTGGGCAGACCAGGCATATTGGTTCTTTCCTCAAGCCTTTCTTTTTTCGTATTTCATCGTAGTGTTCTTCCTGCTGTAACCTGAATTGTTAGAAATAGCTGCTCATTCGCTTACTGCTAAAGCATATTAAGTTGCAGCAATGTATGTTTTTTCTTGTGCTCATATTGGTGTTGCTTGTTGCAGGGGAAAATTCCCTTTCGGGAATTACATTTCTTATTCCAAATTTTCCTTTACGATGAGAGAAATTAAGCATCTGTGGAGACTTAATAAATGTGTGAAGAAGTATGGGAGGCAACTGGTTATGAGGACTGATGACTTTGAGAAGCCAGCACAAACAAACGTTCTGTGTAGCAACTGGATGAAATGGAAGCAGCCGATTATATGGTAAATGAGAAACATGCTAAGATATTGCCGATAACTCATCATCGAATTAGATATCATCACATGATTGTTGACACTATTCCGGCAGGTTCCAAGGTACGAATGACGCTGTGGCAGCCCAGTTTTTCTTGAAGAACATCCACCCTCAGATGAGGAATGCTGCTTCTGCTATATTTGGGAAGCCAGAGGTTCTCAATTCTCGGCCTAATGTATTTGGGGAGCTGATGAGAGTGCTTATAACCCCTTCTGAGGATGTCCAGGAGGCAGTCAATTGGGTTCTTGGTGGAGCTGAACCTGATATTTCACTGCACATGCGAATGCTCATGAATAAGTAAAGCAACCTGCCTTTTAATTCTTTCTTTGACTAGATTAAATATGAGGTTCAGAAATATAGGGTTGATGAGGTAGGACATCTTAGTCCTGTTAAGCATTGAATGTTACAGAACAGAAATGGATGTAGTTTAGTGAAAAATTGAAAAGAAATTCTAATGTTGGCAATTAAAACAATACCACTGGTTTTGCTTCAGCTTAGCGGTCCACTCATTTTGAAGTATTATTATCCGTTCCCCTGGTAGTTGATACCATCAGAAATCTGTCACACACACGCGCGCACACACAGAGAAATGCCACGTATTCTCCTATGAATTCAATCAATGACACAGGTTTTTGCCTCCTGTTTCCAGGTCTGTGAGAGCTGCACAGGCAGCGGTGAAGTGCATCAAAAAAGCCATGCATAATGTTGGCAAATCCCCAAAGCCTAGGGTGGTGTTAGCTTCTGATAATCCCTCTCTTGTGAAAAGTATTACACCAACTATAAGTAAATTTGCAGAGGTAACGTACTTTATCCGTGGAATATCCGAAATCCTATTGCATAAATGCATTCTATATCACGCGTGAAATTATAACTGGATGTGACTTTGAAAGTCTCTTTTATTACACGTTCAATATCTGTCCTTTTGATTTTAATTCATCATTGTTTTTCCTTAGGTTATTCACTTTGATTATGAACTTTTCAAAGGAAATATATCCAGTGGCCGTAAAGGATTGCACGGTTTAGATTTTAGAGTGAAAGATTGGGGTCCAGCGCCGAGATGGGTTGCCTTTGTGGACTTCTTTCTTGCTTCACGTGCAAAACATGCTGTTGTGTCTGGGGCTCACAGGCGTGTTGGGACTACCTATGCTCAGTTAATTGCAGCACTGGCTGCAGCAAACAGTCTTGGTACATACATGCATATAGTGCTTGAATCATATCTGTTTACAAATGTTGCTCAGAAGTGTTATAATCTCCGTTCTATTCTCTCTTTCTCAGGCGACAAACCAACTGGTTCAAGTTTTGCTTTCTTAAGTAGCTTCCAAGGTGATTTGCTGAGAGGAGGTTTAAGGTTTCAGATTGGTTGGGGGCATGTGTGGAACAGATTTGCAGGTCCCCTTGGTTGCCATGGCCAGCCTAATCAATGTGCTTTCACACCACTTCTCCCTCCGGCGTGGTGGGATGGTCTTTGGCAGTCCCCGCTTCCTAGGGATATCAAGAGGCTGGCCGAGTACGGCATTGAGCTATCCGGTTTTGGGACGATCAATGAAAATCATCTTCAGTCTTTTTGTAGTTCAAAGAAAGTGGTTGTGAAAACTATTCCGTTCCCTTTGTAATAGTTAACATTGCATTTCATTCGTGCTCATTACACATTGACAATGACACTGTATGTTTTGGCTTGTCGTCCACCTTTTATACTTGTTAGATTACTAGCAAACGCAGCTTATGATATCTGAGTTTTTTCTCTACTACTTCTAGCAAGCACCTCTTCATCGAACTGTTGCTCGGTTAAGTTGCAGCGCCGGCTGCCATCGAAAGCTTCACCGTCATCTTTTAACTACCAATGTCAACGGAAGGTGTCGCCGTTCTATCACCATCAAAGCCATGGCCGGCTTCAATATTTCACAAGAATAATAATAATGTATGTTATAAAGAATTAATGGGTTGGATATTCGGGAGTCAAAGACCAATCAAAATCAATCCAATACTAATTAATACGTAATCCATCAAACACTACTTGAATAGAAATGAAATCACGGAAGATTGAAAGGTATAAACATGAACGTATGATTTGTATCCATATTTAAGTTAATTCCCAAAAAAAAAAAAACACACTTAATCAAGATGGAAGAGGATCCACGCCTCATCTACTTTGTGGAGATCCTTACATTCTAATCGTTTATCGTATATCGTGCAACTAGTTTTCGTCAGATACTATTTATGTTAAATTTAAATATAAAAAAATCAAATTATTTCTAATCACACAATGAATGACTAAGATGTGAGAATTCCGTAATATTCAGCCTCTAAATAAATATTAATTCTTATTTTATGAGTAATTAAGAAGCAAGAATGTCAAAGAAAAAAGAACAAGTTGACCCAAAAGTGAATAATAAATACAAAAAAAGAGAAGGTGGGAGTGTGACATCATCATATTTGGCATTTGGCAAGATAATAGAGACAGAATGGATTCTCCTATTTAAAAAGATCCTCCCTCTGTCACTCCTCGTCCACCGTGGTACGTCGTTTTTTCTCCCAACCGTGTGGGCGCGTTTCGGAGTCGCAAAATCTCTCTCTCTCTCTCTCTCTCTCTAGATATCGTGTAGAAAACTCGACTGATGAGAGAGAAGAAATTAAGCTGATTGCTTAATTTGGGTTTTTAATCATGTGATTGGGATTTTTCGGAAACATTTTTTCTTATCTGGTGGAGCGACATGGGCTATTGCCCATGTTTCGGGTTCAGGAAGGGGAGGAAGCTCGAGACCGGTACGGACGAAGCCAAAGACGACAAAGCCGACAAGAAGAAGACGATAAACAACAAACCTCAAGAAAATGCGACTCAATTGCCGTCTTCCGGTCAGTCGATCTTTTGAATGCAATTGCGTTTCTTTGTTTCTGGTTTAATTTCTTGGTTTTTAACAGTTTGAATAATGCCATGCGAGTTTAATCCGATCATAAAACTTTAGACTTAAAGAAAAGACTTGGTGATGATTCTGTTTCGTTCTTGTTTTCAGAATTTGGGTTCTCATTGCATGCGTTGTAACTGAATGCGATTGTGTTCTTGGAGTTTTCTCGATTTGGGGTTTTTGTTTTTGTAATTTACCAGTTACCACCTTCAGTTTCTCGGGTTTCCATTGAAAAATGACTCATCTTTTTGAATCCCAACTCCCAAGTTTCCTTCTTTTCGTTTCTCGTCGAAGTTGACGCTTTTGAAGGGGTTTTTCTACTTTTCGACTGGGATGCCATGACACATCCGCTTGAATTTTTTGAGGGAAGCAGAGAAATTAAGTGACAATTGATGTATTGAAACCCTTAAGTTTAGATTTAATAACTTAACATGATGCGGTTTAAAAAAAAGAGAAAGAAAAAAAAGAGATTATTGGCGTGAAGATGGCGGTATAGGAAGAGTGTTGGCAATAGAATGTGTGAATGCGAAATCGTAAAGTGAGAAAGCTAGAAATATTCTGAAGGTTAAGTGAGATGACAGCAATAGCTAATGTTGAAGTCATACCAGAAGGCAGTGTATCCCAAACAAAAAACGATGTTTAATTTGTAGCTGAGCTTTTTATAGTCAGAATGTACTTCTAGGATATTGCTTTCTTTGCTGAATTTGAACTTAGATGGTTTGTGTCTTGACTATACACAAGGGATCAAAATTTGACGTCGACGTGATACTGTTTTGCTCTTCTGCCCTGTTCTTTTAGATAGTTCTGCTTCTTGTATGGAATTCATATTAGATGTTAATGAAGCTTGTATGATAATCTGCTCCAGAAGGAGATGGAATTAATGGCAATAACAAGGCTCAGACATTCACTTTTCGTGAGCTTGCAACCGCAACTAAAAATTTTAGGACGGATTCCTGTATTGGAGAAGGTGGTTTTGGGCCCGTGTACAAAGGGAAACTGGCCTCTGGTCAAGTAAGTGTTTCAAGGGCTTCTGTAATTTTTATGATTTGAATTTAGTGATATCTTCATTTCCATCACTTTATTGATTTTCATGATTTGTGTTATTCAATTTAAAGCAGGCTGTTGCCGTAAAAAAACTTGATCAGACAGGCCTTCAAGGAGAAAAGGAGTTTCTGGTGGAGGTTCTCATGCTCTCTCTTTTGCGACATTCTAATCTTGTCAGTTTAATTGGTTACTGTGCTGAAGGAGAGCAGCGCCTTCTTGTCTACGAATACATGCCTTTAGGGTCCTTGGCAGACCACCTCCATGGTACATGCTTTGTTGCCATTCATTTTTCACTTTATAACACGATATGCAGTTCCTCCCATGCCAAGTTCTCATTACTTGATTTACTCAATTATACATCTTGTAAAAATTCAGAGGACCTTTCTAAATTTCACAAAATCAACCAAAAAAATGGTAAACAGAAACAATGAAAGACCCAAACCAGAGTTACAACAGTGTAACTCGTGAACTCCTTCCTTTTATCAGAAATGGATTGCAAGTGTTTATGCTCAGATTTCCCAACGAGTCACATTCCTGATAACTCTAGCTAGCCAAATTAACATATGAGTCTTATAGCATCACATATGCCGGTCATCTAGTGTATCTTTAGATGTTGTATCCTGGTTTTAATAACTGAAGAATGTGAATTTTTCCTCAATCTATGGTGTTGAAGTCATCTCTAGTCCGGGTAATAGAACACATGCACAACTAATAAATGATGGACAATCTATGTTGTACTTCACCTCAACGCTGGTTTATACGTTTGGTTTATACCGCGAGTTGAACAGGAAATTTTGTTTCAAATCTGTATAAGTTGTATGTAAAAGTTAGTAGCACCACTGTAGAGGTCTAAAGACGTTTCCAACCGGTGTTTAACCATCACAGTCTTAACTTCTAAAACATTTATGTCTCTAGACTCTAATGCTAATCCCATTCATTGAACACGTTAGCATATATCTTTTACTTAAAGACTTCTGAAGTGCTAACCTCCCTCCCCATGTAATCATTGCCAGATCTTCCACCGGCTCACGAGCCACTTGATTGGAATAAACGGATGATGATAGCTGCTGGTGCAGCCAAAGGATTGGAATATCTTCACCATGAGGCTGATCCACCTGTGATATATAGGGATCTAAAATCAGCTAACATTTTATTGGGTGAAGATTTCTTCCCAAAGCTTTCCGATTTTGGGCTTGCAAAATTTGGTCCAACTGGAGATAGATCGCATGTCTCCACCAGGGTCATGGGTACCCATGGCTACTGTGCTCCTGAATATGCTAAAAGTGGAAAGTTAACGGCAAAGTCTGACATCTACAGTTTCGGGGTAGTATTGCTGGAGCTGATCACTGGTCATAAGGCAGTCGATAGCAGTCTTGGTCGTGAAAAACATCTTGTGGAGTGGGTAATTCATTTTGTTTCATTTCGTTATTGTGATGTGTACTAGTATTCCAACATTACATCTGCATATTTTTGGTAGCGGTTATCGCATTTAGTTGTTAAGGCAATTGTGAGCAATCATTATGTTTTCTCTGCATAAATCCAATGGCTCAGTTTTACTAATCATTTTTTTCTTTTTAAGAGAAAAGAATGCATAGCAGATTTAGCAATAAATAATGGTTTTGATAGTATTGTGCTCAGTTTATGAAAATGGAATTAGCCATGGTTGATCCTATTTACTCATCTTTGTAGGCACGTCCGTTTATGAAAGACCACAAGAATATTGCGCAACTTGCAGATCCACTTCTTAGAGGTCGGTTTCAGGTATCAATATTGAGAAAAGCCTTTGAAGTAGCTTTCATGTGTCTCAGGGAGGATGCCAGTACCCGGCCTTCCATGACGGAAGTGGTGCTTGCTATGAATTACTTGACCTCCCGCCTGTATAGTGAACCAGATGAGAACAACGTGGTTGACATAAAGAATTCAGAGCCTAACACTCCAGATGAAACGACAGCTATGTTGAAAAAGGAGTCCGAAAGAGAGAGAGCGGTTGCAGAGGCCAAGATGTGGGGAGAGACTTGGAGAGAGAAACGAAGACAAGGTGCACAAAGTACTGATGATGACTTTAGATAGCTAATTCGATAGTGCAATATCTGGGTTGAATACATATATGTTTACTTACAAAATTTTCTTTTACCGTGGAAGTTTTAACTTTGGCTGATTGTGTGGCAAGTAAAATTGATGCCCGAAGTAGTTTTAAGTCAATATGCAATTGTTTCAGATTTGTTTTCTTCAAAATTGCAGAACACCGCAAAATCATGAGTTTATTTTGTTTCGGGGAATAAATTTTGATACTGATAGAGAGCAGAATCGATTATTCGATTGGAAATTTATTTCCCCAAATGTTTGACTTGAAATCAGGAACTCCGTAGATAAGTTGTTTCTGAATGCTGGCGGTAGGGATAGGATCAGGTGGCTCAGGGTCTATAACTCTAGTCCTTGGCTAATATGGTGTGGTTAGCAACAATGTTCCAAGGATGAGCTTCAACCTTTGGTCTGCTATCAAAGGTAAGCTGTGAATTCTTGACGGAATCCTCCTTACTCTCTGTAGGCTATAGCAGATGGTATGTTTTGTTTCAAGCTTTCCCAGAATCTCATGAGCATTTTTTTGTTGGTTGTTCATCTCGTGATGATACATAATAGTTTAGAGGGCATGGTAATTATGGAGTCCATGGAAAAGGTAAACTACTGCATTCTGCAGTCAAAACACTTCGCCTGGTGGAGATTGTGAATGAGAACGAGCCTCCCATGGTTGTGCTGTGCATGGACTCGTCTAGCCTTCGACTTCTATGTTTTTCGATTCTTCAGGTATGGAGTCTTTCCGTGGAATGTAGACAGCGAAAGCTTGTGGTGCTCACAGATTATACGTGCCTTGATGCAGTCTTCCTTTTTCGTCTGTTGATGTTGCCCTCTATGCAAGCAAAGGGTTTTGCTTCTACTGTATCATGTGGTCATGACGTGGTTAACTACATTGACATTGTTAGTTATTTCTGTTTTATGTTGGTATTCAAACCTTGTCAATTATTATTCTCCTTTCTGATAAATAATGATTTACCGTTTACCGTTTACTATTCATCCACCAGAAAGAGGAAGCGTTCATGTCAAATTTATAGACAAAGATTATCTTCAAATTATACTGTTCGAGCAGACAATTCGGACCATTCAATTTAATTCGACATTTCCCATTAACTTAATTCGATTGTTCACCTCACGCAAATCAAGGACGTAAATTCTATAGTACTTAGGCTCTGAACAGTAAAGTCAGTAAAACAAAACATTCAAATTCCAATTTACCATCCCACCCCAATTCATTGTGACCTTTTGAGTTTACCCAGTTAGTCTCGCAGTTTTATGTGAAAAACAATCTCAGTAAAAAGTACCTTTCTTTTTTTCTCAGTAAAAAGTAGATCATTGTTTCCCCCAAGGTAAATATATTGTGATCCAGAGGCTGCCGATCATCTCTTTCAATTTTCCGTTTCCAAAAGCACATTGAAACCAAAACATTAATAAACAATAGCAGCTTGTAAAAATATGCTGAATATATAGCAGCTCTAATCTAAATAAACTTATTTTTTTCTCATTACAATCGAAATTGATATTACTGTTCTAAGTTATACAAAAGAAACATAAAATGTGGAGAGTTTAAAACCCCGCAAAAAAATAATTAAAAATCAAATATATTGTTTTTCAGTAAAACGGCACTATTTCTTGCGGCTTAAGTTTATTAATTAGGAGTGCATTTTTCCTTACTGAGCATCACCATCTGAGCAAAAATATTCTCAATTAATTAAGTTCCCAAAATCTCTAAAGTTAATCTTCTTTTTATCGAAATTAGGAAAGGAAAAAGAAGTTTAATCCTTTTAATCTTTAGGTATGTATTAAGCAAAGAGCATGATTGCAGCTTGTGTTTGTATAATATATTGGTGTAATGATGACACACATGGCTTCGTCGTCCAAATTCCAACGTTGGATTGAGTTTAAAATTTAAATGTGCAGCTGCAACAGTGCAACTGCAACCATCATGTGGATCTTCATGGAGGATGCCGCAATTACCATGGCCTTCCTATACACCAAACAGTCTCGTTTTCTTTGCTGTTGCTTGTTCATCTCATCTGCGTCCGACTTGACATCAACGAGTCCATCAAGCATGTGCATACCCGAAACAAAGCTCTCGTTGCGAATAGAGGATTAAAATAAAATGGATAATTTATTGCATTCAATACATGTTGAATGAAGAAATAAAAAGAAAATGAAAAGAAAAAAAAGAGCTGTTATTCCCTTATCTTCTCACCCACCTTTTAATGAAATTTTTAATTACAAATTTATCGATTTGTAAAATGACTAATAATTACCTTAGTTACCCCCATTTGCATTACTTTTTTTTTATAAAAAAATAAAAATGAAAAGTTTGTGCGTGATAACTCTCACGCTATGTTTAGACGATTGGTCTCCCTTAAACCCTAACTCATCATTCCCATCTCCTTTCATTAAGAGCAAGCAAAAAGAATGAACTTAGAAAATGATGTTTCTATGGAAGAAATAGATGATTATGTTTCGGTCGAAGAGGTAAAAGATAATTTTATGTGAGTCATCTTGATTTGTCGACATCGTATAATTGAAGTATAGCTATGTGACTTTTTATCTCTAATTATATATATATATATATATATATATATTAAGGGTTATTTTAGGAATAATAGTGGGTGAGAAAATAACATTTTAATTTTTTAACTTTTAATAGTGGGTGTAAATATAACATGGGTGGGAAAATAAGACAACGGGATGGGTCTAGCAGCTCTAAAAAAAATGTATCCAACTTCCAGGTATAATCTCTATTAATTAATGAAACTCTCTTTATCAACCAAAAGAAGGTGAAAAGACTACTTAATCTTCTATCACATAAAAAATGATGGGCAATAATGTAAACACACCCCGACCGAGATCAGGGAGTGTTGGCCGTCACACGAAGGTGACGTAACCATGTGCACGTGCGGAAGCTAAAAGAGTAGTAATATAAAAGTACGAATAATTAAAAACTAGCATACAAAGTACTAAAACAAGTGCTAGCGTAAGTGAAACACAATTTCAAAGCAGGTCTACAGCAGTCCAAAAGAAGGTTGTGACAATAGTACACCCGAAGGTGACCCTACAATGGTGAGTGTCTGTCAGAAACGCCGGAAAAGCCCTCTGGGAAACCACCGAAACTGCTAATCAACTAGAACCTGGAGGGGCGCAAAACAAAAACGTGAGTGGGCAAAAACAAAGCTTTTCTAAAACCATTTAGTAAAATACATTCTAACCCATCACCGTAAAACTTGTATACTTCCCAGAAAATAACATATATACGTATGTATAGATGTGCCAAACATGCTCAAGGGTATGCCAATCATGCTCAAGAGAATGCCATGTCAAAACCTCATAATGAAATGCAAGTGCTCAGGTATATCTCGTAACTATAACATATAATTTGGCAGCCGGAGTCACCTAACGTGACATATACGGCTGCATATAGAGCTCAAATCTCAAACTTAATAACTGAACCTGCCCACGAGTCGGAACCACCTAAAGTGGTCTGTACGACAGGCCTGGGTGTAATACATATATACGCTCTAGTGTTATGATCACGTGAAGGCTGTGCGAATAATCACGGGTCACCTACGAGTCGGAACCACCTAAAGTGGTCTGTACGACAGGACTGTGCACCTAACTTGGATCCAAGCTGAGCGTGTGGTGCGGGAGGTGAACATCACGTGAAGGACTGTGCCCTACTCTGGGCGGGAGCACTAACACCGGGGGTGCAGGTTATGAGCTCTCTAAGCATCTCAAACTATTACTGAATGTAAATATGAACACCACTTACCTGGCACTTACCTGTGCGTCCACAGCACCCAATATGCATATGTATATATATATATATATATATATATATATATATATATATATATATATATATATGCAACTACCAATGCATGTGATGATGCATAAAGAATAATACTATGGTGCATGGCATAACACAAATAACCATTTTTAAACCATTTATGGGAATATAAATGTATATAGGTATATACGGAAAACAAAAGCCCACTCACTGGTATGTGGAAGGGTCGTAGCCCCTGCCTCGAGTGACCACGCTCGTCCTCGGGATACGTATCACCTATATGCGAAACAACTATAAAAACGTTATTTTAAAAGCACATAACCAACTTCTCGTAATAAATTCTCATATATTGCTCAAAATGGACAAATAAATATACCAACGTGCTCTACACAACCTCAGGATCACAACCATATTTTTAGAAAAAATTTCCACCGTCGCACGCGCCCCCACGCGCAGGCACGCGCCTGGCACGCTGACGACGTCAACTGACGCCGTGAGGAATATTCCGTTAGTTCTAACGGATTCCATCAACGGCGTCAGGAATATTCCGTCAGATTTGACGGAATATTCCGTCACCTTCCCCGGCGAACCTCCGGCGACGTCGCCAGCGCCGGAAACTGGAAAAACCTGCAACCTACGTTTTCTCACTCGTTTCTCCACCATTTTTCACAATTCTTGAACCAAATTGAAGCCCTAGACTAGTAGAACAACGTTAGACCACTTTTAAAGCCTAAAAGCCACGGGATCATACCTGTCTCCAAATTCGAAAACCGGCCAACTTCGAACCAGGCGATTCCGACGTCCACTTCCGTCAAACGAAGCACTCCGAGGCTCCTTGGGACTCCACCAAGCTACCCACGAGCTTCAAAATCCCAAAAACGTGAAGAATAATTTTTGCATGAATAGTACCCCAAACTGTCTTCGTGAAAACGACGTGAAAACGGTGAAGTTCTTACCTGAAAATGGTACGACTGTGTTCCTCTCAGCCTCACGAGTTCGAAGGTGTAGTTGGTTCCCTTGATCTGTTAAGGTTTGATGGTTCTTGGTGTGTGTCCGTACGTTTTCAGAAGGAAGAGGAAGGAAAGAGGACTCGGGAGAGGGAGAGAGACAGGGACAAGATAGAGGGAGAGGGAGAGTGACAGTGTGTGTGTGTGGCCCAACACTTGCCCACACCACACAAACCACCAAACAACATAACGAACACAAACTAAGGGTAAAAGGGTCATTTCCCACGTGCGTTTTAAATAATTTCGGGACGGGATGTCACATCACATACAGGTGATGTTATCTCTAATATTTAAAATAAAAAAAATAAAAAACAAAAACCTCCTACTTCCCCCACGTTTTCTCTCTCCCTCTCTCCTTTTCATTTTCTAAAAAAATGTGTTCATACACACAAAGTATGTAGGCAAATGCTAGTACGCATTAAGAAAACTTGCGGAGTTTCTTTTATGAATAATTCTCTTCTAATTCATTTAAGATAAAATCTCATTCACCTCTATTTTTAATACATCTTTGATTCTATAGACTTAATCATTTTAATTCAATCCAAAGAGTCAAATGAGGCCGAAAGGTTTTATTTTTTTAAATCATAAATATTTAGTCTTATTTTCTACTCATTTTTTTATCAACGAAGGAGAGGAACCGAACAACCCGGACACTTTCAACTATAAAGTTGGGCCGACGGCCGGTATTCAAGAATCTCATAACTCATATTTCCTATTTGACCAATTTCAATAGTCTGATTTTCCTTTTCCTTCCCTTTTAGTTCTTTGAATAGAAGAGAATAATCTAGATTAAGAAATAATCGTTATTTAATCTAATCTATACTATATATTAAGAAAACCTTCATTGTCAATTTTTTGACATTTTTTTTCAATTTTGCCCTCACTTTTAAGACACTCTTGACAACAAGAAGGGCAAAATAGTAATTTTGTACATTTTGACAAAATAACAATTATATCCCTATTTTTCCTATTTTATCCTCATTTTTGATACACAATATTTACATAAAAAGTCAAAATGGTAATTATGTAGTATTAAGAAAAATGTGCCCTTATTAAGAGATCCTATCATTATTATCTCATACTCTTTTTAAAAATTTGATTTTTTTGATAGTTTGAATGAACTTAAACGGTTGCACTTAAGGAGAACGTGGAACAATGTGGGTAGTTGTTCACACACGCAAAATATATGCTCTCTGTTAGTAAGAATTAAAACGAGTATATTGAGTGTAGATTAAGAAATCTATAATCTAGTGCATAGGGTTTTAGATACCTCGAGATAATTCTTCACTCAACCAAACACGGTCCAAAGGAAAGGTCTCGTAAGAAAGCAGACTACAAGCGAAGAAGGGGCTGCGCACATATTCTCTCTGTTGGGTTCACCCACTACAGCCGGTACAGCCCCAATCCCCTACGCCCAATAACATCACGCCACGTCACCCAATCCCCCCTGTAAAGCGCAGACACACAGTAGTGATAGACCAAACCTCTCTCTCTCTCTCTCTCTCTCTCTCTCTCTCTCTCTGCGCCCTTTGCTGCTCATAAGTTTATAACATAAGCCATCAAAAAGGATGATGAAAAGCCCTTTTGCTCCTTTCGCTTCAACCCCACCCGCCCGCACGCCTTGTCGCCCAGCTCGCCGGAGCCCGACCCATTAGCAATTTCCCCCGACCCGATCGACCGCTTCAGCTCCACTTTTCCGTTATTTCTGCTTCGGAGTCTGCGCCTGAGTCCAAAGCGACTACTAGAGAGTGGAATCGACATTGCTGTATCGGGAATCGAGCGAGGACGACCTTAACGAGCTGAAGCTGAAGGGGTTGTTGTTGGCGGCGAGGAAGAGATGTACGTGGTGCCTCCACCGCAGCGATCGGATCCGGCTTCCGGATCCGCCGGCGCCGCCGATGATTTGCGGGTCTACCAGAATTGGAAGGGCAGCAATGTCAGTCCCCTTTTATTCTCCTTTTCGTCTTCTCTCTTTCGGCTGCTCAGATTTCTTTCTTTCTTGTTCCATCCCTGCTAGATTTTTTCCGGAATAATTTCAGTTTTAGAGCTTCATGTATTATGGTTCCACTCATGCATTTTCATCGACAAGGTTTTTAATATTTTTATGCTGTTGCGATTGGTGTTATTGTTCGCAATTGTATGTCTTTTTATTTTTTCTTCTTTTTATTATCTATTTTTGGATAGATGTTTTAGTCAAATAATGAAAGTTCTTATTTTTCCCATGTGAACAATTTGAAAGTAATAAAAAGATGTAAAAATGAGAGATTGCGTATACATTTGAGACGAAAGTGAGTATAATGATGAATTCGACTAAGTTTATGTTGATTAAGATGGAATTAAAGTGTTGGTGGCGTGTGTTTATAGTTTGATGAACATAATGCTAATGTTTTACAATCATAGGGATGTCAAGCTTTTTGCTTTTAGAATTCAGATGGTGGTTGCAGGGCAGTAGCTTGCTTTGTCATGAATGGCATTGTGGAAAATTACATAAATGTAGTGTTTTTGCTTCTTTGCAGATATTTTTCTTTCAGGGAAGGTTTGTTTTCGGACCAGATGTAAGATCGTTGGGGCTGACCATATTTCTGATTGTTGCTCCTGTCACAATATTCTGCATCTTTGTTGCCAGAAAGTTGATGGATCATTACTCACATCACTTGGGAATATTCATCATGGCCGTCGCTGTTGTATTCACAGTTTATGTGAGTTCTCTTTCCAATTCACACACAGCTTATTTGTGTAAAGGAATTTTATGTTTTGCCAGAAAATCTGCTATGTTACGTCGAAAGGAAATCTCTCTGTTTGTGTATATATATGTGTGTGTCTCTCTCTTGGTGTATGTATACGTGTGTGCGTGTGTATACATATATGTAGTATTTGAGTGTACTGCATTGCAATGGAGTGTGGTATTTTGTTATAGTACTGTCGGCATGCTCCAAATGGGAATGATAAGTTTCCTATAGTTTTCTTTAGTTGAAAGAGTGTAAAACTTACATTGGTTGGACCGCACATTAAAAATGCTGTTCTCTAGTCAAAGAGCTTAGGGAGGAGCATGGTAAGTTATGGAGGATAGCATTTGTGATGAGAAATGGATCAATATAAGTTGGTGGTATGTTCTTATGGAGAATATCACTTCCTTTGAGTACGATACTCTTTACCTCTACCACTTTAGACAGGCTCCTATCTGACTAGGTTTAGGAGTCTATTTTGGTAGTTAGTTTTCTTATGTTAAGAATCGTGTAAATGATAATTAGTTAGGTTTGTAGAGTTGTTGTAATAAGTTCTGCAGGTTCTAGTAAAATTGTTCCTTCAGAAGCACCCATTAGCAGGTGGATATAGTAATATAACTATACAAATGTCGATGCATTTGCGCTTTGTGAAAAATGCTGACGCAATGTTCTATTTACAGGATTTAGTTCTTCTCCTGCTTACCTCTGGAAGAGATCCTGGTATAATTCCCCGTAACACACACCCCCCAGAGCCTGAAGGATTTGATGGGAATATAGAAGGTGGGGCTGGACAAACTCCACAGTTGCGCTTGCCTCGCATCAAAGAAGTTGAGGTGAATGGAATCTCTGTCAAGATCAAGTATTGCGATACTTGTATGCTTTATAGACCTCCTCGCTGCTCCCACTGTTCAATATGCAACAACTGTGTAGAAAGATTCGATCACCATTGTCCCTGGGTTGGGCAGTGTATTGGTCTGGTAAGTAATTCTTTCATTAGATTCATGTATTCTAATTCCTCTGCCAATGAATATGAATTGAGACAAACAGGCACACTTGTGAGCGTGTACACACACCATGTGTGCATGCTTTTGTACTATCCATGCATACGTACATTCATGCATTCTTGCATGCATACAAATGTGTGCATGCTTTTGTACTATCCATAGTTATTGTAGTAATGTACGAAAGATTTGGAATGTATAAATCTTCACATGGAATTCACAAAGTGACTGGACTTTTAAACATTTTCATAGATGTCCTTTAGCTTATCTGGTTAAATGTTTGTGCTTGTGAAAAGACTTAATATGACTAATATAGAAGGTGCAGTCATTGGTACATGTTTCTTGATTTGGCTTGATGTAATTACCTCATGATACTTGATGCGTGAAACTTTGAGTATAAGGAAAATGAATCTGAACATTCACTAATTTGGTTGCAGAGGAACTATCGATTCTTCTTCATGTTTGTCTTCAACACAACTCTTCTTTGTATATACGTTTTTGGATTCTGCTGGGTGTACGTTAGAAGGATCATGGGAGCTGAGGAGACAACGATTTGGAAAGCAATGATTAAAACTCCAGCATCTATTGTGCTAATAGTTTACACTTTCATATCGATGTGGTTTGTTGGTGGCCTTACTGCCTTCCATTTGTATCTCATCAGTACAAATCAGGTGAGGAGACCCATCTTGAACTTTCACAACCCTTTAGCATAGAACTTTATCCATGTGATACGTATATTAGCATGAGCATGAGCTTATTTCTGTGTGCATTGTTTTTACAGACTACATATGAGAATTTCCGGTACCGATATGATAGGCGAGCCAACCCCTATAACAAAGGAGTTGTCGACAATTTCAAGGAGATATTTTGTACCGCCATTCCCAAGTCTAAGAACCATTTCAGGGACAAGGTGCCAAGGGAGCCGGCGTTACCTCCTCGATCAGGGGGTGGGGGTTTTATGAGCCCAAATATGGGAAAAGCTGTGGAGGACATTGAAATGGGCAGGAAAACCGTGTGGGGTGACATGAGTGCTGGGGGAGATAATTACGAAGGGCAGCATAACGGCAATGATCGTGTGAATGTGAAAGATGGTGAATTAAGTGAAGTATCCCCAGATATAAGGACGACAGTAGATGAAACTGTGGATCGTGCTGGAATGCATCCCAGGCGAGCCAGCTGGGGAAGGAAAAGTGGAAGTTGGGAAATGTCCCCAGAAGTTCTTGCCTTGGCAGCTAGAGTCGGGGAACCAAACCGCATAGGCGGGAGTAGCAGCGGTGGTCTGACGAACGAGAACCGACATACATAGGCAGCCAAAATGCTAGACCAGCAGACTAGCGAAACCGAAGATTTGATTGTCCTGCAGAGTGGCGGTTTGTTTTCGTGCGCGGCCGTTTTAAGTCCAACATTAATATTATGTGCAATACGGGGAAGGGGCTTTCTTGTAAGGTGTTGGGTTTGGCCATTGTGGGAGTTGTGTGTTGTATGAGTGAGCATTCTTGTTTTGTATTGCATTCGTGGAATTAGTTAGTTCCTAATTGTATTGCCATTGTGGAGTTTCTCTCTCTCTCTCTCTCTGGTTCGCCAACTGTATTGTGAGTTATTGTTACACCGTCACGTGTTGTTACTATTAACTGGAATAAAAGCAGGTCCAATGGGCCGCGATTAAATCGAAATCTCTAGTTTTTGGTTTCGAGACTGGGGTAATTATGAAATGAATTTCCACACGTTTCCTCTGCATAAAATAAAAGCTCTTTAAACAAGCTAGGTGAGCGTGATTAATGTTTGGCTCGTGTACACTCCTCCCCAGGACTAAATTTAACGTTCGTCACATTTTTCTAATGCAGATCACCAACTAAGAGCTATATTTATATTATTAAACTACTCCAAAGTCAAAACTGTGAGAGGCCGGTCAACGCTATGGCCAGGAGGCCGGAGAAAGCGCTGGCCATGGAACCAAGGTGATGTTTAATTGCATTCATACCTTAAACCCGAACGCCGTCGAACGCTGTCATTGTTATTTTGTTTATAAACACCAGATGCAGATATAGAATGTGGTTCATGATATGGTCTCTAGTTTTCTCCAAAACTATGTATTACTGCAGGGACTGCGACCTTGTCTATTACACTAGGGTTATGTAATCTTTTTTTAGTAACATTCTAGTTAAATTATCTAAATTACCGACACAAAGATTCGAACTTTAAAACGGTGAGGAAAAGCACATTGTTGTACTTAACTTAACTAAAATCGGGTTTGTGGCACTAGATTTATATTGCTAGCTGGTTTCTGGTTCCCCAAAAGGAAGAAAATAAAAGGAAAATAAAAGCTAGATATTGGCTTGTGGCTCCTCTTCAATCCTGGTTACTAGAAAACCGTGCTCTGTAATGGGAAAACATTTGATTTGAATTAATAAGACAGTAAATAATCCTGTACACTTCCCTCGTCGGTAAAAAAAATCTCAAAAAGTTTGAATTAAATAATGAAACGGAAGAAAGGTTAAGTGAGGAAGGAAAATTAATAAAAATAGTTTGAAATTTTTGAATTTTAATGGTATAGATAAGGTAAAGATAAAATGAATGGTATCAAAATTAATATTTTAATATAAAAATATAACTTTTCATTAAAATAAACAATACAGAATTATTTCATTCCTAGAGAGGAGCCAAGAGTAATTAAAGCTTCACCAATGCATTTCGTTTTCAGTCTTTCTTCTTCTTCTCTTCTCCACCTCTTCTCTCCCAGAAGACAATTACTATTAGATGCTTTTGTCCTCAGAGACAGCCAATGTAGGACTGACTGAGAAATCTTCTGTTCACTCACAACTATTTTGTTGGTTGTCTTTCACTCGTGATACCTCTAAAGGCTCCCGCTTTTAATTACATGTAAGTTTCTCAACTATTTTAATGAGCATTTTTTGCCATTTGAATTGGTGGTTTTTTCTTCTAATTATGTTTTGTGGGAGGTTTGATGGTTTTATGGATGTGTGTGCTTTGAAGGAGATGTATAAGAACCAGCTGCAGGAGCTCGCACAGAGAAGCTGTTTCAACCTCCCTTCCTATGCCTGCACCAGAGAAGGACCCGATCATGCGCCGAGATTCAAAGCTTCCGTCAACTTTAACGGCGAGATCTTCCAAAGCCCGGCTTACTGCACCACACTGAGACAGGCGGAGCATGCTGCTGCAGAAGTTGCCCTCAATAAACTCTCCACCAGAGGCCCTTCCAGGTCTCTCACGGCCAGAGTTCTCGTAAGTTCATTACTTTCTTTAACAACTACCAAAAGCCTCTCTGTTTTTAAAGTTACGTTTAAACTTTAATTAGTTAGCAAGTTTTTTGCTTGAATTTTATGTTATATGCATACGTGAAGGATGAAACTGGAATTTACAAAAACCTCCTTCAAGAAACGGCTCACAGAGCTGGGCTGAAGCTCCCTGTGTACACCACTGTAAGATCAGGCCCCGGCCACGTCCCGGTTTTTACGTGTACCGTGGAGCTTGCCGCCATGAATTTTACCGGCGAACCGGCCAAAACCAAAAAGCAAGCAGAGAAGAATGCTGCAATTGCAGCCTGGTCTGCCCTGAAAAGAAGTATGTTTGTTCTCTGCGTATTCTGTTTTAATTGTGTTTTGAATAGCATTATGCAATTGCGTCATGAAATTTAATATCTTTGTGGAATTCCAGACCTGGGTTTTTTCGCAAACAAAGAAGCAGAAGAAGAGCAGGCAGTTGTGACAAGGCTGCTCTCAAATTTTAGACCCAAAGATGATAACAACAACAATAATAATAGCAAGCAATTTATGAGGAGGAGGGATCCAATTCAAGCAAGGAGAAGAATGGTCAGATCATCGTCGTCGTTGTCATCGTCATCATCTTCGTCCAGTAGTAGTATTAGCTCTCTACAGAATCAAAACCGGAGGCTGATAGATCTGTTAACAGATTTGGTTCCACAAGTTTCAACAGTTCAAAAGCAGAACACTTTTGCATCTCTTCTTCCTCCACCTCCTCCTCGAACCGCCTCGAAGATTTTGCCACCAACTACAATGCTCAACAAAGACAAGTCCCCTTCCTACCCGCCGTTATCCAATTATAGGCCAATCCCGGTACAAGTGAATGCGAGGGGAGGTTCACAAGTTATCCAACCTCCATTGGAAGAGCACCAAAGGGATGAGGAAGAATGGCTTGGTATTGGAACGGAGGGTGCTAGTGGTTCAAATTCAAGTGGTATGTTTGGTTCAGGTTCTCCATACAGGCAATTTCCTGTGTCCAATGCCGGAAAGTTTGGCGCTTTTGAATTGTCCGGTCCAATTAAGGCCGCGCCCAGTGTCAAGATTTCAGAAAGACGGACTAGTGGATTCCACATGTATAGTGGAGGGTTAAGTCCTCACAGGAATATTGCACCTGCGGTTCAAATGAGATCGGTGATCCCAGTTTGTGCAGCACCACCGGCACCGGCGAGACCCTCCTCACCAACAAAAGTGATGGCAATGAAGGCCATTTCTTCAGAAGCAGAGGCAGAAGCAGGCTTAAGTTTAAGTGCTTCTACTAATTCATCGTCATCAGGCAGCTCAAAGTCGAAGATGCCCGAGTCAAGTTCAAGTTCCAGTCGGCAGCTGGGTTCCGAGTTCAACAAGCTGCGGTTAGGAGGAGGCAACAAAGATGGTAATAAGATTATATAAACCATAATTAAAAGTTAATGTCTTTTTACTTGGATGGAAATTAAGCAGCGGGGATGACATGTTATTACATGCATGCTGGAATTTTTGGATGATGGGAATATCTCATATAATATTTCACCTTTGGCATGAATCAATTAAATACAGCCCAGTGACTGGCGGACTGGCCAGAGAGAGAGAGAGAGAGAGTAATAAATGAGAGATGGAAGAGGTAGGTTGCAGTTGCAGAGGATAAGAGAGAGAGGAGAGAGAGGAGAGAGAGAGAGAGAGAGAGAGAGAAGGTAGATGAGGGGGAGCAATGAAGGCAGCCTGAAGAGGGCCAACAGACACTTGCAGCAATTAATTTAGCCCTTGAAATATTTAATGCTTCTGTCTTCGCCATTAATGCTCACTTCTTCAACTTCTTCGTCTCAGTCCCCTCCTCAGAAAGAGAGAGGCAGACAGCTTTTTCTTCATCTTATCTTCTTCTTTCCATTGCGTATTGTTTGTTTATTTAATTCAATAGCCTCTCCTCCTCACCAGAAGAAGAATTTATATGAAATCGGTTCATCATCACGTAGAATTCGAATCCAATAGGGCATTAACATGTGGAGAAATATTTAGTTATTTACATACAGCACTTCATAACCTCATCAGTAGATGAAAACATCGAACGATAAATTCGTTTTATATAAGTTGCTCTTCATCAATATTATAATAATGTGTGGAATTAAAATCACCACATCTGCCTTGGGAGAGCTACTTGTATTAATTAGAGCTTATGATATTTTGAATGAATGAGAGAGCAGTAGCCGTTGTGTTGTGTTGTGTTGGTGTCATTGGAGTTGTACAGTTGCCAATGCACATACCATTCGCTTCAGCTCTGTAATAGCTCATTCCAAAAACCAAACCTAAGTTTTTTTTTTTTTGGTGACGGTAATTTTCGGTTTGGTATTTACAGAAATATAGAGACAAAAGTGATGGTGTCACGAAAATGACACGAAAAAATTAGGTTTCCAGTGATTTCTATGGTTTGGAAAATCTTTTAATGAGAACATGAAAAATAAGTTAAAATGACTATTAAGGAATTTTAAAAAGACGGAAATTGAATTGACGAGATTTTATTTTTTAGAATTTGTGAATTTTCTTGTTTGTTTAACCTAAAATAACAATATAATTGAATACAAAATTTGTTATTTTTAAGCTTTCAATCATAAAAATTGGGAAATAACACTTATTTACATGGAATTTAAACTTGGGAATTGGAGGTCTCAAATTTCAAATTTTTTTTCACATAGAAATTATAAATTCCTATGTTTATAAATTCAAACAAGAGAATTAATACATGTCAATTTATAAATCCTGATTTTTATTTAAATTTCAAATTTATTTCCCTGATCCAAAGTAGTACAAGTGATTTCCGAGTTTTGGAAAAGCTCCAGCATGTCCAAATCATATTTTAAAAGCTTATAGGGCACCGAACAAGAAAAACGAAATGAGAAAATTACGTCAAGAGATCCTAGTACGTACTAACGTCGTCGAATTGGAACTGGGTAGTTTGTTAACAGATTCAATCGGTTTCTTTTCGGTCTTTGGATTTTCTGAAGCTAGTGAGCCCAATCAGCTGAGAACACAACACAAGGTTTAGCTGGGCTAGGCTATTCTACAGCTCCAATTCGACCCAAAGAAAAGCCCAATGAAAGCATGAGGAAACGCCTTCTACTATTAGAACATGTATGGAGAAGGATTTGAATGGAACATATTTATCGTTATTAGTTTTGCAAACAAATAATACAAGAGAATGGTTATTGGTACTCTAAAAATCTCATTCTACATTCTTATAAGTGTATTTTTCTTTTCTAATATAGAAAGTTTGGAATGTAGAACGAGATTTTTGAAATGCTAATAACAATTCCCATAATACAATGTTATGTATAAATTTTTCTTCACATACTGCATTATTGAATTGGGACAAAATTTGGCACCATTCCTCTTGGAGGAATAGGTTTCTACATGTATTTCAACTCCTAATTATTTTATTTTGTAATTTTAATTAGATGTTTATGTAGATATGTCAACCATATTTATAAAGGAAAGAAAGACACCTTAAATATGAAGAACATTATAAAAGGAATGCATTATTCTCTTAAATAATCAAAGTGACAATTATTATTTTTTAACAAAACAATAGTATCTTTATAAGGGGAAGTGAGCTAAGCTTCACAATGAGTTGATAATAATGTGGTTCGAATTCGTCTTTAACGATAATCAAAGCTAATATTTTTAACTTACAAGTGAAAATGAATATCAGTATATTGTAATACTTATGTTTGTGAGTGAAATAAAATTTGTGAAATGATCACGGATCATATTACGATGCGCTTTTTTTTTTATAGGAAAAAGTGCGAGCCATCTAGAAGCTGGTATTTCTCAAGGGAACTGGATCCTCATCTGAGCTCAAGATGGGGATCCTCATAAGCAACCCATCCGGGCTATTCAAATTTGATCCAACGACTGCAATTATTGTAACTTTTAAAAAGATCTTTTGTTTGAAACCGTTGGATTAAATTTCAACGATCCGAATGAGCTGATATGAAGAATCCCCATTCAGAGCCAAAGAGGGGATCCAGTTCCTTTCTCAAGCACGTTTCTCCGACATGCACGATGATGGAATCTGACTCATTAAAGTGAAGAAAATGCGGTAATAATTTAAGCATGCAATATGAGAGAGGTAGTGCCACATTGGAATTCCATAACCTAATTAATTAAAATCCGAAACAAGACAAATCAAAGGATAGATTTCCGCAGAAAAATAAAGTACGATCAGATGAGATGGGAGAAGGAAAGAAAGAAATTGGCTTCGTCAATCGCTCCCAATGGCCACTGTAACTTCTGATGACAAATGGCACCAGATTCGCTTTGCCTTAGTCACCATGCAACTCATAGTAAACTTGTGATAGTGTCCGCTAATTATTAATGGGTTGATTAGGCCTCAAACTTCATACTCAAACTACCTCTTTTCTATTCCTTTCATTTCCCCCTTTATTTGTAATCTGTATGCGTGCATATTCGGTAAAGACGGGCGCGCACATGCTTATGTGTGCGCGTGTGTATATACATCAAGGTTCTGTGCGAAAGTGAATTGAATGCCCTAAAAAATACTAAGATTTTTTTTTTTTTTGTTCAAATAAATAATTTTAGTTTTCAATTGAATTTCTATAAATTCTAATAGCACAAACAAATTTAACAAATCAACATGTGGAAAGGTGGCGTATTGTTTTTTCTTAACTATTTAGAGGGTCAGGGTTCGAATTTTTATGTTAATGTGTGAAATTTTTATATTATTTTGTAGAAGCTTGTGCATTTAATAAAAATAAACTGAAAAAATGATAGAGACGAGTTTCAAACCCATTTCCTAGGCCACTATAAAGAAGCAATAATACCACTTGCGCTAAGATTCAAGTTTGTAATATTCTATACATACTACCGTATATACGTAAATGCACGCAAATTTAAAAAGTCGGAGGCCCTGTGCGTTGGCACCTATTGCACCCCCTCAAGACCCGCACTGATAAATAATAAAGAATAACTTACACGGCACATATACATTGTCATTATAACGTTTCATTCTAATAATAGAATAACAGGTCAAGAAAATTGTATCATAAGTATGAAACATCAAGGTACGAGAGAGGGGAATAGTTTGAGAAAAGCTAGATGGCCTGGCAAATTTTGGAAATGTTGAACGCAAACCTAAATGGCAACGTCTATAATGTGGATTGATTGGAGATACTGAACGCATTTTTAGTTAGCCTCGTTTTACAAAAGACATGAACAAATGTGGATGGTTGCTGGCACCACCTGTTGAGATGAGATTGCATGTATGTTGTTGGTTGGGGAAGCTGTATTATTGGGCTCGTTCTTATTAGGTTTATCTTATAATACGAGGGCTACACATCATGCATCTTCACCCTTATCATTGAGAGATTAATACTGATTTTGTCAATGGTTCAATATCGATATCGTTTTTCAACTTAATTTCTAGCTGACTCAACAATAGTTGAGTTTTTTCTTACAAAAATTGGATGTAATTAGGAACAGAATCGTGCAATTATAAGTTGTAAATTGTTCAATGTAATGTACGACTCCTATCGCCTAGAAAAAGATTGTAATTTAGATGAATCCAATACAATATATGATGAATCTCATAAAAAAGAATACAAGAAGGCTTTTGACGTTAGCGTGCCGTCAGTTGAGAAAAAGCAAACAGAAACCATGGCAACGTACACGGGAGCTCTAATGCGAAGACGTGGAAGCATGCATACAATACAATCATACCTTCGCTCCTAGCGGCGTCAGAGACCAGACACTTTCGCACCACGCTCTCGCTACCCTAAGCGGCGGAGCTTATCTCTTGGCGCTCTATGCTTTTATATTTTCATTTCGTAAAACAAAAATCAAATTTTATTTCTGTTCTGACCGTAGAAAATAACAATATTAGTTTTTTTTTTTTTTTTTTTTGACAAAACAATATTAGTTTCATATTCGCGTCATCTTCCAGACTCCCTGATTTCCAGAAGGTGAAAAATCAAACAAATGACACGTGGAAATCAGGTCCTTGCACCAACATTATAATATTTTTTTTCTTTTTTAAAGAAAACTAATAAAAATAATTTGAAAACGTTGAGTTTTAACGATAAGAACAAAATAAATGGTAAAGTAAAAAAATACCATAATTAACGTTTTAGTATAAAAATATAATTTTTCGTTAAAATATATAATATTAAGAATTTTTCGTTAAAACTTTATTTTTTTTACACAGAAAATTAGAACTGTTGACGGTTGACCAACGTGAAAATACGCTGGATGAATTAAGGGAATTAAAAAAAAAACCAATAGCGCGCGGGATATTTGGTGAAAAGGGGGTAGGAATAATGGAATATCCAGAGCATATGAGAAGATGAGAGGGGGAATATGCTGCGGACAAAACCCCTCCACAGTGGGAGCAGGATTCCACCGCCTTTCCTCCTCCAAAATAAATACCTCGTCCTCCTCCTTCCCACACTCGTCCTTCCATCAACGTATTACACAACTCTTTCGCTTCCCAGCATCCTCTCTCGTCTCCCTTGTCTTTTTGTTTAATCTTAAACATTATGGCTCTCAAGGCCGTCCACGTCTCCGACGTCCCGAATCTCGATCAGGTGCCGGAAAATGCTTCTATGGCGCTCTATTCCTCCCGCTTCGCCAAAGGTATAATCTTTGATTAATTAGTCCTCTAATTGTTTATCAACTTCTCATTAAATTAAGAAGGTTGTTAATTTGAATAATATTGTGTTTATAGGTGCGGAGATGAATCGGGCTGCACCGAGGATACCCAGGTTTCTAGTGATCGGACACAGAGGGAACGGAATGAACGCGCTACAGTCGTCCGATCGGAGAATGAGAGCCATTAAAGAGAACTCCATCATGTCCTTCAACGCCGCCGCCAGATTCCCTATCGATTTCGTCGAATTCGATGTTCAGGTGAGGCCTTAATCTCTTTTCTCAGTTCAATCAAACCAACGGTCCCAATGTGGGGGTGCTTTTTGGGTATATCATTTTTTATTTGAGTGAATTTGCCGAAACTTTGAACCCGACCTGCATTTTTTTGTCGCCGCGTACGCGGGTTTTTTGTCGGCATCTGCATGAGAAAGAAGTTTGATTTTTTTGGGTCGAAAGTTTGAATCTTGATCGAGTCTGTAGTGAAATCCGGTTCAGGGTTTTAGGGTATTTCTGTAATTTCGGCTATTTTTCTATTTTTGGTGAATTTCCTAGATGGGGTTTAATAAGCTCCTAAATCAAGATCAAGTCTTTTGTTTTTCTGTTTCCGGAAACTCGTTTTGAGTTTGAAATGTTACTGATTATCTCCTTTTCTGCATTTTGTTCTTCCTTAATCTTTGGAAATTGGATTAAAAAGAATGGAGGTGGATGAAGGGAAAAAAAAAAAAAAAAAAAAGAGAAAAAAAAGTAAGGAAAAAAAAAACTGAAACAGGAAAGTGATGGTGGCTTTTTGTAGGTAACCAAAGATGACTGTCCGGTCATTTTCCACGACGATTTCATCCTCTCCGAAGAAAATGTAAGCCTAATTTCTCCACCCTCCATTTGCTTTTTACTCTTCGTTTTATGATCATCTAGTAATTAATTTTCAACTTACAAGTTAAATTTTGGTCTCATCAGGGGACTGTGTTTCAGAGGAGAATTAACGAACTGAGTCTGTCCGAATTCCTAAATTATGGTCCGCAAAGAGAGCCAGGGAAGGAAGGAAAGACATTGTTGAGGAAAACCAAAGATGGTAAAATAGTAAAATGGGATGTCGAAAATGATGACCCTCTCTGCACGCTCCAAGAGGCATTTGAGCAGGTCGATCCATCTCTCGGCTTCAACATCGAGCTGAAATTCGATGATAACATTGTTTACCAGGACGACTATCTCTTCCGCGTCCTTCAGTCCGTCTTGCAAGTACGTCCATCGATCATTGTGTTTCTATATTTGTATCCAAGTTTAAATCCGAGGTGCCAGACGAGGCCTAATTGTTTGTTTCGATATTGCTTGTGCTCATCTGGGATATAATTTTGTGGAACAGGTGGTGTTTGAGTGTGGCAGAGATAGGCCGATCATTTTCTCAAGCTTCCAACCTGATGCCGCCCTCTTGGTTAAAAAGTTGCAGAACACCTACCCTGTAAGCACTTTTGTCATGTATAATTTACTTTTGAATGCGATCAATGTTAAATGTAACGAGTTACTAATTACTGTGCTGAATGAATTGATGATGGCAGGTCTTTTTCTTAACAAATGGTGGGACTCAGCTTTACTATGACGTGCGAAGGAATTCTTTGGAGGAGGCGATAAAACTGTGTTTGGAGGGTGGTTTACACGGTATTGTGTCGGAGGTTAAAGGCGTGTTCAGAAATCCCGGGGCGGTAACCAAGATCAAAGAGGCCAAGCTTTCACTCCTAACTTACGGCAAATTGAAGTAAGCTTGCGGAATTCTGTTTGCCTAATGAATTTGAGATAAAGAGTTTAATTTCAAAAATTATGAAGGAATATAAATTGATCATAAAATTTATGATGAAATTGCAGCAATGTGCCGGAAGCAGTTTACATGCAATACCTGATGGGGATCGAGGGAGTGATAGTGGATTTTGTGAAAGAGATCACGGTGGCGGTGTCGGATATGATTAAACCGTTAGGTGGGGCGGAGGAAGACGGGGAGAAGCGTTTGTTGGAAGAAGACGGGCCGATGCAGGTGAAATCAAAGCCGGAGTTCTCAGAGAGGGAGCTTTCTTTTCTATTGAAGCTGATTCCGGAGTTGATACAGCTTTGAGATTGTTTTCAAGATTTTGTTTTTTCCCTTGTAAAATTAAAGTAGGGGGCATAAGCATATGCATACTCATCAATCAGGTTGTGGAGGATGTCGCATCAGGATATATGCAGTATTGTTGTACATATAATTTAGTTCCTTGAGAGTCACAAATCCTATACACATGAGTTGTGCGCTCCTCCATATGTATCTCAGAACATAAAGTTTTTTGTTAATTAGTTGAGCATCAGCAGTTTGTTTTCATCTTCTACTCTCTTCTCTGTCTCTTAATCTGTCTAGCTCTCACTACTCTAGTTCAGAAGTTAAAAGGATAGCAACGCTTCGGGTTGGATGCGAAAATGCTACATCCATTCTCATAACTACGAAAATCAACTGTATAACCACAAATTAACTATCGGGGATTGTTAGCCATACCCATTTTGAGTAACAGATATCTTATTGATTAACGGTTATATCTATCTTCGTCAATACAAAATATATATTTGTTCGGTTGATGCGTGATAATTTAGTAGATATTAATTTCGTCATTAAATATTTTATGTATAAATGATTCAATGAACGAATCTTGTCGAATATAAAAATAAAACCACTGAATTTAAAACATTAATGATTTGGCTGATCTTTGATATCTTCTATAAGCACCATTGAATTCTTATTGATTTTGATTCAAAACTTTTCAACCTTCCCACAAAATGCAACTCACACAATGCAACATCTATATTCTCAAGGTTTTCAAACCAAAAATTGATACTCAAACGCGGACCGGACCAAACCGAATCAAGCAGTTCGGTTTTGAAGGTTTTGAAACTGAATTGTAAGTTAAAAAAAAAGGTTTGGTTTTGGTTCTTAATATCTAATACCGAACCAAATTGCAATACAAAAAAAATAAAAAATAAAAATAAAAATTTAGGCTTTTTAAAGTTTATAACAACTAATGTAATTTATGTGTTTACGTTTTTGTGTTGTGTAGTGTTGACCAATTCGAATTTAAGCATCGCCTCTTTTATTTTTAATCTACAATCACAACACAAAGCTCCAAGGCAATCTCAAGCTTATAGTTCACAAGGTTTAATGGTTTCTCATCCATTGGTTTTACTTTCACAAAGTCCAAAGTCTTCCTAAGTATTGCATTCTCAAGCTCATTCATAAGCTCAAAGGCCTCATAAACCTTCGAAGATTAAGTCTCCAAAAGGAAAGGGAACAAGAAAGGGTTAAACGATCAAATTTTTAAAGTAGTGACTTAAATTGAAACACCAACATTTTTTTTGTTGAATTGCATGAAACCAAAACCAAATCAATGCCTATCGAAACCAAAACCCTTTGAAACCGAACAGAACCAAAACCAAATGATTTGGTTCCAATAGGATGTCATCATGTGTAGGGCTACTTCCTAACACTATGGTCGGTCACCTCCTCCTATAAATACCTCTATATGTACCGAATCTTGGTGTTTTTTTTTTTGCTACGCATACAAGCCCAAAACAATCATTCCTTTAAGACAAACTAACTTAGGCATCAGATATCCATTGGCCAAACCTCCTCTCCTCCCCCACCTCGCGGGTGAGTGCGTCTTCGCTTTTTTTGTTAGAGGTGTTGATTGTTTTGTGGTACAAATTCGTCAAGATTGAAGACAACGGATTTTTGCTACCACATAATACAATTACCATCACAACGGTTAGGTAGTGATTGTATTAACAACATATATTCATAAGAATTATATCTGATCGTCAGATGATAATTTTACTAAATACATGTAAATATTGTGGCAAATCCTCTAATTGCATGAGTGAATTAACATAAATGAACCTGGGTTTTTTTTGTTAGAATTGATCTAAACTGTTGCATCCCAATCATACTCTGGGCTTTGTGACGTGCCTTTAGCCCAATCTTAAACTTGAGGTTTTATACATGCGTACATTATTTAATTTATTTTGTTGGAAAGAGCATATTCTCCAAAGACAAATATTATTGAAGTGGGAAATGCCCTTCTCAAGTTGTATGGATGATGAATGGAATGCGCTATTTACAAACTTTTGATACTTCTCACATATTTCTTGTTAAATTCTATCATTTGTTATTTTTTGTATTCATTTAATCTGACGATCGAAAAAAAAATATATATATGTGATAATTATTGAAATGAACCACGGAATTGGATCCTTTCCTGAGTACAAGCTCAGGATCCTCCTGACTAGCCCACGTGAGCCGTTGGATTTTGATCCAAGAGATTTCCTGTTTGTAAACTTTAAATCAAAATCTAACAGTTCACGTGCTGATCAGAAGGATCCTGAGCTTGTGCTCAGGAGAAAAGCTCGAGGATCCAATTCCATGAACCACAAAATTGCAGACAAGAATCCTTCTACTATTTAGGCATCAATTTTACTGTATAAATTGCCTTTTTAGATGGATCGCTTCCAACTGTTAAGTCCTAGAGTTATACGCAAACAGCTGGGATTAGGTTCTTGAAAGAAGAAAATGAATTAATTAATCCAAAGTTTAATTGACAAGGGTGGTAATTAATGGGCATCTCCGCATCCACATGATAACGAATCTTACTGCAGCACAATGTGTATGTCAATTTTCGAGACAAGACCACACTGCAAGGCACAAGGTGGAGCACATTTAATAATGTGGCTTCTGCTCTTCCAATCTCTTAACATTCGCATCATTTTTTATTTGTGCGGTTATGATTAAGTAATGTAATATTTTATATTATTATTATTTTATATTTTATTATTTTTATAAACAAATTAATATAAAATATTGATGTGGTTTAACTGTGATCTTACAAAATAAGAAGGGATAAGAGTATATAGGAATTGGGAGAATGGAGAAGCCGGGTCCTTTAATAATATGTTTTCTTCAACTAGTGTTTTAACCAAACACACGCATCTCCCTAAGACATATTTAGGGTCTGGTGTTCTTCAAACTTTCAACTTCGAGGCCATTTGTTATCTCTGATGAATCGTGTAGTTGTGTTTGAAAACTTTTTAGAAAAATGTTAAAAGGAGATTCTTAAAAGTGTGATTTTTTATCGATTCTTATCCTCTTATATTTTTACTATAATATTTTATAATATAGCATGAAAATTAATATTAAACTGTGAGGTAGTAGATAATCACACTTTTTAAAAAGTCTTCTTAATGTTTCTCCTTATCTCATCCCTCAACCCAAAATTCATCACGGATGGTCGCTATGAGTTTGATTTTCCTAAAAGGTCCAAAACTCCAAAAACACTATTCACCATAGAAATCACTATTCCAGATGCAATTTGCCAATTTGAGATGCAAAACTGATAGGGGCTCGGTTTTAATTGGATAGTAATTTTTACGTACCTTATTTTACTTTTCATATATTTTTTAAAATTTTTAATATTTATATGCTCTTCCATCCTTTTGTCTTTACCTTACAAGTAAGTATTGAATAAAAGCAAATAAATATTAAAAATTAAAACGATGCGTGAGAGGTAAAATTTGGAATGCGTAAAAACCACTAGCTCTTAATTTCCCATATATGTTAGGTAGCAATTTGGTTAAAACAAAACTATTTCCTCAAAACCTAAACTAATTATAGTTTATATCTTGATGGAAATGATGTTACATGTAATGCTGTCAAATCTTCTAATATATACACCTCCAATTCTTTAAATCAATAATTACTAGAAACGTACTTTGCAAGAAGTCATGAAAATATAAGGTTAATCAAATAAATTTGCGAAATGTACAGTTTATATAGATTTTCTGTAGCCACAAGGAGCGTAAGGACAACAACCACAAAGTAGGAAAGTCAAGGAATATAATTAGCTAGGTTAGAACAAGAGAGTTCGTATTTAAGTAGGTGACTGGTGAACGAGACCAAAACAACATATAAATTATAAAAAATTTAAAAAATAAGGGATTTGGATCATCTCATGATCCTGAGCTTACAGAGCAAATAACATAGATCGTTAGATTTTGATCAAACGATTACAATTATTATAACTTTAAAAAGACCTCTTGTTTGTATCCGTTGGATAAAAAATCCAACGGTCCATATGAATTGCTCAGTAGGCTTAGGATGCAGAGATCAAGAGAGATCCAAATCCTAAAAAAAAAAGTCCCCCATACATGTCAGATTCAGCACACAACGTGTCACACGCGGGGCTTAACTAACAGTGTTAACTTTTCACTAACAAAGAAGAAAAGCTTGCTTATTGACCAAAAGCTAGGTGATTAGTCCTCACACGGTTGTGGACACAAAGACCCGTCAAAATAAAGCAGCAACCCAATCCTTTCCCGAGTCAAGGAAGGAGAAGAGCTTCCGAGTGAGACTACGAGTCAAGAGTTTCCTGGCACTGCACTGCACTGCAGCCACTACCCCTCTCTATTTATTAAAACGACACCTCTAGGTCTGTCTATGTATCTATATATATGCGTTGATTTCCTCACTCTCGAATCTGCAACTGCAAGCACACAACCGGCAGGCTTGCCAGCTGCCGCCCAACCCTTCTCCTTTTGCCTTTAACTTTTGAATCAACGTATACACATGCCATTAATTTCCTAGCTCTCTCCATCTCTCTCTTGTTGTTGCAGTAACTTTTGAATCAACGTCCACACATGCCATTAATTTCCTAGTTCTCTCCATCTCTCTCTTGTTGTTGCAGTTGCCCAACACTAACATATGTTCCTCCTCTCCCACACAACTAATTGCTTCTGCTTCAATTAAGCTAAACCAAGCTGAATCGTTCATCAGATATTAGATTAATTAATCCATCATATATATAGATAGAGAGATGGAAAATATTAGAGAAAACTATGTTATAAATGGAGGAGTGAAGATGCCAGTTGGGTACCGGTTTCGTCCCACGGATGAGGAGCTGGTGATTCACTACTTGATGAGGAAGGTTCATGCCGCCCCATTGCCTGCTTCCATCATTCCAGAGTTCGATGTCTTCGAAACTCATCCCTGGGGCTTGCCAGGTTAGTTTTGTTCATGCTTTTTTTATTACTGTTCTTGTTTTTCTCTCTGCAGACTTCATCCTTTAGTTTATTCATGTTTAAATGATATAAAAGAATATGGATGAGCATAAATCATTGGAAGTGTGTGGAAATCACTTTTCTTTTAATGTCGGAGTTTTATTCAAATTATAAAGCAAGGCTAGCTAGCTAATTGGTTCATCGTTATTGGGTTGTGCAGGTGATGTTAGGGAAAAAAGGTATTTCTTTTACAATGAAAATATGAATAAGAATGTTGGCATCAACAGCAGGAGAGCTGCAGGATGTGGGTACTGGAAGCCTATTGGCAAAAAGAAGCAGATTGTTAATAATTCTGAATCCAAGGAAGCCGTTGGGATCCGGAAGACGTTGGTTTTCTGTGAAAGGAAGCGCCGCCGTTGCCACCACCACCACCATAGGAGTACTGATACTACCACTCAAACTCGATGGCTCATGCATGAATACCGCCTGTTGGCTTCTCAAGCAAATCCAACCCAGGTTTTGGAAAAGGAATCCGGGAACTGGGTGGTCTGTCGCATATTTCAGAAAAAGAGAAGGCCTACTCAAAGAACATCAGATGATATGGGGGTCGTTTCTGAACGCTCATCAAACTGCAACAAGACTCGGAGATTAATGGGGGATTATATCTCTGCAGATGATCATTCACGACGTTCGGATCCTGATCTTACAACACTTTCTTCCCCATCATGCTCGAGTGACATCACTCGTGAGTTCTCTTCGAATGACAATGGTGAGCTAGACGATGATCAGGAGGGACACAGTGTTAGCATGCCGATTAATATTTAGCTATGTTATTATATTGATCACATTAATCTTGTTTTGTTTAAGATCAGTAGTACTATCACGATAGCTTTGGTTAAGCTTCCTTAATTCTGTGTAATTCATCATGTAATCCAACTCTTGCGCAACAAATTAAATGAGAATGGCCACTAGCACCAAGAGGCAAAAGGAAGAGGCATTCATATTGTTGTACCCTTCAATTTTGTAAGGCTCAATTATGAGTACGAGCATTTGATAATTGTGTTCTTAAAGAAATTCTAAATGGAACTTTATAGGTTCAATAACATTCCATCTTAACTTTAACCACAAGAAAACTTCAGTTATTGATTTTAATGACCTATATATAATAGGATGAGAAATGTTATTAACATTCTAAAAATTTCATTATAAAAAGACGTTATTAGTGGTTATTGCCAACCGTTTCTTATAGTATTTATTGGTTTAATTGATCAAAACCACCATGTATAACCATAGTGAGAGGAAAATAAAGTGGTGAAATGCAAAGATGGCATATGATTAGTTTCTGAGTAAATCTGGAGGTAGTTTTTCTCTTTTCTTATCAAAAGGGGCAAATGATTTCTGAGACAAAAAGATGACCCAATTGAATTGGGTATATCTATCCATCAATATAATGTGATGATGGTTAATAGTTTTATTCATGTAAGAGTACATAAATTACCAAGAAAGCAACAAAGTTTGCTGCACCAGAAAAAGGAATCCAAAGACACATAGGAAAAGGATAAGAGGTTTTAGTCTTGGTCCTTTTGGTTCTGGGCATAAATGAAAGAAGGTTCTTTTTTTAGTTCTATATTATCTAATCTAATCATGGCACGTAAATATAAAATAATCAGAAATATGTTGGTGGTGGCAGAGAGCACATGTGGGGTGGGGGAAGTCGCAGACTCGCACCCTTCTTTTTCTATACAATTCATAACTTAATACCCCATCCATAATATACAAGTAATTAAATGCCTCGCCTTATGGAACCTAGCTCGATGACTTTTTCACTTTTTTTAAGAGCATTTTTAAAGGAGATGTCAAAATATACATATCAATTATAACAGTAAAAAAAAAATCACATTAATATTTTCTAACCGAAGTGTCAAATCCTATGTGGTGATGACATGGATTGGCAGCAAAAGAGATTGCTATCAAATTTGACAGCTATTTCTGCTATGATGTGAGAATAAGCTTATTTTTGCTGCTTCACGTTTTCAACTTTTCTTCATTCAAAATTGTGAAAATAAGCTGTTTTTAAATGTTTTCCAAATATCTTTTCGAACTCAACTTTTTTTTTATACATACTTTTTATAAAAAAAACTTCAATACCAAACCAGTACTTAGTCTCTAATATATACAATAATTGGAATTTAAAAATGAACAAGATTCTGTCTTATTCAATCATGTATACGATCGATGATTAATTATATTGTTTAATTGATTATCACGTAATTAAAGAAGGGTGTTGGTTGTGTTGGGGAAGGGAACATAACAAAGCACAAAATGTTTTCTATGTACTTCCAGAGTTAGGATAACGCAACCTCTCATGGGAGCTTGAGAATAAGATTCCTGCTATTTATTCCTACAGCCTTTATCTTATTGATTATTAAGATTTTAGTTTACCATTAAAACCCATTGATACTATAAACCCTAATTTTCATAATACACTATGCACAGTTTTGAAGATTTAATCACAAACGTAATTGGAAGTGGCTAGAACGACACAGCATAAGACATGTGGGACGACTGCATAGTGGGCCACACGGGAATGCAAACTCATAGCGGTCAATCAAGTGCTGCAGCAAGACAAATGCAATTTTACTTGGTAATTCAAGCAAGGCAAGGCAAAGACTAAAGACTCAATTCGAGGTCAGTCACACATCAAGACAAAGTGATCGTTTGAAGAGAAAAAAAATTTAAATGATTAAAAACGTTTTTTATCAAAGTAATGGTAAGTCAGGTCGATTTATTAATCTTCATGACAATATAGATACAATGTTATTGTTATCTAATTATATAACATTAAAATGGAAAGATGAGTTTCTTTGCTTCGGTGATTTCCTTCATTCATGGTTCTCATAGCCTAATTATCATCTATATGGTCTTGTTTCCGATTGTAAAAGTTTGATCAAAGAGAATTTGAGCTACAATTTGCAGTATTGTCATAAAGAATGTAATTTTACTAGCCAAATGAGATTTAAATAGAAAGATAAATTTTCAAGAACTTGCGGAGCCTTTTATTTGTTTAGTATAAACTCTTTTCAATAACTATTTTGATATCGTTATAGTTAGATTAGTTGTTCTTTAATGCTTTTTTTTTTCTTTTTCTCAAGTTACCGAAAATAAGAGGAGTGGGGGCGGAATGCAGCGCTCGTGGCAGTAGTTGAAGGCTTAATTAGCAAGTAAAATTATGCACGTTACTCGTTTAGTGGCGTAGAAGGTGAAATTAATTAATCTGGATATGTGTGAGTGATCTGACATGTGAAGTGGGAATAGTCGTTGTGGTAGGCCAGGACAATGCATTCAATTCAAATATTTCCAGAAGAAACAGTTCATGATGTATCTTTCCCTTTCGCACAGAAATTTCCTTTTAAATTACCTATTAACTCTGTCTTGGAGAACATTCGAATGTTGTCAATTAAGAATCTTAAGCTAGGTTTTGCATCCAATATTCATTGGATTTAGGAATTTTCAAATCCAACTACGTAAGGTTTTGTGCGTGCACGTATATAACAGCCAAGAAAGAGAGACCTACTTGCATTTTGAGAAACCTCAGGAAGGTTTTAAGAGGCTTAACAAGAATGGCCCCTTGGCAAAAGAAAGGCCCATCATCACGTTTGCTGCAGATTTTTGACCGAATCCAAAAACACAAGCCTATTGGTAATTGAAGCCTCGTAGCTTAATTGATCCTTGACACAAGTTTTTTATAAACAGACACGGATACTATTTAGACATACAAAATAATATATTTGTGTTTTTTAATACAATAAAACACGTGTGTATGTGTAAGGTAGTAAGATACACTTTTATTAGAGAGTGCACTAACAAGTGTGTCAAACATGCAAGACAAAATTACATTTAAATAGTTATACGGGTCCAATACAAAATTAAAGACCAAGCACAAAGAGGGTTCTTAATTAATGGTTCTACAAATTAAAGTTATCATATAGCAGTAATAGTGTGAGAATGCGAGGATAAAATCTCATGTCAGTGAATGACTAAACTACACAAGGGCTTATAGGGAGTTGGATTTAGGGATGGGCAAATACCCATTGGTTATGGGTAACCGCAGTTATCCACCCATTTAAATTTGACGGTTACGGTTATGGGTAACCATTTAGATAAATAAATGGTTATGGGTATAACCGTTTACTCATGAAATTTAAATGGGTGGTCATGGGTATTACCCGCTGTTATAAACGAGTACCCATTTAACCGTTTATTTGAATATATGTAAAACTAAAAATAAAAATAAAAAAGTTTCTAACTATGTTTAGTATCCCAAGATATATTGGTTATAAAGGGCCATAATATATATATATATATATATATATATATTTATGCCTCACTTGAGAGAAAAATATAGTTGATAGAATGGGCTAATGTTTAATATATATGATCGAATGTGCTAAAGCATTAGAGTGTTCGACAGTTTTGTTTTTGAGTCTTTTGGAGCTTTAACCAATTCAAGATAATGATTACCTTGAGCATTTAGAAACATGTTATTATCATATGATGCGTACATATATATATATATATATATATATATATATATTATTAGAGTTGTTAGAGATTGAAGCGAAACGGGAGCCGTGTATTATTCTGTTTATTTTCTTCACTAGTATCAGGTAGGAGAAATGAACGTAGAGAGGGACAAATGAGGAAAACATGATTATTACTTTATGCTTTTCATCTTTTTGTACTACTCATACGATACAAGCATACGTCTCTTTTAATGCATGTAAACGGCTTACACACCAAAACAATAAAAACCAAACTTCTACTATTTAAGCAATATAATTTTGACTTCTATTCTTCCACTTTCCACCCTTAGCTATATGTGGTTGTTTTGTTCATGTGGGCATTCACACCAATTTCACAATAGAAATCATTACTTGAGTATTTATAGTCTCAACAACTACTAATGTTAGTGAGAAACCATTCAAGAATTAATTACAAAAAAAAAAAGGCACAACTTTGTATTACTTGTAGGGCAAGTAACCCCATTATTTATCTTCAAAAATGCACAAAGTACGGAGAAATATCATCACAGTAATTCCCAAGCCTATCTTTTCTCTTTATGCAGCTCCACCCTTCTCTCTCCCCTTCAGTTAAATTTAGGCCACAACGCATTGTTAAATACGCTCCTGACACTAAGCTAAGGAACTAAATGCTTGTTTACTACAGAGCCATTCACAATGTTCATCAAACAATCCAAATAATCTATAAAACATGGTTTCAATTTCGATATTTTTTCAACAATGATTGCATGAAACATTCACCATGAAGCATGAACTCTAATTTTATGTTTTTTTTTTCTTTTTCAAATTGTAGATTTAACTTAAATTTATTGTTCTTATAATTGTGATGAATTGAATATGCGTGAATAAGAGAAGAAAAAATATGGGATTTTTCAAACCCTACACGCATAGCATAGGAGCCGCAGCCTGAAGCCGCATTGCCCGAGCCACCAAGTCGTTCCTGCTCCAAAACTCTAAGGTCTAAAATAAAGCTATTTTACATCACCTTTCTTATGGACTTGGGCTGCTTGCAGTCGATCCGCAACCCAATTGGACATATGTACCAAACCGTCCCACTTGTTTTTTTTCTTCTTTTGGGCCTTGTTTTATTTTTGGTTCGCATGAAATAACAAGCCCATGGGTTAGGCCTTATTTTTTACTTTTCCTTCTTAGCCCAATAATTGAATATATAATCTATTAACCCATTTACTTCTCATTTGTTGCCCAGCAACCCAACAACCACTATTTTGGGCCTGCAAGCCACGACAACACCATATTTTGGGTCATCACTCATTCTTTTCACACATAGGTCCCGAAACTATTCCCGTTCACTACATATGTATATTGTGTTTGTTTGCAGGTATCATGAAAATAGAGTTCGTACTTAAACTCGAACTTGAAGTTTTGAAAATAAGTGCCATAGAAATTCGAAGTTTCATAAAACAATACACCTGTAAAAATCCAGAGTTCTTGTATGTGATTTGTTAGGATTATATGTAAATGATGCTTTTAAAAACAACTGTAAAATTTAGTTTGTACAAATTACTTTATTGTCCATAATTTTATTTTGTGATAGAAGACAAAAAATGTTTTTTCACCCTCTTATAGTTGACAAAAAGAGTTTCATTAATATGTAGTTTAAATTAACTTCTTCCTTACAAATCTGTTATGTGTAAATAAACTAACTTGAAATAAGTCCAATTTTATGGAAAGAGATCCTCTCCGAATCCCTTCCACCAAATCCACCAAATCAATCAATCTAAACCTTTGAAATTTGATTCAATGGCTACAAACAGGGGGCCCCTTTAAAAATTATAATAACTTTAGCCGTTGGACTAAATTTCAAGGGTTCGAATTAGGTGATTGGGTGGATTTAATGGAAGAGATCCCTTTCCCAATTTTATGGCCTAACAATTAGATTAGTCCAATTTTTAGTTATTTTTTTATTTAGGTCCATGAATAGGACTCCATGTGTCAGCAATTTTTGTTGTGAGGTCGATACTTTGCATTGTGATTACTATTTTACTCTATTATAGCTATTCAATGGAAAAAGAAAAAAAAGAAAAAAAAAATAGAAAATGATATGATCGGTATTTTTCGAGCTACTCTCTTTGAAAATAATCGCTCAATAGCTAGCGACTATTTCTTAAAAAGTCGCTATCTTCATACCGATCCCTCTCTTTTTTATTTTTTATTTTTTCAGTTTGTTTTTTTTTTGTTAATGTTTTTTTTTTTATTTCTCTTGTCATAACAACAAACTATCATATTCATGGTTTTCAAAATATATTTTTTTCCGTGCAAAATATATTATAATTCATTTTTAAACATTTGTAATCAATGATTTAAAACCCAAATTTAAAGATATTTTTCTATTTTCTCACTTTAAGAATCAATAAAAAATAGTTTTCAGGACCTAATAATCAGTAGGATCCAAAGGTTTTGCAATATTTTTCTTAATTCCAGCGCAAAATATTTCTTAAAGCTAAAAATTTCTATTTTTGTTGTTCACAAAAAACTATACGCTACAAGCCAAAATTAGAGTCATTATATTTGCACCACATATTTCCTAAAATTAATTTAGGATATTTCCAAAATTTCGGACACCTATAAATCTCTTGGGGGGCCTCGCTATCAGTTATATTATTTTTCTATTTTTTTTTGCAACTCATGTACCCTATTAGTCGGCATAAACCTAGATTTCAGCTGATCTTTTACAATCTAAATTACCTATCATATAAGTACTTTTGCAGTCTAAACTACATGTCATATAAGTACTTGTACAAGCTAAACTACCTATCATATTATAATATTAGTTGGCATAAACTTAGATTTCAATTGATCTTTTATAATCTAAACTACCTATTATATAAGTACTTTTACAGTCTGAATTACCTGTCATATAAATACTTGTACAAGCTAAACTACCTATCGTATTGTAACTACCTATCATGGTGGAATAAGTAATTTTACATGATTCTAACAGTAAGATGTAGTCCTCCATCTTGGTAATGTTAAAAGCCCCCGAAGCTAACACAATCAATGTCAAAAGCCTCTTGAGCAATTACTTACATAAGACAATCAATGTATAATGATCACGAATCATGTAGACTGGAATCATGTAACAAATATTAGCAAAAATGAAGCTTACTGTTGTAAACGACTCAACGAAAACATGTAAAATTACTTGTAGTTCTCATAGCTTCATGCAAATTCAAATTCAAATTTGGATACTAATCTGTAGGAATCGCGAGGAAAATTGAAAACAGGAGTCGAATAGAGTTTTTGATGAAACGACGAGATTTGATGAGTAACTTTTATTTTTTATTTTTAAATACAATGATATATTTTACACTAAAAAAGATGAGAGTTTTTTATGAAATGATGTGTAACTTAAAGTTCCATGTTAATTCTGGAAGAGTCATGATAAAACATTCAACGACAGTCAGTACAATTTTGTTTTCAAATTATGGACACTTTAATTGCTCTATTTATTAGACCCTACCTATGACTGTGCAATACATTAGACCCATATCAAAACATGTGGATCAGGATCCTCTCCTGAGCAAAGGGTGAAGATCCTCCTGACCAAGCCCATTAGGCCGTTGAAATTTTATCTAACGGCTACAAATAGGGGGCCCCTTTAAAAGTTATAATAATTGTAATCGTTGGATAAAATTTCAATGGGCCGATGGGTTTGGTCAGGAGGATCCTCATTAGGGATAAGCAAATACCCATTGGTTATGAGTAACCGCAGTTATCCGCCCATTTAAGTTTGATGGTTATGGTTATGGGTAACTGTTTAGATAAATAAATGGTTATGAGTATAACCGTTTGTCACATCCTGGCTCGGGGAGGACCACTTCCAGAGCCCGCTCCACCACCGTAGCACGATATTGTCTGCTTTGGGCCCCGACCACGCCCTCACGATTTTGTTTCTCGTGTGAGTTCCCAGAAACAAAATCGTGAGGGGGTGGTCGGGGCCCAAAGCGGACAATATCGTGCTACAGTGGTGGAGCGGGCCTGGGAAGTGGTCCCCCCCGCCCGGGATATGACAATTTGGTATCAGAGCCTAACCCTGACCGTGTGTGTGCCGATGAGGACGTCGGGCCCCTAAGAGGGATGGATTGTGACATCCCACATCGCCTAGGAGAGTGATCCTTATATGTATATTCCCATATCTACCTAGCATGAGGCCTTTTGGGAGCTCATTGGCTTCGGGTTCCATGGAAACTCTGAAGTTAAGCGAGTAGCGCATGAGAGCATTCATAGGATGGGTGACCTATTGGGAAGTTCTCGTGTGAGTTTCCAGAAACAAAACCGTGAGGGTGTGCTGGGGGCCCAAAGCGGATAATATCGTGCTACAGTTGTGGAGCGAACACGGGAAATGATCCGCCCTGGGTCGGGATGTGACACCGTTTACTCGTGAAATTTAAATGAGCGGTTATGGGTATTACCTGCGGTTATAAACGAGTACCCATTTAACCGTTTATTTTAATATATGTAAAAAAAAAATAAAAAAAAAAGTTTCTAACTAGGTTTAGTATAGTTGATAGAATGGGTTAATATTTAATATATGTGATTGAATGTGCTAAAGTATTAGTGTTCGACAGTTTTGTTTTGGAGTCTTTTGAAGCTTTGACCAATTCAAGATAATGATTAGCTTGAGCATTTAGAAATATGTTATTATTAGACGATGCATACCTATATATATATATATATATATATATATATATATATTTTTTTTTTTAATTGGCCTCGAGTTTTCAATAAATATTTGACCCCAAAATTAGAAATCGATTAAATGGCTTGGATCGATGAACATATGTTTCAAAATAAAAATCCAAATATTTATCTAATCAACCTTTTAGCAGACTGATGTGTACTTACATATATATATATATATATGTGTGTGTGTGTGTGTGTATACAAGAATATTAATTAATCTACAACCATGCATGATTCTTGTAATAGATTGACCGTCAAATAATTGGGAGACATCGCATATATTCATAAATAATATTGCCATTAATATAAAAATACATGTTAAATGTACTTATAACGGTATTTAATAGTTAGAAAAAAGAAAATTATGAGAAATTTCTTTTTAATTTTCAAGTTGTTAAAAAAATAGGTAGACGAGTAAAAAAAAAAAGTAAACGGGTACGCGGTTATGGGTAAATGGATATGCGGTTATAGGTATGGTTAACCGTTTATAAACGGTTATGGGTATAAGTATACCCGTTTATGTAAATACCTAACGGGTAAACGGTTATGTGGGTAAAAACTTAAACGGTTATGGGTAAATAACCATGGTTAGCCGCCCACCATAACCGTTGCCCAACACTAGTTGGACTACTTCCTATATTATCAATTAATTTTAGGGTAATGCTAAGCAAACTAAATTTGCAAACTAAATGATGTGTCACCAATGAGAATAAGCACGTTTATCAACGTGTAAGTAATAATCCAATTATCAACTTCCATATTCTTTAGTTTTTAAAACTTTGTCTACAAATTTAGTTTCATTAGCATTACTCTTAATTTTATAATGCAACTTAAACTTTCTTCAAATAACACGTATATATAGACGCGTGTGTTTATGAAACAGAATTATGAATTAGTTAAGCAATTTACGTAGCTTAGTACGGCATGCCCATCCCTCTGGACCTCTGGTGCAGGGTTGATGGTTAATTATGAACGTCCTAACCCCGCAACATTCGTTTCTCCCTCATTTCAACTCCCGTGAATATTAATTTTCTCATTTTCTTTCTAATTAATTTCCTTCACGTCGGACAGCGTACTCTCTTGATCGACCCGTTTAGAGTGGATCAATTTTATTCACTTATTTTGATTTATTAATTCCAGGCTGCTGATCAGATTAATGATCGCTCTCTCCGCAACACCATCTTGATTGATCTCTCTTAAGTTTACCGTTCATGTCTCTCCTCCTTGTGCATCGATACCTATAGGCGCAGCGGCCTCGTCATAGTCAGCCAGCCAGCCGCCATGGGTTGCGGCATTTCAAGGTTGGATCGACTCGCAAAGGAACGGGACATGCATGACAATTATACCGAGGAGGACGACATGAAAGAGAAAGAGAGATTAGGGCGGCTGGAGAAGGTCAGAGAGCACACAAAGGAGAAGAAGCAGCTGCCACATGCACATGCAGCAGCGAATAAGGGAGGCCGCCAATATTACCAGGGCGGCCGTCGAGATTTTGATGACGATGATCGTGACCAAATGCTACCCAACGGTGGTGAAAGGGAGGGTAGCTTCATTAATTGTCCGCGATCCCCCAGTTTTAGGGACTATTGCATTGACGACGACTCTTATGAAGAAGATAGGCGCCACACCCCCATCAGCGGTATTAGTGTGTCTTTATGTCTAAATAATATCATTAGTTAATATTTTAACCAATTAATAATACATAAGCATTTTGCAGGTGATGATGCTGATCATATTAAAGATCATGCAGCAAATTCAGCGGAATATCGGGATACCAACAAGGTAATTGATAGCTAAAAGCACAAACCCTAGCCGTTTATATATATTGCTTAATGAATTGATTAATTATTAATTAAATCCTAGCTAATTTACTTTTCTGTTTTGCTTAAACATATTAATTAATCAGGTGCTGCAGGGAATATCAGAGGATGATGAATTAGTGAAAAAAGAGAGCAAAGGGAGATCACGAGGAAAATTTAGGGGTGCGTTATCGAAGGGCCAGCAAACGAAAAGAATTAAGTCCTACTTGCATGTCTCCAACTGGCACCACCACAACAATCCAATATCACCGTCACAAAGCCCCCAAAAGATGGTTGCTGCTGGAAATTGATTCGTTCGTTCGTTAAATTAATCTGCATGTACATGCATCATGAGTATGTACCATATCAAATTATTAATTAATGATGCATGCATGCATCATATTTATATAGATCAGCTTTCCCTCCATTTCTCGATCGAGATCTCTCTCTCTCAACCCCAAAACATGTCTAGTCGCAAGGGTATACATGATTTTTGTGATGAAACCCGATATTGATCTTTTATATATCGGACTTATATTTCTTTCATGTAATAAAAGTTCATCATGGTACAGAGTCTCATTATTTTCATAGATATTAAGAGAACTATGCACGATTGTGCATTCAGATTGACAATTTGTCATGCAGATAAAACCACAAAACCCTACATGCATGCATGCATTGGTGCTTACCCTCAATCAGGGTTTAACTTTGCACCGACCACTGCAAACTTTGTGTCCTGACTTCTAAGGAAAATAACGTATCACAGGGATCTCAGGCCATGCTTCAAAAGGCGGCTAGCTTCATTTGAAAATTGCTGCTCCTCCGGGATCCATCTTTGATTTGTGTTTCATCTCGTCCCTCAGCACTTCCCTTTAATTTCCCCCTTAGGCTTCAGGAAAACGTAACACGCCTTTTCGAATTTTGACCTGTTAAAGTCTTTATTCAAACGACAATAGTATCTTCCATATATCGCTTTCATTTTCTTCATTTCCCCACTCCTCCTATAAATGCAAAGGCAAGCTAATGAACAGTATAAACTGAAAAAGATACATCTCACTAAAGAAAGGCCATTTGTGTCTTCAAAATTGCAACTATACGTTTATTTTGAAGAACCACATTTTTGCTATATGATGAAAAATGATAAACACATGTCAATTTATCACATCCGTTGTTTTTGTTTGATTTACTTAATTTAATGACTATAAATAAAAAAATGCATATGAAAAACTCAAAAGAACGTGCGATATCAGTTCCCTTATCACGTATGCTGAAAAGCCAAAAGGCCCTTCCTTGAGACGACGAGAAGTATATTTATATGTGCATGTGTATGTAGTGAACAAAGTTATTAAGTTGCCCTAATTTACTTGTGAAGTTTCAAATGAAAGTCCCAATTGGTCCAAAACCTTTTCAATGATTGCATTGTTTCCCTCCCTTTTGAATACAGGATCATATAAGTTGTATTTAATGTGAAGTTATCTGAAATGTCCAAGGCAAATTGGCAATGGCAGGAAAGTTTAAAAGCATACACCGTCTTTATAGATTAGAAAGGGGTACCTATAGATTCTGGTCACATTTCCCGATCACTGTGGCATTAGGTGTAGTCCAGCATCAATTTACACATGGAAGCGGTCCAAATGAGCTAAAGGATCTAACTTTTTCTGATTTGCTTTATGCAAACGAACCTTAGCATTAGGTTGTTGTACTCATGAACCAGTAATTGTGGTTTACTGGTTTTCTAACTACATCTTTATGAATTGCATGTATATACTTGACACGAGTTAGTGACGGCACAAAGAAGACAATAACAAGGCTTATCATTCATGTCCGACATGTTGAAGTTTCACCGTGTTATGAAGAGGACAAGGGACTAGAGGTGGCTAATCAAACATCGAGTTGTTAATAGGTACCTATTTTAAGACCCATTTAGAAAATATGTAAACACCACAATTTTGAGTGGTACTCAAACCATTTTTTGATGAGGACGTTATTGAAACAACACATTGAAAATCTGACCAAAAAAAGAAAATTAGACAAAAAAAAAAAAAAAACTAGTGATGAAATTGGATCAGTAAGCAATGGAGTCAAAAGCCAAAGATTGATGAAGAACACATCCACTTTTGCCACTCACGCGTTAATAATACAAGAAAAAGAAAAGACATCCAAAGATTGAAATATGCGGAAAAGAGAGATGGAAAGCAAACCGATGCTAATATGAAGCACATGAAAATAAAGTCAAATTGTAAAGTGGCTGAAATATAAATGATAAAAAATATAGTAAAATTAAAATCATTTGACATTCATCCCATTTATACACAACTTTACACATCCAAAATAGCATAGGGTATAACGTGCATTCAAGGATGACTTACGTCACACAACAAAAAAAAAAAGTTTCTTAGGTGAAACAAAAATCAATTGACCTCATTTGGTAAGCGATATCTTCAAAATCAGATCTAATAATTCATTAAGTAAGTGATCTTATATCTAATTATCTAAATGTCAAGTGAAGGTTATTTCCCCTACTGGCCTTTTTCCTAACCATAATGTTCCATAATTTTTATAGATACTCTTATTGAATATAAACTTTTTTTTTTTTTTTTTTTGTCAAATCTTATTGAATATAACTAACATGAGGATAAATTGTTTGACAAAATTATGAGAGGCAAATTAAGTGGTGTGGACAAGTGATGTAGTGAATAATAGTCATTATAATTCTCTTAAATCAAACCATACACTTACTTTAGTCTTTAACTTACCATCTGTAGTGGAGTTACAATTGTAATCATAGGATACTAATAAAGGCATCAATTACATACAAGAATGTTCTTTTAAGATGTGCGGTCATATGAAAATAGTTACTTTAGTTATAACGGATTAAAAATTGTTATATATATACACACACACACACACATTTAAGACACTTATTACTCTTGTTGGCAACCAAAAAATTAAATTTGATGTGGTAAATATAGATTGGCAGCCCTCATTTTGGTATTGAAATTGACCGCAGTTTCAAATTTTTCTTATTAATTGTAAAACATATTATATTATTGTTTTTTGTTTCATAGCGTTTATTATAATAAAATAATAATTTAATTTGATAGGATAAAAAGTAAAATTTTAAAGATGAAAAAATGTCACATAATCGATCAAATTTAAATTTGACCTCTCTTTGAAGATAGTATATCGTCCGCTCGTTCACCAAGTTGAGGGGGGGGCGCAAAAACGGTAATTTGAGATCAATGAAGCTGCAGATCTGAAGAAAATTTTCATTATGACTGGACATCACGTGTTTTTATGTAAATAATGAAAAATTTTATATTTCACGTTATTAAAATTTTAATACATATATCTCATAATTTATATAATAACATGTTATGTAACAACTCGTTTATCAATTCTACTGAAAAGTCTCTTGCAGATCTGACCCACCCACCGGCGCGGTCAAAGTAGGATAGTTTTCGTCTTAGAACCGCTTCTCCCACGTCATCAATATCTGACTTTGACTGTCATCCATCCGCCACAACTAAACGCCCGCATGTCACTTTCACCCGCTACTCTTTTGTCTCCACGTCAGAATTCAGCCCATCACCCTAGACAGGCGGGCAGTGGATTTTTCCACCACTGTCCCATTGCTTGAAGCTACTCGCATCGAGATTCCGGTTACCAAATTACCCTTACAGTAATACGTGTCTTTTTGTCAGTGCGCGCTTTTTACTCTGGTAAATGACGTGAGGATGATCCTTCTTTCCCCTTCGCTTTTGCTCATTCTTTCTTGTTTTCCCTTTTTTATTTTCCTTTCCCACTCTCTCTCTCTCCCCCTCTCTCCCCCCCCCCCCCCCCACCTCTTCGTTGATATGCTACAAGTCGTTTTGTATGATCCACCGAGAGTAGCTCCTTCTTCCTCCTCCTCGTCCCCCTTCTCGAATGTCGTTTGAAGCTGCAGAGTTAATCGCAGTCGTCGATTTGGAGTCGAGCGTCTTTGAATTTCCAGGGATTTGAGTTTCACACTGTGAGTCGCTTTGAGTCGTCGTCCCGGTCATTGCGTTAGGGTTTTTCAGAAAAAATGAAGACCTCGCTCGGCATGTTTCGGAGATTCGAACTGCAAAAAAACGATGCCAAAGATAAGAGAGACATTCAACCATTGGCTCAGGTCGATGAGCTCGCTCAGGCGGCCCAGGTACAGTTTTGTTTTATTTATTTCGAGTTTATGAGTATAATTTTCTTTAGGACCTTCTAAAGAAGCTGAATAGTCTTTCTCCAGCTAAATAAGCGAATTCAGAGGATTTTTTCTGTTTGCTTGAGGAAAATTTTCATATAATAATATTTACTCCGGAGTTGTTAAATCAGTGATTTAAGCTTTGCAGCTGCTCTTGAAAATTACTGGATCTTCGCATCGTGAGTGGATGATTGATTTGACTCTGAATTGTAGCTAGTTTGCGTGGCGGCAGATATGATCATGGAGGATTAATGGATCCAGAAACTCTATGTTTCACACTTAATTATGTTGTAGTTTGCAAACAGTAGTGCTAATTACGGGAAAATTTAGTTGGTGAGAACTTGTGTGCATTTTGCAGGACATGCATGATATGAGAAGTTGCTATGATAGCTTACTCTCTGCAGCTGCCGCTACAGCAAACAGCGCATATGGTGAATACTCTGCTTACTTTCATTTGTACATTAGTTTTTAATTTGATAGATACATGTTTGTATTATTTCAATAACGGAGAATGCCCAAGTTTGTCGACTTCACTGAAATGTAGAACATGGTGTTATGCCTCACATATCACACACCTATCCACTCTAAGACACTTTTGACATATTATAACTCCTTCACTAAATCTTGATAAGAAGAAAAGTTATGCCTTAATCTTGCAAGGACTGACTAATAGGGGCAGCTTGACAGCTAACATTCTACTCTTCTACCATTCACCGTGAGTTCAAATGCTTATTATGAAGGTTGGGTATTATTTGAGGAAATGACAACAAATATTGGTAATTCTGAATTCTTGAGTTATCTACAAACCATATGGAATTATTGGAATTCCAAATGTTAATTTTATAAGATTTAAATTTAAGATAATTAACTCAACGCCATAGAGTTCTGCCCTTTGACCTAATCTGCAATTTCAGAATTCTCGGAGTCACTGCGTGAAATGGGTGCTTGTCTACTGGAAAAAACTGCATTGCATGATGATGAAGCGAGTGGTAAGTCAACCAAAGTATCTGACCCTGGTTTTTTGTGGGATGGAGGTGGGCAAACCTTCAAGCTTCGTTTTCTCACCCATGGCTAAGGTTATCGGGAGTTGAACATAACATGTGTATTATATCCATGAATCTGAGTTTGGTGATTTTTAGTTTTTTAATGAACATAGCATTTGTATTATATCTGTGAATTTAATTATGAAGATTTTTCTTTTTCTTTTTGTGAGTATTGAGGATTTTATGATGCATATGCCTTGTACTTAATTGGAATGCAGGTAGAGTATTTCTGATGCTAGGGAAGGTGCAGTATGAACTTCAAAAACTTGTTGATAGCTATGTGAGTTCTTACTGTTGTTTTGTGCACATCATGATATCTTTTTAATCCCTTCCTTTAACTGAAATACCTTCACCTTAACTTTGTGTTAACTAATTGCTTTCTTTTCTTCAGCGCTCTCATATATTTTTGACAATTACAAACCCATCGGAGTCACTTCTCAATGAGCTTCGGACAGTTGAGGTTTGCTCATGTGGATTCTCTTATCTTATTTGGTACTAGAGGTTTTATCAATAAACCCTCAATCGCCTTGCAGTTATATGTTTCTACCCTAGAGATTTCTGCTGTAATTGATTATTAAGTACTCTAGCTGTGTCACAAATCAAAAGGAATTTCAAGTTCCTGTTGCATTCAGACCTGCCCAAAATAGCATGCTAGGCATGCCCAAAACAGCAGTGAGCATAACATGCCATGGGCTAGGTGCAGGCTTGGTAATTGGTTTTTGTAAACTTTAAACTGTAATGGTGTTTTGGAGATGTTGACTTTATTCAGTGAATGGAACCCTACCCTTTTGCACCTCAGACGGATTTTGTCTAGGTTCCATTTCCTTTGTTTTCACCTAGACGCAGTGGCTGTATATATTGTTCTCTGTTCCTTTGGTTTGTATCACTGAATTTCCTTTCTTGTTATCTTATGCAGGAAATGAAGCGACAATGTGACGAGAAAAGGTCTATTCCCCTCTCTTTAAACTTTTTACTCATTAGAAGTAAACTTCTTCTGAATTTGGTTTGGTGTATAAATCTTCAGAGAAGTGTATGACTACATGGTGGCACAACAGAAAGAAAAAGGGAGGTCAAAACGTGGAAAGGGTGACGGTTTTACTTTGCAGCAATTGCAAGTAGCTCATGATGAATATGATGAGGAGGCGACATTGTGTGTCTTCCGATTGAAGTCTCTGAAGCAAGGACAGGCTCAAAGTCTTCTAACACAGGCAGCTCGTCATCATGCTGCTCAGGTTTTCTTTATATCTCCAACCAATCATAAAACTTCAAAAGTCTCGTTCTTCTATTAGTTTGACTCAAAGTTAGCATTCTTGTTCTTTGAATCAGTTGAATTTCTTCCGGAAAGGACTTAAATCACTTGAGGCTGTTGAGCCGCACGTTAGATTGGTTACAGAGGAGCATCATATTGAATACCAATTCAGTGGACTTGAAGATGATGGTGGGGATGATGTTGAGGATAATGGTGAAAATAGCTATGATTCTAATGAAGATGGAGAATTGAGTTTTAACTATATATCAAGCAAGCAGGGGATTGATGTCACCTCCGCATCAAGGAATTCAATGGAGGTGAGGTCTAATGTAGTTAGGAATTTATGTTGTTTGTTTGAGGCACTATACTCTGTTTATCATGCGGTGGTAAACCTCTCAAAGATTGTACTATAATCTATCTACTGGATTTTGAATTTCCCTTTTCCGTATCAGTGACATTTAACTTCATCAACATTATGTACTAGTTTTTCTTAATGATTATAATTTTCAAATTTTAGTTATGCTGATATTGATCCAAGTGCCAGTACTGTTGGTGGTTTCAATTGTTGTTCAACATAGTGCTCAGTGTGAACTTTTGTCATTATGGATTTCTTTGTCATATTTTGTTCGTTCTTATGATCTAGCAGCTCATTTCTCAGGACGATGAAGTGGGACTTTTGTCTCCTATAGCGACAAGAGTGGAATATGCAGATGTAAGATTTCATTGCCTTCTGAATGGTAGATTTGAAACCAAACTTCGAAGACATAAATGTATGCCCTTGAACTCCAAATATTGTATTCATAATTCTTTTTCCTTGTAGATAAATCTAGATAGAAACCAATGGGATATGAGGACCTCAAGTAGAGAACCCAGAATAGGCAGCCACTCAGCCCCAATTTTTGCAGAGAAGAAGTTTGATCCTGCTGAGAAAGCTAGACAACTGCAGGCAACAACAGCACGGAAGTCTAATACGTATGTACTGCCCACACCTATTGATCCAAAAGGTTTGGGTTCTTCAAGAACAAGCAGCGCGGTTCCAGGAACAGGGCCAAGTAGACGCAATCCAAACTTATGGCACTCTTCCCCATTGGTAGAGAAAGATCCTGGTGATGTGTTGAATGCATCTGGTACAAAAGCTCAGGTGGTACAAAAAGAGAGCAATGTCAATAGTACCTCCACCCAACTACCTCCTCCCCTGGAGGGACTTGCACTTCCACAGATTGATACGTTGAATGCATCTGATACAAAGAAGATCAAAAGATATGCTTTCTCCGGTCCAATACCTAGTAAGTCGGCATCATCAAAGCCTGTGTTATATGCCAGTGGTCCCATTGCATCAACTGAACTACCGCAACTAGTTTCCGGAATGCTGTCTCATTTACCAAATCCCCAACCTTCTTCATCTCCAAAGGTATCCCCATGTGCTTCACCTCCCCTTGTTTCTTCACCCAAGATAAGCGAGCTTCATGAGCTTCCTAGACCCCCCGGTTCATCATCTGCCAAGCCAACAAATCCCAGTTCATCAGCTGCCAAACCAGCAAAGTCCTCGGGATTTGTTGGTCACTCTGCTCCACTGGTTTCCAGAAATCAAGAACATAGCATGCCAAATAAAAACCCTTCAGTGGCATCAAATGCAGCATCTCCACTTCCAATTCCACCATTGATAGTTCCCCGAAGCTTCTCCATACCTTCAAGCAGTCAAAGAGCAATGGCATTGCATGTAGCAAGACATTTGGAGTCTCCTCAGGTTCCAGGCAAGGCTGAAGAAGTTGCTTCACCTCCATTGACGCCAATTTCCCTATCGAACGTCAAACCAGTATCAAATGTTTCTGAAGTGGCCTCTCACTCTAGTCCGATTCGAGGTTAGCGTGCGTTTTTCAGAATTTTTCCTCACCAGCTAATGTTCCCTTCTTCTTAGAAGTTAGAACTAAATTGCTCCAGCACGGGACATATGTATGATGGGGGGGTGGATGTTGGAACAGTTTGTGCTTCATTCTTCTTGCCATCTAATTTATTATTTGTTCCACTAGGGTTGTGATCATATGGCAAAAGCCTACCTATTTGTCAGTTGCATCCTGCATATAATTTACAGATTCTCTCTTGATTCCTGCTCGGTCATCTTCACTATCCACAGCCGAATGATAATTCTTATTCTTAGCAATTCTGATTTTTGAACATCTTCAGTGCATGCAGGTGGGAGCTGATATCATACAGATTGGTGAAGCAGTGAATTTCTCGGGTTTCCTCGTAAGATTGTTTCGGGTCTCATTTTTTTTTTTTCATTTAGGTACAGACAGCTCTGTAAATATGTTGTTTAGTTTCTCATCCCAACCTTTAGTCTCTCTTTGTTGTTGCTTATGATGAGAACTAAACTCTACGAAAGTCGTCTCTTTGCGATGTTTCATATATATTTCTTCAAATGAAGAATTTTGTTAATCACCAGTGGAAAGGTTTTTGCGTTCGTTGAACCTGCGGAAACAGGTAAATTGCTGATGGTTAGAAAATAAAATCCACAAGCTTATACTTGGTAGTCTAAGTGCACATTTGTTTTCACCATAGAGATCCTTTCTATTACACTTTTTATTGTCAACTAGCACCGTCGTATGATTAAGCTTGATCTCCTAGAATGGACTCTCAAGTAGTCAAATATTCGCCCTTTGATCAAATATCCATCAAATCGGATATTATTTATTCTTTTATATGTATTAATTTTATTGAACATAAATCGACGGTGCTGGTACAAAGGAAATTATCATAAGAATTTAGTGGACTTCGATTAATCTTAGTATTGTCGTACTGAGGCGGGCCAGAGCCCAGAAAACAACACAACACTGCACAACAAGGAATGGACCTGGGCCGATTAGGCTTTCACTGTTTAACACATAACGATACGTCGTCGTTTCAAGCTGTTGAAATCCAAGCACCTTCTCCTCCTCATCGTAGCTACCGGGCTGGGCGGATAAGGTAATGACAGTTTGTTAACAGTTATATCGGTACCAATACAGAGGAAGCAAAAAAGCCGTGAGCCGCCGCCGTTTTGTTGTAAATTGTAGAAATGGAGATAACAAGGAGCCTTCTACTCCATTCGTCTTGCTCCAAGCTTCCACTCCGCATTCCCTCCCGCCGCTCTCAAGTTCCGGCTTCCACTTTCTCAATTCCGATTACGTCTCGCACCCTCTTCCGAAAACCTCTCGCCGCCTCATGCTTCGCCTCCGACGGCGGCGATTCCAGTGAGTTCGACTTTTGAATTTCTGATTTATGCTTTCATGCGCGCCATGTTTGAGAATTTACTCTTGTCACTTTGTTTATTTGAAGGCTCGGCAGCCAAGGTTTCTGTAGCTGACCCCTCTTCGGTAGTGAAGGTGGGCTTCATGTTCATGGATGGATTCGCCTTTGTTTCATCATGAATTCTGAAATTTTAATTTTTGTTCTCGTTTGAAGTGCTGATTGTAACTGTTCAGTTTTAATTCAGAACAAGGCAATAGATATAACCCCTGAGCTGAAAGGAACTTCCATATTTCTTGTGGGTAAGCATTAATTTACTCGTTGCTTTGTAAAACTAAAATGCATTCAAAACTCGAATCCTTGCCTTGCGTGGTTACGAAATAGAATGATGATGATCTTTTTGGTGGAAAAGGCATGAAGAGCTCCATGAAAACCAGTTTGGGGAAGCTCCTAGCCAATGTGTTGCGGTATTATTACTTTGACAGGTACCTCTATATTCTACATTTATAAAATATCAGGATAAGTTTCTTTGCTCTAGATGTATTAGCTGAACTTGTAATTTGTGTTGTTTCGTCCAGTGATAGTTTGGTTGAGGAAGCTGCTGGCGGTGAATCTGCTGCCAAATTGCTTAGGGAGGCTGACACAAATGGTTATCGGGAATCTGAGGTGATAGTTTTCGAAGTATTGGGTGTTCGCTCACCTTAATACAAGTTGGATTTAGTAACATTCTGATGTGGATTATTTGGGTTTTATGCATGTATAAATTGAGATATTGGTGCAGACTGAAGTATTGAAGCAATTATCATCCATGGGTCGATTGGTGGTTTGTGCTGGAGATGGTGCAGTTCAGAGTTCAACTAATCTGTAGGATTATCAAGATCACTTAGTTCTGACATCATTGTTACAATCCTTTGTCATTTATTTATATATAATGTTAGTTGTGCATTTTCTGACTCACTTCAGAACATGTATAGGGCTCTTCTGAGATATGGAATCTCTATATGGATTGATGTACCTGTAGACTTGGTGGCCAGGGGCATGATCGAAGATCAAAGTCAGCTTCCTGCACTCAACGTATCTGCTTCAGCATCTTATCCAGAGGTCATCTCTTCCTCCTCAAACTTATAACCGTATACAGCGTACTCTTTTGTTGGCCTGAGAAGGAAAATAAATGGACTCTACCACTTAACATTGTGCAGCAGCTTAGCCCTGATGATTGATACTTCTGATGTTGATAACCAGGTTTTGACTCACCTAAGTACTTTGTATGAAGAAGTCAGAGGTGGATATGAAACAGCTGATGCAACCGTTTCCATTGAAAGTATAAATAACTCCGTAAATCTTTCCTTGTTTTTAATGTATTAGATTATGTTTCCTTGGCAGTTCTAATGATTTTGTTTTTGTCCGATCAGAACTAGCTTATCAATTAGGTTATGATGATTTTGGTGATGTAACCATAGAAGACGTGGCATTGGAGGTATTTAAGCAGGCTAGTTTTGAAATGCATACATTGTTTGAAATTTAAGGCAAACTGATTTAAGGAGGCAAACCCTTGGATTGTTTTCCTCTCTATCTGTGAATTCAGGTTCTGAAGGAGATAGAGAAACTGACCAGAGTAAAGAAGATGATGGAAGCGGCGGCAAGACCATTTTAACAGTCCGGCGGTGCAGAGCCCCATTTTCAGCAGTTGGAACTAGTTTCTGCTGTAATACCAAATTCTGGGGATGGCACCCTGAGGCTTTGTGCATGTCGTGTGTTGGCTACAATTCTGTGTTTGTTTTCCTCAACCAAAACGGCGCATTGGCATTAGCAAGTCTCATGAATTGAAAGGCTGGGAATTCATTCCCGAGAAATTGGAAAACTTTGATGGAACGAGATGTGTTTGTAAGGGTAGTATTTTCAAGTTTGAACGCACCTTTTTTACCTTGCGGACGCTCCGCTCTTGTTGATTTTACTTTAATTATTTAATCTAAAGGCTTAATAAACTAGAAGAATGTGTATGAGGTGAGAAAGGGTGGTGAAAATTATTTCTCTAAAGCTATATGCTTTCATTGATTGCTTAAGAGTAATTGTTAGGAAGATTAAATTTCAGAACTAAATTTTATAAACTAAATAATATGGTTGTTGATGATTGGATTATTACGTAAGTGTGATTAACGAGCTTATTTTCTATTAGTGATATATCATTTAATTTTTAAATTTAATTTAAAATTTTAGATATATATTGATCGTTATACATCTCTTACATTACCCTTTTCTAAAACCAAGAAGTAAAAAACAATTGAATTGGCAGAGAAGGTGTCGTATGATCCTGACATCCTGTCATGTGACACCACGTGCCCTATACAAAGCAGTAGGCCCTTAAAGTTTGGGGCTTGGCCCAATTGAAAATAAGGCGGGTTGGTGGTGGGTGGTGCATAGAAAGGAGCAAAGAAAGTGTTGAGGCAAAAACAATGAAATTAGCAAAGGGAACACGATTAGCATCCTGAGTAGTCCTGTCCTGACTCAATTGGGTCGTCGTCGGTAGACTGACTGAGTGGTTATCAGTTTAAATGTGGACCTGTTGACACGTCTCACTCTGACTACTGGATCGCCTGCTGCAGCGTTATGCTCGGAGGCCCATGCGAAAGTGAAATGGATTAATGTTTTTGAAAAAGAAAGAAGAGTGGGCAGGAGGCTGGAAGGGGACTTTGATGATGAGATTGGGATGTGCTTGAGATTCCTGGTTTGATTAGTCGTGTTTTTATGTAAGAGATGAGAAATTTTATTTTTTAAATTATTAAATTTTTAACAAATATATCTTATTATTTGTATAGTGACATATGATGTATCATTTTATGTGCCGATCACACTGAAAAATCTATCGTCATGGAAATTTTTTTTATTGTGATGGGAACACGAGTGTTATATTATGTGTTTCTATGTAAGTGGTGGAAATTTTATTTTTTAAGTTATTAAATTTTTAACACATCATTTGTATAGTGACATTTGGTGTACGTGCCGGTCATATTGAAAAATCTCTCGTCGTGGAGAAATTTTTTATTATGACGGGAACACGAGTATTACACTACGTGTTTTTATGTAAGTGGTAGAAAATTTTATTTTTTTAAGTTATTAAATTTTTAATACACATATCTCACAATTTGTATAATGACATGTGATGTACTAACCATGTACCGGTTCCACTAAAAAAATCTCTATTAGTCTTGAGAAAGTAGGTATAAAAGCAAATGCAGTGGCAGCGGAGGCGGTTAATGGTTAATAGAGCGCGCTTTATACGTGTAGGTAGATCTGTACTTAGAGATTGCATATGCAAAACCATACAAAGTGAGAGGCAGGCAGGGTAAGACTCATTTTTCGTTTCATTTTTAAACTCAAAGCGTCCAAAAGTAAAAAGAAAGTTAAAAAATTAAGAGAGAGAGAGAGAGAGAGAGAGAGAAAGAGAGAGAGAGAAGGCAATGCAATGGTGCGAAATTGCGAACGAATGAAAAGTGCGTTTTAAAATAAAGAAAGTTAATGAAAATGATTTGAAAATTTTGAGTTTTAACTGTAAGGATAAGAAGATGTTGTAAGTGAATAATACCAGGATTTATTTTTTAATATAAAAACATGATTTTCGTTAAAATAAATAGTTCCGAAAGATTTTCGTTAAAATTTGTTTTAAAATACGTATTAATTGAGGGATTTTGAAAATTACAGCCGAGAAAAGGAAAAGGAATTGAAAATGGGAATGGGGATGACGCTTCTCGTATTTTGGGAGAATTGGGATTCGGATTGAGTCTATAAACTCGGCCTGCTTTTTCTCCTTCTCTCAGACTCCTCCTGTATTTGGTCTCTGCCTCTCTCTCTCTCTCTATTCCAAAGCCAAAGCCAAAAGCCAAAACCAAAACAAAAACCCTTGTCCCTTCTGCTTTCAACCGAAACCGATTTCAGACGCATCGGCGGTGGTTAATTTCACAGGATCGCAGTTTGCATGGAAGATCATAATTTGAGATGATTCGTTGTTTTATCTCCGCTTCTCTCGGTGGTGCCGGTGCGTCTTCTCTTCTACTGCTAAATTACTAATCACTCTCTTTTAACTTAATCCGTCTCTGTTACTATATTATACGTATTACTAGTAAAACCAGTCAAATAAGTCTGTCCTCGTCTTTCATGGCGGCCTCTGTTTCTCTTGGTCGTCTCGAGTATACGTACGTTCTACACTCGGATTGCTCTTGCTCTTAAGATCAGTGCTTTGATCGTCATTTTTCGTGTTTTCTCAACTCATTCGTGTGAATATTGTTTCAGGCCTGGCTACTGATTCTTCAGGCAATCATGAATTATATGCGTTTCATGACTTGCTGCGACGGAGGTCTGAACATCTGCGCTACCCATGATCCTCGCACGACTCCGATGCGCTTAAGTTTCTCTTTGGAGAGAGTGGTAACTCAAATGTTTGGATTCTGGCTCCCTTTGGTAGGTACTTAGCAGTTACTAGTAGCTTCTACAGACCACTTGTGTTCTTAATTGAAGCAGAAATTAAGAGCACTTATTAGTTATACTCACAGCGCTGGGAAATTGCAAATTTTTGTTGTTCATTTGATTGGAAGTACAGCTCTATCAATTGATGAGCTGATGCGATCCGATTCCCGCGACATCCCTTCCCATTGTAGAAAAAAAGAGGACAGAAAACAAAAGAGAGAGACGAGTTCGGGATCAACCCTGTGAAATTTAGAAATGGGATTGCCTCAGGTGCCCTTGACTGGAACTTCTGAGGAGGTGAAAGCTGCTTCTCTGGGCTCCTTTTTACAAAGCCCGCCTCGATTTTCTAGTATGAGCACATGTGATATGGATGGGATGCTTGGTGGAAGTGCAAGCCAAGTGGGGGTAAATCCATTATGCTCCTCTTTAGGAGATTACCAGACAAGGACCTCCCTAGAATTTTCAAAGCTCCCCGATGATTCACTTGGATTTAGAGGGACCGCGCAAGTCACTAACAATGTTCATGGTTTGTCAATTGTTTCTGTTGATAAAGCTGGTCAGATCACTACAAGAAATGGACAGAATATTCTGACACCTGCTTCTAGGATTGTAGGTTTTGAATCAAGCGGAACAAGTTCTCTAAATGATGACTCCAAGCGTGTTTCATGTGGGCACGTTCACTCCTCTTCTGCAGTTAATGTCACAACTAATGAAATTGTGACCAGTGGGTCTCTAGTGAGGAAGCGATTGTTGTCCTCATTGAATACTACGCTTTTTCCGCACCAGTTTGAAGGTGATCATTTAAACATTGGTTGCAGAACTTCTGGAGCAAATTATCCTGCTGTGAGTGATAATTTTAGTACATCTATCGCACATGATTATAAGAAAGCAAATGTTGGGAGCAAAGGTAGTTTTACCATGCCAACTTGGTCTCCATCTAGTTGCTTGGAGCAGAAGAGCATGCCACATGATAGTGGTATTATGGAATCCATTTTTTTCACAAATGGCCCTTTGCTGGAAAACAAGGATATCAGACCTCAAAATAGTTATCAATCTGCACCTAAACGTGATGAGTTGAGAAAGCGGAGTAATGCAAAAATCCAAAGTGGGGCAATATCCATATCTCCAAAGGAAGTGATCTCACCTTTGCATTCTTTGTCACCTCTTGGCCCCAGGTTGTCTGAAAGATTGGAAATTGCAGGGGGCTCCAGGACTACTGACAAAGAGTTGGACGATTGTCATTCAACCTTAAGGAACGTAAAACAAACACTTGACAAGTCTGATGCAGACATTCTCTTTTCCCCTGAAGTAGGGGAGTTTAAAATTGCTAGTAAATTATTGGAAGATGTTGATGTTTTTCACAGGGAATTCCTTCCTTGTTCTCTAGAGAATAGTACTGGCATAAGTTATTCTTTGTCCCACGGGTCAGCTCCCACCTCCCAATGGATGAGTGGGCTTTCTGTCGGGAGATCCTTGGTTGGTTCATTCGAAGAATCTCTACTGTCTGGTCGGTTCATATCAGGGAAACCCAGTCAGGTTAGTGTCAATGTTTCTGCTGTGTAGTAAATCCTGTACATTATTCATTGTTGCTATGTTATAACTGCTGGAGTATTTAAATATGTAGAGAATCGATGGTTTTCTGGCTGTGCTGAGCATCACTGGGGGAAACTTTTCTCCGCAATCACAGAAGCTTCCTTTTTCAGTAACTAGTGTAGAAGGTGATTGCTATTTATTGTATTGCGCATCCATACATCTTTCGAGAAATTCTGCATTGAATAGGAGTGGAGTACAAAAGATTAAACGAGGCCTCAGCAATGATGGTTCACCGACTGTCACAAGCCGCCTACGCATTCCTGTGAAGGGCCGTATACAATTGGTATTTGTTGTCTGTTCCTGCTGTTATAAGCATCCATTTTATTATCTATTGCCAAAGATATTGAAGGGTCAAGTTTTTCATTACCAGAGAACTTGTTTGACTGAATTACTTGTTGAAACCGTCACTTTATGTAGCATGTTACATTGCGATGGGTTATCATTAGTAGTCATACTAAATTAAGCTCTCCATACTTTTGATTTATGCAGGTTCTAAGCAATCCAGAGAAGACACCTATTCATACTTTTCTTTGTAACTACGATTTAAGTGACATGGCAGCTGGTAGCAAAGTAAGTTGAGTGTTCGTATCTTGTTGCTACTATACTATGTGATGCTTACGAACTTTGTATTAAATATAATTTGTTAAAAATTTATCTATCATTATAAATTTGAAATGTAGCAGAGTTGTAATCCCGCATCCAAGGAGAACGTATGTTTACATAGCAACTCATACAGCTTTCTAAATTGTATACCGTGCATGCATTGAATTAGATCTCTACCTAAAAATTAACTTCAACTTGTGAATTATATTGCCCTTAAGCTGCGTTGATGGATTTTCAAACGATTTTGTAGTTATAAATTCAATGTGTATGAAAAACAATAAAGGACTATAGAATTATGTTGTGTGGTTTATGATATTCCATGTTTCTGAGGCTACTTTAATATTTTTTTTGTTTTGTTCATTTCTTATCTGTTCAAAACAAAGTAGACTTTCTTACGCCAGAAGGTCACCTTAGCATGCAGCCCAAATTCTCCCCAGTTGAGACAAGGGAAGACTGATTTGAACTCAAAAGTCATAGAGAAGAAGGAAGTAGAGAATACAGCCGGAGTAGGCATTGTACATACAACAATATCTGTAGATCAGAAAACTGAAATTAGAAGTGAAGACTCTAATTTTGTGGATTCAATAGATGAGGGAGATATGTCCAACTTATCCCCTAAACTGGGAAGGGGATCCAATGCTTCGTTCCTTGTTGAGAAGAGCCTCAACAATGAGGAGTACCGAAGCAGCAATGGAAAGGAGCGCAAGTGTGCTGATGCATGCTATGGAACCGACAGGAAGCACAGACATGGTTGTTCAAGGTTCAATCAAAACAGTAATGGTGCTCTCCGCTATGCTCTCCATCTCCGTTTCATATGCCCTTTTCCCAAAAGAAGTTCTAGGACAGTCCAGAGGTGCAAATCAGATCCCCTATCTACACCACAAAGAACAGGCTTAGACATGGATGGGGAGCGCAGATTCTACCTATACAATGACTTGAGGGTCGTATTCCCTCAACGCCACACAGACGCTGATGAGGGAGAGGTAATGTGCATATTTACTTGGTCATGCATACGCATCACACGCTCATATATCAAAACGAAAGTGATCTTGATGAAGGGGATATTTTTGCATTGCTGCACAAATATGAATGCTTTTAAATTTGCATTCGTCTTCGCGTTGTGCTATATCTTGTGAAAGCTTAGCTGATTATGCTCTATCTCTTCTTTGGTTCTTTTAATCGCAGTTGAACGTGGAATACCATTTCCCGGAGGATCCAAAATACTTCGACATCAACTGAAACGTCATTTTCCCTTGTTTTTGTTTATTGTACTCCTCTGTGTACATATTCTCGTATATATAACTTTCTTTTGGTTGGTTGGTTGGTTGGTTATGGTGACTGAGACTTTGTAACGTGGGGATTAGTTTGGGCCGGGCCATTGCTCTTTGTTCCTTTTTGGAGGGAAACTCCCGATATTGTGTTTGAATTTGTGGGGCCCATCAGTCACACATAAGCACAACAATAGGAAGAAAAAAAGTTGAATTGACTCAAAAGCGACGAGGGGATGGAAAAAAGGGAGGTGGGTTGTCTGGCCTTGCATTTTCATACTTTTTTCATGTTCTTCTGTGATGTGTAGTCACGAATAAATCACGTTAATATTTTATATTAAGTTTTTATAAAAATAATAAAACAAAAAGTAATAGGAATATAAAATGTTAACGTACTTTAATTTCCCAAAAAAATGGTTTCTCCATGCAAATTGCAAAAAGACAATCCAAATTAAAATTCATGAACAATTAAGAAACTCATTGCTTTTTTTTATTTTTTATTATATTAAGTTATCAAATATTTTAAATATTTAGATTTAAATTAATAAAATCTTGCGTTTAACATGCATTTGATTTTCACACGAGGAGTTCCCATTGAAAGTGTATTATTAAAAATATTTTTGATTTTGGTTACGAGATCATGTGTGCAGTTGTCAAAAGGGTAAAAAGGAAAAATAGAAACATTGAGACATGAGATTTATATGGCAGGCTCGAGGTGATGTGAGGTGAGTTGAGTTAATTAGATCGATTTATCATGGTTAATCAAGCTTAAATAAATAAAATCAGAGGGGGCCAGCCATTGACGGCATGACACCTGGAATGAAAGGGAATAAGCCGACCTTGTTACCGTGCACGCGGCAGCTGCAGCCGACAACAAGTGACGACATGCATTAAGGGAAACATTGTTATTGTAAGTTGCTAATTGAAATTTACTTAAAACAATTGGAATCAAGGAGGAAGGAAGGAAGAGAGCAATGCCATTTTAGGGTTTTCTTGCTCGCCACGCAACTACATAATTAACATATCAAATTACCCATCAGATTCTCTCCAGATCATTTTGTTAAGGATTATAGAGATCCGTGAATTGTATTTATTCATCGTACATCGTGCGATCAAATTTTTTCAGGTACTGTTTGTGTTTAATTTTAAATAAAAATATTTAAAATAATTTCTGATCGCACGATGTACGAAGAACAGATACGATTCACAGATATTCAGGACCCCTGCAAAGAGAATCTGACGAGAATCCAGATTCATCAAATTATAGAGTGAGAGAGTGGATGAGTCAGTCAGTGTTAAGTCAGCAGGCATTAGGCATTTCTATTGTATAACGTCGCAGGCACACAACACAAATGAATATATATATATATGAGCCTTGGAATCTTTTTTTATTTTTATTTTCTGTTTTATGATATGCCACGCGTAACGCCCAGGTTGGTTTCTCTTCCCTTCACTTGAGCGTTTCAGTTTCCACCAATGAAATGTAGAGAGAGAGAGAGTGAAAGAGCGTATCAGTTCTCCTCTCATCCATCTTCAGTAAGAGAGAGAGAGAGAGAGAGTGAAAGAGCGTATCAGTCCTCCTCTCATCCATCTTCAGTAAGAGAGAGAGAGAGAGAGAGAGAGAGAGAGAGAGAGAGAGAGAGAGAGAGAGGAATATTTGCAGATCATGAAGGAAGAGGGTAGAGAGAGAGAGAGAGAGAATATGCAGAGACAAAACAGTTATATTAGGGCCTCGTCCTTTCCAAGATCCTCATCCATTTAATTTTCGCCTCAGTTCCTATTCTGCCCTCTCTCTTTCTTTCATCTTTTTCACCTCTGGTATTGGGGTGGAAGAATGAAGGTGTGTTGTTTTAACTTTTAAGTGTGTGTGTGGAGTTTGATTGCATTTGCATATCTAATATGTTTGTCACTTGTGAGCGAGTCAGTTTGGAAATATTATATGGCTTCTATCTACTTTGACTTTAAAATTTTAATTTTAAAAGAAAAGGAAATGCTAAGGAGACTTTCTAAAAGTAGAACTCTTCGTCACCTCATGTTTTTTGCACAAATAATGTGTCAACATTATAAAACAACGTGCCAAAAATATAAATTAGTGAAGAGTTCATGAAATGTTCCACTTTAAAAGAGTATTCTTGGCATTTCTCTAAAAAAAAAAAATCAACCTCATTAATTATTAACTAAATAATTATTAAATCAGTGGTAATAATATGATTTGATAGGAGATGATACAAGCTAGTTAGGCACTTAACAACTTCAATCAATGTGCCCCAACTCTTGTCACTACTTTTTGTGCATACCATGCGAGGGCAACCTTGGTAAATAGAAACGCACCTACGCATTCTTCAAGTCCCAATTTTATCCTTTCTTTCGACTATTGTTCTAAAAATCTCCGCCTATACCCCATTTAGGTGTTAGGTGGTTGATCATCGTCCCGTTTAAGGCACATACTTTTGAAAATTAACAAAGGACGCCTAGAATACTTAAATAAACATACATTATATGCTTGTTCCTCATGTTTTCATTATGTTATAATACTTCATTATATATATGTCATTCTAATTTGTAGTTTTTGATGAAATTACATATATTTTAAGTATAAATAGACACTTATTTACATGAAATATATTAGATTTACTCAAACCGTTTGACTAGCGCCTAGCGCCTAGCGTTTTTTAGAATCTTGTTTCCAGCACAAAAACCCAGCAACCAACTAAATTTCCATATTTATCCTTTGATTTTTCTTCTTGTTTTTTATTGGGAGGGAAATATCTATGTTTAATTGTTGTGCAATGGGGAGTGGGCGTCGTCGTGCCATTTGGCTGCACCCAATCGTATCCATGCGTCCTTCCTCCCGCCCCCAACTGCAACAGTTTTTGTAATCGCTACAGACAAATATGAAATCTGCACTGCCCCATGGTCTCCATTTATTCCTCCACTCGACTCCACTCCTGTCATCCTCCTCTGTACCTCCCTTTATAACACCTACACCCCTCCCTTCCTCCACAATAACCCCTCTTCTCCTTCTCTCTTTTCTTTCTCTCACTAAAACCCCCCTGCAGTCTACTGAGGGAGATAAGCTTTCTCTGTGCTCTCTGAAACTGCAAGTAGTGGTGTTTCAATGGAGGCAGAGGATGAGATGTATCATGACTTCCTAACTCAGATGAACACACCTCCCCCTCCACCTCCTTATCCTCATCATCCCAACCCTTCTCTTTCTTCTCCCTCCCCCTCCCTTTTCAATAACCTCCTCTCTTCCTCTTCTTCCCCCGGACTTCCCCTGCCACCCACTAAAACGCCTTCATCCCACCAAATTCCTACCCATCCTCAGCCCCCTACCACCCCTCACGCTCGCCGCGCTTCTTCTTCCACCGCCGCTGCAAATCGCATCTTCCAATGCCATTACTGCTCCCGCAAATTCTACACTTCCCAAGCCCTCGGCGGCCACCAAAACGCCCACAAGCGGGAGAGAGCCGCCGCTCGCAGATCTCTTCTAAGCGCCGGCGGAGGTGGCGGCTGCTCCTCCGTTCCCACCCACTCTCCTCACCATCCTCATCATGTCCCTGCTTTCAACGTCTCACCTCCCCCTACTCAATATCAGATCATGCCCACCAACGTGCCACGTCAGCATCATGATATTGATGACCATGCTCAACAATATTCGAGTGGGCCTCACGAATACCATCAGCTTCGGCAGGGCCACCACCAGCAGCAGCCAGAGGCGGCCGTACACGACAGCAGCAGCTGCTTTTTAATGGAGATGGAGCACATCATGCAGCAGGACAACCAGCCACCTTACTATTGGGCGGTGGACCTCTCCAGCATCAACACTACTAACCACCACCACCCCCACATCCCCGCCGCTGCCTCCACTTGCTCTCTTCCCCAGATGATTGACGGCCCCACCACCTCCGAGCTGCCTCAGCCCCTCTTCTCACGTGCACCCCCTTCTTCCCATACCCATCAATATTATCATCGCCATCCTCAGGATGCCACTGCCGCTCATCCTCCTCGTGACAATGCCACTCTTCACAGCCTTGACCTCTCCCTCCGCCTTTAATCATCATTCCTAGTTTACACCGTTCCTATCAGTGCTCTCTCCTAAAATCTGTCAGCCCAGTTTTCTTCTTTTTTTCAGAGAAAAAAAAAACTTAATTGCTCTTAGAAATGGATGGTTCAAGCCTTCAAGATATGGAAGGAAAGCGAAAAGTGGAAAAGTGCTTGTGGGTTTGTTTTTTTTTTTTTTTTTTTTGTAGGTTTTTTTTCTTATTTGGTTTTAGAAATTAGTTACAGAAAGTGAGAAATGTTGGGCTTCAAAGTTGATATGTAATGAGTTTGACATCTTGTTACATGAATCGATCAAATTTTCAAGCTTTATACTCTGCATTGATCTCTCTCTCTCTCTCTCTCTCTCTCTCTCTCTCTTCTCTGGTAGCCTTACTGATCATCTCTTTCTCTCTCTCTGCATTAGATGATGATGTTCGTGCATGTCAAAATTAAATGTCATCCCAAAAACAAAAATGTGTTGTCAAAACAGGGATGAAATGAATCGATGTAGTTTTTGGCACCAATCGAGATGGCATCGGACCATCGATGATTTAAATTTCTATGTTACGAATCTACCCTTCTGAATTCTGGGAAAATGCCCTGCAATATGCGGCGCGCGCGCGACCGATCACGATATTATGCTCGTCGATCAGTAGCGGGTCAGTTTTGTACAGTGGGCCACCTCAGCTGCTTTTAAGGAGGAGAAAACCTCCCACTTACATTTTAATTTTTTTCCAACAGCTGGCTGATTTGGTTACGGAGGAATAATGGTATCGCTTGCAGTTGCAGCCGATTGGAAATATTATTATTCCTCTTGTTTTTGGTCCGGTTTGAAATTTCATTTCAACAATGCTATAGTTTCCAACGTGCTCATAGGATTGTTGAAATAAAATCAATCGTCGAATCTTAGATGAAATATTGATAAGGTGGTTCAAAATTTTTTTTAACAATTCGATATTCTAAATTATTCTAATTTATAAAGAAAATTTCGAACCTGGCAACAACTATGTGACAGATTGAAAAATGACGGCACATGGATGGGTGTGTTTTGGGCACAAGGGTCGAGAGCCATATGCCAGATTTGATATGTGACTGATTTATCGTATCGTATAAACAATGGATGTGTTTTCGCGGGACTGATAGAGAGTGATAGATAAAGCAGATACTACTAGGATAGAGCAGATAATACTAAAAAGGAACCTCTAAAAGGAAGAGAATTTACCACGTATTTTTATATAAATGGTGAAATTTTTTATTTTTTAAGTTATTAATTTTTTAACACACATGTTCCACCATTTATATAATGACACATGATGTACCATCTCCTGTTTCGGTCACATTGAAAAAATCTTTCGTAAGATTCCATTCTTGCCAAGGGCAAATTTGAATTACATTATTACTATAACTCATTATGTGACTAAGCCTACCTCTCTCCCGTAGTGTAAATAATATCGTATGTTAAAAAATAAAAAAAATCCCTTTGTCATAATGCAATTGGTTAAAGTTTTTTTCTTTCAAGTTTTTAACAAAATGTATATAATATTTGTGTACTGAGCAATATCCTCGTCACACTAAAAAAATCTTCCAAATAAGGAGAAAAGATAGGGAATTTCAAAGAATTCAACTATATTATTATAAAGGGAATTGTTATTAGCACTCCAAATAAACCAGACACAATTTTGAATCAAATTTGGCCTGCATATATTGTGACGTGAGGTTTGAGTACCAACTAGCAACAGATGGATAACAAGGAAGATCATTGACGAATATCTTCGTCGGTCAGATATCGAATGTCGGAATTTCAGATGTGAGGCCAGACATGGCCCTGTATTGTATCCGAGACAATAACGTTCTATACGGATCCTTCTCTCTTTTCTCCCTCAAATAAGCAAGGCAATTCTCAACTTCTGACTTCACTTGTAAATACAGTTCACGAGCTTTCTCCCTGTCTCGTAATTCCTGCTTTCTCCCTTCACATGGTTCCCAATAACATACAAATTAAGTCAAACAGGTTGCACTTCTGATGAATTGATCATACGTAAACACATGAATAAGTATGCATCTAGAACCGCAGAATCGAAACCACAATTTACCTTCTGTTTCAATTGGTTTTCCAAAATAATAATAGAACCTGCCAGGAATTTTCGGTATGATTCCTGGCAGGTGTACATCCTGGTTTCCTACCTCCCCACCAACGCCCTTTCTGTTATCACAAGATCACATTGATATTCAACGATCAAGTTAATCTTTGGAAACAAGGATGACAAGGAAATGTATGATCACACGAAGACACGAAGATGGATGGTTCTATGAGAACATCTCAGATCAATTACCTCACTTTCGCAACCTCATCTGTTAACTCCTGTATATAGTCCTTAAGCGGAGGAATCCTCATTTGGTCGTCATAATCCAAAAATAGCTGTTACAAAGATGTCAATAATTATTCTGAGAATGAGTGGTGTGAATAACCAAAGCTCAGTAAACTTGTGCTTTTATTTAGCAAGGAAAGATAAATTAGATCAGTAAATGTAAAATAAGGTGCGCGGCCTTACTTCACCAATATCATCTTCTCCAACGGCGCCAAAAGGTACAATTTTGGCTCCAAATCTAGATGCCATTCTCACAAACTCCGACTGTTCTGGCCAGAATAACTTATATTCCTCCCCCTGGATACATTCCAAGTTATGTTTAGTGGAACTGATCCACTAAGATATTTGGATTCTAGGCTTATCTAGTCTTCTCAGACAAAAATAATAACAACAATAAAGTGATTGTTACCTTCCGGTGAAGAGCCTCACGCACTCCACCTGGATAGAGTAGGACGTGAGACTTTGTAGAGAGAAGTTTGTAAAAGTTTGCACCAGAGACAGGAACTGCACCCATAAGTCTGAATGTGTCGAATGCTGATAGATCAGGAAACTTTCCTTCTCTCAATTTTATAAACATCATCGGATGTGCTATTCCTCGCATTAGGATGTTTCTTTCCTCCATCATCTGAGTTACCATGGGAGCCAATTCAAACCCCAGTAACATGTGATAACCAACAAACAATACAGGACCCTCAGAAGGTATCCCGGCAAGGCCCCTCACAATCTTCCCATCTGGTAAAGTTGAGAACATCACTGGGCTAGTGACCATGGTTAACAATCTACGCATAATGCACAGTGATCAGACATTAGTTTAAAAATAAAATAAAAAGTTAAGGGTTGCTTGCAGAAGGGGAGGGGTGTTGGTTAGAAACATTGGAGCAAGCTTATGCATAATTTCCATCAGCTCTCTTGTCTGTGGTTCAATATAATATGACACATAAATAAAGCTACTGTCTAGGATCAAACCATTAAGCATAAACAGAGACATAATGTAGGGGGCTTCATTGACAGCTAGGATAGCAGAAACCACAACTGCAATTGTAAATTCCATGAAAATATCACCCACCTGTTTGATTCAATTATATTTTTGACTTCTAAAGGCGTTGGCGGTATGTAATCAGTAACAAAGTCATGAGTACTGGAACGACGATAGACACCAGTTGCCTTGATGACAGTCACCAAATCAAAAGGATCTTCCTGCCATGGATTGCGAGAACAATATACATATCAAAGTAAAAACTTACAAACTCAAAAAAATTTGGTTATAAAAATGACAGCATAGCATTGGAATATTAGAAATTGCAGACAGTAGCAAATTCAACAAAAGTTGATTCATTACTCTAATTAAATGACCCTAAGAATCTAACTCTACCATTTAACTTTTTTCCTTGGAGATGTTGGGTTTGGAAAAGTAGCAGAGAGAAATTCACTTATTTATCAGGGCTTATACTATCACCAATAAGAATGTACACAAGCACACAGAGAAAACAGCGTACCAAGAAGAGGAAATGGCCGCTGTTAGCAAACATACGAATCTCACATTTTGCAAGGGTGTGTTTCAGTCTTTCTCCTTCCGCTTGACTAGGTAACAACTGATCCTGTCCACTAATAGACAAATAAAAGATAAGTTAGCCTCATCATTCTAGAAAGATGACAATCGAAAGCAGTAAAGTGCTCTGATGCATGATTATACTTGACCAGTAGATCACAACTATTCAAATAAATTTCCGTAAACTCAAATTACACCTTATTTTAAATGTTTACTTGCAAACTCTTCGGGTCTGTTAATCATCCATAGTAGCGTTGAAATACAAATACATCAAGTCGAGTCCTCCAACATTTGTTTCAGAAAAGTTTTCTTGAATTTGTTTCTTTTTTAATTGGGAGAAGAGGGTGGGTGGGTTTAAATTATCAATTGTAAGTGACTGCTTTCTTAGTCACTATCAAACGAATAAGCAGAAATAAATAAATAGACCTGGAAAGTATCAGCGTTTGAGCTTTTACAGCGTGGAGACGTGAATTGGCATATGGAGATGCTGATCTAATCATTTGTAGCTTCCACAGAAATGTTTCTCTAGGTAAGATATCAGCAAGAACCTGTGGCTTCAACCATTAATTCTTTCCGCTAGATTCAACTACACTTCATGAGATATAAGTACGCAGAATACACACAAAAGATCAGAAGAGACCAATCTCTTAACTGACTTCAAGAGTATTGATTATATGATAACTTATAATGCTACATAAGAGATCCTTGAAAGCAACATGTCTGAAGCATCATAAGTATCCACCTATGGAATGAGGATTGAACAGATTCTGAATAAATGTATAGAGTGATCCAACTTGTGGGCGAAAGTAATGTTAGTTTGTTACATAGTTGTGTCTTACAGAGAGGTAAGATGCTGATGCAAGAAGATCGCGTGATAGCTTCTCAACTGTCTGTGGCAGAGGAAGTCCAAGTCCCGTCTCCAAGTTACCCATCAGAAAACCTAAATTCATGCAAAAGAGTTGCAGGTTAATGAATAAAATTATTTTGTAGCAAGCACATGAACTTTGAGCCAACAATTCACCATAATTTGGAGCAACGAACATTAAAAAAGGTGGTATAAAGAAAGCAGACCTGTCATTGAGCTCAGTATGTGAGGAGGGCTGAGAGGAAGTGAGTCAGGAATGACCTGCAGTAAAGGTATTAACGGTTGAAGCTGGGACTTGCTGAAGGACGTAGCTGCGCATGGATACCAGGTAGGAGCTAACCCGAGTGAGCAAAAGTATCAATTGAATAACTTCTGTCTTAGAGCTAAATTATTTAGCTTTTATATAAATGCTAAGCATTTTGCCTTTATCTAAGAGGAATTGGTGAAAATTCAATGGACCTAATACATTTAATACATGACTTTTCATATCTCAGCATGCCTATTTAGTACTTATTTATCCGGGAATCTATAAACTTTGAATCAAAATGACTTAATAGGAAGCAGCGTCTTACCTGGATTAGCCAAAATTAGAACAAGGTCAATATCAGGGTTAAGGGCAGCCACGGAAAGCGCAAGGCATGCTCCAAGAGATTCTCCAACAAGATATATAGGCCTATTTGGTGCGAGACGATGCTGTGACCGAACTGTTCTTTCAACCAGCTTCACTAGGTCTGGCACACGGAAATTAGTAGAACAACCAAATTACATATGAATTCATCTCTTTCATCCAACAAAATAGGAAAACAGAAACAAGGTGCACCATTTTATCTTCTCCACATGATTTTCACCACACTGTTACGAATACTATGAGGACCGGATGAAGCAAACATTTTGTGCAACACAAGATCAACAAAGCTAAATGCATTTAAAAAAAAAAAAGAAGGAAGAACCTGTGAATGTTGTTCGATCCTTGGCAGGGATATGGAAGCACCAGACATCGAAAATCCTTCACATATCAAGTAAAAAAAAGCATATATGATATCAAATCAAGTAATTAAATTAGTCTAGCAGGAGGAACTAACTTATTTAGTTCAGAAAATAAATAAATAAATCAATTCCGAAATGCACTCAAACAAATTTGTGATAGGACGTACTTTCCAAGTTTCTGATGATGCCTTATGAGCCCAAGTCCAGTGCCATCAATTCCTGCACGATTCATTCCAAAGATTTTTAAGAAAAAAAAATTTTCGAAATAAAGTCGAATTATTTGAGCTCATTTTTTGAATAAAGGAAAAGATATAGCAGTAAAATTACAAGGTTGAGCAGTAATTAGACTCGTGCGATAATCATTGAGCTTTTATGTTAGTGAGCGATCGCAAATCAGAATCATTTTTTCGTAATCGAAAGTTCACATTTGCAATGATGGTGATGATGGCATCCTTTGCAGAGATTTAAGAAAAGGTAAATGTCGGATAAAAGTGGAAAAGCAGAGGGATTTTTAATACCAGGCAAAAAGAGAAGCAGAGGAGAATCGTCCAAGCGGGACCCGCCGCCCAAAGGAGAGAACCAGCGAGGCGGTCCACCGTCGGAGCTGATGAAATCCTTGGCTTGCTCGAAGTAATCCTTCAAGCTCAGGCCTTGGTCTTCCGCATCGAACCTGTACTCCTCCTGACCAGCCTGCCTCTTAGTCTCTGCAGCTGACGTCGTCGTCGTCGTATGAGCTTCCTTCTCAGACGACCTGCCGCTTGCGATGTTCGCTGCTGTCAGAATCGTCGGAGTGTGGTCTGTTGACGCAGCGGCTAGCCTCCGCGACGGAATCGAGATCGGATTGAACTTTGATCTTCCGGATGAGGATGATGATGACGACGTCGGTTCCTGACGGATAACGGATGGCAGGCGGGCGGGGAAAAGACAAACTCCGGTGGAGGCCATGGAATAATAGAGGCAGCTGGTGGGACGGCCGAATCGGCCGATGGCTCCTGCTGACGGTATTTAGAGATTTGAACGCTTGATAGTGAGAGTTATTTTTCCATTTGAGGAATGAAGTTCAAGCATTGAAATTAAATAGATGGATTGCTGGCCTTATATTGTATTTATAAAATAATTGTTTTGTTGTTTTTGTGTTTTGTTTTTGTCTTGTTTGCTTGGATTGCTGGAACACTTAACTGTCAGCAGTTCGAGTGGCAAAGCAGAACACTGCTCTACTAAAGTGTTACTACTACGTAACTACAGTGGATGAGGAGGGCGAGGGACGGAGGAGCCGCGGGTGGTCCAAAATTCCGGAGAGGCGGCTGTAGAGTTGTCTACGGTGGCATTGTCCTCCTTTCTCGCTTCGTTGTCATTGCCGTTCGCAGTTTTGTCCAATTTGGGATAAAAAAACGTGAGCACTTGGATGGCATGTCACTGCCTCATAATGTATTCTTTTATTGAATTATTGCATAGCTTAAATATGTAGGATCCCATTTAGGTAAAGAATGATGCATTCAGCCGAACGTACAAAAGAATCTATTATTACTTATACATCTTCAGTGGATAATACGACATCATGTGCTCTAACATTTTTCATGTTACATTGTATTATTAGTTTAGAATAGCGTTGTTCAATGTCTAGGAAAATCTCTTTCAATATCTTCATCCTGTATGACAATTTTTTTATACAATGATACTGATAAAATGAGAATTTAATAAAGGGAACTTTAACTAAAATTTTTTGGTACTATTCATTTTAACGAAAAATCACATTTTTACACTAAAAATAAGTTGAGAAAAATAGTTTGTAAATTCAGAAGGAGCAGTGGAACAATTTGTTGGACTGATTCAGCAATATAAATTAGAAAGTAGACGAAGGACTAGTGTGCATGAATTGACGAGGACCCGCGTTGATGGCTCGCGCTGCTTGCCCCAAACAATACTCAAAATTAACTAACTTTCAACTTTGTCAGACTGAACTCCAATTCCTTCTTTGACCAAAAATAAAAAATAAAACAAAAATTCAAATTATTTTTCAAATAGTATGATATACATCTTAGATTTTTAGCCAACGTTGCCCATGTCCAAATTTTTTGCATTTTGTTTTTATTTTTTAGGGGTGTAATATCCACACACCATATTTTACTTCTCACATATTTTTTTAAGATGTGTGGATAGCACATCTCATTTTCTATTATTTGTGTGGGTGGAATTGAATCGTTGATCAAGGGACGTGTGTCACTCTCACCTGCATAAAAAATATTATGAAATTGTTTACTCACCCAAACAGCTTAATTAACTCCTTAAACTAACACCAACTTAAACACGGGATCATCATTTTATATAATTCTTCCAGAAAGTCCATATACAAAATACAGTACAAGGAGTGATGATTAAACTACAATTCAACATGTGCCAATTAATCCTGGCCTTCATCTCTCTATTTTTTATTTGTGTAACTCAAAACTTGGGACTGTTTCTGTTTAGGTTAATATTTGAACATTGGGTTGTAAGTGTGAGAAAGCCAAGATATGCCAATTAGAAGAAGATTTGCCCGAAACCCAACACCAGGTCCAGAGACAAATTGGCGCATTTCCATTAATGCATAGACCATGTGCCTATAATTTAAATGACAAGTGATAGAGACTAACTCACAATCAGCCAAAAAGCACTTTTCAGTGGCAATACAAGTAAAAAGTTGATGAATCATTAAGATGCTTTCGGGTAAGAGCAAAGGCACTGCAATTGGGCTAATTTGCTTATGAAAGGTGGAAGAGTCCCCAAAGATAAGGACACTCAACCAATCAAACAAACAAACATACAAACTCTGATCTCAAGTCAGATTTGCATCTAAGAGTTGAAATCAACCCAGATTCAGTCCTATTTAGCGACAAGCTATCTTTTTCTCTAGTTTAAAAGCTTTGTTATCTCCCTCAGTGGCGTAGTATCGATTCGTTTGTGTAAACTTGTTTACCATCCACCCCTTTCTAGCATACAAACCCCTGTAATTACAAAGAGAAGTGACTGCAAAAGGTTCAACCTTGACAAACAAGGTGAAATCTTGCCTGAAACTCTTTGTTTGTTCTCTAAATTTGTAGATCTATTACGTAATGCATTCTTCAGTATGTATTCAAGTCATATTCACATATTTTCCTACTTTAAGAGTCTCATTTGCATATGGATCTGGTTAGTTTAATGGATATGTTATCATTAAAATCAATCAAGAACCAAGCAAACGGCTAAATGGCTTAAAGGGAATCTAGACTCTCTTCATTCGAACATACAAGACTATGAACTAAAAGTCCTTGTTCACGAGGCAAGAAAAAATAACTTAATGTGGACTTAACTCATCCACGACAATCCTTTGATAATAAGAAGTCCGAGTAACTTGGGGCGCAAGTAATCGACTTAAAACACACTTGTTCTACATCTGCTATATAGAGATAGCAGTGGCACACCTAGCACTCAGTTAGTTTTGATTGCGAGCCTCAAGGCCTACACCTAAGGCCCCACTAAGGCACATTTCATAACTAACTTTGTCCTCTTCTTGTAGCACATTGACAAGTAAGAACCCGACTACACATTCAAAGTGCCAATCCCTTGGGAGTTGTGCTAAGGTGCCGAGGACCATTCCCCATGGAAATCTTTGCCCGAACAATTTCCTCATAGAAAGAAAAAAAATGGAAACTTAGGACTGTTCACAAGATAGGACAGCTGGACGAGAAATTTTGTATTATGACTTTTTATCTTTTTTTATTTATTTATATACTATATATATAAATATATATATTTATATACTATATATATAAATATATATATAAAATATAGCATATTTTCATTTTCTTTTCATTTACGGATGGTACACACGTATTTTTATATAAGTAGTGGAAAAAATTTATTTTTTAAGTTATTAACTTTTTAACACACATATCTCATCATTTGTATATTGACACGTAGTATACCACTCCGTGTACCGATCACACTGAAAAATCTTTCCAGCTTAACCACCAACATCGATTGATCATGGCTGGTGTTATTCATAAATTTCTTTTTATTTATCGAAATTTTTTGTGACAGCCCGTTCCGAAAATTTTAAAACGTACGCGTGAAAAGACAATTTTGCCCATAGTGTGATTTTTACGTTGTGTGGTTGTTTTGAGTTGGTGTGGCTGGTCGTTTTCACGTCGAACTCGGGATACCCGATTTTTGGCACTGTTCATGCACACGTAAATTCTTATGTTTTTGGGAATTTCAAACTTGTAGAAAGCTTGGTGAGGTCCTTAGGAGGCTCGGGGTGGTTCGTTTGAAGGTTTTGGACGTCGGGATCGCGAGTTTCGAGGTTGGCCGGAGTTGGGGGTATTTTCCCGGCGAGATTTCATGGATTTTAGCACTTGAAAGTGGTATGATTTTGTTCCTCTCATTGTAAGCTTCAATTTGGTACCAATTTTGTGAAATTTGGTTGAAAAACGAAGAATATATCACGATTTGAAATTTCCCCGATTTTCCGGCGCTGGCGACGGCGCCGGAGCATCGCCAGAGAAGACGACGGAATATTCCGTCAGTTTGGACGGAATATTCCTAACGCCGTTGACAGAATCCGTTAAAGTTAATGGAATATTCCTGACGGCGTTAACTGATGCCGTCAATGTGCCAGGCACGTGCCTGCGCATGGCCGGCGCGTGAGGGCACGTGCGACGGTGAAAATTTTTTCTAAAAATATGGGGATGTTCCTGAGGTTGAGTAGATCACGTTGGTGTATTCATACACCCCATTTGAGCATTGTATGAGAAGTTATTTCTTAAGGTTGGTTATGTGCTTTAAAATTAACGTTTTTATAGTTGTTTGGCATATAGGTGATACCTATCCTGAGGACGAGCGTGGTCACGCGAGGTAAGGGGGTTACGACCCTTCCACATACCAGTGAGTAGGCTTTTGGTTTTCCGTATATACCTATATACTTATGTTTTTCCCAAAAATTGATTTGAAACATTATACGTTTATATGCCATGCCTATAGTTTGCCGTTTGTTTATGCATTGTTAGTTGCATATATATATATATATATATATATATATATATATATATGTATGTTTGGTGCTGCGGACGCACAGGTAAGTGCCAGGTGAGTTGTGATTTATGTTTACATTCAGTAGTGATTTGAGATGCATAGAGAGCTCATAACCTGCACCCCCGGTGTTAGTGCTCCCGCCCAGAGTTGGGCACAGTCCTTTACGTGATGTTCACCTCCCGCACCATACGCTCAGCTTGGATCCAAGTTAGGTGCACAGTCCTGTCGTACATACCACTTTAGGTGGTTCCGACTCATAGGTGACCCGCGATTATTCGCCCAGCCTTCACGTGATCGTAGCACTTGAGCGTATATATATATATATATATATATTACACCCAGGCTTGTCGTACAGACCACTTTAGGTGGTTCCGACTCGTGTGCAGGTCTAGTTAGTGAGACGGAGATTTGAGCTCTAGTTTCAGCCGTACAGGTCGCGTTAGGTGACTCCGGCTGACAGATTATATGGTATTGACATGATATTACCGGAGCACTTGCATTTTACTTTGAGGTTTTGGCATAGCTTATTTTCCGAGCATGATTGATATATATTTATATTATATTTTCTGGGAAGTATACAAGTTTTACGGCGATGGGTTAGAACTTGTTTATGAAATGATTTTTGAAAAGCTTTGTTTTTGCCCACTCACGCTTTTGTTTTACGCCCCTCCAGGTTCTAGTTGGCTAGCACGTTTGGTGGCTTCCCTGAGGATTTCCCCGGCATATCTGACAGACCACCACCAGTGTAGGACCACCTTTGGGTGTGCTTTTGTTGTGTCATTTTCTTCTGGACTACATTAGGCTTTCTTGCTCTGAACCTATCGTTCACACTTACGCTTGCACTTGTTCATTATTACCTTGTGTAAAGCTAGTTTTTATTTATTTGTACTATTTATATTATTATTTTATTAGTTTCCGCACTGTGCACATGGTTACGTCACTTCCACGTGACGGCCAGCATGCCCTGATCTCGATCGGGGTGTGTTATTTTTTATTAATTTTTATTTTTATTTTCTTGAATTCATTCGATCCGAGAATTGAAAATTGAGAAGTATGTGTGGGAGGTAAAATATAATGTGTGAACAACACCACCCATTCACCATGCGCTAATTAAAAGAATTAACAAGATTGGCAATGTGTCATGTCTGTTCTCTTAACCAATAATGTATGTGCACAATAACTTTTTTGAAATGTTATTATTAGCATCTCCCTACAAGAAAAAGAAAAAAAAAAAGAAAGGAAAATAGAACCATTGGTATTTAAACTTTGGTGTAATCAAAACTTTGAATCTATGGGTTAAAAATTTCTGACTACAGATCTTTAAACTCCCTGACAAGGCATGGAGAAATGATTTTCTTACAAAACATTTTTTAAAATTTCATCTAAAATAAAAGGTTTTAAATGGAAACAAAGTTTAGAAGTTCTGACGAATTTGCTTTTGTGATCATTGCTCTCATTGTGACAAAATTAAAAACTGCTGAATAATTGTTTCGTTTTTAATTAAAAAATTTAAATTAAAAATTAAAAATAAAAACGAAATGAAATGTTTCTTAATAGTGCCGGAATTTTAATATCGGAATTTCATAGATTCTTGTGTCACTCTCAGTCATGAGTCATGTGACTCGTCCCGATCTATGTTGGTTTCTTTTTCTTTCATGATTTGATTAATCAGGGGGGTTGGACTTTTCCTCTATTTTAATCAAGTAGACCACCCACATGACCAATTCCATTATATTCTAACGTTATATTATGTTATGTTATCTCTACCTCTCAATTTTCCCAATTTTTTTCTCAAAATATAATACTAAATAAGGATACACGCCAGATAGTCATGGCCCGCCATTGCCAAGCAACTGTTATGGCCGGTTCTCTGAGTGGACCGGTCCATCATAATCCTTGGGCCTTATTGGGCCTATGAGCTACACTCTCAAGTCTCTGTTGTAGTGGCTACTGGCTACTCCATATTCAATTATTCTTGGTGAGCTTGTAAATTTCCCATTAAATTAACCAACCTACAACCAGTCCATCATAAAAACCCTTCCACTAGGTGGACCCAACGCTTGCAATCTCTTTCACACAAACCCAACCTGTATTTTGGTTCATCCGGCACCACGTTGGTTCCACTCTCAACAACGTAGCAACTGCATATTAGCCAATTAGGTGATCACGCAAAAATAATATGACTTTAGTTGGCTAATTTCTAAGAGGTATACGATATGTTTCTCTAATAGTTAGTCTTTAGTTTCGGTTGAGTCCTATGTTTGGGTCTCAGAATGAGTATCATTTCCAGATTCTCTTTGTGGAGATTTTGAAAATCTTCAAATCGTGTCCGTTCATCGTACATCGTGCGGTTAGAAATAATTTTAAATATTTTTATTTTAAATTAAATATAAATTATACTTGACGAAAAATGACCGTACAATATACAATGAACGGACACGATTTAAAGATCTTCTTGGAAATGAAGAATACTTTGTTTGCATGACAATTCATTATATTTTGTGGACATCGTATGTTATCACATCATTACATATCTTTTAAGATTGTGAGATTAACGTAATTGCCTAGTCTTAGAAAATAAAACCATATTGCTTTTGGTTTTGGGTTAAGTTATTTACTTTTTTGCCATTTTATTTGAGCGGTAGGTTTCATATCAAATCAATTTATTTTAATTTATTGCGTAATTTGCCACTAACTCAACCATGACTAATTTAATTTATCTTACCTAGTCTTAGAAAACGAAATCATATTTGCTTTTGGGTTAAGTTATTTGACATTTTTTGCATTTTATTTGAGCTGTAGGTTTCATATCAAATCAATTTATTTTATTTTATTACGTAATTTGCCCTTTGGCTAGAGAGTAGTGAAACATTTTAGAGTTCGTTTGAATGTGTTTTTGAAATGACTGAAAGCGCTTTTGATGAAAATGTTTTTGAAACTAATTCTTAGTAAAAATGTAAATCAATTCTGAAAAAGCACTTAAAGTGCTTACTGAAAGAAGCACGTAAGCCCATATGGATCGCTTTATTGTTATTAATGATATGACTTAGTTTGGTCTGAATGTCTTCCACCCCTCCCTCCGTTCACCCAAAAAAATGTCTTCCACCGCTCCCTCCGTTCACCCCAAAAAAGTAAGTACAGCGTGCTAGAAGAACTAAAATACAAAAGAGAAGTGTAAGTGTTTTTACGTGTCTCACTTGTTGAGTTTTGTAAAAGTCATTGACCCTCCACCAAAATCCAAAATCCGGATCCCTTTTTTCTCAGAATTTGCCTTTAAATTTGGACAAGGGACCCATTTATAAAGACATTTCCCTTGTCCGTCCTAGTTAGGTTGGACTCACTTCTTACCAATCTCTAAAACCCTCCGATCACAATTCACTACTGGATTTTCTCCACCTTGCTCTTTGCCAACCGCCCCTCGCAATCCCATTCTCTCTGGCTTTTTCCACATTCGATAAAAGACTCTCTTGCATTTTCTGCTGTATTTACGTTCCCCCTGTTCTGTTTCCGTGTTCTGCATCCGTTGGTGAAAGTCAAACAACGCACCATCGAATCGAAATGGCGTCAGAGAAGAGCTCCTCCGTGCTCCAAGTCACTTCTTCAGGCGGTCCACTGCGGATGATGACTCCGTTGACCGCTCAAGTTGCTCTCAGAATCACAGCCATTGTCTTCACACTCATCGCCATCTGCGTTACAGTCACCAACGGCCAATCCGTCGTCGTGTTCGGATTCAAGTTCGAAGCCCACTACTCCTACTCAACTGCCTTCAGGTAAACGCAGATCCAAAAAACAAATCAAAGATCCAATTTTTTACAACAGATATGATCATTTTTATTTATTTATTAACTTCCTTTTGGGTGTCTCTGTTGTCACAGGTTCTTGGTTGGTGCTAATGTTGTGGTGTGTACCTTCTCAGTGCTCTCATTGATCTTCGTATCCTTCTTAAGCCGTCCAGCATCTCAACACCTCAAAAACTACTTCTTTCTCTTCTTGCACGACACGGTTAGCAAATTGTCGTCCCTCGACTTTTTTTGCAGTTCCAACAACAGCTCCCGTTATAAATTGTAGCGTTAATTAATTGTAATTTGTATCGCAGGCGATGATGGTGCTAATGATATCCGGATGCGCAGCGGCGACCGCAATCGGGTACGTGGGGAAGTATGGAGAGAAGAAAATGACTTGGCAGCCAACGTGCGGTTACGTGAATGAGTTCTGCAACAAAATGGCCATCTCTCTTGTGTTTTCTTACCTGGCTTTCTCTGCATACTTGCTTCTCACTCTCATGGCTGCTCACAATCTCATGCCTCGCCCTACTGAATGAACTCGCCAATACACAATTTACAAGAGATGTATCCCATCCATCATCCGAAAACGACATCGAAAATCTCACAGTTTATCAATTTGCTATGTCTTGTTAGTTAGCATTTGGGACCTTTGCAAACTTGTGCTGCATGTACATATGGTTTCTTAATGGTTTAGTTTACATATTACCCCTGTAGAAATTATGTTACTTAATCGTATTTATTTGTACTTACTGTCTCCTTGATGGTTGAGGAACTGGTGGCTTCTTTGGATTAGGAAATGTTGCACAAACTATTTGCCTATTTGTAGCTTTCTTGCCTTTCTTCTCCTAACAACGAGAAAAACTTACTTGTAACCGGAACGCGGCAATAAGAATGCCCCATAATAACGTCCAGTTCTAGGTAAGTTCGTCCTGTTTCTTTTCAAGTTTGAAGGGAGGACATTTATTAGGGTCGTTGACAACTTAAGAAAATAAGAGGGGGCAGTATTTAATTCCATAGCCACCTAGATTGCAATTAGGTAATTTGTCATCAATTAGCTGTGTAACAGAAAAAGGACATGCCATTTAATTCAACAAGATTGTCACTAATTGATGACCCCTTTGTATTTGCTCGCCTGACTTGCGTGGACCGTCATATATGAGTGATGAATGATGATCGTATATAAAACATATACATTGTGATATGTATTAAGCTTGTTTAAGTCACTAATAACATGATTAGTACTGGACTTAAAGTATCACTCTGGAGTCTATGTCTCGTCGTCGCTGTCTTTTGGGTGCGCTTTCAAGGTCTGGCCTTCAGCTTCCCACTTTTCGGAATCCCAGGCCGGGTCGATCTCGGGTAGCTGATAGTCATCAGGTCTTAATGACAGTTGAAATTCTGGCAGGTCAGGCAATGTTTGTAGAACCCTGCATCCGTAGTTAAAAGGTTAATTAGATGTTTTGGGGACTGAGATAATAGAGGAAGATACAGAAAATAATGGCTCCTTACTTTTCTTGTTCTAAAAGGTAGCCATACTGTTAGAAGTTGGTATAGAATCCGAGAAGGGTTCCTAACTGGTGTGGGAGTTCTAATTGTAATAGATATGGGAAACTTGGACGCAAGTTTCAGATAGGTTTAGGATTCCAACTCAGTTTAGGATTAGGTTTTGATTTAGTATAAAAAGGGTCCTTAACGTTAGGGTATAGTTAATGTGGATATAGTGTGTGAGAGACTTATGTGACAAGAAAACTGTTTGTATGTGTGAGTTTTCTTGTATTCCTTTATTCAATCAATAAAGTGTGCTTCCGTTGTTCATGGTTTTCTGTTATTGGTTTGGTTTGATCGAAGAGTAAGTTTCAACAAGTTGTATCAAGAGCCATAGGTTGCGTGGTCAAATCAAAACGATGACAAAAACTGAAAGTGGAGATGATAGGGGTACTGAGGTAACCAAGACTTCGGTGCAAAGTGCTCGGTTTGAGATCGAGAAATTCATTGGGACAAATAACTTCGCTATGTGGCAGTGCGAAGTAAAGGATGTACTGATTCAGCAAGGTTTACTGGTGGTGCTTGAAGACATGCCTATAACAATGAAGAAGGAGGAATGGCAGCGGCTGAATGCACATGCATGTTCCACGATTAGACTATGTCTTGGAAAAGCACAAAAATATGGTGTAATGAATATCTCATCAGCTAGAGAACTATGGGATACGTTGGAATCGAAGTACTTGAAGAAGAGTGCAGAAAACAGACTTTATCTTAAGAGTAAATTGTATCGTTTTCAGTACAAGGAAGGAACTAAGATGATTGACCATCTTGAAGAATTTAACAAGATGATTGCTGAACTTCTGAACCTAGAAGAGACGATCAAAGATGAAGATAAAGAGTTGATTCTGATGAATTCCCTACCTGAATCTTACGAGTCGTTTGTTACGACATGGATTTATGGTAGAGAAACTCTTAAGTTTGATGAAATCTCAAGCGCAGTGATGAATCATGAAGTCCGCAATTTAGACAGACAAGAGAGAAACAATTTCGAAGCACTAATGGTAAGAGGTGTTGGAAATGTGCCCTAAAACCAATCATATGATGATACTTTACGGACATTTCAAACTAATGTAGTTTAAATGTAAAGGGCAAAGATTATTGTTTGAGCCGTCTCATATAAATGTTATATGCTTAAACGATAAGTCCAAGGAATATGTGATTGGAAGAATGCGATCTAAAGAAGTTAGATTCATGAGACCATTCTTTCGTTGACACATCCTAAACGTTCCTGATCATAGGATTGTCAATTGGGCATTGACAGTCCGTTAAGATCAGTACGTGCTATGTCTTCTCTCAGGGAGAGTGACTAGTCTCGAGTCATTGGTGTGTGTGACATCAAGACAAGTACGTAGGTGCTCAATAGAGAATGAGTTCACTGAACACGATCAACGAAGAGTTCTCATATTCATGTCACATGAGAACTCATGGTTGGGATAATGCAAATTAGTCTTTTGACCTGAGGCATCACAGTTGTCTTGTGGTTAGGTTCTTAATCTTTGATTATGTCAAAGTCACTCCATCAGGAGGGTGTCCACGACATCGTTGGGGTTAAGCCACTTGGCCATGGAGGCAAGTGAATGCGCAACAAGGGATCTCTAACCTTCAAACTGTTTGAGGGAGAATACTCTATGATATGATTTAGAATCTCTGGCCAGAGTATGAATGAGATGTTGGAATGCGTTCCAGATCACATTCAAGGTAATCATATAAGCACAAGACTCACATTGGATAGTAGACATGAATAAACTATCAAACCAAACAATGTGGTCAAGAGTATTGTATTAGAGAAAGACCGTATTGCATTTGTAATCCTAAAACTGAATAGGTTCTCCACCTCTTCTGATTAGCTTGGGTAACCATGACATGCTGCTAGGCGTCAACCATGGTTTGTGGAAGCCATAAAAGTGTATTATCACTAACGGGAGAATTGAAAGTAAGTTCCAATTCACAATCGATTTGAAAGAGTTTGAATCGCCCACTGCCTCGCTAAAAGGAACCTAATGGATCGTACACCGTGTAAGGTAAAGATTGAAGATTCAACGGAGATGAGTAAGAATAATTAAATGGTTTAATTATTTATGGCAATGATTAATTAATATGTTAATTAATCAAACGAATAAGTTCGTTAAAGACCTCGGGATAGTTTTGGACCTTAAGGCCCAATGGGCTTCGAACGTCAAGTCCATTGACTTAAGTTGTATGACAACTTAATGAATAATGATTCACAAAGGCCCAAATAGCCCAATAAATCCCCTTAAATTCGGCCATTTAGAGGAGGGTAGTAAACTTGGCTTAATTGCAAGTTTGCCACTCCATTGTGAGGTGGTATAAAGACATCTTTATAGCCATTTCATCCTTAGGGTTTTTCTAAGGAGTAAAGATGAGAACAAACTCTCCTTTCTCTCTAAAATGGCCGGCCACTCTTGAGGAAAACATCTAGCAATCTTACTTCCTCAAGGTCACTCATTTCTTCTCCAATCTTACCTTGGTGTGGAGACTTAGAGGTTCTCAATTTTGGGAACTTGGATAAACCTTTTCATCCATCCAAATCCATGGATCTAAGATGCAAGGAATGAAGGCCCTCTCTTTGGGTGATTAGCCTTTGCTTATGCAAAGAGGAATCTACAAAGGTATTGATTTCTCAACTCACTTTGTTTTGAGTTGAGTCTTGGTTCACCTACTTACTAGGCTTTGAAGTTCATGGTTAAGTTTTGTTTTTGAGTGCATATAAACATGATTCCGCCTTTTAATTGTTAATTGCATGTTGTTGATGTTGCTCAAATGAACTTGTTTTTCACAAATCTTCCTTCAAGAGGAAGATCAAAGGAAAGAAAACCAGCAACTAAGAAGAAAGGCAAGTCTCGTTCGAGAGGTGCCTCAAGCAACAGAAAGTTTCTCGATAAAGATGAGTGCGCCTTCTGTCATGAGAAAGGGCACTGGAAAAAGGATTGTCCCAAAATCAAAGCCAAGAACAAAGAGAAGAAATATGAAGACTCAGAGGCAAACATTGTCGAGGCTAACAATGAAGATTTCGTCTGTGCCCTAACTGCATCAAACGGAATAAATTATATGAATCACTGGGTGCTTGATACTGGATGCACTCATCATATGACCTCTCAACGTCATTGGTTTTCTTCGTTCAAGACCCTCACTGGAATGGTATATATGGGGGATGATAATCCAAGTGCAACGAAAGGAATTGGTAGTGTTAAAATCAGACACCATGATGGTGTAGTCCGAGAGCTACAAGGGGTGAGATATGTCCCAAATCTTAAGAAGAATTTAATCTCGCTTGGAACTCTTGAAGATCAAGGTTGTAAATTCTACTCAGAAAAACAAACATTGAAGGTTGCAAGAGGAGCATTAGTGATAATGAAAGCGCCAAGAAGGGGTTTGCTTTATTTGTTAGAAGGCACCACTATTGAATCTCCGATGGCTATGGTAGCAGCAAGTGATCAATCAGATACATCTTGTCTATGGCATATGAGGCTAGGGCACGTGGGAAACAAGGCATTGCAAGGATTGATTAAACAAGGGGTCCTAGAGGGAGCCAAAATTGGGAAGATCGATTTTTGTGAACATTGCATCCTTGGCAAACAAACCAAAGTAAGTTTTGGCACGGCAATACATCAAACGGAGGGAATCCTGGATTATGTACACTCAGATGTCTGGGGGCCTGCGAAGAATGAATCCCTAGGAGGAAAGAGATGGTTCGTATCCTTTATTGATGATTATTCACGAAGAGCATGGATTTATATGATGAAGCACAAACATGAGGTGCTGGATATTTTCTTAGAATGGAAAAACACAGTCGAAAGGAAGACTGAGAAAAAATTGAAAGTCTTGAGAAGTGATAATGGGGGAGAGTATACGTCTGATCCCTTCTTTGAAACCTGCAAAAAGGAAGGTATAACACGACATTTCAGTGTTAGAGAAACTCCTCAGCAGAACGAAATTGCAGAACGGTTGAATCGAACACTGTTAGAAAAGGTCAGACGTATGCTGTCACAAGCAAAACTGTATAAACGTTTTTGGGCAGAAACATTGAGTTATGCATGTCACATTCTAAATCGTCTTCATTCTTCAGCCTTAAACGGAAAGACTCCAATGGAAGTATGGTCAGGACAAATTGCTCAAGATTATGACAGACTAAGGGTATTCGGGTGTGATGCGTATTACCATGTGAAAGAAAATAAATTAGACCCGAGAGCAAGGAAGGCTATCTTTCTAGGGTTTAACAGTGGCGTCAAGGGATTCAGATTGTGGAGTACAGAACTCAAGAAGGTTGTAATAAGCAGAAATGTGACGTTTAATGAAACCCATATGCAACTAAGAGAAGATCGAAAGATTGTGCAAGAGGTGGAGCTAGCAAAAGAACAAACTGAACATTTAAGAGATGAAGACAAACACAACAATGAGGGTCAAATCAGTGTCGATCAAGAAGAAAAGCAAGAAGAGGACAATATGATTAATGATGTACCAGATCAAGAAGATTGTATCGCCAAGAGAAAAGGAAAAAGAGAGGTTGGGCTTCCTGCTAAATTCAAAGATTGCGTCTCCTGTATAGCCTACGCATTGCCAGTAATCGAAGTAGACATCCCTACAGATTTCACAGAAGCATCAAGGAGTAAAGAAGCTAAAAATTGGCATGAAGCTATGGATGATGAGATGTTGTCACTAAAGAAGAACAAAACTTGGGATCTGGTGGAGCTACCTAAGGGAAGAAAGGCCATTGGATGCAAATGGGTGTATGCAAAGAAAGATGGAATAAATAATGCAAGTTCAGTAAGGTTTAAAGCCAGATTAGTAGCAAAAGGCTACGCTCAGAAAGAGGGAATAGATTACAATGAAATCTTCTCTCCCGTGGTGAAACATTCATCCATTCGAATCCTCCTAGCACTGGTGGCACAGTTCGATCTCAAATTAGTACAATTGGACGTAAAAACTGCGTTTTTGCATGGAAATTTGTCTGAAGAAATTTACATATGTCAACCAGAAGGATACGAAGAGAAAGGAAAGGAGAATCTAGTATGCAAGCTCAACAAATCTCTATATGGTTTGAAGCAATCACCGAGGCAATGGTACTTGAGGTTCGACAAGGTTATGAAGGATTTTGGCTACACTAGGAGCCAATACGATCACTGTGTATATCACAGGAAAACAAGGGAAGGTACATATGTATATTTACTGATTTATGTAGATGATATGCTCATTGCCTCTAGTGATCAAACAGAAATCTCAAAACTCAAAACTCAGATGCAAAATGAGTTTGAGATGAAAGATCTTGGCGAAGCAAAGAAAATTTTGGGGATGGAAATCACACGGGATATAAAGAAAGGGCTGGTGTGTTTATCACAGAAACAGTATGTGGAAAGATTGCTACACAAGTTTGGCATCCGTGATGAAACCAAACCTGTAAGTACACCTCTGGCCTCTCACTTCAAGATGAGCACGCAGTTATGCCCTAAGTCTGATGAAGAAAGGACTAAGATGAAGGACATTCCTTATTCTAGTTTGGTTGGAGGGTTGATGTATGCCATGGTGTGTACTCGACCTGATATTGCTCATGCAGTTGGATTAGTAAGTAGATTTCATAATCCTGGAAAAATGCATTGGGAAGCTGCTCGATGGATACTGCAATATTTGCATGGAACAAGGAGCACGGGAATTTGTTTTGAGCGAAATGATAAAGGAATCGAGAAGTTCTCTATTGGATATGTAGATTCTGATTTTGCTAGTGACTTAGACAAAAGAAGATCTACCACATGATATGTGTTTACCATGGCGAATGGTCCTATATGTTGGAGATCAATTCTACAACCAACTGTTGCTTTATCAACTACAGAAGCTGAATATATGGCAATGGCAGAAGCAATTAAGGAAGCTATTTGGACACTGGGATTAATAGCAGATTTGGGAGTTAAACAGCGCAAGATAGATGTGCATTGTGATAGTCAAAGTGCTATTTACTTGGCGAAGTATCAAGTGCATCATGCAAGAACCAAACATATAGATGTAAGATATCATTTTGTTCGGGAGATTATAGCTGAAGGCGAGATTCTTGTAAAGAAAATTGCTTCAGCTGATAATCCTGCAGATATGTTAACAAAGGTGGTTGGTGCATCAAAATTCAGTCATTGTCTGGGTTTGGTGCATGTAAGACAGGTTTGATACTTGAAAATGGTGGAGCGATGGAAGCAGAAGAAGTCTCGAGGCGGAGTTCTTACCAAGGTGGAGTTTGTTAGAAGTTGGTATAGAATCCGAGAAGGGTTCCTAACTGGTGTGGGAGTTCTAATTGTAATAGGTATGGGAAACTTGGATGCAAGTTTCAGATAGGTTTAGGATTCCAACTCAGTTTAGGATTAGGTTTTGATTTAGTATAAAAAGGGTCCTTAACGTTAGGGTATAGTTAATGTGGATATAGTGTGTGAGAGACTTATGTGACAAGAAAACTGTTTGTATGTGTGAGTTTTCTTGTATTCCTTTATTCAATCAATAAAGTGTGCTTCCGTTGTTCATGGTTTTCTGTTATTGGTTTGGTTTGATCGAAGAGTAAGTTTCAACACATACATATGAGGTTTCCCTGTTGCAACTTTAGGAATTTTCTGATGCAAATGCCTCATAGCTCCCCAGAGTGGAGGAGCCCTGAATTTAGAAACAAAGAAAATAAATAAATCAAGAATATCAAGGCAATTAAAGCTTTTGAAAAACTAACAAGAGTAGTCAACAATATCCACCTGGTAACTGGAGCTGCAAGGCAAAAGGTTAAGCAAGCCTTCTTGCTCTCTGATAGAAGTTCTTCCGCCGCAAGAAAACAGCATAGAGCGCTAACGTGGCAGGACGGTTCATTGCCCTTGTCAAGGATCAGACCGTGATAGTAATACGATGCAGCCTGCACAGACATTTACATATGATATACATACATATTGATTGTATATATGCAGAAAAGGGAACAATTTCGTATCAATATCGATTTAAAACCTTTGACGCAAGAAATTTCCTATTGATGAACCAGATATGCTTCTTCTCACACCCGTTATTCATGTCACATCCTGACAAGCAGTGATAGGCCCGATCTCGAAAAACAGAACAAACACAGTTTATAGAAACTTAGCATATAATTGCAGACGTCTAAGTAAATCCGAAAGAAGCATAAGCTGCAGGTTTGAATTGAACTAATGAATGATTACAGCATAAATGCAAACCTGACTAAAATAGGTCAACTGTTCACATGCCAATCTCCTTTTAACTGATAGTGCAGCCTTCTGATATTCAACAGCTAACCAAGCTGGATTTCTGTTCCCTGCATTTTTCATCAAGATCAGTAAATCTGTAAACTTACCTTTCAGTCTTAATAACAGCAATTACTGTCTTAGTTAACTTAAGACTAATCTAATTCATGTTTCTCCACTCCAAATCAATATCTATACTCAATCGATGTCAATGTCAACACAAGAAAATCGATTCCACTTATCAAGGAAGTACCTGGCCTAGAGTTTGATAAGAAATGGCCTCCAATAACCATCCTGCAAAATTTTGGGCAAATTTTTCCTGTGTTGGTGACATAAATATGTTTTAGTTTTAAGTAATTGGCACCAACTGTCTAAATCCCAGATCTAATGTTATGTTACTTTCAACTCAACATACTTGATTTCGGGTGGTATGCGAACCAGGACATCCCGGACACAGAATTCCAAGTGGCCAGATGCCTTGAGCAATAAGTCGATAGCATCTCTCTTGGAATCTGGAAGAAAAGAATATACTTACGGTTAGCCATCAGGTGAACATGTATAATAAAAGCATATGGACAAGAATACAAACCTGAAGAAACTGTCCCTATAGTCGAACCAGAATGGTTGCATGGGATCATCAAGGTGTCAGCCTCCGACAATGTAAGCATAGCCATCAGGTGCACAACAGATAGTACTTTAAACCAGGAGATTGCCACACATGCTTCCTGCAACTCGTCACATTTGATCAAACTCGATTGCATGACAAATTAATGACAAATACTCCAGGTTATCCCATATATACAAATTAATGACAAATACTCCAGGTTATCCCAGAGGTTTAATATAAAAAGAGAGTAGGGCATACCGGTGTCCTCTGCAACTAAGACAATCTGATTGCGAAGCGATGACAGTCTGTCAACAAGATCTTTTGGAATGAGGCCTCTAAGACGCTTTTGAACATCAGACTGAGCCGGGATTCGCGTAGACGGAACGAAGACCGCGACTTCAGGGACAGTCAACTTCTTCTTTCCTCCAATAGCATAAACACAAGAGCCGCACCCCATTTTGTTTTATGAGCGTACATATTGGTTTCAAACATAAGAATAAGAACATCCTACACAACAAACTAGCCGTCCACTTATGGAATTTCAATTTTTTCACAAAAACTGTCAAAAGGATTTTGGAAAATTTTCCAAAATTTATTAATTATAAGCCAATATTCGAGTCATTCTCATCTCCCCAAATATTTCCCAAAATTAATATTAGGATATTCCAAAGATTTTCGACACCTACAAATCTTTTTGGGGGCCATGCTATTTGACACATCCCGACCGAAATCAAGGCGTGTTAACTGTCACGCCTTGATTTCGGTCGGGATGTGTCACTATTAGTTTAGTTTATCTTTTCAATTATCAACTTAAAAAATCAATAAAAATAATTTCGAGACTTAATAAATGGTAGGATCACATCCAAAGGTCTTGGAGCATCAAAATTTGAGACTTAAAAAATCAACAAGATTCATTATAAGTCAAAATTCGAGTCATTCTCAAACACCACGTATTTCTTAATATTAGTATAGGACTTTACGAAGATTTTCGACACGTTAAAAAGTATTTTTGAGGGCCCCACTGTTAGGTTATATATATATATATATATATATTTTTTTTTTCCTACTTTGAAAACCAATAAAAAAAATAGTTCAGGACCTAATAAATGGTAGGATCACATCCAAAGATCTTGCAACATTTTCCTTAGCTCCCATGCAAAATATTTCCTAAAACTAAAAATTTCAAAATTTTCACAAAAACTATGAATTATAATCTACGTTTTCAAAGCTATTTTGATCCTAGCCACACCAATTTGTGAGACATGCAAGATTGCATACAGTCGGTCATAAGTAAGAACTTTTCGTTTCACAAGTATACTATCTCATTCTCGTCAAACTAATTTTGTTCTTTCATATTCAACAATGCGCACATTTGAAAGAAAACAATTTAGTTGGATTGAATAAGGGTTTTTTTTAGAGTCAAATCCTCACATATCTCGAACTAAAAGAAAATTAAAGACCACAAATAAATAGAAGTATGAGGAGAAAAAAATTAGTGTTGGAAATCATTTTTTTAAAACCATAAGTTGATGTGATTGAGCTAGAGTTAACGGAACTGGGTCCTTTCTGAAGGCAGATTGCCTGCCTTCCTGTTTGGGTGCCATTTCTATTTCCTCCTATTTTGTGCGGTCACATTTAAGCCACGTCAATATTTTATATTGATTTTTTTTATAGAGATAATAAGACAAAAAACAATAGGAATATAAAATGTTGACGTGACTTAACCGTTACCGCACAAATAGGAGGGGATGAGAATGGCACCTAAACAGGAGGGCAGACAATTTGCCTCCATCCTCTCCTGAGCTCAGGATGGGGATCCTCGTAAGTAGCCCATCTGGACCATTCAAACTTGATCCAACAACTGCAATTATTATAATTTTTAGAGTGGCCCCCTATTTGGAGCCATTTGATCAAAATTCAACAGCCCGGATGGGCTGCTCAAGAGGATCCTCATCCTGAGCTCATGAAAGGATCCAGTTCCAGAGTTAACGGGATAGGATCTTATCCGGATCCTCTTTGTGAGGATTCTGGAGATTACTTCATCGTGTCCGTTTATCTGTCATCCTACGGCTAGAAATCATTTTGATTTTTTTATTTAAAATTAAACACAAACAGTACCTGACGAAAACTAACCACATGATGAAGAGATCCCCGGATCCTCACAAATAGGATTCGAAGAGGATCCTCATTCAGAGTCAACAATGAAAAAAGAAAGGGTAGAGTAGAGATGTGGTATGATTTTCGTGGGGAGGCATTTGACCTTGCAAGATTAGGTGGTTTATGTAGGGCATCTCCATTCTCAAATTCTCAATTAATGGGTTGACACTTGACCGATGCCACTGGTAAAGTCTGGAATCATGTTCCCCTAGAGATCACGGCTGAGTGAAGGTGACTTGAGGGATCGATAGACGAAAAAGGAATAGAAAGGGATATCTATTATCTAGAGAGGAGTAGTAGTACTAGTAGTAGTGTTCCATATTACTTGTAGGTAAAGGAGAAGGATTTCATGTTAGATTTTGTTCTTGTTTCCTTTATATGTGAGGTCATAATCTTCTCTTCTATCTTTATTCAAATTTCAACGTATGTTTAAAGGTGGTCATGAAAAATACCGAGGCCTGAATGATGAGAGCAATTAATCTATTTCCGCATTAGATTCTATACTAATTTGAAAATAATAAAATCAGCTAGTCATCAACACTATAACGACTCAAGGAATGCGTAAGCGCACCAACATCGGTACCATCCAAAAAAAAAACTAGTTATTGATGAGGGCCTTTAAAATCGCTTATAATTAAAGCTCATATCAACCTAGTAATCTGCCGATGTGTGAGTCTCAACTCACGCTAGCACAACTTGGTGTATTGCAATCAAATTACAATTAGGTATACAAAATATACAGTTAAATAGTTCACTAAATAAAAAGAGGCAAGTGTTTCCAGTTGCAGAGCAAATCTTGGCTCTGAGATGCATCCATGGTCCAGTCCACTGAGGCATATAAGTCCTTCAAAGCAGCTAAAAGGGTCGGTTATAAATAACATATTGAGCATATTTATTGACCAATTTTAACGTGCAAGTTGCATACAATGCATATATGGTCGTTTAATTATAAGTCTCTTGCTTAATTTTGTGGAAATTTTGTCTGAACAACTATTTCATTCAGCTAATGAACAAGGAAAGTTGGATATGAATATAAAAATACATAGAAATAATATTGGAGCCTGCAGGAGGAGGAGGAGGTCCCATATTCCCATTCATTCAACTAGTTGAGGAGGATAGAATATATTCCAATATATATGGTGGTATGGGCAGCCAAAGCTATATCCCATATGAAATGAAATGAGAAAATTAACTAATTAATTAATATATTGTAAAATAATAAAGGAACCTAGAAATTGATAATGATATACTGGTGATGATCTAATTTTTGACAATGATCAGAATCTTATCTCTCTATATGCATGGTTAATATTATTCGTCTCAATCGACAGCGATGAGTACTCAGTAGTGCTGCATGGCAATATGGCAATGGCATGCATGCAAGCTAGCTTATAAATAGGGAGTCCAAGGCGTTGGATTAGAGCATGCATGGGATAACTGGATTAGATAGAGAGATATCACATCAAAAGAGGAAGGGAAATATTGAAGAGAGTGTATAACATGAAGAGAAGAGCGTTGTTTGGTAGCCAAGGATGACTTGCCTGCTGCCTCTCCTAATTCGAATCCAATCCAATCCAAGAGGAGTCCTACGTTGTTGGGTTTCCCAGCAACAGGCAACAGGCACCAGGCAGGTCTCCTTTGGCTAACTTGACAGCCTCTTCTTCTCATGCTATACCCTTCTTTCTTCTTATTCTGCTTCAGCATTGTGCATTGTACGTAACAGATCGCAAGGTTGACGTTGATGGGATATCGAATTTGATGTACTAGCTATGCGCAGGAAGCTAGAGGCCTTACATGAAGAAAAGAGCATTGTTTGGTAGCCAAGGATGACTTGCCTGCCTCCAATTTCATGAAAGAATATATGGCATTATTTAGTTGTCTGTCTAAAATATATATTCATGTTTGGATTCAGGCAGTCTCCTTGGCTAATCTCACAGGCTGTTTTCTGTCATGCTAGGCCCTCCTCTTCTTCTCTTCCCTCCAAGTCCAAATCACTTCATACTGCTACAAGCCCCTCATCAGATAGCTTCGATCTTCTCCCTCATATTAACATTTGCGCGCGCACGCACACACACACACATTACATGCATATTGTTGAGAGTATAAATCCCACATTAAAGAAATTAGAGAAGATGAGCGCTCCTTTTACTTAAAATAACTAGTATCTATACCACACGTACGATAGAGCATAGTTGTCAATCTTGTTAGTTATTTCATTCTATGTCAAAGAAGATAATTACTATTTTCAAATCACAACAAAAATAATATGATGAAGAAAAATGGTAAATCCTCAAATTCTGATCATATATCTAGTTAGGAAATGAGAAGTGTTATTGGCACTCCAAAAATCTTATTCTACACTCCTCACAAATGTATTTTTCCTTCTAAATATAGAAAGTTTGGAGTGTAGAATGAGATTTTTGGAATACCAATAACAATTCCCTAGGAAATTTCTAGCAAAGTTTTAACAAGACAACTAATTTTTAATATACATGCGGCATATAAGAAGAACAACTTACATAGAATGAGTTCACTGTCACGTGATGTTTTGATCTAATAATACATTGCCATATAAAGAAAAAAAAATTACATATGACAATGCATTATTGGACAATAAACGTCACATAATGTGAAAACGATCGATGTAATTCTTTTTCACATACAAAGGGAGTATCGAGAAATAAATGTGGGCACTCATGTGGATAGGTGAAGAAACAATGCAAACATATTGGATGTCGATGATGGCGGGTCCAGATTCTCTCCGGACCTCTTCAATTTGGATCCACCAGATTCTTTAATTCTTTGCATTCTCCGATTGGTGTTGGCTCCAATTGCCGACCCATACCTTTGTCTTCCGGCCCTTGGTTTCTCACAACTAGAACCAAGTCCTTCTAGATAGAGAGAGAAGAGAGTCCGGGAAAGAGAGAGTGAGAAGAGGAAAAAGATGAACACGAAAAAGCAAAAGAAATAAAAAAATTTATGATGGTTCGATATTTGGTTGAATATTTGGTTGAAGGACAAGATTGAAGGATTCGGAGGATCCGGATGGAAGTATACTTTAAATAATAATATAAAAATGAAACAGTAAATTTGTTGATGACTTTTGCTCATGCATTTACCGATTGTTTTGTAATTTTCACAATTCTGGTCGTATGATGTTTTTGGTTGAATGGACAAGAATGAAGGGTCCGGAAGATCTGGATGGAAGGGATCCAAAGAGAGTGCCAACCAATACAAGGCTTTTGTTGAAATAGTCTTTTGCTCATGCGTTTACTTATGTCTTGTAATTTTCACTATGCACCAGAGCTATATCCTTCTTTTTTGCGGTCAAGAAAAAAGCTACGTCCTTACAGAATGCAAACCTTACCCAAGCATATTAGAGTGAAGTGTTACATCACATGTCATTATAAAAATAGTGATATATGTGTGTTAAAAAATTAATAACTTAAAAAATACAATTTCTTATCATTTATATAAAAACACGTAATGTACAATTCTTGTTCAACTTTCTCCAAAACGTACGACTTTATTCGAGATAGTGAGAAATACGATAGGTCAAAAATTAAAATAAAATCAAGAAAGCTAGCAAAATATACAGTATAACAGTCCAATTAGGTCTAATTACGAAACAGACCCTAGGGGTTTTCCCTTGGACCGGAAGTGTGTGAATCAATTTAACATTTTCCCGAGTTGAGGATCCCAAGCATTTGCGAACGGGTCCAAAGCAAACAAAACCTCACCTCACCTCACCTCAGCGACTCAATCACGACTCACCACCACCTCCATCCGAAATCCAAATGGCGATTCCGATCACCAACGCCCTCCTCTCGTCGGCGGTAGCTCTCTTTCTGTTCACGTCGGCGCTTGCGAGCTCCGACGTGCCCTTCATCGTCACCCACAAGAAGGCCTCCCTCAACCGGCTTAAGTCCGGCGCCGAGCGCGTCCTTGTCTCCATCGACATCTACAACCAAGGATCTTCGTAGGTTCTTCTTAATCCCTCCATTTCCGTTCTCAATTTTCGTTGTATTTGCTTCTTTATTTACTGATCCAGCTTAAAGTTCAGTAATTTTACATGCTTTCTGTTAGATCCGCTCGATCTCTTGCGTGTATGCTGTTTTTGCTAATGTTAATCTATTCTTATCTCCATGTGGAGTTTATCTAGCTTACCTGTCGGTTGAAATGGATTGTCTGTCTTAGAGTATTGCGGTTTAATTGTACATTGTTTGTTGTTTATTGGATTGTTGAATCCCGTTTCTGTTTGGTTTCTGTGAAATTTCGAGCAAATTAGACGAATGGGGCTTTCAATCTTGGAATTTTACTTGTTCCCGTATTGGATAGAAAGTCAAAATCAGAATTGTTTCGGCAACTGATCCCGAACTGATGGTCTATATGCCGCTGTAGACATTAATGTTATTTATTCTGTATGGTTGATCTGATAACATAAGCATTCAAAATAATATTAAGCTGCAAGTATTGTTGGAATCTCAGTGTCACAGTATTAGCTGTGTTTGTATTGTTGTACTTGTTGCATAGGAAATGACTCTGTTACCGGAACTAATTGACGCATGCTGAAAATGTTTGGGGAAGGTGAGGCAAGAGAAATTGTTGAAGGAATTGGTCTTTTTGTGGAGGGATAGAATGAAAGTTACATGCATGTTTGAGTCGGAGTATATACAAATACAAGTGTTACGAATTGTGAAAGCATATCAGTTTTTAATGTTACCTTGTAGTTTCCTTTCAGCATAAAATAGCTTGGTAATATAAAATGCCTTAAGCTAAATCTTGTATAAGGCTAACCCTATGCCCAATTGTGCATCTAATTGACATGTTAGCGGTTGGCAGGATTTACTAGCACCCTGTAACTCACTTGAGCACTACTAATTCTAATTTGTGGAATTGGTTTTTATGTATGTTCATGTCTGTGTGCGGTATCTAACTGAACAATGCTTTTTGAAGTCAAGTATAAGAGGATTTGTAAATCTCTTTTCCTGCTCTGTTACATTAGCTTTAGTGGTTTAATTCTGCACATTTCTGCGGGCTTTTGTATTTGTATGGGAATCCACTCTTTCATTTTTTCGACTATCCACCTGTCTATGACTCTATTGATTGTTTATTAAGTTAACTGAGATTTATTTTTGTATTTTTTTAATTTTTATATGTTAGTAACGAAAGTTTGTAATGTTTCCCTTGCAGCACGGCTTATGATGTAAGCTTGAGTGATGAGACCTGGCCTCGGGATATCTTCGATGTTGTTAGTGGTAACACTTCCAAGTCATGGGAAAGGCTTGATGCGTAAGTTCCAACTTTTTCTAGTAACATTTTCTGCTTTCCATGGCTTACTCACCGATTGGTTCTTAGTTATTGATTGCATAAATGGGATTTGCAGAGGTGGCATTATATCTCACTCTTTTGAATTGGAGGGCAAAGAAAAATTACTTTTTAATGGTGCACCAGCTCTTATTACATTCCGCATTCCCACAAAGGCTGCTTTACAGGTTGGATGTCTGCAGCCGGTTCCTTTGCTACTCATTTTTGCTGTATAATTGTATACCTTCTGACTTTTTTCTGTTTCTTATAGGAGTCTTATTCAACTCCAATATTTCCTTTAGATGTTCTTGCAGACAGGCCTCCTGAGAAGAAGTTTGAGTGGGTAAGTTTCTTCATTAGATAAGGGTTATATATGCAATCTGATTTTGGTTACGGTGTTAACTGAGGTGGTGTTTTATGTTTTCATGAAATTCTCTCTGTTGGCGGCCAAAATTTTCAGGTTAAGGTATGAAACACTCTTTTTTATGCTGTTGAATCTTTGTACTCAGAGACTTGTTAAATCATTTGTTAACTTATATTTGCTGAATGGAGGAAGGAGTTTTAACATTCCTTTTGTTTCGCCCCTTACAGTTTGACCTTTTCTTGTATGCAGAGGCTTCTGGCAAAGTATGGGTCTCTGATCTCTGTGGTGTCCATTGTGGTTCTATTTGTGTACCTGGTTGCCACTCCATCCAAATCCGGTGTGGCAAAAGGGAGCAAGAAGAAGCGTTAATCAGTGCTTGATGCTAATGCATGCATCTATGGTGTTGCGAGTTGGTATTTTCCTGAGTTAGTGGCATATGTTAGTTTCCAAAGCTTCCAAAAAGGGAGTAGTTTAACAAGTTAGTGTAAGATCAACAAACTGATACATACAGCGGGTGTAACCCGAAGGAGGTCTTTGGTAGCGCTTCGGAATCAGTAATTGCTAGTCAATTTTGGATTGAATGTTATATTTTGCATTTGAGATTTGAAAATTTGAAAATTTGACCCTATTTAAGCTTAAAAGGAAATCAAGATGCAATATTTATTTTCATTTGTTAAGGCATTTATGCTGTTAAAGACGTTCGGTTTCTCTTAATTAATGATAAGTCATGCTACGAGACTAGATTTCAAGTTAAAATATTTGTCTAATACATATTAGATGTGGTAAAGGAACTTTTATTTTTTTTAGTACATCAATATTTTTCTATTAAGGGGAGGTGGAGTTCGGTTAAACTGCATAATAGGCTGCCTAATTTGGTATCAAATTCATCATCCACAAAATGTGGTAAACGAACTTAGAGAGCCGACATGCATCATGTATGGTCTTGTGGGGGATAATAGATTGTGTGACATTACACATATGATAAGGTTTTATTAAATAACTGGGAAAATTGGAAACGGAAAGAAATAATCTCGGTCGATCCGAGTTATAACGAAAAAATGCAACTCGCACGCACTGGGTGAGAGAAATAAATATCGTAGAAGAAAAGCAAGACAATACAATTTCACGAGCAAAGCAGAGCAGCAGTAAAATATTAACAAGACTAGTAGCTCTCCTAATAGTCAGCCTTGTCAGGCTTCTGGTATGCAATGTCATTGTCTGCAGCAACGATTGGTTTGACGGCAACTCCAGATGCCACAAATGTTGACATACTCTGGGTCAAATGCCTCGACGCCTTTTCGTAATTAATAAAACCCATAAACCAGAAATCATGGCCGTCGATCGTCACAATCTGGATGTACTTCTCCGTTGGATTTTCCCTCATCACCACTGGATTGATGGTTGCAATATTTCCCAATGGTACCATTATTTTGTAGTAGCTCCAGGTGACCTGGCCGGAGGGGGCGGTGAAGGATAAAGGGCGGTCGCTGCAGAAAGCTGTGTGGATATTAGAGAGGTAAAGAGTTCCGGCAACTGGTCCTGTGGATGTGGACAGATAACAGGCAAATGACTTGTACAGCTTCTCGTTGGGATAAGTCGCAAATGTCTGCCTGTACAGAGCCTCAAATCCTCCTCCTGTTATTGCTTTCGCCGTCACGTTCATCTTCGCCCACGCTGCTCCAGACACCGATGTCCCCGTTTTCACTGACGAGATCATCAATCAATCAAATTAGTTTACATGTTAGTTAATGTGTATCAATTTAATCGGTCTTGGGCGTCCATAAGATAAAAAAGACGTCCTGCACTGAAAATTTATGTGCTTCTGGAATGGCTAAAAGTGCTTCTACAATCAAAAGTTTCTAACTGTGTTTGTTAGAAACACTTGAAGTGCCTAGATAAGCACCTGTCAAGTAATTTTTCATAAAGCACTTCTAGCTAAAAGACATTTAAGGGCAGAAGCGCTTTCTCAAGGAGCAGGTACAAACAGCCGTTTGACATATACTTACTAGGTTTATTAAAAGTAAAGTGTGTATATATACACACACACACACACGCACACATATATATAGATACATACGGTTGTGCCAGATGTTGTTGGCCATGGACTCGGCCTTGTTGCTCCAGGAGTTGAAGACGTGGAGCATGGATTCCAATGGACTGGTGTTGTTGGACTTGTCAAGGGGTTTGTACTGGAGGTAGGGATTCTGGGCTTGCTCGGTTCCGGCAGCACCCCACAGAGCTGCTTTTTTGTTGTCCGGATGGCATGTTGGGACGGCAGGGTGCCCCATGACGTGAGTCCCCCACTGCGCTGATTTTTCTTCCTCACTTGGAGTTGGTGGGATTGACGGAGGAGATGCGCCTCTTGACGACGACGGAACATCTTGATCAGGAGTAGTGCGTTTTAGCTCTTCGGTTTTCCCATTCTGAGGGGAGGATACGCTAGGAGGTGTTTCGAAATGGGTTTGCGGCGACGAGGACGGTGGCATCGGCGCAGGTGTTTGATGAAAGGGGTTGATATCTTCAGGCGGAGGAGTTGGGAGGAAAGGGTTTATGTCTTGGTGAGAGGGAGGAGAAATGGAGGGGTATAGTGGAGGTTGGGATGCTTGGTTGTTGGGGTGGTTCATTTTTGTTGGGACCTTGGAAGGTAATGGAAAACAAACGAAGCTAACGTGATGTGTGTTTTCTGGTGTGAGAGTTTGTTGGATTAAATGGGATTGGATGTGGTTTGCAGAAAATGGCAATGGTTTTGAGTGTTTGGGAGACCTTACTTATACACAAAGGAGAAGTTGAGAGGATAGGATCGTCATTAAAAAAGAAAGAAATAGTGGTTGAAACTTAAAACGGAAGCAACGGAGCTACATCAGATCTGCCTTTGAAGACCTTCCAGATATACAAGGCAGATGTGTATATATGATTAAATATCAAGTTTTAGAGGGAGTTTCGTGACTGCGGGGCATGTGAAAGCGACAAGGTTGGCTTGTGTGAATCCAAATACACGGTTTAGTAATGAGCATTACTCGGATGACGATAGATTTTTCAGTGTGATCGGCACACGGGATGGTATACCACATGTCACTAGTGGGATATAAGTGTTAAAAAGTTAATAACTTAAAAAAAAAAAATTTCCTACTACTTACATAAAAACACGTGATGTACCACTCATGTTCCCGTCACAATAAAAAATTTCTCAAGAATGGAGACTCATGAGGAGGAGGAGGTCGCTTAACCGTGTTATATTCCATTTAACCTAATAAATTATAAGCTAACGAGTATTGCCTGCCGGCCTTTCCTTAAGCTTCCAGATAAGATATTCCAAGTGAGATAGCATGTCCAATCCATGTACTGCAATGCAACTCTCCACAGCCTCATGTTCTACGTGGATACTCAAAATAGGCAAAACTAAAGGAAAGTTAAAAGAAAATTCATATTGTTTTGAATGCTGCTTCCGTCGCTGACTTGAGTTGAAATTAAGGGATAAAAGACATGCATGAGATTTTCGCTTTTTTCACTACAACAATTGATTCCGGCGGTGTTTCTTCTTGGTCGTAAAAGCACAATTTCGAGTTCATAAAACACTTGCACCGAAAACGCTTTCAGGCAAGGTATGAATATAGTAAGACAACTGAATATTGGGCTTTTTTACGTTGGGCTTTTGAGGTTTATAGCTTTATCTCTCCAAAGAAAGCCCAAGAAGAATGAGAAAGGGTTTTAAATGAAACTTTAGCGAAAAGCTACCGGTACTGTTTACTTTAACGAAAAACCATATTTTTACACTAAAAAATTAATCATAGTACTATTTATTTTACCTTTTATTTTATCCTTATCATTAAAATGTAAAATTTTTAAATTCTTTTCATTAATATTTCCTTTAAGTTTAACTCATCCATCTAGTTAACCTCGCATCGTATGGTTGAAATGACAGGACCCAGCAACCAGCCCACTGAAACGGGTCGAATACGATTAGAAACAGTCTGGCAATATCGACAATCTGGGACCCGCGGTTACTATATAGGGCTACTCGATTTCTTAATTAATTCTCACCTAAATATTTTGATCAGGCTAACAATCCGACCACCCGACCACCACAGACCGCGGGAACAGAGAGCCATCGGAGAAGATGAGTTACCAGAAAGCTCCTCAAGAACCCTACCCTCCACCAGGTATAACCAAAACAAACTCGCTTCCTTTACAGAATTTCAAATCTTTTCAATTCAATTGTTCAGTTACTTTTTACTAATCGATCATATTATTTTGGTATTGAAGGATATCAGTATCCGCCTCCTGGGTACCCATCAGCTCCACCACCACCGCCACCGTACGAAGGGTACCCTCCTCCGCCGCCTCCACCGTACGAAGGCTATCCACCACCACCACCACCACCTGGGTATCCTCACGGATATGGTCCGCCTCCGCCCCCGCGTGGTCCGCCGTACGAGGGGTACCAAGGGTATTTCAATCAGGGGTACCCTCCGCCACCTCCTCCTCCTCCGCAGCAATACCAGCACTATCACTGTGAGCATAACAATTACCAAGGCCAAGATGGTTGTATGCCTTTCTTACGAGGCTGGTATGTAATCTTCCCTCTCTGCCTTCTACTCTTTACCCGCAATCTCAGATTCTCTTCCTTTGATTCTTGCATACACAATTGGAACTTGATTAGTTAATCAACAAAAAAAATTGAAACTTGATCAAAAGTTTATCTAATTTATTGCATTAAATAAGCTTAATTTTTCTGTGCATGAATGAAGGTTTTTGCTTTTGAATTTTGATTGGAGAATGTCCAAATAGTTTAGTTAGTAGATTCTCTCTAGCCTCAAAGGATTGAATCCTCCAGCTTTCCTATATCCATATGTGTCACTCTGTCTTTTTGGCTTGGGTAGGTAAGTTGGTATCTGTGGAAAGTGAATCCTTTTTTCCCCGGTTATATTGTTTTACATCACCTATATCAAACTAGTTGTTGTCCTACTCCAAATCTTATGCACGAGAGATTCTCTCTTGTCACCAATTCACCGTGTGGCAAGCGTTTATGGACTGGTGGTTCACCTTTTGAACAAGTGGTAAACGTTTATTTGATGGGTGATTTGATTATTATAGTGCATTGGTTGTAAGAAAGTTTTTCACCTTGTGCACAGCTGAGATTCTTCTGAGAAGACAGGAATACGACATATTGCTTTGCCATTTTGTCTTCATATAATAATGCTTGGGCATTCCTCCAGGTTATATGCTCTTCAAATGAATAATGGCGCAGTGTTCAGTTCTGTAGTTTTGCAAAGTTTTAATCTTGGACCGTCAAATCATGAACATGTACCTGACTCTCCTAGAAGAAGCCTATGGCTACGCTAGGGTTGAACAAAAATTTTTAACTTGTGTCCAGGCCTTAGTTACTCCCTAGATGCCCTCTCTTGTAACTTTTTAGGGTCATCCAAATTCTGAGGTGATTTGAACAATAGCTAAAATATTGACTATTGAGTGAGAAATTTCAGGCCAAATACATTTCAAGCTTGCTCCGTTAATGAACAGGATTTATTTGTTTAATCTCGAATATGTTTTGATCCAACTTTTAGTTTGCTAAATCATGCTTATACTATCAAGTGGAAGCTTCAATTTGTTATTACGCTCATTATTTCTTTCAAATGATAAGGGAGGGAACTAATTGGTTGTTTCTTTTGCTTGTGCAGTTTGGCTGCGCTATGCTGCTGTTGTTTGCTGGAGGAGTGCTGCTTCTTTTGATGATATTGAAAATGGATTGTTTCTGAAGCCACTTCCATAAATTTGAGCGTCATAGTGTATTCTTTGTTAGAATCGAGAGGGCTTTTGGAATGATTTATGGTATATTCCTGTTTCGTGCAATGTTCTACCCTAAAACTTGTTAATTGCAGCAGTAAAGACTACAGATTTGAAGTGTGGATTTATGAATCTCTCTGCCTACTTATTTACTCTCTTTTCTATGTTTTTTAGAAGTTCATGAATCATCCGGTACCTGGATACTGGATAGGAACACGGTTGTCTACGTTTGAATTCGTCTATTTTCTAGCTCTTCCTCTCAGGTGGTAGACATGCTCATTCTATCTCATCTGGTTGCCAAAACAAGTACCCGACTCAATCGCCTTCAGCACCACGAGGATATGATAGCGGGACGACGATGGTTGTAAAAGAATAACAAGACAATTGGAATACTGGTTCGAATCTATTTATAACAGCATAGATTACAATGGCCAATCTCTCTGAACATAAACAACTTATGACTAATCATCGTCTAAAATCCACTTCTCAACCAGCCTAACCAAAAGTACAAACTAGTTAAACAAGAGAAAAAAAAATTACAACCTAGAAAATGCACCTACAGAGTCCACACAAACTCCGGTGTATCTCTTCTCTTCCCTACCAGGGTGCGATAGAGGTACATCTTGTCCACTCGTTGCTCATCATCAAGGTCCATCTGATCATTCTCATTTATGATCTCCACATTCAGCCTTGGCATCTTCTTTGCTAGTGCCTTGCAGCCTCCCAGAGTAACTTCGCAGGACGACATCCAAAGGGATCGCATTGCTTCATACTTTCCCACGTCCCTTAGAAGTGCCCTGTTTCCGAAGGGGCAGTCCCAGATCTCAAGCTTCCGGAGCTTCTTGCATCCATTCAACACATAAAGCATACCTTTGTCACTGTCCCCGGCAAATGCTATAGAAAGCATCTCAAGCTGCTCAGCATACATTCCAATGTACAGAAAAACCTGGTCGGTCAAACGGCCAGAGAGCGACAACCGCCTAATTTTCTTGCATGCCTGAACAATTGCCCCAAAACCTTCATCCAGAGGCTGCATAGTGTCAGCGTCAGGTTTAGTGGGGTCAAGGATGCACAACCTGAAACGTATAAAGTTTGGGCAGTTCTTGGCCACGGTTATGAGAGCAGCATTAGTCATTTGCTGGCAGAAGTAGAGCAACGAATGAAGCTTTGGGCAACCAGCAGATATGGCAACAAGGCCTTCTTCTGTTACAGAAGCATGCCCAACTGCAAATGGATCAGAAGGAAAAACTCTCAATTCCTGCAATTCTTTACAAGATGAGGCGACAACTCCTAGTCCTTTGTCTCCAATACAATCCAGAATCTGCATAAATACAGGAAAGATTAATAACCAACCCTTTTCTTTTTTGGTTAAGAAGCTGTGATACGAATCATTTTTCTGTAGCAAAGGCAAACAAAGCATACCCATAATCGCTGAAGTTTGACACATTGGCGAATTAGCTCTATCAACTCACTGCCATGCACCCCTGGAGCATAGCTGAGGTTCAAAGATGTCAGGTTTTCCAATATTGGGTAAATAGAGGGCAGACATCGAGGACCAACCTCCAAAAAACCCGACAAGCTCTTAATTGATTTACATTTTAGAATAGTTGCCTTGAGTTTGTTGTAGGTATCAGAATCAGAATCCAGAACATAAGACCCAGTTCCCAAATCCACTAGTTGAGGCACTCGCGTCAATACTTTCTGAAGAGTGTCAGGAGGCACTGCACGGTTTAACCTTAATACTTTGAGGTTTGGAGATCTCGCCACTAGTCTCTCCAGAGCCGCTAGATTAATTTCACCTTTGAGGCAAGCAAAATTCAGGGAAACTAATGAGGTACTGCTCTCGGGAAAGCAGCTTAGCCAATGGCCTCTATGATCATCAATATCATTTTCCTGCAGATCCAGCTCCTTAAGAAACCTACGCAGAAGACACGTTGGAGGAAGTTACAAACAGATAAATGACAGGCAAAACTCAAACTATTCATGAAACACAACTTAAGCTAATCAGCATATAGACTCTAGCAACATTTCACACTGCTCGATATAATTGTTTTTCCATTCACAACATAGAAACATAGTTAAAATTCGAAAACAAAACGGATGAAAGAAGAAGCAACAATGATATTCGTTGCAACCATTTACATCCAAGCAAATAATACAAGTTCTGGTGAAAAACAGAAACCCGAGATGTCCCATTAACCATTTACGGTATGAATTATGCAAAAGATGTACAGAGTAATAATTTTGAATCATGGGGAGCAGTTGCCTATATTCAAAAATGTAAAAGAGAACAAAATTGGATGGCCCAGATTGGCTAAAAAACCAAAAGACAAGGTCACAATATGAAACAAAAATTGAAGATAACAACGCTTGCATCAACTTTTTCGAATAAAATCCAAGGGCTTCTTAGCTGACATTCTTTTTCACCTCTTGATTAGTCATAAAATTACAAAACAGAAACTCCATTTGGGCATGTAAAACAAACAAGCAAGAACAACAAAACACAAAACAAAATCCAGATTAAGCAAAAAATAAGCGAAATTAACACTCTTATACGTTATCAACAAAAAGAAGTAAATAATGTCACCTGCAATTGGCAGCAATAGCAGCAAGGCCGTCAGTGGTAAACCCTTCACAGCTAACAAGCACCAAAGACTTGAAATTGGGGAATGACCTGGAAAGCAGCTCGAGACTTTCGTCGGACACGACCATCCTCTTGAGGCGGAGCTCCTCCAGGCCAACCCGGCCATCTGCGAGAGCTTCAATCCACGGTTGCAGAAAGCCGCCCCACTCATGAGGGACCAAATTGAAGTCGGCGAAGTGAGGCTTTCCCTTCAAAGTCAGAGACTTGAGCCCCGGAAACCTCCCGATCACTCTCTCCGGACTGATCGCATAGCAATTCCCGATGAAAACTCTCTCCCTACTGAACCTATCGATTCTGAACCATGATTTGCACACCAACGACACCGCGTTTCGGTCCTTCTGCGTGGTCACCGACTCGAATATGTGCTCTAATACCTCGTCCGGAAAGTAATTCATCCTTCTTTCCTTACCATTCGACCCCACACTTTCCCGGGAAAATGTCAAGGGAAAATCCAACAAAAAGAAATCAACTTTTCCCAGAAAACGAACTGAAAAACCCAACAAGTAACTACCCTCACCTCACATATCTCTCTCTCACTCTCCGTGTGCAAGATCTGTGTCCTGGATTTCAATCTGTGACAAAGTTCGACACAGAAATCCGATTCCTTTGAAAGAGAATCTGAGAAAACTACACGAATGAGACCAGATCAGCAGATCTAAATACATTCAAACATCTAGGTTTTTATTCATTGAAAATCTTGTTTGACATCACCCCTTTCACCTGAGCTTAGATCTGCAGTGAAAGAGGAAGGAATAAAAAAAAAAAAAAAAAAAAACAAAGGGAGACGAAAATAAAGGAAAATATTTTTTGTTTTGATTCTAACGAGTGATCATCTGGAAATCAAAAAGTGATGATTACAGGCCTGAAACAAAAAACAGACATAAATATTTACTGTAGATCTCCCAGAATCTACAACGAGTTCCAGAAATAGAAATTATTAACAAAATGGAAAATCTTACGATTCTAAAAACGAGAGAGAGAGAGAGAAAGAGAGAGTGAGCCTCAACACCAAAGGCTCAACCTTCAACCTCAACCCGTGTTAAAAGTGAAAGCCTTTAACTCACAGAGAACCAACCCCTCTCCCGCCAACCACAGCCATCCCCGATTTATTATTTGGCCAACCCTGGTTACTTCGCATCCGACGGTCCTGCATGACTTAATGGAGAACACGAAGCAAATCTAGACCGTCCAATGAGCGATCAGGCATGTGTCCTTATCACTGCTTCCGAAGAGGGCCCTCCCTCCCTCTCTCTCCCTCTCTCTCCTCTGCCAAAGTCATTACTAAAGAGATGAGTGATGGATTGTCAAGGAAAGGAGAAATCATATTCCTTTGAGACGTCAAATTACCAAAATGCTATAAAGTCTAAAAGATTGCTCGCTCACTTCATTTGTACTGTCGCGAGTATGCAACACTCGCTCTCTCCGGCCACGACATCCCATGTGAGGGGCAGCGTTTTATCCTTGTCTCACTCGTGCGGGAGCGAGTATTGCACTTACTAACTCTCCCGCGTTGGATACAATTTCCTCACCCATCAAAACTTTATCTTAGTGCGTCAGAAATTTTTGGACTCAGTTCCCCCCCCCCCCTCTCCACTGGTTTCTCGAAAACCAAAAAAAAAAAAATCTAGTTTTATTTATAGATTAGCTTTTTACTTTAGTATAATGCTAGCAGCAAACTTAATTTTTACTTTTTATACTTTTTTTTTTAATTTATAATCGTCGAATCAGATAAAAGAAAAATAATTTAACACTAAATTAATAAAAAGGCATGAAAAATAGAAGCAAAACTATCCTGACTTTATCTTTGTCCTTTGTGTGCGAGGGTCTATGTGATTGTGAACTACGTATTATTAAGCTATAAGTATTTGCACATAAGCTCTTCTATCTGATCAATAATTTTAATACTTGCTGATTGTTTTAATGATTAAGAAATGAAATTCAGAAGTAAAAGAAAGATAAAAGAAGGGGGAACATTTTCCTGACAAAATCTAAGGGATTGCTTGAAATGGTAGATATATGGATAAGTTTGTGGCGATACTCTGTGCCTCTAGCCCCCCATTTCGCAATTGCAATTGCATATTTACATTGCGCCATGATGATCTGATTCAGTGAGTTATGGTGCACCGTACGAGTTTTAGTACTCCCACGTAATTGGTTGCATCACTTGCTTACTGGTGTCTGGGAACGTACGCGGTACACATAGTTGGCGTGGATAGATTCATCATGCATCATCCATTCATTCGTGGAAGAAGATGAACACCTTGTTAGTTGTTTCAACGCCATCAATTATGGACGGTCAGGATTCAATCAACGACTCGCCCACACACACGTGTCAATCTTGTAGGAGTGTGATATTGTACATTATTTTTACTGAAAATATGACTTTAGCCTATGGAACTTAATTTTCTCCACATAAAACCCGACGTAAATTTTTTGCTCAAATAAAACCCATTGACTAGACACCACATAAGGAAATTCATTAATTATGTTTGACTTTATCCATTTAAAAATTTTCGGATGCCTAAAACATCCTTGTTGAATATTTAATGTACACAATTAATTCTATGCAAATTGTAAGGAAGAATTAATGATTTTACAAAAATAATATTTTGCATATAAATGTAGGGATTTGTTGGTTAGTTTGGCTCTCGATTTACAACGTGTCCATATTATATATAGGTAAATTATTGTACTTCAAAATATATATAAAAAAAAATTGTTGTCAAAGTAAAAATATATAAATTAAAGGAGATAAAAATTGTAGGTAAATTAATTTTAGGACAAAGAAAAAGAAAAGAACCAAGTATAGGTAAATTATTTACATATACAGCCTAGATATCTGATTCACATAAAAAATGTAGGTAAATCACGTGTGCATAATTTACCTACTATTATTGAAATTTACCTACTTGCATAATTTAGGGAAAATGCCAACAAAACATGAGAATATTATTTGCATATATCACAGGTAAATTGCCAAAAGAAATATGAGAATATTTTGTTTATATAATGTAGGTAAATTACAGACAATATGGCGATATTATTTATATAGGTAAAGTAGGGACGCTTAACTATTATATATAAGGAGAATAATTACACCGAATAATAATGTAGTCATTATTTAAAGTAATGCACTAGATTGTTGTAGAAATTAAAAATAAATAAATAGAAAAAACATCAGGATGATTAATTAGATTTTAAGGCCCTTGATTGAAGCTAATTTTCAAGTGTGGGTTGTGGCAAAAATAGTAAATAATTTGTATTAGTAGGTTACTTATATTCTTATGTGGCAATTTATTTGACTTTTGGGTTTTTGTTGAATGTTTAATTATATGTGGGTTTATGTTTAGAAATCATGATTTTTCAGAACCAATGTCTAATGAACCTTTATTTTTACTTCTCACATATTTTTATAATATTCAATCGTTGGATTAGATGAATATAAGAGGATGAATAGTCAACAAAATTTTCATTTTCCAATATGCTTTCGTGTCACAATATATTAATTATTCTTTTGGATAATTCAATTATAATGAAATTAAAAATCAATTAAGAATTGAAATTTACAGAAAAACTTGCAAAAGATATTCACATTGCATTATCTGGATAGTGCTCACAAAAATATAAAACCATCGTACAATTGTACTTTGATTTTACTCGATTTCACACCGTACTAGTTTTAGTCAGTGAGAGACATACAATTTTAACGAAATTTTCCTAATCGTCATCTCTCTACATATGTCTAGTTGCTAAATTTGATTAGTGAAACAAAAAAGTATCTGATCCCGAGTGATATACAGGAACAAGGCCCCCAATAATAAGGCAAAGTTACTTTGATTGGCTTAAGGGCGCAAATGCCCTTTCTGTTTTTAGTCAAACCTGCATGTTTACTTGTTCTCGAAATAAAATTTAATCAAATTAGACGCAATTACGATGATAACCTTCTCACATTTCAATTTATATGAAAGGAAGTTTTCCAATCTTCCAAAAATGTAATGCTTAAGGACGACAAAACTTTAAAATAAATAAAAGTCTTTTTTTTTTTATTGATTTTTTAATCTTTTTTTCTTGACGAAAAGTATTGTTGTATCGATATTCTAAAATTGTATAAGAATTTGCAACTTAAGTGATTAAGAACATTTTCTTTATGCACTCAATATTTTGTTTTAGACTCCTGACTCCTCAAGCATTGTCATATGACAAAAGTTTTGCAATACCGCTCATGCTAATGAAGTATTAAGATGATTTTAGCGAGCAACATACAATTTATTATTTGTAAATACCATGAGCTTGTGTTGTTATTTAATGTCTTTGGAGAGATTTTTCAGCGTACACGGATTACAGGACGAAACACCACATATTATACAGTTGGCGGGATACTTAAATTTTTTTTTTATTTTTTATAATAATATATAATGTTTCGCTTCTATTCCAAAAACCTTGAAAAGTCTCTTATGTCCTTGGCACTAGGGGAGCATAGTAATTAATAATAGCATAGGTATAGGTCTATATAGGGAGAGAATTATGGAAGCTAGGTCGTAAGGTATAGTGGTATATAAATAGTGGACGGTGGGATAAATGTTGCGTGACATGTACTTTTTAGAAATATCCAATGATTGTTTGAATTATTTATGTATGTTATGTATGCACTGTGAACAGTGGCGGTCAAATGTTGACGCCAAGTGGTGATGTGCTACTGTGTGTTAGTGCTTTGATTTCCCAATTTTATCTGCTTGCCGTTAAAACTTTTCCAAGTGAGATAGAAAGAAAGTAAGAGAGCCCCAGAGCAAAGTTGATTAGGAATTTGGAGCTTCGATATGGCCATGTGGTGGTGGGCACCATATACCCCCACCCTTTTGTGACTTGTTAATTGTTACCCTTTGCTTTTGGCATTGGCGACTTCTTGCCCGCCACGTATATCTAGTTTATTGGCCAATATCCTAAGACGGGTCCTAATTTTTGAAAAAATTTGAAAACACGACATGGTACATCATATGTCATAATACAAGTTATTGGTGTTCTCGATCCTCTAAAAGATCTCTCTTAGTTTCTTTACTTATGAAATGACTCATTACACATAAACAGCATAAAGATTTTCACTCTCATTTTCTTTAAAGGGGTGTGTTATCCACACATCCTATTTTTATTCTCAATTTATGTCCGTTAATATTATTCAAATACTTCTTAAAACGAACCAGGATCTGCTTTGTATATTTTTCTTAGTTAAAATACCATGCAGCCTTGCATAATATAAGACTTAGATAAACATGCAGAAGATCTTGATCCTCTCAAAAGAAAAAAGAAAAAAAAAATAATGAAAATAGTTTGAAAACTTTGAGTTTTAACGATAAGGACAAAATAAAGGGTAAAGTGAATAGTACCATAATTGACTTTTTAGTACAAAAATGTAGTTTTTCGTTAAAATAAACAGTACCGAGAGTTTTTCGTTATAAAAAAACAAACCAAGAAGTGAGAAGAAGTGCACCTTCCCTACTAAATGGTAAATATACACACGACACGAACAAGGTCTGAAGACTTGGCCGCCTGCATGACTTTTATTACCAAAGTCGCCGAGGAAGCAAAGTTCACTTTAACTTGGTTAAGAGTGGAACAAATTGAAATGAAAAGTCCTTGTTTTGGTTATATAATTATTGAGAGTAGTTTCTAGGCTGGCAATATTTGTCTGGCATAAGCCTACTACTGTACTGACTACTGCCAACTAATACGTAATACAACCATGAATTTTGTTTAATGCAATCATCCAATCACAGTATCGGAATTTGCATTCGAAAGCCGGGAGTGGTTAGGCCAAGAGGGGCATAATTAAATAGAATTGTAGCCCCACTCCCATATAATTACAAGGACTTGGGGCTTACATAATTCAACAAGCTGAAAGCCACCAAAGTCATATATATATGATTTTTAACACATGTCATCATCATTTCTTCCATCTTCCTCTCTATATATCTTGCTGCCTCAATTATTGACTAGTATTGCACCCATGTGATGGGAGGTTCATCAAGTTTACACAACTACCTAATTCAAAGTTTCAAATCACACTTATTTACTGCTATTCGGGTAATTAGTTTTAGTTACGAGAGTGTGTGTTGGGGATGATTGTATCTTGTGATCACCAAACAGCACACATGAAACGTCAAACCCTTATATTTTGGTCCCACCCTTTGGTGCCCTATTCCATACAGCATACGTGCCTCTGGACGGACGTAAGAATTTATCGGGTGTCCGTGTACTATGCTCTATAGTTGTACAAAATTTGGTATCCGAGAAAGGAAATGGGAACAAAAAGATTGAGGGTAGAGGGCTAGAGAGGGTAGAGGGCATGCGATATCATAACGCATGAAATTGAAGGTGCACCGTGGTCTGCCGCTACTGCGTTTTCGAACCTTTGGTGAAAGTAGGCTGAAAGCGACTGAGACGAGAGAGGCAAGGCAAATATATTATGTATAATTGTCATAAATTATAAAACTTGGCCCCAAGACTGCCAACTCCAAGTCCAAGCAAGTGATATGGTAGCTAGAAGTCTGTCCCCACACTCGTGGCTTGATAGTAAGTAATCCAAACTTAGCAAACCACGACAGTACGAATGGGTGGTCATGGTTGTCCTCGTTGTCGTGGTCGTGGTCTCCCGGACAAAACTACATGGTATCTGTATAAACAAGAGTGAGAGAGAGAAACTGGGAAATTAAAGGACCACATAACTTTTGTTACTGTTAGCTAATAGCTAGCTAGGTTGATGTTAATGATGACGATGACGTCATCTTCCCTTTCCCTTTTGGAAGAAGAAGGAAGAAGAACAATTAGAATTGACAAACCTAGGAAAACCTAGGTAGGGCAAGGGCAAGGGCTAAGGCTATGGGAGGCATGCAATGCAATGCAATGCCAAGGGAAGGGAATGCGATGCATGTGATCTTTGTGGTGGTGGCGGTGTTGAACATGGGGATTCAGACTTACTTTTAGCTTTTATAAACAAGCAACACTACATGGTGCGTAGCACTAGTACAAGTTCCCTGTTGGGTGTTTTTTTGCACCGTGAAAACACACGGCCATGACCAATTCCATGTAAGTCATTTTATTAGGCTCGATTGATTAGAGTGATATGGTTACGCCTTTTCAGTTATCGGCCCACCAGAGTGAAACGATCTCCACTTATGGGCCAACGCCCAAGGGCGGCCGGGGGGGGAGGGGGGGGTAAGGATGCTTCCAACTTCCAAGATTGAACATGCCAAAGGCTTTTAACATCTCAAAACAAAATGGGGAGTGTGCAAAAGAAGACGAAAATGGGAATAAGAAATCATTTCAGTTCGATATCATAGACCAAAAGAAAAGTGGAAATGAAAGAAAAAGAAACAAGAAACAAGAAAAGACCAACTGCATAGATAGACAAAGGGGGGCAGCATAGACCATATAATTTGCACCTCTCAACTCCACAAAATACGTGCATAACAACCAGTAAAATCTACGACATAGTCATCTCCGGCTACCCATATGTTGCGTCAGCCAAGGGAAGAGGAGAAGAAATAGAGCAACATTTATACGACCAACACCGAACGGAAAACATGCATTACAGGCAAGTCACAATCCCCTGTCTCCAGATGGCACCACAGATTGGGGACAATAGAACTTGATCCTCGATTCCTCATATAGTCAAACTACGATGGGTAGCAAACAATGGAGAAACATAATCCTTGACCTCTAGTATGATTTGGGGATTGGAAAATTAAAAAAGCAATCACCAGCCTTGCAGATAAGTACTAAAATTTTCATATGCAAAGAAGATTAGGTATAACCAATGCTTATATTTACCGACACTGAAGTCTTCCAGATCCAGACTGACCACATAGGCAACGCAATTCATAATCCACAGACAATATAAAGAGACTAAGATTCGGCCAAATTAAGTAGATTTAAACGAAACAAAATGCTATAGGTGAGGATCACATCAAAATCATTCCTCCATTCTCCATTGGACCATTCCAATTTCCAAGTAATGGTATTTCCATGCGATTGGAAAAAGGAGCAATCAATAATAATAGACGGATACCCTATGACAGATTATCCACTTGTATGACGATAACTTCAGAACTACAATGTGATTTGGCCTGTACCACATCACAGAATCCCACATAGCATCATACCTAGTGACCTAGCTCAGAACTGCAACTTTGGCATAGGCAAGTGATGTTCTTCAAAGGGCTAATTGATAAATCACTTCCTTAACTAGAGCTAAGGGTTTACTAAATCTTCTCCCCTTTTTCTCCTTGAAGTGACCTTGCTATTTTTAGCCAAGGCAAACTCTTCAGCAAGACAGTCCAGCTTTAAACCTTAACGATGCCTGTGCAAATAGTAAGACTAACCACCTGGAAATCCCCATAGGGGGTCAGGGACTTGAGGGAGATGGTACTAAAACTACAGAAAGGGGGATACATTTATGCTTAGCCTAGTCAACCTGAAGAACATTCCCTTTCCCAAAATAAGTGACGAGGTCTTTGTTTCAAAAGTTCGGCATGTTTGCGCTCTCAAAACTTTTGTCTTCCTAACAAAAAGTTTGTGATCAAGTTTTCCCACATGATTTCTAAAATTACAGCTTGTAGCCACTACTCTGCCATGTTACAAAAAAGCATAAACATATGCACACAAACTTCAAAACTGAACTTGAAGAAGGATAATACCGACGGAATGATAGAATCCAATAAGGACTAAATACTTAGATTGAATTACATAAAGTATTCACAGCCTTAGCTGCAATGTTTTCGCATAGAGCAACTAATTAGCATAACCTCATCGAATCACTTGCTACTAATACTATTTTGCAAAACATAATGTCAATTTTTGCCTGCTAATTTTGGTGGTTTTACTGACCTTCCTCCTCAAATCAATCATCGCTGTCATCACTGTCATCTTCTTCTTCGTTTCCAATGTCATTAGCAATGTAAACCCCTGGCTGCACCTGCCGTCTTCGAGTCCTCGAAGGAAGAATGTTATCCAAATCGACCTCCGCAAGAGGATCATCCGACAAATCACTGTCTCCGTCTTCGAATTCGCTTCCGCCGTCGCTCGAATCATCGTCGCTGTCGTCGTCATCTTCTTCTACCAGTTTCCCTTTGCCCTTGTCATCTCTCATAATGCCCTTCCCCTTGGGATTCACCTCCGCCTTCCCGTTAGACTTTTCACAGTCGTTTTCTGCTTCGTAATCTTCCTCCTCGTCTTCGTCTTCGAGGTCAGCACTGGCTTCAAACTTACAGATTTTCTCTTCGCCAGCGGAGGAATTGTTGTGGAAATTTTCTGGGTTTTGAGTTTGAGGTTCGGCAGCCAACGGACTGTGATGGGGAACTTCAAGCTTCTGGGTTTTGTTGGGGCAGTCGGGCTGGTCACCGCAGCTGAGATCGGGTTTGCGCTTCGCGGGAAATGTGAGTTCGCCTTGGTCCTTGGTCTCAGCCATGGGTGATTGAGCTTTAGTGAGAGGTTAACAAGGAGAGAGATTGGAGCTCTTGGTATTGGGTGGTAAGTTTAGGGTTTTGAAACGCCACAAAGAGTAGTCGAGGGGATGCCAATTCGTACGAGAGGTCTGCCGCCTGCCGCATCGAGAATTTTCCCTCGGTTTCAATCTTACTTTTTTAGGGCTTTCTTTGTTAGAAAATTCCGCCATATTTATATTTATTTAAGTTACTTGGTATTTTTCTAAAATACATAAGGAAGTTTTTCGATATTGTCTAAAAATAAGTGCACGAATAATATTATTGAAAATTTTAAACCACATCTATTATAATATTCATATTCACTCGTTATGCTCATACCTCGTACCAAATCCTCCCCAAAACCTATTTTTTCCCAATTTGAAGGAATTTATTGTTGTTTGCTTTATTCTTATGGTCATTTTTTGTTTTGTCAAATTATGAGTCTTAGCCACAATTATGTGACTTTGTTAACTTATATGCACAAATATATCGTTAAATGTCATTGTTCCACGTAACATTAAATTGGCTTCCATATGAGCCAAAAATGAACTCACCGACCATTATGAAAGAAAAACAAAGATTAAATCACCAACAACAGAACACTTCCAAACTTCCAACTGCATTATGAACCTTTTCAGCTCCTACTGCCATAAACAATTGGACTCCTTGCATTGACATATTCAGTTGGACTAAACAAGTCCCTATGACCCAACGGAGCACTTCCACGCAATACAAGAGATGAAACTGGATGAAGAGATCATGAATTTGTCTCACTTATTCTATACGTCTCAGTTTCCAATTCTTCATCAGTGAGTCTGCTAACTGTTTCAGCAAAGGCCATTCAATTATAAATATAGTTTATCGTCATAGTCAAACTACTGCTATATAAAAGCTACAAGGAAATCATAAAATAACATCAATTGAATTGTTGTCTAGCAATTCATCATCATCTTCTCAACTGATGAATGCTTTTCTTGTCCTCAAGTACAACCAGTTGCCTATGTATTGCTTATTTATTCAACATAATGCAATATACAAACCAAAATGAATTACATGGGCATCACACACAAGGAAAAAGTATTACTAATCACTGAAGTAATTGAGTGCATCACCTGACCTAACTCGAAGGTGCTTTTATTAGAACCTTTGCAGGTTGCAGTAGTCCTCTAATACGATTCCCATATACTTCTTTGAGGCATTTAATCAAACAACTTGGAGGCCAAATATGCATGGTACTTGCAACAGTGGAAAGCAGAACTAGAAATGCAGAAAGTCACAAAACAAAGATAAATTGTGATTCCTGTTTCAATCAACAACCATAAGTTCGTTTTCGAAACATACAACGCACGAAAAAAAAATTATTCAAAGTTTGGAAGAATTGAAAATAAAATTTTCAAGGTTTGGGTGAAAAATCATACCTGAGACATCTCAGATAATCAACTCGACTAGAGTAGGAATGGCGTCGTACTGAGCAGAGAGATCAAAAGCCAAATTGCGTCGGACACTTTCTTCTGCTTGACATGAGAATCGGTGAAAAAGGCAGGAGCTTGACATATAGGTGGAATGGCCTGTTCATATTCGTCTACATCGAAAAGAAATCAGAGGGGTTAGGATTGGATTTTGGATGGCATTTGGTATTTATACCACCTCTTTCAAATTCATCAAAATCCTTCACCTAATAAAATCCTACTAAATATTTGAGATTTTGACTACACCTATACTTGTGTGGATTTTTTTTTTTTAAATCATAATCGACTATCTCTGAATTTGGATGGATTTTCAAAATCCTATTAAATCCTAATTTGACTACATCATGATTTCATAATATTTTAAAATCTTATTCTAAAATCTTAATTAACTACACCTAAATTTCAAACTTTATTAAAATCCTATTAGAGCATCTCCAAAGGAGATGTCAAAATGTCCAAATCAGCAATAATGGTAACAAAAGACAGCATTAATGTTTTCCAACCGAGAAACTAAATCTGATGTGGTATGACATGGATTGACATCTCTCCCCCTTGTTGCCAAATTTGACAGCACCTTGCTTTTTATTAACTTTTTCTTGGTTTAAACCATTATCCTTTTGTTTCTTTGCATTCCCAATGCAAAGAAAATACATATGAATTATTATTTTTGTTTAAAATTTAACATATCGGTTGAAGATCAAAAGTTTAAAAATGCCAAAGTGTCACGTAAGCCTTCAAATTTAAATTTAACATCTCATTTAAAGATGATCTTAAATTCTATTTCTACATCCTCTTAAGTTGTAACGCATTCAACTTTATTTCCCACTAAAATAATATTCGTTGTTTATTTTTGGTGGGAATTATTCGCCGTTTCTAATGACCTGGTAAGCGTAAAATATTCCCAATTTGATATTGGCTCGGAAATTTTCGGCAGCGCCAACGCGGTCACTGAATTGAATCCACAAAGTGGGGCACCAAAAACAGATTGGACGACTATACACCACCACCTTCCTCCTATCTCCTCTCATCCTCTTCCCCATCCGAGTCTGACCCATCCAACGGGTCAACCCGACTCGAATACCGGATCTACACCGCATCTCTGAACTACGTACCCTCAGAAACTCCTACTCACAGCTCCGAAACTCCCAGATTCCCCGATCCAGTTCTCGTCGCCAAGCTTCAAACAGCTTAAACGACGTAGCTTTCGGATCATACAATCGTCCCACCACAAAAATGATTGCCATCCCTTATTTAACCGCGTTAACCACGTACTTCAGCTATGGATTGCTCTTCGTTTTCGGCCAAGTCAGAGATTTCTTCCGCAAAATCATCGACTGGTGGAGTGCTAGCAATTTGCAGGTTCCGTAATCTTTGTACATAATTTTGTTTCTATTGTTTAGTTTTTCCTGTAATTTTATGTTTAAAAAGGCATTGTTTTGTTGCAAAAATCAGGGTTATGCTCCAATCTGTTTAGGACTTGAAGATTTCTACATTCGCCGGCTTTATCTTCGAATTCAGGTATATTGTTATTCATTTGATTGTGTTATATTTCTTCAACTGTATGAAATGGATGCAGCTGGTCCTGCAATTACGCATGAATTCCATGGAGTCCCTTAAACATAATTATTGATAATTCTGGTTAATTTTTTAACTGGTCAGGACTGTTTCAATAGGCCTATTGCAAGTGCTCCTGATGCTTGGTTTGATGTGGTTGAACGCTACTCCAATGACTACAACAAAACACTCAAGTAACGATTACAAATTTCCTCCGATTCCGCAATTTCATGTATATTTCGCGCCTTCTGTTATGTTTTCTTGATTTATTTTCTCATTGTGTAACTCGGCTGATGCAGGCTAACCAAAAAAACCAGTAGATGCCTTAACTTGGGATCTTACAATTACCTTGGCTTTGCTGCATCTGATGAGTACTGCACACCTCGCGCTATTGAGACGTTGAAAAAATATTCTCCCAGTACATGTAGTAGCCGAGTTGATGGCGGTCGGTATACTAATTCTACTTTGCAAGGAAAATTTGTTTGAGCTATTTTTCTAAATGAATTTACCATGATACGCTTCTATCACCAGGCACCACGGATTTGCATAATGAGCTGGAAGAGTGTGTTGCAAATTTTGTTGGGAAACCTGCTGCTGTAGTTTTCGGAATGGGTTATGTCACAAACTCTGCTATCCTTCCTGTTCTGATGGGGAAGGTTTGCATCTTTTCTCAAATGTATGACTTCTAATTTTGTGTTTACATTCCTTATCTGAATATGTGCCATTTGACTTTACAGGGAGGCTTGATTGTTAGTGATTCTTTGAACCACAACTCCATTGTCAATGGCGCAAGAGGATCTGGAGCTAGAGTTTGTGTTTTCCAACACAATAGTAAGTTCATTAGTTACTATATTGTGTAGCGTGGATGCTGAGGATTTGTTCTTGGCATAAATTCTACATTTCAGGTTTTAAATGATGGCGTATATTTTTATACAAAGAGAGCACACTGAGGAAGTGTTAGTTTATATTTAATTGCAAAGACTGTGGGGTTAGGCAGGAGTTTTGCAAGTAAATGACAGGTTTTTCGGTTATTTGCCCGTTTTCCTAATCCGTGTTATGGATTTATTTAATTACTCGAATGAAAGGGCTGTTAATCGGATATGCATTTCCAATATGTTGCTTCTCTCTGTGAGATGTTGATGATAACATGAATAGAGTTTTACTCATTAAAATTAAAAGAAAAACGTGAAGCTCAGGTTGGAGGTTGCACCCTTATATCTACTTGTTGCTTTATTTACAGCTCCTGCTCATTTAGAGGAAGTTTTGAGAGAAAAAATCGCAGAGGGTCAGCCTAGGACCCGCAGACCCTGGAAGAAGATAATTGTCATTGTGGAGGGGATATACAGCATGGAAGGGGAGCTTTGCAAACTTCCTGAGATTATAGCAATCTGCAAAAAATATAAGGTTGCACCTTGGTAACTTTCACTTCAATATATGTTGTTTGGTCTCCTAGTTCTATGCAGTATACTTTCATTTTTCGCAATATATTTTCTTATGGGTTTGTCTAAAACTTAGAGACACAAGCATATTAACGGTCATTCGTCACAACAGAGAATAAAATCAACATTCTGTGAAGCATTCTTTAACGGAATGTATTACTTTTCTAATTAATTGGGAAATACCTTACTAAACTATTGCTGAGCAGTTTGGATATTATGTATTTATTCTCTGCTACTTCCTTTCTTGTCTTAGGCATATACATATTTGGATGAGGCCCACAGCATTGGAGCGGTAGGGAAAACTGGAAGAGGTGTTTGTGAGCTCTTAGGTGTCAATACAGCTGATGTAGATATCATGATGGGAACATTTACCAAATCATTTGGATCATGTGGTGGCTATATTGCAGGATCTAAGGTTTGTTTTTTGAACTTTCCTTATACTTTGAATTTGTTGATCAGTGTGTGGTGTGATCTAGCCAGCCTCTCAATGTGGAAAAGGCATTCATTGAAATAGGAGAGACTTAATTCTGCATAATCTATATGACTGGCTGGTTGGCTGTTGGTATCTTTACTTAAGTGGTATTTCTGGATGATCAACCTGGCTGAACACACTTTTTAACTCTTAGCTGAAAAGCATTTGTTGATTTTGGGAGAAGGCTTTCTCCGTTGCATGATACATTGGTTTATTTGATTCTTAGCTGTTAGACAAATTACCATGTATTGAGTTTTTATATTCTCTTCATAACAAACACTTTGACATGCCTCAGTTATGCCATCCTTTTATTCACATGGTGTGTCTTTGCAGAGTTATTTAAAAGACATCATGAGCTCTTTATTGAATTTAACGTGGTCAATGCTGTTATGTCCAGGAGCTTATACAATACTTGAAGTACACTTGCCCTGCTCATCTTTATGCAACTTCAATATCACCACCAGCTGCCCAACAAATAATATGCGCCATAAAGGTCCTTCTTGGAGAGGATGGTTCCAATAGAGGTGCTGATAGATACTTGTTTCTGCCTCCTCAATTTCTCTTTGTTTTTGTTTTCTTCTGTTTTCTTTGGTATGTCTTGTTTTTAGTAGATATTCTGCAAATGTCTTTAGCCTTTAATGCTTCTTCTCTATAGACGATGACTGAAAGAGTTTTTGTTTCCTTGTAGGCGCCCAAAAACTTGCACGTATACGGGAGAATAGCAACTTTTTCAGGTCAGAACTACAAAAAATGGGTTTTGAGGTTTTGGGGGATAATGACTCTCCAGTAATGCCAATTATGCTTTACAACCCAGCCAAAATTCCTGCCTTTTCACGGGAGTGCCTCAAGCAGAATGTGAGTCCATAGTGCCCCCACAGTTGTCCGCTATGGTTATAGTTTTCTGTTGCTCCTAAGTCAACTTAAATTACCCTTAATGAATGGTGCTGTTACAGGTAGCTGTTGTGACAGTAGCATTTCCAGCAACCCCGCTACTGTTGGCAAGGGCACGTATATGCATATCCGCATCTCATACAAGGGAAGACTTGATCAAAGCCTTGGAGGTAAATTCATGTATAACTTGTTCTATTGGACATCCATTCCCTGGCTTCATGTTATTCCAAGTATATGCAACATCCTTGTAACACAGTTGCAATATTGGTTGCAATGTGAGAGTTTGTGCCTTGACATTGTTTTGGGGTTTGGTTCTTTCAGGTCATCGGCAGGGTTGGCGATCTGGTGGGTATAAAATACTTCCCTGCTGAACCAAAGAAGGTGCAGGCCGAAGAAGAAAGGTTGCTGAAGCTGGACTGATTAGCAAAAGTGCAGATGGAGGGATGCCTTAGAGCATTGAATGGTCATTTGTGAGGCATAAAAGGGGCCGGGGTAGCTGGACTAGAGTCTAGGATATATGATCACGTATGTCAGTCTGTACCTTGTGATTTAACTTGCGTTGTCATCAGCTCCCGTTGTAATGTGGTACTCTCTATATCAAAGGTCTGCACCGTGCTTCGCTCGAATAGGGCGTTTTTTGTTCATACATGATCGATTTCACCCTCATTCATGCGTTGGGAGGGATAGTATTTCACTGTTCTAACTTCTACTAGTTTTGTTTATTTATATCGGTTTTCTCTTTTCTTCGTACGAGTTGTGCAAATGGAACCTGTTAGTTTGTGACCAGAATTTGCTATTTTTGTTAGTTATTTTCCATCAATTACAATGACAAATGGTCAATTCAATATATATCTTTTCCTCACTTGAATTTTTGTTGGTTATTTTCCAGCAATTACAATGACAAATGGTCAGCTCAATGTCTATCTTTTCTTCACCTGAACAGTTCAGAAAATTCAAAATTAAATGGGCGAATTGCAAGGCCAATTTGCCGCAAATGGTACACAGTATAGTTCTCGAATACAATGATTACCTTGGTATTGCTGTAATTAGATTTTACTCATGGTGATGCTGATTAATTTATAAATACAAATTTTAAAATTTAAAATTATTCAACGATGATAAATAGGATGATGAGTATTAATGCCACTTGAAGATGGTGAACAAAAATGCACTCTTATTTACTCGAGGTGTGGAGTCTAAGTTAAGAGTTGTTAATTTATCACTTCATTTATCCGAACAAAAAAAAGGAATAATACTAAGCATATCACCTATTTAAATATTAATTAACGTATTTATTTTCTATTAATGACACGTAATATGGTTTGCAAATTGCAAATATAGTCTAAAAAATCGATTTACTAAAAAAAAAAACATCATTTGATTCACTTTTGCATGGCATCCAAGTGGCAGCGGAAGCATATTTGAGGTTAAAAGAGGAGTGAGCGATTAGGGGCAAAAAAGGCATTTCCCAAATTTACCCACAATACAATGTATAGTGCAAAATTTTTTCCTTATGTCACCATTTTAATTTTGATCATTAATTATTTTATTGTTTTTATAGTTATGTTTGAGTCTCAAAATTTTGTTCACGTATAAATCTGTTGATGCCCCTCATTTCAAATATATAAATTTTATTTTACCTCTGAAAAAGGTACGTCCCAAAATTTCCAGCTATATATTTTACAACAAAATATACTTCAAAATTTAAATTATAAAGAAGAAAATTCGAATTCGAACACTAAAAGAGGAGTACATTTCCTCGAGCTCATGTCAGCACAAAAATTCAAAGTTTTAAATGGAAATGGATGTCGTAATAAATAAAAAGAAAATGCGAAGTCCGAATGTGAATCAGATTAAGTGGCGTAAAATCTGGAAATCAGATGGAGCCTAGAGGTCTGTTTTTTCAGTCAGTTAAATCAGATAGCCGTAGATTTTCGGAATTAAACGATCCCGGCCGTGCGTTTTAATAAATTATGCTTGATGTGATTAGTGAGTAAAATAGTCCATGGTGTGAGTATCACACCGGAAACTCTCCTTCATCCCTACCATACGTAAAACTCTCTTGTTCGTCTCTCAGAGAGAGAGAGAGAGAGAGAGAGAGAGATGCCATTGAATTGATTACACAGTTGCATGGGGAGTCAGAACTTTTGCAACACCTGGAGGTTCATCTCAGCCCAACATTGCTGTCTTCACTGTCCATCCGTCACTCCTCCGTTGGCCACTCTCCAACTACCACCACCCCCCACCTTATCCCCTCCTCCCCCTCCCCCACCATCCCCTCCACACTTCTTAACACTAACCATGGTTTGATCATTAAGTTAACTAGCTAGCAAGGTTTAATAAAAATAAACAAAACCATGAATGCATATTGCACATTTGTCATCCGACCCAGAACAGGAGGTCCTCTTTTGTAAATTGCTCCATTGCGAACACCATAGCTAAACCCTAAATCTGGCTTTTTCGTCCATACATTAATACATACAACCCCATTTGCACATAAACAATGAAACAGATGTGAAAAAAGAGAGCAAAGAAAAAGCTTTTAGAAATCATGATAAGACTAAATGCAGGCTGCACAAATGTCACTGGAAAATCAAGGATACCAGCAGAAACTTTATTCTCCAAAAGCCCTTGCCAAAAATAGCAAAGAAAACAAGGAAAATTAAACAAAAATTAAGAAAAAGGTAGCAAATTAAGCTGGGAGTAGCACACACCTCCAGAACCACCTAGCTAAGCTAGATATATATACTTCTCTTTCCAAAGAGGTAGCCCACCCATTTCGCGACTGCCGAGCGTCCTTCACAGCCACTGTTACTGAAATCCAAGGTCCAACCTGTACTAGTAATTTCCTTTGCTTTTTAACACTTTTGCTTTTGGTTTAATGGACCAAACAGCGGCGGCAGCAGCTGTAGCAGGTGGCGGCCTTCGTGAGAAAACCGAGGCCTCTGGCTTGAGGGCAGGTGTAGGGGCTGAGCGCGGCCTTGTCATTGCCAAGGGGGACAAGGATAACCCGGATCACAAGAGTAAAGTTCACGGGTCGGAGCGGAGCGGATCGATCCATGACCTTGTCCGTGCTGTGACCAGTTTCGGTGTCCTCAGGAAGAAACGAATGACCAGACATAGGCGATCCTCCATTATCAACTTTCACGACCTCTCTTCTTTCGCTGCTGCTGCTTCCTCCACCCCCTCGCACGTGCTACCACCCCCCTCCACTCTCCCTCCTGCACGTGTGAGCTTCCTCAATTTCCCTTTCCTTTTCCCTCTAACTCTCATACGTATATAAATTATCAGTATTATTTGCTTATTAATTTGTTCTTCAAATTTTACCCTTCTTTGTTTGAGTTAAATTTAATTGAATTATTTTCTTATTTATTTGATTATTTTTCTGAGATTTATGTGCTCCCCCTTTGGTAATCACATGAAATCTGATGTTTTACTTTTCGGTCCATATGATCTGACAATGTTCCATCAGATGTATGTTAATTTGATTTGTATTTTTTGCTTGATTTTCTTCCATTTATTTTTTTTTCATTATTTTAATTTTTTTTTGTTACAAAGACTAGATTGATTTGATTGACCTTTTCCTGGACTGGATATATGACCCTTCACACTTACAATTATTCACTCTATCAAAATTTATAAATGGAGTTTCCGGCTTCGTTATAAATGTTGTGATTTGGATGATTAATCAAGGGCAATTGTATGTTTTTCTTTGGGGGGATTTCCTTCTGAAATATTAACTATTTTATTTTACTTTGTAATGATATGTTGGTTCAATGGAATCAGTCGGATCTAATATTTATGAACTTAATCTATGTGATGACATGATCAGGTTGGGCACCAACTGTATAAATCTACTGATAGAAAGATGTATGTCAACGTACATTACGTATATAACAACCTTTACTAATTAATTTGTCTGTGTTCGAAAAGAGTCCCCATAAACCCCCTTCCCCTTAGATATAGATTATGGGGAAACTCTATAGTACGAATTTGTCATATTCGATATGAACATTGTATAGTTAAATAACTGTTCGATTGATGAGTTCACCTTTTTTTTAGTTAAAAGGCCGAAGAATTGAGGAATTCACTCTTTATAGTAATGTTTGATGAGCGAATCTTAGTTGGATTTATTCGTATTTGATATAGAATACCTAATCTAGCTTGGATTCTGGATTCTGAAGGTTCTAACTTTGTTAAAATGCTAATCATCATTTGATTTGTTGTCCAAGACATGACATGATAGAAAACATTGCACCTTTGTGACTTGTCACTTATCTCAAGACAAGTTTGTTCGATGCATATCTTTTTTTGCCTTGGTCTGATTTCAATGATATCATGAATGGATCTGGATGCTTCAGGTAATTGATCCAACACGGTTGCGATTTCTTTTCCAAAAAGAGCTAAAGAATAGTGACGTGAGCTCTCTCAGAAGAATGATACTCCCCAAGGTAATTACTCAATATGTATCGCATTTGTAAATGGCACTGGCCATGATATGAATAGTATCATGCTAACTAATTGAGCTATTAAAGATTCATATGTATATGACAATGCCAAATCGTTTACTTAATCGCAGAAAGCAGCTGAGGCTCATCTCCCTACCCTCGAATCAAAGGAAGGAATGCCAATCAACATGGATGACATAGATGGTCTACATGTTTGGAGCTTCAAGTACAGGTTTGAAGCTCCTCAATATCTTTAACGAGTTCTCTATTCCTTTCAAGCCCCGATCAATTTTCTGGCAATTTATGATTGCACAAAAAGTCATCTACTTTTGTTGCTTTTTCTAATTAATCAGGTTTTGGCCTAATAACAACAGCCGAATGTATGTACTTGAAAATACGGGTACATATCTCTGCCTTCTTTCCCTTTTATCAAACATTTGGTTCTTAATCTTATATTGGATTATCAATCTTGTAATGTTGATTTTTTTTTTTTTTTCAGGTGAATTTGTTAATGCACATGGCTTACAGTTTGGAGATTATATCATGGTTTACCAAGATAATCACAACCAGAATTATGTAGGGTGACCAGACCATTATACAGTTCAAGATGATTTGATCATTAATTAAACAGACGCTAATTAAGTTGTTCTTGACCGTACGTGCATTTGCAGGTCATTCAGGCAAGAAAGGCATCTGACCAAGATCATGTATACGGAGACATAAGTGGTATGAACATTGCGGTGAATGACCTCTATATGCAGGAGTCGAGTTCGTTTTACATGCCGAAAATGGAAGAGGATACGACTGCGGGCTTGTCATTTGTGTATGACACCACCACCTACTCAAACGACTCTCTGCTTGATTTTTCCGGGGGATCAATGATGACAAACTACTCCAGAAATGGGTCTCTGCATGAAAGTTTTGGATCTGTTGAGAACTTGTCTCTTGACGACTTCTATTAAGTTTTAGCGTAAACTAATATATGTGCAATATCAGTATAAGGGGCATTGCATGCAACCATATGAAAATATGTAGCCACCTAAGTGAAAGTGACCAAATGAGTCTGACTCTCTCTTTTTGTACCTTTGTATCGTATTTTGACAGTTGATCGTATGTACCAATAAAGGCAGGAGCGAGTGTAGTACAAGTGTATAAACTTGTGACATGTATTTTGTTTAATTTTCTGGATAGATTTATGATATCGGTTAATCTCCCAATCTTCTTGCATAAGAAACTGAAATGAGTATTGAATATGTTAAAAGATTAACAACATATGTAATTGGAACGAGTAATCTTGTTCCACAGATCTAACATTATCTATGAATTGACTCATGCTTAACCGTTGATTATGGAATTTTGTCTAACGACAGATGGGCAGCCCGTCTAGCTCAGTTGGTAGAGCGCAAGGCTCTTAACCTTGTGGTCGTGGGTTCGAGCCCCACGGTGGGCGTTTCTTTTTTATTATTTTGGCGGGTTCCTATGCCTTCATTTTTACCCGGTTATTGGTTTTTTTTAGCTTCTTTTTTATTATTTTGGCGGGTTCCTATGCCTTCATTTTTACCCGGTTATTGGTTTTTTTTAATTTTTTTAATATTTTTTTTATCTTGCTACGAAGAAATGAATGAGGATCCTCAGAGGTTTTTGAGTATCCTCAAATTATGTTCGTTCATCGTATATTATGCAGTTAGTTTTAGTCACGTATTATTTATATTTAATTTTAAATAAAAATATTTAAAATAATTTCTAACCATACGATGTATGATTAATGAACATGATTTAAAGATCTCATTATCCGAGAATTCTCATTCCGAAGAAATAGGCAATTATAGAAGTTGTGGATGAATCAGGATGAGATGGCACAATCTGATTGGCCTATTAGAGCAGTTCCAGTCCGTGCCCAATGGACCGGCACCAAGTGAAAAAAATGGACCGGCACCAAGTGAATCAGGTCTAGCCCGCAAAACAGGCTGGCACCCAGCCCGTGCCAGGCAGGAGCCCAGCCCAAAATGGACAGACCCAGAGGCTGGTCCATTTCCCTGGCGCGTGCACAACACACTCTCTATCCCGCGAGTAGCCGACAGCAATTGCAGGCGGTGGGGCCCGCGTGCAGGGCAAGTTGGGTTCGACCGGCTGAGGGCTACGTGGCCCTCCTCAGAGCCGTTGGATTTCCAACGGTAAAAAAAAATTTAAATTTCACTTTTAAATTGGACCGTCCGATCACAGATCAACGGTCCACCTTTTTTTCACCAAAAATTAAAAAAAAAAAAAAAAAAAAAAAGGCCCAACGGTCAGAAATTTGACCGTTGGCCACGTGGCAGCGTGTTGGCTATTGGATTTGATTATTTTTCAAATCCAACGGTTCAGATTAATTACAACATTAAAATTTATTAAAAATTGTCTAAATTTTTTAAAAAATACAGAAAAATTTTAAAAAATTAATTTTTTTTTTCTATAAATACCTAACCCTCATCTTCCACCTTACACCACATTTCAATATTTTCTACACTTTCTACATTTGAATATTTTGTACACTTTGAGAGAAAAAAATGACTTCGTGGAAGCTCAGTGAAGATGTTACGTTGTGTGAATGTTGGGTTCGCACTACTCATGACCCGATTACGGGTAATGAGATGGATAAGCAAGAAATGTGGAGTAAAATTACGAAATCGTTTTGCGATGTACATGGAAAAGATCTTATCGAAATCTTGCCTAAATTATTGTAAACAGGAAGTGACACGTGGGTTGTCGGGATTGGTTGAAAATCTTAGCGGAAATCTATTCAAAAAATAGTACGTTCGGATAATGACACGTGGCGTGACAAGATTGGTTAAAAATCCTATTCGAAATTAAAACTATTTTTTATTTATTATTTTAAAAAAAAATTATTTAATATTTTAAATGGACTGGGTGCCAGCGCATTTTGTAGGGGTGGAGATCGTTTGTGCCAGCACATTTTTAGACTGGGTGCCAGCTTTTTTTGGGGTGGAGATGCTTTGGCCTATTACTGTTCATTTGGTCTATTACTGTTCAATTAAGTGGATAAATGGGCTGGGTGCTGGCGCAAAGTGGATAGGGGTGGAGTTGCTCTTAGTAAATATATAATTTTGGCAGGGAAAAAGAAATCAGGAATTAAACACGAAAATAGAAATCTACAGAAAACAAAAGAAGGAGAAGCAGCACTCAGCACTCAGCACCCAGCAGAGAGAGAGAGAGAGAGAGAGGGAGTTTGAGGAGCGCCCAGCAAAAGCACAGAGCAAGCTGCGAGAAGGAGAGAAGGGTGAGCGGATTGATTAGGTGGGTGGATTGAATGGCGAGCAGGTATTGGGTGGTGTCTCTGCCGGTTCAAAACTCAGCGTCGTCTCTATGGAACCGTCTGCAGGAACAAATCTCCAAGCATTCCTTCGACACTCCCCTCTACAGAGTACTTACTCCTGTTTCTCTCCTTCTTCTGATTTTTCAAGATCTGATCTGATTTTTTCCAATTCATTTATCTGCTCGTTTAATTTAATTGTATCAAACACTTTTTGCAGTTCAATATTCCTAATCTCCGTGTTGGAACCCTGGATTCTCTTCTCTCCCTCAGCGACGATCTCTTGAAGGTATTCTCCCGATTATTGTATTGATAATTTGGAATTCTGAAACTTGTTTGGTAGCTTAATATACCAATAATTATCTTTTTTCAATGATAATTTTCAGACATTTTATCTTATCCGATTGAAATCTCATTGCCTGGGAATACTCTCTTTATAGTTGTTGCAATTAGAATGCAATTTTTTCTTCGCTCCGATCTGTAAATTTTAGTTTTAATTTTGTGATTTTTGGCAATTTGTAGTCCAACAACTTTGTAGAGGGTGTTTCTCATAAGATCAGGCGCCAGATCGAGGAGCTTGAGAGGGTTTCTGGCGTGGAGAGTAGCGCTCTGACTGTCGATGGAGTGCCTGTCGATTCATACCTCACCAGGTATTAATTCACAGTTCAATGAGATCAATAATGGACTTGACGTGTGGTGTTTTGGTTTATCTGTGGTCACTGTCTGTGACTGAGTTTTGAAATTTGGATTTTTGTTGTGGTAGGTTTGTTTGGGATGAAGCCAAGTATCCAACAATGTCGCCTTTGAAGGAGGTGATAGACAGCATACATGGTCAAGTTGCAAAGATTGAGGATGATCTCAAGGTAATGCTTCATATTTTTTGCTTCAACCTGATGAGATGTGAGTTTCCTAAAACTTATTGGAATGATAAACTTTACATACTCCATAAGTTGTAGTCACTATAAGCATTTCTTTGTTGTGATGAGGGGGCCCAAGCTGTTGCTGTTAAAGGATGGAATTTATTGGTATAACAGATGATATTTGTTGCTGGAGAAGTGAATGACTATAGTTAATGGCGCTGAGCCTAGTTTCTCCAGCTCTTTTCATTAGTTTGTTACCCAAACAAACAACTTAATGATAAGTTGGATTTAAATATATTTAGTCCGACTCTTTGCAAGAAAAATAAATCACCATTTTATGACTCGTATGTTAGGTTCGTGTAGCCGAGTATAATAATGTCCGCAGTCAACTGAATGCTATCAATAGAAAGCAGAGTGGAAGGTATAATATTTCTATAACTCTAATCTTTGCAATAGTATGACCTATTTTATTACGATTCTTGGTTTACTAATCTTTCGGTGTTTTTTAGCTTAGCAGTTCGTGATCTTTCAAGTTTAGTGAAATCAGAGGACATCATTGTTTCAGAACATCTAGTGACCCTCCTTGCAATTGTTCCCAAGTACTCTCAGAAGGATTGGCTATCAAGCTATGAGACCTTGACTAACTATGTGGTATGATTTACCTCCAGAGCTTTTTACTTCAGCTGCTACTGACACCAGGTTATTGCAGTTGGTTGGAGATAGTTGATATACATCCTATCTTGCAAAGTTTTGGAAGAACAGCTAGCACTTAATTTTTTTATGTTTATTGCAGCCTTCTTCTTTCAGTCTTATTTGATCATATTAAGCATTTTTCAGGTCCCTAGGTCCTCCAAGAAGTTATTTGAAGATAATGAATATGCTCTTTACACTGTAACACTGTTTAATCGGGTTGCAGATAACTTTAGAACAAGTGCTCGTGAAAAGGGGTTCCAGGTGCGTACTTTTGTTTTTTGAACATGCTGTTCTGATTTCCCATGAAAGTTGCAAAAATGAATCTCCTTTACAGTTTATGCAAATATCAAATCACTGATCTGATAAATGTAACAGCAATAGAGATATGCAAATATCCTAGTTCCATTTTTTACACTCCGAGAAATTTTATGACTGACTCATGGTTCTTTATCATGTGGTTCAGATTCGTGATTTTGAATACAGTTCTGAAGCACAAGAAAATCGAAAGCAGGAGTTAGAAAAATTGGTGCAAGACCAAGAAAATTTAAGAGCCTCCCTTTTGCAGTGGTGCTATACCAGTTACGGGGAGGTAATTTTTGCTTCACTCAGTTTACTTTGTTCAAGGTTATGTCACTGGCCGTGCAATAAAAATGTAGCAAAATTGCGGTAGCATGGGTCATGTTGTGGTAGACAGTGGTATTACTTGTGGGTGTCTCTACCTAGTAATCTTAAATTAAAGATTCCCCTGATGGCCTTATTTGAGTGGCCTCCATGCACGATGCCTGCTTTTTTCTCTCTCTTGGTTACAGTTTTCCAGAATTATTCTTGGTGGAATTGTTGTACTATTATTATCGTATGTTATTAATGCTATTGTTGTATCCTGTTTTTGCATGCCCTCCTACGACAAATTTGGAAATTTCTTACTCAATGAACTAGTTTCTTGCCTGCAGGTTTTTAGCTCCTGGATGCATTTTTGTGCTGTACGTGTCTTTGCAGAGAGCATTTTGAGATATGGTTTACCACCAAATTTCTTGGTAAATAAGTTTCATCTGTTGTCACTGGTTTACGACCAAGCATTTTCTCTTGACTAAGCATTGGATATTCAAATGAAATTTCAGGCATGCGTGCTAGCCCCTACTACAAAAGCCGAGAAGAAAGTCCGTTCAATCCTTGAAGGATTGTGCGACAGTGGCAACAGGCAAGTCCATAAGCTTTCTTTATGTTTGTTTTACACAAAGGGAGAACCTAACTCTTCCATAAAACATAACTGACCAGTTCTATACTAAGAAACCTTGTGTGATGTTCTCTCTTACCTTACGTCCTTGATGTTTTTGTCAACAATGCAGTACCTTCTGGAAAACTGATGATGAAGCCGGGGGAGGAGTGCCTGGTCTAGCAGGTGATGCGGATGCACATCCATATGTTTCATTCACGATCAATCTTGTTTGAATGGGCGCTTGATTATCCCTGTCAGAATCTGAGGATCTTTTTGGACGACAATAACAGTGGACGGGATAATTTGTATATTAGCATTTACAGTCGCATTCTTTGTTTATTTATTTATAATTGCTGCTCTGGGATTCTTCGTGAGGGATCCTTTTGTTTTGGTGCTTAAAAGTTGGTAGTTTCGGGGCTCTCCGTACTAATAATATCTGTAGAACATGGAATCACAGTTCTTGGCTGTACCTCCATTTCTATAATTATTTGAAAGAAGCGATGGGAATAATATCTTTGGGTTTTCAGCCCTTTGACATATTTCGTTCAGTGCTCTTGCGAGGATGTTTGGCTTTTACACATATTTTCTATACTTTCGAGCGTGTTTCTCCCATTTCTGACCTTCAATCCAAACTTGCACTTATGTTTCGACATTGGATTAAGTTAACGATTTAATCTTACAAGAAATGTGGAGCAAGAATTGCCTTCGAAGAACAGCATGAGCCTATTTCAAATCATTTCAGTTTGAAACGATAAACAAAAATCGTATGCAGGCATAATTCCCATGCCTTTCGATTTTGGGATGGCAAAGAAAATACCCCATCTAACATTATTTTTTGTCGCCTACACTCGACAAAGGGTGACTCCCCACAACACCAACATAAAATTTCAAATTCATACCTCATCTAACTACAAATACGTCTTTTAAAAGAGGATGAGAGCAAAACCATCCCCAAATGCAAAAGAAACAATACTCCTGTTTGAAGCCATTTAAGCAACTTCAGCAATCCTATGCTTATTTCCTATGACAAATTTTCAGTTCCAAAAAACAACAAAGTCGATGCGGTTGATCACCCAGTGGTTTACACCTTAGCAAGCTCGGATGCAGCAGCAACCGGAGGGGGAGCACCGCCAGTTGTTGGCCTGAAAATATACCGATTCACAAAAATTTACCTAACCATGCATTTACATAAACTAATAACAAAACAAATTGTTGCAGGAAGGAATGACTTACAGTCCGACGAAAACTTTGAATGCATCATAGATACCCCACTGAGCTCCAGTAAGAGTTCCAATCATGACAATACGAAGAGGAAGCCCACGGGTAAAGAGACCGATCACTCCCATCTTCTTGACAGCCTGCACAGCCAGAAACCAAAACAATCAAAACAGAGCAAGGAAGAAAATGTACTAGAACAAATCCAGAAACCATAGCACTCACATCACCAACTGTTGCTCCTTTGGCATTGTTGAGGAAGGAGACAAGATTGTCAGCAGGATGAGATACAATAGCACAGAATACACCAGCCACATATCCACCAGCAAAACTTATACCAAGCTGCAAAGATTTGGAGCACTCGCTCTTAGGTCTAGGGATGGCATATTTATAGATCATCTCCACAATAGTCTCAAAGGAGGCAAACTTCATCATGGTGTCTGCAAGAAAGAACAAGTAGGTAAGTAATCAGCATACCAAAACAAGAAATACAGATTAAAGATCATCAAAACGCAAGTACGCAAATTCAGCACCTATCAGGCAAGTTTCAGAAACCTCATAAAGAAAATGTAGAATATAATAGGCAATTTGCTGAAGATAAATCTAAACATGGCCCACACAAAGCTTCAAGCAAGAAATATTTGTTTTAATAAATGACAACAGAAGGCTACACCGAAGGGCTCAAAACCCAAATAAGAAGTAAACATGGATCATAAGATTATATCTAAAACCAAAAAAACATAAATATGGCTATTTTTTGTGGCCGGAAAATTCATCCAATCTACCTACAGCTAGAAAAATGCAACAATATCATGACCTCAATTGCTTATTGTGCAAACAATCCATGTAACTTGCAGAAGCATGGAGGAAGATGAGAAATAAAACAACTTAGAAACTTCATAATAGTAAACATGACATAGAAGTAGTATTCAAAAGTTCAAAACTACAGCTTTCAAGTTTGTGGTTACCAATTGCATCTCTAAAATTATCGCTTTCATGTTTAAAAGGGGTTCCCCATATGGTGCATCAGGATACAATCGAATAATCCTTTCAAATCATATGCAGTTCACATGAGTATCAGGATAAAGACGGTCATGTATTCAAATCTTTCCAACTTACATGGGATTTGACGTCCCCATAGTGGAACAATACCCTTGTACAATCTGAAATTGAAAATTATTCACATGTTAATCTTAGCGACGGTAATTTAGTTTGAAACTGAAAGAAACAAAACAGGCATCTGTGTGTAATAAAAAATATTACAACAATGATGCAGTACAACTTACCCAAGAGCACCTTCTGATCTGACAAACTTAGGAAGTCCATCTGACAAACCTCTAGCAAATCCAGGCTGAGTTTGCACACGGACCTTGACTGCCTCAAAGGGGCAAAGAGCAACATCGGCAATGACCTCAGCAGATGCAGAACCAGCAAGGTAGATCAAGGTCTTGTACTTGGCAGCAAACTCTGGTCCAGCAAGGTCAGAGTAGTACTTCTTGAAAAATTCATAGAATCCAAACTTGCAGGCACCCTGAGCACTGTAACCAAGGAGGGTAGGCACCCATCCCCTGAAAAAGCCCTTAACCCCCTGCTCCTTGAGCAGAACTCCAAAACCAGATGTGATGCTTTTGTATTTTGCGGGATCAATCTGAAAAATCAATAAATAATACCCACAATCAAATTATCTACCTTCACCATTAAATAAAGTGAGAAATATGTGCACGTTACAAATGTCTCTGATATGAACCAAACAAATATCTTACATTGACAGCCTTTCAAAGCAAAATAACAAAATGAAGGAATCAATATAGAATGCCAAGCAATCAATCGATACAGAATTAGACTGAAAATCAATAGATCAAAGACTCAAAATATAATAAAACAACATGATCGAGAGGGCACAAATAAAGAATTAAATAAAATCCCTAGAATTGTGAAAATTCCACGGAATTCAGATCCAGTTCAGATCATGATGCAGTGGAAATAAGAGCCAAAATATACAAAATTCACAGCCAATATGTGAGCCACGGATTACAAATCACAGACCTGAACAGTCCAAGAACTTAGGAAAGATATCCGAATAATTACATACACACACACACACACACACACACACACACACACACACACACAGATACATACACAAATGAAATGTTACGGGCAAAACCGAAGAAAAATAGCACAGATCTAATCAGATAAAAGAAGCAATTGTATGATAAGCATAGATAATCAAAATTAAGTCAGAGATAAGAGCTCGGGGAAGAAATAGCTAGGGATCTGACCTGCATATTGCACTTGACGAGGTCAAGGGGAGTGACGGCCGTGTGAGTGAGACCACAGCTGAGAATTCCTCCAAAAGTACAGGCAGCGTAGAAGGAAGGCGAGTACATCTCGATCTTCCCCAAGGGCTCGCGGGGCGACGGAATGACGAGGCCCTTCCTGGCGGAGACTCCTTCGACGGTGGCAGTCGGCGTGAAGCCGCCGCTAGGCCTGGCGTAGAGCATCTTCTCCAGCGCGATGGAGGACGAGGAGCTATAGAGGAAGCTCGGGATCAGAGCCTTACGCGCTTGCTTGTCTGAGAGAGCCATGGGAGAGAGAGTGATTGATTGCTCTGAGATTTGGGAGATGAAGAAGGAGAGAGAGAGAGAGGGAAACGGAAGAAGAGAGAAGGGTATTCTCTCCCAAACTCTCGCTGCCAGATGCTTTTGCTAGAAATGGGGCGCTCCTCTCCTCTCCTCTTGCCCTTTTTTATTCCGGTTTTGGCTATGCGCCTATTGGTCCGACGCTAGCTCAACCCTCGCATCATTTCCACGACATGGAGAGAATTTTTATCATGTGACAGGAACACGGATGGTACATCTATATGTATGTAAGTGGTAAAATTTTTTATATTTTAAGTTATTAACTTTTTAACACACATATTTCATCATATAATAACACGTAGTGTATCACCTTGTGTAACGGTCATATTGAAAAATTTCTCTATGACATAACCATGTCGATCGCATTTATTTACTATTATACCACTCAGCGTGGCTGACCTTTTGGCAATTTTTGGGCCCGGCGGCCATCAAACTAGGTCTTTTCACTCTTTCTTTTTGATTTGTTCGGGTACCAATTTAGGTTTGTTTTGGTCAAATATCAAAGTAGGCATTTGAATCGATCTTCTTCAAGGAATGATGAGCTGTAATTATATGCTGTTTTGAGTAATCGAGAAGGTCTCTGGCGACTAGAGAAGTGAAATTGAAAATCAACTCGGGTTACAATCAATCTAATTCATGTTTTTTTTTTTCGAATATTTGATTGCATATAGTAATGTATTTACGATATTTTTTTTTTTTAAATTTTGTATGTGTTAGTAAAAATTCAGAATAATTTCAATATTTAATTAAGTAAACATACGCTTAAGGATAGTAATTTAAGAAGATGATTTTATACACATACTCTTTTTTATATTTCACATATAAATTATCTCATTTAGTCATTTTTAATTCATTCGATCCGTTGATAAAAATTGAAAATCTTATGGAGAAAATGAAAAAGGATAACACCGCCCATGTAAGAAACTGGCAGAAAAAGAAAACGCCTTGGAAGAGGCATGAATAATGCCAACCCATAGAAAGGCATGTATAGGGAAAATCAATAGATATGGTATTTCCAATTTGCAAAGGCTAGTGTTTGACTTACCTGTTTCTTTACTTACAATTAACAAATTTTTATCGTTTGATCATTATAATCGAAATTGTTTATTTTTCTTTTTCATCATCTAAAATCTTATATGCAAAAAATTATTCAATTTAGAGATATTTTAGTAATTCGTATGCATAAAACAAATTGATGGTTCATGATGATGCTACTTGTTACTAAAACGTTGATTGGTTTAACATGTATGGATAACTAAACGATCTCCAAATTGAACGGCTTGTTACAAATATAATCTTTAGATGATGACAAAGAAATGAACGGTTATGATTGTAATGTTAAAACTTCGTTAATCATCAGCATGGAACAAGTAAGTCCTCCATGGGACACAAGCATCCTTTGGCAAATTGGCAATTCGCAAACGTTACTTTGGTTGCGTAGTCAAAGTATCACACCCTTTTGATTTAGAAAAGAAATATCATTAGTTATTTTCCTTCCCGGTAAATTTCACTACCTTCCATTATATATACGCACTTTTTCTGAAAAATATGTCCACAGCCCGCAGAAATCAAAATGAAACATATGAAGAGTTGAAAAATGAAATGCAAATCGAGCGTTATTTGAAGAACTGAACGATCAAGGCTACATGTGGATACAGAGTCGATGAAACATATGGTCTGGTTGTTCCACTAGCTTTTCATCTCCACGCCATAGCTCACGAATTCACTTGCGAATCCCCAATGCATAATGCTGAAGTTCTGGTTCACTAAACAAATCCAAAAACATTAGCAACACCGGAAACAGCAAAGGAATTGTCGAATGTCTGAAGATGCTCGATTATAGGCTTTGATTCCTATCCTCATTCTACTACTCAGAATCATGTGGTCGGTCGAATATGAAAGTGAAAAATGAGGGAGCCCGTTGAGAGGTAGATTCCGGAACTTGGAAACCTTCATCACCTTAGTAAGCCATCATCTTTTTGAGCATGACAAGTATCCCATTGGTAGAGTAGTGATTTGTGGTTCTGTTTTTTGACCAGAATCCTGGTCAAGGCTGATCTATAATTTACTCAGTCTTCTGTTAATCAGAAGTGGCGTTCAGTCTCCCCAAAACTGATTATATGAATGTTAGTCATAACATTCATATACAGCCATTACATGCTATATATTGCTCAACACCTTCGAGCCAAATTTGCTTACCAATCGCCATCTTCTTACAGAGCCATCACCAATAATCTCCACAAGAACACAACCCATCCCTGAAGTGATGAAACCGCTTTGAATCTCTGACCACAATTTCCCGATCAACAACCTTTGTAATCAACTTAATAACAGTATGACAATCGGTGCAAACTCGGAGATTCTTGATTATCTGAATCGTTGCACCAGGTACAGAATTCATGATTCCGAAGGCAACAGCCAGCTTCTCACTATGTACTCTTAGGACCATTTCCTTCTCTTCCTCATCAACATCATGAAGAACTGAACTGATATTGGGTGCATAGCCAACCTCTTGCAGCTTGATTGTCAGGTTTTCCAGATACTCGTAAATCTTCTCATGCTGAGGATGCTCTCTGTCTCCAACCAAAAATAAATGCACAATACCTCTCAGTTCAACCAAACTGAATCCAGGAGGTTTAACCAACCCACGATTCTTCATCAGTATTCTCATCCTCTCAACATCTTCCCATCGCCCAGCATCGGCATATATATTTGAAAGCAAGATGTAGTACCCACAATTATGAGGGTCGAGCTCAAACAGTTTCCTCGCAGAAATCTCTGCAAATGTCACATTTTTGTGTACCCTGCAAGCCCCAAGAAATGAACCCCAGACTACACAATCTGGTCCGATCCTCATTCCCTTTATTAAATCATAAGCTTTGCTAAGATCACCGGAACGTCCAAGAAGATCAACCATGCACCCATAGTGCTCAATTCCAGGTTCTACACCGTATTCGTGGCTCATGTTATTAAACCAATACCAACCTTCTTCTAATAGACCAGCATGGCTGCAAGCATTTAGAAGTGACACAAATGTTATGTAATTTGGTTTCACACCATCTCTTATCATCTTATAGAAGACCTCCAATGCTTCTTTGGCACGGCCGTGCATTCCATAACCTGCAATCATGGCGGTCCATGTCCTAACATTCTTCTCCTTCATGCAATCAAATGCCTTTCTTGCCAAGTCAACTCTACCACATTTGCAGTACATGTCGATAATAGAGGTAGACACTATCACATTCTCTTCCAAGCCCTTTTTCAGAACCTATAAACAAAAAGACCAAAGATTGCATTAGTTATGAGAGCCTACAGTAATAACCTATTCCACAGAATGCGATATGATATAAAGGGCTTGCGAGAAATTTGAATACCTGATCATGTATAGACTTCCCAACTAGCAGAGGCCCAGCATGTGCACATGCTAATAACAAAGCAGACAATGTCACCGCATTGTAGCAGATGTCACCATCCTTTGTCATCCCATAGAAGACTTGCCATGCCTCGGAAGATAATCCACTCTGTGCATAAGTTGCAATCATGGAGTTCCAAGAAACCAAATCCTTTTGGGACATTCCATCAAACACCTTTCTAACAAGACCGAGCTCGCCGCATTTGGCATATGCATCCATCAAAGTATTCCCTACCCGTAAATCCCCATCGAAACCTCTCTTAACCACCAACCCATGAACACTTTGGGCAAGTCCCTTACTCGATGCGCGAGAACAAGCCGACAGAACAGAAACCAGAACAACAGGATCTAAAGAAACATCCTCATTGTCAATTTCCTCGATCAACAACTCTTTAAAGAGAGACAAGGCTTGGCAGGCGGCGTCGTTTTGAACACACCCGGTGATCATGGATGTCCAAGAAACCACATTTCTGTAAGGAATTGTATCGAACAGTTTCCATGCATCCGTCAATCGACCGCACCTGGAGTACATATCGATGAGGGCAGAGGAGACAAAGAGGTCGGACGCAAAGCCGAAGACCAACGCCTGCTGGTGAGCTTGCTCGCCGGAGTGAAGGTCCAGCAAAGCCGAGCAGGATTTGATGGCGCAGGGGAAGGAGGAGCGGTTTGGTCTGAGGGAGAGCTTTCGCATCGACGAAAATGCCCGGAGGGCTTCAAGGGAGTCGCCGCTCCGGGCCAAGTCGGCAATGACGGAGTTCCAGGAGGCGACATCGTTTTTGTCGACGTATTTGTTGAACCAGGTTGTGAGGTGGGGGTTGTTAACTGTGACCGAATATTGGTGTCTGCTCACGAGACAAAAACTCGATTTTGAAATCTTCATTCATTCATTCATTCTTCCCCCGGCGGATTTTCGTGGCTTTGGATTCCCGCTGAGCAAACAAACTGGTCGCAAATATGAGATCCTTTTGGAGCTGTTGACATGAAAGCTTTTCCGCCGCCCTTGTAAAGTCGCACATTAGTCAACGAAATGATTGCAAATGTTGTGACAGATACGTCCGTCATCCGTTAGTCCCAAATAACGCCGGCTCAATTTGTCATCGATAATGTGTTAGTTTTAACGTAGGAACACCGTGTTATCCAAAATATTCAACAATATCGATACAACATGAACATTCCCAACAATATGGATTATACGGACTGCACGTCAGTTCTTCGACGTTCTTTCTGGCATAACTAACCAAAATGATCCATAAAATCATGAAAAGTACAGAAACAGCAAATTACAAGCCATACGTTCGTTCCTCATCCTAAACCTGAGCTTATTGAGTCTAATAACACCTCTGGCATAATTACAACTGATTCGAGTAGTTACGCAGCATTGGCAAATTTGAAGAGAAACAAGGTAGAAAGCCCTGCACCAAACATTAGAGCACCGCACTGACGGTCGGAGTTGGTGTTGGCGGATGAAACTTTGCCAACGAACTGGCCAGAGCTCGGGACTGGTGCAAATGCATCTGAGGAATTAGAAGCTTCATCACTTGGAGAAGGGAAGAAGGACGACATATTGTTACTGGGTGGATTTCCATTTGGTAAAACCGATGGAGAAGCTGAAATCGTTCGCACCACACTCGATGACCTGCACAGAGCATGTAAATTAGCAAACAAGATGGCTGTGCATAAAATTGCAGAGAATTTACTGACAGACAGAGCCATTAATTTCCACAGATATCTCTGGATTTTAGGCTAGTTGAACTGAACTCTGAACTGGGGGGGGGGGGGGGGGGGGGGGGGGAGGTTCAACTTCGATGTTCAATGTGTGTGTGTGTGTGTATGTTTATAAACACATCAAGCTATTGATGAGTGAGTGAGTGAGTGAGTGAGTGAGTGTCAGTGTGAGTGCCACTGTTACTGCCTCATCTGTGACTTTCTGTTGTAGTCACGGGATGGACAGCAGCACTTTCAATTCTCTTTTGTTCTTATTTATGGAAATCAACCTTTTTGTTTTCTCTTTCCCTGTCGTGTTTATTTGCCAAAGGAAAGTTAGATACCAATTAGCTCGTGGTTTAATGCTAATTGTCTCCGCTTGGTAAGAGGAAGGCTCATAATTGAGTAATGGAAAAAAAAAAAAAAATATATATATATATATATATATATATATATATTTGTGATGCGTTTGGAATCTGATTGTAGCTAGGATATAGCCATAACATGCTGCATAATGGATTGCCTTATTTTTATGGTCAGAAATGGTTAGGCAATGCGATTCGCAACTGTCGGCTGCAGCTGCCGGCCCCATCCATCTATAATCCACGATCCATCCCATGTGAGAGTTGTTGGTGTCTGGTGACCCACGCACCGTACCTGTGTGTGTCCTGTCTGATGCCACTTGTTACAGAAACTAGGACAAGTTACTCTAGCAGTCTAAAATAACCACATGGCCTTTGCCTCTCTCTTTACTTTTCTCTCTCTAACATGGTTTTGCATACAAATTCACCCCCGAACGATCATGTAACTATCTAACTTAGCGTTCAATAACTCCTCTCATTTGGAAGTGTTTTTATTGGCTTGTTTGAAAATATTTTTAAAATGATTGAAAATGTTTTTGTGAAATTGATTTTGAATTACTTTTGGAGTGCAGAAAGCACTTACATGTGCTTTTACAAGATCTACTTGGATTTTTACCAAAAATTGGTTTCTAAAACATTTTCATCAAAATCGTTTTTATTCATTTAAAAGCACTTCTAAACAAACTCTAAAATAACTGAAAGGACTTTGAGTAAAAAATGTTATTCTTAACTTTCAGGTAGACGGCCCATATACTCATTCCAACAATACTGATACTGTCCCCACTTGGACACCTGCTCAATCCGTCAGGTGTGGGGTTTTAATATAAAAAGCCTCGGTATTAGTTAGAGTAGTAATTCTATTTAAAAGACTTATTCTCAAGCTCTATGGCCAATGTGGGACATAGGAATTCTAACACTCTCTCGCACGTGAGACCCTATTTTATGGGTCACACATGGAGTTCCACACATCGACAACTATGTGGAGCCAAGCCGGGGCTCACCAGTTCGCATTGGGCCAATGCACGTGGCATCTTTTGGCCTACATGGAGCCATGTCAGGGCTTACCCATTCGAGCGGGGCCAAAGGGGACCCACCCGTTCATGTGGATGTATGGGCCCATCTCCTAGCTCTGATACCATGTTAAATTTCAGGGTAGACAGGCATGGGCCCACTCCAACAACACCGATACTGTCTCCACTTGGCCACCTACTCAATCTTCAGGTGTGGGGTTTTAATACAAAAGGTCTCAGTATTAGTTAGAGTGGGGTAATTCTATTTAAAAGGCTTGTTCCCAAGCTCTGTGGCCGATGTGGGACAGAGAAATTCTAACATATATCGAGTCCGAAAAACACTTGAAATGTTTCTTACTGAAAAAGAAAAAAAAGAAGGATGCATACATAAAAAAGGAAAAGAGCATAACCAAAACCCAGCTCAGATTGTTCCAACTGAGATTTAATGTATATAGCTGATAAATGCATGAGCAAAGTTTATGAATTACGAAATTTCTTCAAAATATACAGGAAATACATGATTCTTCACACCATCTCCTGTAAATGCTACAAATCAAAAGAATCACCCGATACAAGGATCCAACTCCAACAACATTTCATTCTTCTTTTGCGGAGTTGAACAATTCGGAAATAAATATAGCAAATGTTACAACAAATGGCAGGGTATTGCATATTTTATGCAAAAATATCGTGTTTTGTGACCTACTGATCCCGGGAAATGAAACTTCACTTTCCCATCGTCGGTATAATGTAACAAGTTATGATACTCCAAGTCTCTAACCACTACATAAGCCTGAGGTGTGCAGTATCATTCAACCTCTTTATCTGCCAACCTGTTCTCCATGAATGCTGTAAAACTGTCACAGAAGAGTCTTCTATGCAAATCTTATGCGACATTAATGGGCTGCATCCAAGGATGCCTGTGAGGAGACATTTGATTGGCACTGCATGACTGAATATACCAACACAAGACGCAGAAGAGGAGCTTCTCCCACTTAAATCATGCGGGGAACTTTGGTGAGTGACGTCCTGGGGGGAAATTTCATCCTCAACCTCCTGAATTCCAGTTGTAGTCACAACTTGTAGCCTGCTCTTACCAGACTTTTTCCTCAAGAGCCCCTGCCGCTGCCTGTGAAGCAGATCCCAGTTAGGTGGAGGGAGGGAAGGCCCCTCTCGGTCATGAACTGAGTTGGTTGATACATGAGAACTATGGTGTGCAAAGCCTTGACTCTCACTCTGATTGTGTGATGAGAATGAGTAGAATGCTCTCGACTTTTCAGGAAGCCCAAGGACTGTCCCGTTTAAAAAACTAACCATTTGAAATTCCACTTGCCGAAGTGACTCTCCCGATGGTGCAGAGAAATCAGGCTGAACTCTTTCGATGAAGCTCAAAAGTTCAGCTGTGTATATTTCTGACCGGGGGCACCCCTCCCAATCCCCCTGACTCATCTCTGCAAGCGCATCTGAAGATTGTATCTGTCCAACTGGAAAGTTCATTTCCTGCATGATTTATAGCCCGACAAAACTAATTAGATACATGTAAAACGTCTTACACTATCCCTTGCATTATCTCTTTAGCTGCTCATATCAGGAAACAATATCTACAAAGCAGTCCATGTCACATCGTCAGCTGAAAGGGGAACCTACTTATATGATTCTTGATGAAGAAGAAAAGGAATCAAAGGCTGGGGACCTAAAATTTAATGAAGGAGAAGGAGGAGGTGAAGGAGAAGTCAACCAAACGGAACACTATCAAACCTGACCTGACTTTCTAATCCAGAGAATTCTTTTAGTCAAAAAACTCAAGGACATGATATATTCTGCCAAAATGATTCTGATTCCAATTATACTCCTACTCATTCTTGGATATTCATAGTTCAGAACACATTACTTGGACTAAGAAGCCATGTCTTAAAAGCTACGAGCCATAACTGCGACAGCTTCCACACCAGTCAAGTGACCGAGCAAACGAGGGACCGTGACAGTAGTGATGCATATAGCACTTATAGCTTTCATTCTATCCCACAAACCAATTAACTCGATGTGAGGAAGCTTTTCATCCCAAATATGCGTGGTCAGCTATACAAATCCTTACATGCACCGTGAGTTACCAATTGCAAATTCTACCAAATTATAAGCTAGAAGGCTTAAAACGAAAAAATCATATTCAGCAAGTAGTTCACGGACACATTCACATATCCCTCTCTCACTGATAAGTGAATATTATCGAAATTCGGACATAAGTAAAATTACTATAGGCATAATTCGATGCATAATTCATAGTCAGTTTTCTAAAATTTGCAATGCACAATCAGAATTCTAAACTCCAAGCCTTCAACGACATGAAACAAGTTCAATTAAAAAATTACCTGACAGACGGAAACCGCCATGGAGCGCGCACGATCCAGAGGAGATGAGTAAACGGCACTGAAGCTAACCCTCTGGGAGTTCAAGAAAACCGCCAGGGCCCTGGCCTGGCGCTTGCCGTTGGGAGTCAAAGCCGCCTGCGGGCACCGTCCGCCCACCAAATCGGGCCTTAAATTCAACTCGCACTCGCCGTGACTAATCAAAAACACCTCCGTGACGAATCGGTCATCCTCCATGCCATTGGACGAGAAGCTCCGGGAGAATCCGGGAGGCGGGGGCAGAGGCGAAGGCGGAGCGAGGACGTTGTAGGGGTCCCACACCTTGATGGAGGGTCCCAGGCGCGGGGTGCCCAAGGTGGAGAGCTGAGGGGACAGAGGGGATGCGGATGCGTGGCAAAGCATCTCGGGCTCTTGTTCTAGAACCTTCTTGATCAAATCCTTGTCCAATTCCAATCCACTTCGAATGTTGGGCTCGCCATTGATGCCGTTCTCTTCCTCTTCTTCTTCTTCGTCTTCCTCTTCGACCTCTTGTACGGACTGTGTGGCGCCCATCAATATACAGAGAGAGAGAGAGAGAAGTGAGATCTGCCGGCGCACCGATTTGTGAAATTAGATCTGCTTCCGCTTCTGCTTCTTGTGTGGTTTGACTTGTTGTATAAATGATATGAACACTGTAACTAGTATTGTATTATAGGAATGTTGGGATGGTTCGATGTCAGTATGAAAGCTGGACAGACAATGCTATCCCTCCTGTCCTCCCCCACCTCTTATATGGTATCCCAATCGATGTCAATACAACTTCCGCTTTTTCTCTCTTTCCCTTCCTAACATTCACACGAAACGCAGAAATTACTGTTATCAAAGCTCAACTGTTGAAGAATCAACTTCAACTATCAAGTATGTTCAAAGGAAGCCTTATACGACGTCGTATTCCCCCTTGGACTACCGGACCTTAACTCATTGGTTAAGTCTTCGTGATCGGCCCACTTAGTGATCGGCCCGTTTGTTATTATCCTTTTTGTTTCAAATGGAAACGGTCCGGTCCAAGGGGACTTCACTTGATGATAAGAGCGCAAGATTCTCCTTCATTTGTCCCCCTTTCATCCCACCTTACCCCCTCCGTCCTTTTTCACTTTTCATCGGTCTCATCTCGTATACGTAATAGTTATCAAATGGAAGCTGGTTGTAGATGCAAGTATTAACAAGCAACATAACTAAATAACAAACCATATAACTAGTGATATATCGTTCCCTTTTTAAATGTTGAAAGATGTTTTAAGTTTGGATTTATTCATTCCATATCCCTTGTGTGGTCCATGATCGTCAAGCTTAAACTATCCAAACTCTTTCATCGTATCTCTTGTAATCATAAACAATACAAAATTAAGCTTGGCGTTGATGCTCACTCCACCTAAGCCTAGCTAGTTAGACTAGTATCCTAGAATGGAGAATATATATATTCGGATTAGCTAGTACGCGAGAAATTTTGTAGGTTTATGCATGTCCACCATCAATATTATTATGTGTTAGATTTTATCACAAAATCAATGGCGTAGCCAGAAATTATTCGGTGGGTGGGCATAACTAAAATTATTACTACGAAATCAAATTTTTAATCTTATATTGCCTATAAAGTTATATAATAGTAAAAACTTGAATGCAGTAATTTGAAGTAAGAATTTTATGCTATGTTTTATAGGTTTCTAACCTTCAAAGCTTTCAAGTGAATAAAATAAGAAATCATTTGTGGTATGGAAGTTTTAATTTATTACTATTAAATATAATATTGGTTAAAGTGATGAGTTTATTTAACATCTATTAGCTCTTATTATTATTAAAAACAGTCTTATTAATAAAAAAAAATTCATTTGTTAAATGGAATATGACAATTAAAAATCATAAGCTAACCCAAAAATTAATATTTTTAAGCTTGAAGAACCAAACTCTCCCTATGCTATAGCCTAGGGGAGCCTTATACTTAGCTCTGCCCTTGCACAAAATGTTTCGGTAATATTAAAAGTGAAAACTCCTATATATTAATTGTATACTATTTTAACATTACCGATGTGAAATCCTATATCGCAACAGTATGTATTTTAATTAACACCCATCGATCATTACAACCTCCATAATCCATATAGTAATAGTATTTATATTCGCACACGAAATACATACAATACCATTGATCCACGCATGCATGCATTATACATATGTTGCTCCAGTTGCTAGTGTTGAACTACTTTAATTACTAATGATCATGCATAACTGGGGTTTGTTAATGACAAATTAATTAATTAATTAGTGTTTAATCAATTGTTTGTATGCGTGTACAGAACATGATAAGGTAAGGGCAGTGAGGCCAACAAAAAGAAGAACATGATGGAATAATTTAAGTTTTGTTTAAGAGACAAGAAATATGCAATATCCCGCACTTTGAGATTGTAGCTTCACTCGCTTGTCTGATGTTTGTCTCCACAACCTCAACAATCTGCTAAATTATAGCTTAATTGTTCCTTAAATATATATATATATATATATATATATTGAGATCCAAGGTGTATAGATAACATATCCTTTCGTATTTCTCATGATCCACTATATGTGTTCAATTTCAACATGATATATTTAAAGGTGTATATATACACACATGCGTATACATATATACATATACTATTATTCGGTACATAACTGCATATGATCTACAAAGATTTCTACACACTCCATATTAAACTATGCGTTTGTCATTGCTCTACTTGGAAGTGCCCGGCAGGCCGGTGGCAGTGGCCCAAAAGATTGAGAAACCAAAGTTGTTTCTTTGTGTTTGAAAGCTATTGTTTACTTTTTTGATATGCAATATTATATGAGTAATGCTATATTTGCGGACAATATTTGAGTACTCATTGGTGAGGATTTTATTTTTACTTACACTAATGTATGTGGCCCCGAATTTTATTGTAACATCTGTACCTCTCAAAATTTTCTAAACTAGCAATCAAACATCTAGTTATCTAATTACTACATGCATTCAAATATCCCTTATGAGAGTTGACAACCTCTTTCCTCCATTCCTCAGTGAGATTTGACAATATTATTGGGCACATGCGGGTTAGTAAGAATTGGGTGCTTATCAGTAAGTAGCCAAATATTGACTTACATTTACCATATTTTTATAATATATTTGTATCATCTTTTTAATAGATATGAGATTCACGACACATGTAGATCACATATTTATTAAAAATATGATACAAATTAATGTCGTAAGAGTAACATGTTTGATATTCTATTTTAAATTATTTTAATTAAAAATTAAAAATTCCAACTTGAATGGCAATAATAGGAGACACTAACCTGATCAATTAGCATAACTCCGATCTATTTTAAAAACTACAACTCGGCTTCCTTGTGCTTTTTTAACTTCGGAACATTAAATACGACAGGTCGCATATGTTATAAACCATCTTCAACTTCAACATCAACTCGGTTGGTGCTCTCTCTCTCTTTGTGCATGAAAACGCGCATCTACTAGCTCTCCAATAGATTCTGGGCCTTGTTTCTGCTACCTTGAGTTCTGCCACTGGTCAAGCAGCTCTTTCTCTCACAAACTCTCTCTCTCTCTCTCTCTCTCTCTCTCTCTCGCTCTCATCCTCAGAAATCATCAGATCTTTGCCGCAGATATGCTCAAATCACTAACCAGGTCAGTTTACACCTTATTTACCAATTATACCATATATGCTATTTGACATGATCAAAACAATTATATATGCTAATCCCTAGTAGTAGCTATATAGGGGCTGGAAATTCACGGAAACTGATGAGGGATGTATATGTGGAATATTTGTTTTCTTCTCAGAGAGTTTAAGCTGATCAGCTGCAATGCTTTTCTCTGTAAGCGAGCAAGGCCCTTTTCAACGAGTGGCGCAGCTGGCCAGGGAAGGTATGTACCTATATCATATGATCTGCTGGTGTTTTAGCTGCAGATCCATCGATTCCATAAACATGCATGCATGGTAGATGATATTAATTAATAATTTTCCTTCTTTTGCCCATCTTCTCTTCTCTTGTTAATGGAAATCTCTCCTACCTCGGTACCTTAGTCATTGTGATTATTGTCGCGCGCATATATAGTTTTTTGTGGCATTATTATTTTCTGTCCCATTACGCAGTAGTACTATATCATTTTAAGTATATACCATGTTATATATATCTGTATGCGAGGATTTATTTATTACATATGTATAAACATAACCATCTTGAACAGTTTCCAAGTAAATTATGCATATAACGTGGAGTTATGAGTGATCCCATGATTAAAATTTCATTTCCTAGTAATTAATTTCGGCATATTCCTCTGCTCTTTGCTCTCTGCTCTCTTCAATATGATATAGTTTAGTTTATTGAGGTCAACTTGAGTATTTGATTAATAATTATGTTGGCAATGATGAAGATTTACACCCTGCAGCACATGCAATGTTCTCAAGCTTAAGCTACCCCTGGTTAGATCTAAAGTAACTATTCATACCATATGTCTTCATTTATATGAAAATAACCTACGTACAACTAGAACACTGTTACGCTAATATTTAAAATTAATCATTTTTTGTCTTGTATGTTATCTTTTTCATGTATAACAATGTATAACTGATTTTAAAAGACCATTACATTGACTTTTGTTGTAATTATTTTTTTTTAACAAATTTGTTGTAGATAAGTTATTCTCCACTTTTACATTATGTTACGTTTCAACTTTGATCATTATCAGGCATCAAATTCAACTCTTTATTCAAAGTTTTACGCACAAATCACACTTTATATTAATTAATATGAATCAAACTTTGAATGGGGCGGTGTTGCTTTTTTGGGTGATTGCCGGCGTGGAAAAGTGATCTACAACTTCGTAGTTGAATGATCAATCCGCCCCCGATAATCATTTTCTTAATCGGACGTCGTTTGGCATTTTCAAACGACATGACTGATCTTGTCTTTTCATTGATATATTCAACCACGCATGTTGTTCCTTTCTTTTCTTTTCTTTTCATTGTATATTAACATGATAATATTAACATCTGTTTTGATGCATTAAGAATCTAATCATCTATTTGCACACTTTCTTTGTAAAAAGCAGGCTGCAAGGCAAGGTAGCCATAATAACAGGGTCAGCTAGCGGGCTTGGGAAAGCCACGGCCCACGAGTTCATCCGACATGGAGCACACGTCATCATTGCAGACGCAGATTCTGAGCTGGGTCCACAAGTCGCCAAAGAGCTGGGGCCCGCAGCCCACTTTGTCCAGTGCGACGTTGCCGTTGAGTCCCAAATAGCTGAAGCTGTAGAAACCGCCGTGGCTCGTCATGGAAAACTTGACATAATGTACAACAACGCGGGAATAACAGGCCCAGCGTTCCCGCCCAGCATCGTTGACCTGAACCTTGAGGAGTTTGACCGCGTGATCCGGGTCAACGTGCGGGGCGCGGTTGCTGGGATAAAGCATGCGGCACGAGTCATGATACCTGCGGGCTTAGGCTCCATACTGTGCACGTCCAGCATAGCTGGCTTGTTGGGTGGGCTTGGCCCTCACCCCTACTCGATATCGAAATTTACGATACCTGGCCTGGTGAAGTCACTGGCGAGCGAGCTGTGCCGAAACGGGATCCGAGTCAATTGCATATCGCCGGGTCCAATCCCGACGTCAATGGTGGTACAGGAAATAGGGCAGCTTTATCCGGGGGCGCCGGAGGATCAGGTTAAAGAGATAGTGAATGGGCTGGGAGAGCTCAAGGGTGCGAAGTGTGAGGAGATAGATGTGGCGCAAGCTGCGGTGTATCTGGCATCGGATGAAGCAAAGTATGTGACGGGTCATAATCTGGTGGTCGATGGAGGCTTCACCAGCTTCAAAAGTCTTAGCTTCCCTCCTCCTCCGGATCACTCTGTGTAATGTAATGCTAGTATATGTCAAGAGTCAGGGACGGAGTCAGAAATTTCTTCTAATGGGGGCAACTGAAAACAACTCTTATTATAGTATGGTTATACATAATATGATATTAAAGATGGTTTCAAATGATGATGTATCACAATTCCAATGTTACAAAAATTTTAATATAGTAGTGGAAACTGGCAAAGTGATGAGAAAAATATAAGTGTATGATAGATGGGAGAGAGTTTTTTCAATTTGAATGACAGAACAAGAGCACTATTGCTCATATAATATTTGATATGGAGTATAAGTAGAATGAATGTATGTTGAATATTAGATACATATATTTTATTCAAAGATAACTCGTGTATATTATATAATTGTAGTCTGCAACTAAACAAACGAATTACTTGAGTGGGGGCATCTGCCCCCAATAAACCTTCATTGGCTCCCTCCATGTCCAGAGTCCAGACTCCAATTAGGTTTAGACTTGTTTTCGCAACAACGTACACAATGACGCACATGCATATTTCTTTGTTAATTCAAGAAGCTGGATTATATATGTACTATAATATAATGTTGATGAATTGTTTCCCGGGAACGTACACATTTACGTGCATGCATGTGACTTTGTTATTTCAAGAAGCTGGATTTTACATGTACTATAGTACCAGGTTGATGAGTTGTTTCCCGGGGAACCATAAAATGGTGTAAGTACATACGTGTGTCCATATGCACACACGTGATTGATCTAAGTATTACTGATTGGATCTTCGGGCCCTGCATTTAGATTTTATGCATTTAACCGCATTTTATATACTCTTAGCCGTCTAAACAATTCAATAACTAAAACGAAGCCACATAAGCCTTAGGATAAATTTGTATATCCAAAGTTAAACGGTGACAGTCCTCCATTCTCCTGATCTACTCCCTCCCTCTTTCACGAGTAGCCCTTCCAGATTTCAGAATCCCTAGTGGGAACAGCCCATTCAGCCGAACCAACATTTAGAGTCGATGAGACTTCACATTTCAGAATATCCTCTCATAAAATGTTGTTTTGACATGCTTTGTTCCTTTTTCTTTTTTTCCCATCAAAATCCACAAGCCCTCAAACTCAGAATTATGAACTACGTATGGAGAAATTCTATAGGTTTAGGGATGGGTTATAGAATTGTCAGAAGGTTTTCTTAATTACACATATTTTCAGTTCATATGTTTGAAGTCGGAAACGGTATCCATAGGCCATAGAGAAATAATACAATCAGGTAAACTATTCTCATAATTGTTTCTAATTGATAAAATACAGTGTGGATTTGTCAACAAGTGTTCTTGTTTGAAAAGAAAAAGAAACTGAATAGAAATAATCTGTGGGAGGAAGTGAAGAAAGAGAGAGATAGAAGGGGAGGAACTAAACACGAAGGGAGAGAGAAAAGAGATAACGGCCGTATGGGATTAACGTAAGTTCGTAAAAGAAAAATAAGTTAAAGATAGAGTAAATGATGTATAAAATCCTAAGTCATCGGATTGCTTGAATGGCTAAGCTTCTATAAAATAAAATGCTGATAGATGCACGACTTTTTATTTGGGATTTTTTTTTATTAGTATGTCAATATAGCGTTCGGTTGGTACCTTGTTTGAGTTCACTTCTCAACGTCATATATGTTTTCTTAAGAATAACTTGCATAATACAAATAAACTGTCATGTGACGTTCTATTTCAATTATACAAAATGCATTTTTAACATATCGTTTTGTAATTAACACAAAATGTAATGTAGCGGTAAAATACAAGTTGTTTCTCTATTTGCTCAGAGGAAGAGGTGGAGCCATCCACATCGAGCAACTATACATTATTAATAAGAGTGGTCCCGCAGGTCACACAGCTGAGTGTGAATTCACTACGAATGGTATACAAAATGCCTGCATGCAAGGTCCTGTCTCTAATCTTTTAGCTGTCATGGACCCGCCAGGAGCTTGCAAGCTGGTTTCCTTATTACTACTGTTTCAATAAAAAAAAAATGAATAACCTTGCACTTTTTTCGTGGTGTGGATGTGGAATCTGTGGATGAATCATATATTTCAGATAAATTTTCAAAATTTAAACTATCGGAAAATATGGAGACCACAACGCCCGTAGTAAAACACAACCGCTTTGGACAGGTCTTCGATCGTTAGCACTCTTCAATCTTCAGACTTCACATGTATGCATGTTGATGTCGGCCAAACGGCCAAGTTAAAACTTGGAACATTTTGTATTTATTTTTCCATATTTGTCTACATTCTAAATTAATTTGTACGTTAGAGACAATTGCAATTAATATTTTGGCATTGCATGGTTGATATTTTATTTTTGGTCGGAACATGGTGGATATATGATATAATTCTCATCTCACGACTTGGTAGTGAGTTGCATGCATGATGCATGCCATGTATGTACACGTACTAGTCCATACTGGACTAGTTAGTTTTATTGGCGATGATGTTGATGTTGTTGTTGTGACTTAAGACTGTTCTAAACGGAAAGTTGGATTTCAATAACACTTAATTAAAGGTGTTTGAATTCTAATTAATTAAGTTAATTCGTCTTACACACATGAACGTTGAACACCCAAACAAAGTTGAAAAAGGAAATTGTAGATAGTGAGATTTATTGCGGGGAGTACGTAGGTGCGGTGAATCGCAACGAATCACGAGAACCTTGGGGTCTCTTTTGGAAAATTTATTCCAAGTTAAGTCTTGCTTTCAACTTTGAACTTTTGAACTTTGAAGTTGCATGGCGCAAATGGCAAAACACAACTTAAAGTTGTTTCGTTATCTTGGTGCATGTACCTTATGGTATGTGTGTGGAAGCCACAACATGCAATATTATTTCTAAACTATGCCAGCTGCTGAGTAATTCTAATATCATACGGTCACGTAATGTTAAGATTTTATGTATTTAATTTGGTTTTTACTATTTCGTGAGAATTCATTATTAAACTTGTCAAAAAATGGATCACTGATTCTTTTAATAAAACCTAATTTAAAACTTTTTTCCAAAATAAGAAGCAAGTAAGATACAAAAAATCTAAAACGAAAATACTTAAAAGAACAATATTCTTCTAAGCTTATAAACTAATACTAGCAAATTTTTAGTTCGAAAAGACAAAAGCCAAAACCAGTGCTGCAAATACAGTTTTCTAATATTTCTCTATCGCAAAATCCAAAAGTCAGAGAATTGGTGTTGATTACTTGAAGTGTTACACGTGAACCAGAAATTGATTGGCTAATTGGGCTTCCGTTAAAATTACTCATCTCGCTTTAGGTAATTGGGTTGGGCTTTTTCTTTTCTTTTGGGGACCTTGGTAACGCATGTTCATCAGACAGACTCGCCTAATGTAACACAAGGCGACAAACCAAAAGGAAGCAGCAGCGTGCGACCGCACAGACAAAACGTAACGTTCCAACTTGAACGAAGCCATTTCCATTTCCCAGCTGAAAATAAAGAGAGAAAAAACATTGAGAATCTATATCCCTCCGTTTCTTCTAAAAAATGATGACCCAGCGCTGAGCAAAAAGTTTCCCTCCCATCCTTTTCTGCGTTTTATACCGGACCTTTGGAACTGAACCCATCCTTTTATTTTGTCTCCTTCAGACGACCTTCAATAAAAATAACAAAAAGCCTGACAAGTGAAGAAACACAGTCATGCTTCCGATGTCGAGCGGCGCCGCTTGGATGGGCGGAGACGAAGACGACGCAGCGTCTTGGACCAGAAACAGCACCACCACCCACAACAACAACAACAACAACGAGGCAGAGCCCAGAAGAAACGACCAAGACTCGAGCTTGGGAGCTTCTTTTTCAAACTTCAAATCAATGCTGGAAGGTGACTGGTACATGAACAACGTTCTCAGCAACCCAGCTCAAGACCTCCATGCCTTCTCTTCCACCCAAGCTTCTGAAACTACACTTGCTCCTCTGCAACCAATCGACTCCTCCGCCTCCTGTTCTCCGTCGCCGGCCTTCTCTCTCGACCCTTCACAGCCGCCACAGCAGTTTTTGCCTCCAAAATCCTGCTTCTCCTCTCTCCTCAACGTCGTCTGCTCCAACCCTTTTGATAACAACTTCGACCTGGGCTGCGACGCTGGGTTTCTGGGCTCCTTTCAGGGAAATCAGCCTTCCAATTCCTCTGTTCTGATGGGTTTCACGGCCCTCAATTCTCATTCTCAGATGGGTACTCCCGAACTCAGTTCGAGCGCCGAGTTTCCAGCCAGTCGGTTGCTTCCGGTAACGGACAACGCCAATGTACTCGACGGCGACTTTGGCTTCGAAGGCTTCGATGGCTCGGCCGGCGCTCAGCTGCTGAACCGGGCTAAGCTCCTGTTCCCTTCCATGGGTGCTCAGCCCACCCTTTTCCAGAAGCGCCGCCAAAACTCTGTAGGCGATGGGGGTGATAAATTGGGAAATTTGGAGATTTCGGGTCCCAGGTACGGGGGACTACTGGAGAGTTTGGAGAAGAAAAGGAAGAGGAACGAGGAGGGTGAGATGGAGGAAGGGAGTCTGGATGTGTCCGGTTTGAATTATGACTCGGATGACTTCAATGAGTACAGTCAAGTGGAGGTGGAGGAGAATGCGAAGAATGGTGGAAGCAATTCGAATGCCAACAGCACTGTCACCGGTGTAGAGGGAGGAGACCGGAAGGGCAAGAAGAAGGGTTTGCCGGCCAAAAATTTGATGGCGGAGAGGCGGCGGAGGAAGAAGCTCAATGATAGGCTCTACATGCTTAGGTCTGTTGTACCCAAGATAAGCAAGGTAGTCATTTTCTGTACCATCTATACTTAGACGTAGTTCTCCATTAATTTATTTTTGCCTTGTTCCTTTGAAGATGTAGTCTTTGTGCTTTCCCCGTCTTTTTATGTTAGTTTATGTGAGTTTCTTGTTCTAATTATATTGTGTTTCTCTCGTTTTTCATTTTAACTAGTACTATAAGTATGTGAATTAGCTGAATTTAACAGCGGAATTTGCGTGGAAGAATTACAGTGAATTTAAGCCATTTAGAAAGCAATGTATTCATACCATTGTATTGATGTATAAGAGAAGTACCCGTGCTGTTTTACATCGAATTGGTCGTTTTACTTGAAGGAAGTTAATATTTTGGAAAATCCATGACAGATCTGATGGCTCTTGATATTGCCTGAAGTTTGGCGATTGTTTGGGTGATTTATCTTCCTGTGTGATTTGTGGCTTCTCGCTCATTAGTCATAATACCTGATGAGTATTCTGTCATGTTGTAAACAGATGGATAGGGCGTCCATACTAGGGGATGCAATTGATTATTTGAAAGAGCTTCTACAAAGGATTAATGACCTCCATAACGAGCTGGAGTCAGCTCCACCCGGTTCTTTGCTGCCTGCTTCAACAAGTTTTCATCCGTTGACACCCACTCCATCCACCCTTCCCTGCCGTGTTAAAGAAGAGCTCTGCCCGAGCTCCTTGCTAAGCCCCAAAACTCAGCCGAAGGTAAGTTTTATTCACCTGGTTTTGTAGTTTGAAGCATGTAAAAGGTGCATAAAGTATGATTGAGGATTTTTCTTTAACTTGTAATATTTGGTCAACTGTATTTTGCAGGTGGAGGTTCGGGTAAGGGAAGGGCGAACTGTTAATATCCACATGTTCTGTTCTCGGAGACCAGGTCTCTTACTCTCAACCATGAGGGCCTTGGATAACCTTGATTTGGACGTCCAGCAGGCTGTGATCAGCTGCTTCAATGGGTTTGCTTTAGATGTGTTCCGAGCTGAGGTATGTTTCTTTTTGGGATAGCGAATTGCTGAGACTGTTTTTACAGTGTACAGTTTCTGGATATGAAGCATAAGGGTGAATTTTACTAACACAAATTAACACACACACACGCATATCTATCTGTTCTGCTTTTTAATTTTTGGTGCTTTACCTTTTGACATCCAGATCTAATATATAGTATTATCCTGACTATGTGTAAAAATCTTCAATTTTACTATGGGAGATATGAAAGATGAGTTTGCTATGTTTGCTGCTTCTGAACTTCAAGCTTCTATTCTACTGTGTTTGGAAGATAGACTATCAGATAAAGATTTTAATCCCAAAAGGATTACTTGAGATTGGTCACAAAGTTTGATTGGCATAAAAACTGCTTCGGTTGCATCTGAGCCTTTTTTTCCGGGAATGTCATGAAATACAACTTTGGTATTCTTACTGTATCTTTTGCAGTAGTAAAGTTTTTGGGTTAAGTAGGGACACACAAATTATAATCCCTTGTATGTTGAACAGCAATGCAGGGAAAACCAGTTCTTGCCAGAGCAAATAAAAGCAGTACTTTTGGATTCAGCTGGATTTCATGATATGATGATGTAACTGTTACTCGAGCATTACAAATTGGAGCCTTACAATTGGAAGAAATGAAGGCAGGCAGGCACCCTCAACTCAGCTAGCTAGTTTGCAAATGCAACGGCTTCCTTCTCCTCTCTTTGTTCCATCGATAGAGCTTAACTCGAAGAATGTCAGCCGATGATGCCCGTAGATTTAGTTTTTTTTTATCATCTGTTTTGTTGTAGTGGATTATGTTATGTTGAATCATCAGGCAAAACTGCTCTCTTATCTTCAGTAACTAACTTCAGCTCTTGATATTAATTTCCTCTCTGTTGTTGTTTACTTGTGCATGCATGAGTAGGCTACAATGTCTCTTTGCGAGTTGTTTTTAATTGCAAGCGATGTTAATACTCTAAGTTAGATTAGAGCGAGGTTTAAACTTGGGACGCAATTTGGACCTTAAGAAAGAAAAGCTTCTTTGCAATCGGTGCCAAAACGTTGTTTGACAAATCAAAGGAAGTACTTGTTGAAACAGTCTGAATGGAGGCCCACAGTACTAACTGAGTCAATACGTGTCCACGCGAACCGCGCCATGGGAGACGCAGACAATTCTGGACTCCACGTTTGGTCCAACTTTTCTATTTTTAAACCGCCAACCTCACTTTTTCTGTCAGCGGCATCCCCATACGAAATTTCTGTCAAATTCTGGTGGACTCAGAACTTGTAAGTCAAAAACCTTGGTGCTGCGTCAAAAACAAACAACACAACACTGTCGAAAAGAAGAGGCGCCGCCAGGGTTGGGTTTGGTTTGGTTTATTTGTGTGTCTATCTGTCTGTCTTCCGGGTATTCCTTCGGCATTCCTTGAGTATTGAGAGAGTTTTGCGGCCAGCTCGCCAGCTCGCCCTCTCAATGCTCTGAATCTTCAACGACGGACCACAGAGCCTCTGCCGCCTCTCTCTCTCTGCATTCCGTTTCCGCCGCGCCGTTCCGTTGTTGGAGGCTCTACGTTTGGTTAGGTCTCATCTTTTTGATCTCTCTATCTTCTCAAGGTACTTTTCAATCTCTCTTACTTTTGTCTTGTTTGTGTTGTGTGTCGTGCATTTATACATGAATGCTGTCCCCTCACCACTCTAATATCAATGCAAATGAATTTAGAGAATTTTAATAGTATTTATTTTGACAAAAAATTATATTTTTAAATTAAAAAATTAATTTTAATATTATTCATTTTACTTTTTATTTTATCATTATTTTTAAAATTCAAAAATTTTAAATCATTTTCGTTAGTTTTCTAATGAATTAATTGCTTCTCTCCGTTTTACTTCAAACAAAACTAAGATTTTGAAATTATCTGCTTTATGTCCTTTTAGCTGTTTGTTTACTTCTGAAATTATTCAATCAAGCTATGAAATTTTGCAGATTGAGCTGCTGCTCAAGTTCGAAATTCGATAAACCGGTTCTGTGTCGGGATCTTGAGTTTCTCACTCTGTGCGCCATAACAATCAACTGTTTCAGACACTCCGTTCACAACATTAGTCGGAATAACTTATCTTTAGAATGGTGACCGCCTTGCATTTTTCCGGAGTTAAAACTCTGTGCCCTGCATCCTCAGAAAGATCTTTGCAATTCAATCAACCACTTTTGTCACAAAGTCTTGGTTTCGCAACTTGTGTCGCTTCCAGCAATGGATTCTATGCAAGTGCGAAAGACTTTTCTTGTACGAGCAGGGTTTTGAGAGTCAGTTGCGAGAGAGGGATTGCAGATGTTCTTGAAAAGAAACGGACTGACAATCAAAGCCTAGGCGAGAATGAGAAACAATTGACGTGCGTTATGAAGTTTGGTGGCTCCTCGGTGGCTTCTGCAGAGAGAATGAGGGAGGTTGCTGATCTTATACTCAGCTTCCCACAAGAGAGGCCTGTCATTGTTCTTTCTGCCATGGGAAAGACAACTAACAAACTCCTACTGGTACCACTTTATATGAACATTACTTGATATGTCATCCAACATTTTATCCCTTCATTTCTTACCATTAACAACTTACGGTCAGATTGGTTTCTCATGAGTAGGCAGGAGAAAAGGCCGTCACTTGCGGTGTTACCAATGTATCTATGATTGATGAGTTGAGCTTCATAAAAGAATTACATCTCAGGTGAGAGCAGTGAAATATTTTTCTTTCTTCTATAATTGTTTTAGGAAAAAGAATTCGATTTTCGATTTTTTCTCATTGTGCATCACCCTATTCTGAATAGGACTGTGGAAGAACTTGGAGTGGACAGCTCCATCATTTCATGTGAGTTTCTTTTCTTACCCGCACTTACAGTTAACTTTTTTATTATAAAGCAAATTATGATCTTTGTTTTGTATATCAGCAAGTTCAAAATATTAAGCAGCCTAAAGGTGGCTTTGTATACCAATGTTCATTGTAATCCTACTGATTTTTTTGGCTATACCCGTTATCCCTGATTTGCAGCACACCTCAAAGAACTGGAACAACTTCTGAAGGGAATTGCTATGATGAAAGAGTTGACTTTACGAACCAAAGACTATCTGGTTTCATTTGGGGAATGCATGTCCACGCGGCTTTTTGTTGCCTATCTGAATAAGATTGGCGTTAAAGCCCGCCAAGTATGTTCTTTTCCAATTTAATTTAATGGTGAAAAGTGCTCTCAAATTTCCTGCTGTAATTTCTGAAGAATTCCTAATTGTTTGTTAGCACCATTATTGCTGATAGAAAATTCATATGATTGTGTGTTTGTTGTTTTGGCAGTATGATGCCTTCGAAATTGGGTTTATAACCACAGATGACTTCACAAATGCGGACATTTTGGAGGCAACTTATCCGGCTGTCGCAAAGAGGTTACATGGTGATTGGATATGTGATCCTGCTATTCCAGTTGTTACTGGTTTCCTTGGAAAGGTGTCCCTTCTGGCTAACTTCAACGTATCTTCAGTTTTTGAAAATTTCATCCATTAACACCATAGACACTGTTTTTCTGGTTGCAGGGATGGAGATCATGTGCTGTGACTACACTGGGTAGAGGTGGTAGTGATTTGACAGCTACAACCATTGGTAAAGCATTGGGGTTACGAGAAATTCAGGTGAGTTCAAATAATATTTCACTTTTTTGCCCAATTTCCTAGTTCTTCTAAAAATAGCAAAATATGACCTATTTCTCAATGTCGTACAGGTGTGGAAGGATGTTGATGGCGTTTTGACATGTGATCCTAACATATATCAGCGTGCACAACCTGTACCATATTTGACATTTGAAGAGGCTGCCGAACTTGCATATTTTGGTGCTCAGGTATCAATAATGATACTAAATATTCATAAATATTCGCAACACTTCTCTTATTAAGTGCCAATATTAGACGCAATGGTTTCTGACTTATTTGATACAGCTTTTTTCTGACTTTAAATACTCAGTTTTCCTCTTCTAATGATTTGAGGTGCTTTGGACCACCTGTATTTTAGTTACAATTGTTTTTGTTCAACAAGAAAAAAAGAAAACATGATTTAATCATTTTTCTTACCTTCTTGCAGGTCTTGCATCCACAGTCCATGAGACCAGCCAGAGAGGCTGATATTCCAGTGAGGGTTAAAAATTCATACAACCCTAATGCTCCCGGTACTGTTATCACCCATGCAAGAGATATGAGCAAGGTTTGTAAAAGTAGTCTGCTGGAAAATTGAACTCCGCTGTCAAAATGCTTCCCACTTCATTGCGTTTTCTTTGTCTCAATTGCAGGCTGTATTAACCAGCATCGTTTTGAAAAGGAATGTGACTATGTTGGATATTGTTAGCACTCGCATGCTGGGTCAATATGGATTTCTTGCCAAGGTGAGAAAACAAATTACCTTTTTTCTGTAGGTTGTCCTCTTGATAACTTGGTGGCTTATATTTATAATATTTTCCATGTAGGTATTTACAACTTTCGAAGATTTGGGCATATCAGTTGATGTTGTTGCTACCAGTGAAGTTAGTATTTCCTTGACACTGGATCCCTCAAAGCTTTGGAGCAGAGAGCTTATTCGGCAGGCAAGTGTATGATCTCATCTTCCTTTTCTTCTGACTGGTTATAATTTTCTGGAATTTACTTGACACATGCATCTAAGCTTTATTAAATTGTCCGCGTATGTTTTGTTATGGTTTTTCATTTTATGCATGTTCGTTCTTGTCGGTGCATAGTATGGAAAAATGGTAGCCAATCACGTGCACACAACATATTTTCGCTTGCAATTCTTATATAAGTTCTCATTGAATACCGTATCTTCCTTGCAGGAACTTGACCATGTCGCGGAAGAACTTGGGAAAATTGCTGTTGTCAATCTTCTACAGCACAGATCAATTATATCTCTCATTGGAAATGTGCAGAGGTCATCACTGATACTAGAGAAGGTAATGTATTGTGTTTTGCTAAGTAGTTAAGAATGTCCCCTAATTTGCTTTTGTTCTTTGGTCGACTGCAACTTCATCCAACATTAGCTATCTCTTTGATCACGTATATTTGATTTTAGTATTCACATTTTTGGTCGCATGTGGCAGGCATTTCAGGTTCTTCGAACCATTGGAGTCAATGTTCAAATGATCTCTCAGGGTGCATCCAAGGTATCTCCCAACAACACTAGTTCTCTCTCTTTTCATTGTAGTGGCGGTGAAACGGAAAGCCAAATTTTCGATGCCCTCTTATCTGTCTCTCCTAAATCCCAGTTCATTTTCGACTAGGCATGATTCATGAATGAATAGGGTGCTTACAGTTGATTCCCTATGAAATGTTTATAAATTTGATTTGATCATTTCGGTAGTTGAACTCACCATTTACGTATTACCCCTGGCCAGGTTAATATCTCTTTGGTTGTCAATGACGATGAAGCAGAGCAGTGCGTTAGGGCTCTCCACCAGGCTTTCTTTGGAAACGATCTCTTTGAAGTAGAATGTGGATCGGAGAATGGTTCGGTCTTAGTATCAGCGCAACATTGAAGGAGATTCGATTCTTCGATTCTTTGAAAATGAACCGTTAGTTTACACACCATATGATTTTCAGCTTTAGTCATTAGTTCTACCATTTCTGGAGAAAATATCTGCCCCTTGGGCTGTCAGTTTAGAATTGAAGACGTGGTATCGCCACCGATATTGTATCATGTTGGATAATGTAATGCTTGTGTTGCAAGGAATTAACTAGGAAATAATTATATTTTTGGTGAAATAAAGAATGAGCAAGGGTTATTATGGTTTTGAAATCCCGTCCCAAGGATCGGGGAAATGTCACCAGAAGTCTCCACAAGAGCAAAGCCCATCTCTAAAATGATGGAACCTGCTTGAGTCTCTAACTATTATTTCCCTCCCAACAATCTTTGTGATCACCTTGATTGCGGCATGGCAGTCCGTGCAAGCTCGTAAGTTCTTCATCACCACTATCGGTGATCCTTCCGGTGTACTGATCAATGCAAAAGCAATTGCTAAGCGTTCACTGTGATATTTCAGAGACTCCACTTTTATTTCCTCATCCTCGTTGTGCAGGGCACAGCTTATATCCGGCTTGTATCCTTCCTTTTCCATCTCCTTCGCCAATGTGTCAATCTTGTTCATAATCTTCGCACTCTGTGGGTGGCTCTTGTCATTCACTGTAAACACGTGAGTTTTGTGATTGATTTCCACCCAACTATACGCTGTAACCTTTCTGATTCCTCTCTCCCTCATCGCCTTCATCACCTTGACAACACTCTCCCATTGACCTGTTGCTGCATAGATATTTGACATGCTGACATAAGCACCTGCATCCCTAAGCTTTTCCATTTTGAAAAGTCGGTCTGCTGCTCTCTCTGCCAATTCTTGGTTCTTATGAATTTTACATGAGTTTAGAACTGATGACCACATAATCTCATCGGGCTCAAATGGCATTTCAGCCATCAATTTCTCTGCTTCACTGAACCTCCCACTTCGACACAACAAATCAACCATTGATGCATAGTGCTCTCTCCTTAGAACAATCTTACTGTTGCAAGTTAAGGAGTTGAAGTACTGTAGTCCTTCGTCAACAAGCCCGCAGTGGCTACAAGCAGTTAAAACGCTTAGGAAGCTCACTGAATCTGGTTTGAAACCAGACTGAACCATCTGTTCGAATGATCTAAGAGTGCCTTCGCCATCCCCATTTAATGCATAAGCTGAGATCAGAGCATTCCAGCAGACCCGATTCCTCTTGGGCATCTCTTGAAAAATTTGAAGTGCGTCTTTCATAGAACCACATTTTGCATACATATCTAGGAGTGCGCTTGCAGGAAAAACATTGGATGTGAATCCTAATTTGATCACAGATGAGTGTAACTGCTTTCCCAGCGAGAGGGAAGCTAAACTCGCAGAGGCTCTTAAGACGCTAGCAAAAGTAGCCTGGTCCGGACTAACATTTTCTCTGCGCATCTCATTGAACAGTTCCAAGCCTTCCTCATGGACCCCGTTTTGCACATATCCGGATATCATTGCAGTCCATGGAACTGCACTTCTGTCAGCTAGAGTTGTGAATATCCTTTTGGCTTCCTCAAATCTGCCACATTTGGCATACATGTCCACCAACGAATTTCCAACCTGAATTTCTGAATCAGCTGTTACTATAATCGCCTGGGAATGGATCTGCCGACCCATGTTTAAGTTCAGCGTATTTGATGCGATGCTCAACATGGTTGGAAAAGGAAATTTCTTCCTGTCATGTATAGTTAACTGTAATTCACGAAAAAGATCAAGAGACGCTTTAAATTGCCCATCCCACACATGAGATGTGATGATTACATTGTAAGAAATACCATCCAACTCTGGCATCTCATTGAAAAGTTTCCTTGCTTCAACCGAAGACTCATGCTTTGAGTAGAAATCGAGCAATGCATTCCCCACGAACACGTTCCAAACAAAATTAGTCTTCACCACAAAACCGTGAACCTGCTGCCCAAAGGTTATGTCGTCTAAATTAATACCGGCACAAAGTACTGCTGCGAAAGTGAACTCCGAAGGCTTGTGACCCAAGTTTTGCATTTGAGCAAAAAGGTTTACAGCCTCTTCATTCAAATTATCTTTTGAGTATCCTGTTATCAATGCATTGAACGTAACATTATCTCTCTCGGGCATTTCCTTGAAGAGTCGACAAGCTAAATCCAGGCGACGCGATTTGCAGTAGGAATCAATCAAGGAATTGCAGACCATGAGGGTGGAAGCATATCCCAACTTAAGGACATGTGAATGAACTTGAACTACTTGTTCGGTGGTTCCCATGTCGCTGCATCCGGACAGGAGAGTAGCAAAAGTCACATAATCCGGCTTGGTTCCCCACCTGTGCATGTCGGCGTAAAGTTTAAATGCCTCCTGGTATCGATTAGCTTGGGAAAACCCACCTATTAGTATGGTCCACGTTACCGCTGTACGGTCAACCATGGTGTCAAGCAGCTCTCTGGCCTTGGAAAGATTGCCGGAGTTGACGTAACAGGAAATCATCATGTTTGTGGAGACGGTGTTTTTGTGAGGCATTTGGTCGAACAGTTGACGTGCTCGAGACAATTCACCTCGATTTAGGAAGTTATTGACCAGAAAATTGGACCGGCATGTGCGGGCATCGAAGCCCGTCTTGATGAGACGGGCATCAACGGAGTTTTGGGCGTTGAGGTTGGGATTAGGGAATGGTTTTGGGGAGTCGGGGACTCTTGGTCTTGGAGTTGGAGTTTTAACTTTGAGGAGCGCATTTGACGATCTAAATGCTGTCATATCGTATCGTATGCAATATATCAGCTGTTTTAACCATTTGGGTGGGCTCCTGGAAAATGTTGGCTGTGGAGGCTCGTGCTTGTTATGCTGTTGCGGCGCTTTCGGCCGCAGCGGGTGGAGGAAGCTGTTAGGGTTTGTTTGTATGTTTCTGGTTTGGGCTTCAAACTACGTTTTGGGCTTTTGGGTTACTACGAAGGTTTATCTTTTGCCCCTGTAATTTATGTATTTTGATCTTTGTTCTATACTTTTTGTGTTTTAATAATAAAGTAACCCCTTTACCGAAAGGAAAAAAAAAACAACGAAACAACCATACAACCCAAAAGAAAAGCTTAATTGGTACTTAAAAGTGAGAAATATAACATCTACACAAAATGTCACTGAAATTTCCTCAAATAAAACAAAATGTCACTTAAATCAGTTTACATGCTTCCGTTGGATAATGAATGTCTATGCAGTAAGTACTAAAAAGAATCTATAACAAACAAACATTAATTAAGCCACCATACATGCGTGTGTATCAGTATTTCCATACATCTTTCTACTTCCAAAAATCTCTACGAATGTAGCCACAAAAATATGAGCATTCGATCAGTGTATCGCTGGCGATGTCTTTCCCACTGCTTAAGGCAGCTTGAGATTCCTCCCATGTCATGACCACTCATCCAAGCATAACGAGAGAAGTGGAAAAAGCCGAGTTCTGTAATCCACCGGGAAGAAGACCATCTCACTGAACATTCCACAAGTCAAGGAGAAACCAGGAATACACGGCTCGGTCTGCTCTAAACCATCCAAATTAAGTCCATAAAGAATCAAACACAGGATATTTCTTGGCTAAACATCTGATTTTAAGGAATGCCTCACGCATACAAGGTCATCCAACTTATTGCCATCCATTTTGTAAAGAGAAACACCTTCCATTTGAATATAGTGGTCCTGCGCCTCCTTCCCCAGACTCTTGAAAGGCAAGACTTCCCATTTATTGTAATTTGAAAACTTTCTTTTATCACTCATGTCTGGAGAGCCTGAGACAGGCCCAACTTTGTCAGCGTCCACGTTGCCCGACACCTTGCAACTACCAAACTGTCCCAAGTTACCAGCCTCACCCCTCTTTAATCTCAAGGCAGCTGCATGAGCTCTGCCTATCATTTCCCGACTTGGCACATCTGACCAGTCTTGCTTCCTCTTAGATCTCATGGGAGAATGGATTCGGACAACCTGACATAAAAAAATAGTAAAAGTTGAATCATTTGGGGATAAAAATTCAGGCATGAGCCTATAACTGCCAAACATTCTAATAAATAAGAAAAGTTTATGTTCTTACGCCAAGGCACTCTAGGAGCTGGTAGTATGCCCTTCCTTGAAGTGGATTGTGCCCTTTCCTAGGTGTAGAGAAGTAACGTGTCCTACAATGAAGCACAAACTAGTCAGCCAAAGGATGACAGACAAACAATGTCACACCTGAATTGCACTGATGATAAAGGCAGGAATATAATTCCTTGCTTCCTAATAATGATGCCTGCAAATAAATAACAACAGCATATCAAGTAAAAGCCAAACGAAACAAACCATTCAGTATAGCCAGGATCAACAGTGAAACCATATATGTCAACAATGTCGCACATAGATAGTGCTAGTTCTACTGATTTCATTCCGGTTCCTTTGGCACCTCGGCGGAGCACAATACCTTGGAAAAGGTAAACTGGATTTGTAATACTCTGCAATATGTTAGGATCCAAAATGTTAGTCAAGTCTCGGAAAACGAAGTGTGTTAACTATCTACTCAGATAGAACATATATATTGGCCTCATTAGATGCGATCTTAACCTTGATCATTGCATTAAAGTCTTTGTGCGTAACACTTTTGATTATAAGTACCTCATCAGCTGCACAAGAAAGGGAAAGTTGCAAACATGGAAACATACTTCAAGTAAATTTTCTGAAGAGCGATGAAGATTTAGGATTTCACATATACAACAAACAGAAATTAACTTTGCCACACAAAAGTAAGAAATAAAAATTAAAACACACAAATTACTTAGAAGCATACCAGACCCATTTAGAATGGCAACCATGTTTCGAGCAGCACCCCTTACAACAAGGCGAAAATCCCTCTTCATACCAACATACTTGGCATATTTCTACACATATGAAGGACTAATTGAGAGTTTTATCAACTAAATTACTGCCTATTATTCCATAGGAATCTGTTGCCTATAGAAGGAGTAAAACTGAAAAATAACAATATACTTAAGAGGCTGTGTTTCCCAACTAGAACCACAGAAGAACCAATGGCTGTCTGTCATGAAAAAATCAATCCATATATTCACCGATGATAGGAAACAAACATGCTATTTTACCTCATTAACAGGAGCCTCATTGTCCCTTATAACAGCATCATGACTATCAATCTCTTTTCCAAACTCCGTCTTCAAAAGATCTCCTGAATTTCCAACAACTGCACATGTGCGAAATTGCCGAGGATGAAAAGGTGGCTTTGCTGGTAGTAACACATTAAGATGTTCCTCACAAAGTGTCTTATTGTAGCATTTCTTAGTTCCCCTACAACCAAACAAATACAGAGGTAAACAGATGGACTTGATGTTCGTAGGCATTTGCATGCTATAATCTATTGGCAGAAATCAAGCACAGGTTTGGAAGATATAGTGTGTAGACAAACGTACAATTGTGCAATCCTTTGTGGTGCATACTCCTCCCAACCTTTAGGCCGAACATCTAGATACTCCCTTGTCAATACTGTCGTCATGTTCCGGTACTGCATCCATCCTTAAAAGCATCAGTTCGAAGAATTGGCTTAAGGGGTTAATTACACTTAGACAGATGATAGAAGAGAGACAAACCTGCTCCCACAAAAGAAGTGCCTCACAAACATTGTAGGGGTATTCGAGTGCTTCAAACTTTTTAAATTGCTCATTATACTGCAATTCGAGTCTCATGTAAATAGCAATTGGAGATTAGACTAGTATCAAAATTCAAAATTCAAGATGAAATTGTGGTGACAAGGCAAAGAGTAGTCGACGGACCCAGGTGCTGTTAGTTCCTTCCGGGAACTTAAGAGTCAGATTGCAATGGTCAATAAAGTGTGCAGTCAGACCAAGCCCTCTGTTTGCCTACATTTACCTTAACCTTTGTAAGAATTCATACCCAACACTAAAACACACAAAAATTACAGAAAAATGAAGAAAGAAAGGAACAAAAAACAGATTTCTTGGATCAGTATAACGCAAAAATATACAAAATTGAACTGAATCGACAACTTGAATTAGTGATTTAAATGACAAGATTCAAATTTAAACAATGGATTAATAGAGGCAGATCCGGTGAAAATTAAGAAACTAACCACGCATTGCTTCACAGTAGACTGAAATTCCGATAAAACCCGAACATCATGTTGGGTGTGGAGATCTAATTTCTGATTACCTGGATACATATAATTAATGATAAAGAAATTGAATTATGAGTGAAACATCGTGTTTAGTTTTGATTTAAAGGAAAAGATATGAACGTGAGTGAGCGAGGGAGGACCTGCGAATAAAGAGGATTGGATGGCGAAAAGGAGAAGAGAGAAGAAGGCGACGGAGCAAATCAGGTAGAGAATAGTGGGCCGCCGGTTGAGATTGTTGCTGCTCGACGCCGGTCTGTGACTTCTCATTGCTCTACTACTGCTCGAACGAACAATAACAGCAGCAAGTCTCTTATTCTGCTTAGCTCGAGTAGGCCACGCGGAGAGAGACTAGGAGAGTGAGACTATCGACATTCGACCCCGAGCTTCTGATTCAGGGAAGCATATACCCAGCCAAGGAAACCAGTTGAATTACCAGACAAGCAAATCAATTGATTCTTCACTCTATTGGTGTATAGTATTTTTTTTTTCTTTCTATTTTTCAACTTTAAAAATCAATAAAAATAGTTTCAGACCTAATAATGTTAGGATTTTATTCAAAGGTCTTACAACATTTTATTTAGCTACCATGCAAAAATTTTCATCAAACTAAAAATTGTAATTTTTTCATAAAAATTGTGAGTTATAACCTACGTTTCAAATCGATTTTCGGAAATTTTAAGACATTTATTATAAGCCAAAACTTGAGTTATTCTCGTCAACATTTTGCTTAGCTCCCTACAAAAAATTTCCCAAAACTAAAAATTTCAATTTTTTCAAAAAAATCTTTGAACTATATAACCTACATTTTTTTGTGAAAAAATGAAAATTTTTTATTTTAGCCAAATTTTTTTCGTGAGTATTAAGGAAAATATTATATGGCATTTGCAATCGATTTTACAGTTTTTTGAGCAATAAAAGTATATTTAGTAGAATATTTGAGCCAAAAACTAAAAAAATAAGTAAAAGATATAGTAGTGAGGACCAAAACAATGTCAAAATGGGATTCGCCTCGTTCTGCATGCACATAGTCCATCTCGTTTTGTATGCCAAAAGCCTACCCCATTTTTGTGAGTGGAGCTTGCCTCGTTTTTGAAACCACTAAGCATGACTTTTGGAAATATTTTGCGTGGGAGTTAAGGAAAATGTTGCAAGACCTTTGGATGTGATCATAACATTTATTAGGACCCGAAACTATTTTTTATTGATTTTTAAACTTGAAAAATAGAAAAAGTAATCTAAACAAGTAGTGGGGCCATCAAAGAGATTTGTAGGTTTAGAAAATCTTGGGAATGTCCTAAGTTAAATTTATTAAACGCGTGGTGTGACTAGAATTACTCAAATTTTGGGTTACATTGAATCTTGTAAGAATCCTAAAAAATCATTGGAAAACATGGGTTATAACTCACAGTTGTGAAAAAGTTGAAATTTTTAGTCTTGGGTAATACTTTGTGTATGAGTTAATGAAAATGCCCCAAGACCTTTGGAAGTGATCCTACTATTTACTATGTCTCAGAACTATTTTTTATTCATTTTTAAAGTTTTTAAAGTAAAATATATATATATATATATATATATATATATAAACTAATAGCGAGCCCAAAGAGATTTTGTGACATCTCACATCGCCCAGGGGAGTGATCCTTAAATGTATATTCCCATCTCTACCTAGCACGAGGCCTTTTGGGAGATCACTGGCTTCGGGTTCCGTAGGAACTCTGAAGTTAAGCGAGAAGGGGCTAGAGCAATCCCATGATGGGTGACCCACTGGAAAGTTGCTCGTGAGTTCCCAAAAACAAAACCGTGAGGGAATGGTAAGCCCAAAAAGGACAATATCGTGCTACGGTGGTGGAGCGGGCCCGGGAAGTGATCTGTCCCGGGCCGGGATGTGACAATTGGTATCAGAGCCTAACCCTAGTCGCGTGTGTGCCGACGAGGACGTCGGGCCCCTAAGAGGGGTGGATTGTGACGTCCCACATCGCGTAGGGGAGTGATCCTTAAATGTATATTCTCATCTCTACCTAGCACGAGGTCTTTTGGGAGCTCACTGGCTTCGGGTTCCGTAGGAACTCCGAAGTTAAGCGAGAAGGGACTAGAGCAATCCCATGATGGGTGACCCACTGGGAAGTTGCTCGTGAGTTCCCAAAAACAAAACCGTGAGGGAATGGTAAGCCCAAAACAGACAATATCGTGCTACGGTGGTGGAGCGGGCCCGGGAAGTGATCTGTCCCGGGCCAGGATGTGACAGATTTATAGGTGTCAAAAATCTTTGGAATGTTCTACATTAATACTAGAATGACTCAAATTAAGGCTTATAATGAATCTTGTAAAAGTTCCCAAAATCGATTAGAAAACGTGGGTTATAACTCGTAGTTTTTGTGAAAAAATTGAAATTTTCAGTTTTAGGAAATATTTTGTATCGGAGTTAAGGAAAATATTGCAAGACATGTGGACGTGATCCTACAATTTATTAGATCCCGAAACTATTTTTATTGATTTTTAAAGTTGAAAATAGAAAAATAATATAAACTAATAGCGAGGCCCCCAAAGAGATTTGTAGGTGTCGAAAATTGTTGGAATGTCCTAAATTAAATTTAGAAAATAAGTGGTGTGACTAGAGTGACTCAAATTTTTGCTTATAAAGAATCTTATAAAAGTTCTCAAAATCGATAGGAAAACGTGTGTTATACCTCACAGTTTTTGTGAAAAAAGTTCAAATTTTTAGTTTTATGAAATATTTTGCTTGGAAATTAACGAAAATGTTGCAACTATTTTTCATTGATTTTTAAAATTGAAAAAGAGAAAAATTAATGAAAACAAATAGCGGGGCCCGAAAGAGAATAGTAGGTGTTTGAAATCTTGGGAATGTACTAAATTAATTTTAAGAAACATGTCGTGCAAGTAGAAGACTCTAACTGTAACATCCCACATCGCCCAGGGGAGTGATCCTTAAATGTATATTCCCATCTCTACCTAGCACGAGGCCTTTTGGGAGCTCACTGGCTTCGGAGTTCCTACGGAACTCCGAAGTTAAGCGAGAAGGGGGCTAGAGCAATCCCATGATGGGTGACCCACTGGGAAGTTGCTCGTGAGTTCCCAAAAATAAAACCGTGAGAGAATGGTAAGCCCAAAACGGACAATATCGTGCTACGGTGGTGGAGCGGGCCCGGGAAGTGATCCGTCCCGGGCCGGGATGTGACAATTGGTATTAGAGCCTAACCCTGGTTGTGGTGTGCCGACGAGGACGTCGGGCCCCTAAGGGGGGTGGATTGTAACATCCCACATCGCCCAGGGGAGTGATCCTTAAATGTATATTCTCATCTCTACCTAGCACGAGGCCTTTTGGGAGCTCACTGGCTTCGGACTCCGAAGTTAAGCGAGAAGGGGGCTAGAGCAATCCCATGATGGGTGACCCACTGGGAAGTTGCTCGTGAGTTCCCAAAAACAAAACCTTGAGGGAATGGTAAGCCCAAAGCGGACAATATCGTGCTACGGTGGTGGAGCAGGCCCCGGAAGTGATCCGCCCCGGGCCAGGATGTGACACTAACTTTGGCTTTTAACGAATGTTGTAAAAGTTTTCAAAATCGATTGGAAAATTGTGGGTTATATATAACTCAAAGTTTTTGAGAAAAAAATAAAATTTTTTGCATTAGGAAATATTTTCCGTCAAAGTTGAGCAAAATATTGCAAGACCTTTAGACGTGATCCTATCGCTTATTAGGTTTCGAACTATTTTTTATTAATTCTTAAAGTTAAAAAATAGAAAAATAATATAAATTAAAAGCGAGGCCCCCAAAGAGATTTGTAGGTGTCAAAAATTTTTGGAATGCCCTAAATTTAATTTAGAAAACAAGTTGTGCGACTAGAATGACACAATTTTTGGCTTATAACGAATGTTATAAAAGTTCTCAAAATCGATTGGAAAACGTGGGTTATAACTCACACATTTTGGGAAAAAAATTAAATTTTTAGTTTTTAGAAATATTTTGCGTGGGAATTAACGAAAATGATGCAAAACCTTTGGATGTGATTTTATCCATTATTGGGTCCCGAAACTATTTTTCATTGATTTTTAAAGTTGAAAAATAAAAAAATAATGAAATTTAATAGCGGGGCCCCTAAAGAGAATTGTAGGTGTCCGGAATCTTGGGAATGTCCTAAACTAATTTTAGGAAACTTGTGGTGCCACAACTTTTGTGAAAAAATTGAAATTTTAGCTTTAGGAAATATTTTGAGTGGGAGTTGAACAAAATATTGCAAGATCTTTAAACGTGATCTTACTGCTTATTAGGTTTCAAAACTATTTATTATTGATTTATAAAGTTGAAAAATAGAAAAATAGTATAAACTAAAAGCGAGGCCTTCAAAGGGATTTGTAGGCAACAAATTTATTTGGAATGTCCAAAATTAAATTTAGAAACCAAGTTGTGCGACTAGAATAACTCAAATTTTGGCTTATAATGAATCTTGTAAAAGTTCTTAAAATCGATTGGAAAATGTGGGTTATAACTCACAGTTTTTGTGAAAAAATTCTGCAATGTCATTGGATGTGAAAAAATTTTGCGTGGGAATTAACGAAAATGCTACAAGGTCATTGGATGTGATTTTATCCTTTATTAGGCCATGAAATTATTTTTCATTGATTTTTAAAGTTGAAAAATTGAAAAAAATTAATGAAATCTAATAACGGGGCCCCCAACGAGAATTGTAGGTGTCCAAAATCTTGGGAATGTCGTAAACTAATTTTAGGAAACATGTGGTGCCAATAGAATGACTCTAACATTGGCTTATAACGAATGTTGTAAAAGTTTTCAAAATCAATTGGAAAACTATGGGTCATTATAACTCATAGTTTTTGTGAAAAAAATTGAAATTTTAGCTTTAGGAAATATTTTGAGTGGGAGTTGAGCAAAATATTGCAAGACCTTTAGACATGATCTTACCGCTTATTAGGTTCCGAAACTATTTTTTATTGATTTTTAAAGTTGAAAAATAGAAAAATAGTATAAACTAAAAGCGAGGCATTCAAAGGGATTTGTAGGTGTCAAAATTCTTTGGAATGTCCAAAATTAAATTTAGCAAAACATGTTGTGTGACAATAATGACTCAAATTTTGGTTATAATGAATCTTGTAAAAGTTCTCAAAATCGATTGGAAAACGTCGGTTATAACTCACAGTTTTTGTGAAAAAATTCAAATTTTTAGTTTTTGAAATTATTTTGCATGGGAATTAACGAAAATGCTGCAAAACCTTTAGATGTGATTTTATCCTTTATTAGGTCCTAGAACTATTTTTCATTGATTTTTAAAGTTGATAAATAGAAAAAATAATGAAATCTAATACCGGGGCCCCCCGCGAGAATTGTAGGTGCCCGAAATTTCCTAAACGAATTTTAGGAAACATGTGGTGCCAGTAGAATGACTCCAACAATTGCTTATAACAAATGTTGTAAAGTTTTCAAAATCAATCGGAAAACTGTGGGTTATAACTCACAGTTTTTGTAAAAAAATTTGAAATTTTAGCTTTAGGAAATATTTTGAGTGGGAGTTGAGCAAAATATTGCAAGACTTTTGGACGTGATCTTACCGCTTATTAGGGTCCGAAACTATTTATTATTGATTTTTAAAGTTGAAAAACAGAAAAATAGTATAAACTAAAAGCGTGGTCTTCAAACGGACTTGTAGGTGCCAAAAATCTTTGGAATGTCCAAAATTAAATTTAGAAAACATGTTGTGCAACTAGAATGACTCAATTTTTTACTTATAATGAATCTTGTAAAAATTATCAAAATTGATTGAAAAACGTGGGTTAATAACTCACAGTTTTTGTGAAAAGATTCAAATTTTTAATTTTTGAAAATATTTTGCGTGGGAATTAACGAAAGTGCAAGACCTTTGGATGTGATTTTATCCTTTATTAGGTCCTGAAACTATTTTTCATTGATTTTAAAGTTGAAAATGAGAAAATATAATGAAATCTAATAGCGGGGCCCCCATTTCGCATCATGGGCCGGGCCCCCACCACATCCCGGGTTCAACTCCACCGTAGCACGATATTGTCCACTTTGGGCCCCTAATGGGGGTGGATTGTAACATCTCACATCGCCTAGGGGAGTGGATCATGTAAGCCTTAAATGTATATTCCCATCTCTATCTAGCACGAAGCCTTTTGGGAGCTCATTGGCTTCGGATTCCATGGGAACTCCGAAGTTAAGCGAGTAGCGCGCGAGAGCACTCCCATGATGGGTGACCCACTAGGAAGTTCTCGTGTAAGTTCCCAGAAACAAAACCATGAGGGCAAAATTGTCACATCCCTGCCCGGGCCCCCATCACATCCCAGGCTCAACTCCACTGTAGCACGATGTTGTCCGTTTTGGGCTCCAACCACGCCCTCACGGTTTTGTTTCTGGGAACTCAGATGAGAACTTTCCAGTGGGTCACCCATCATGGGAGTGCTCTCGCGCGCCACTTGCTTAACTTCGGAGTTCCCATGGAACCCAAAACCAGTGAGCTCCCAAAAGGCCTCTTGCTAGGTAGAGATGAGAATATACATTTAAGGCTTACATGATCCACTCCCTTGGACAATATGGGATGTTACACCCCAACGAGAATTGTAGGTGTCCAAATTTTTGGGAATATTCTAAACAAATTTTAGGAAACATGTGGTGCCAGTAGAATGACTCTAACATGGGCTTATAACAAATGTTGTAAAAGTTTTCAAAATCGATTGGAAAACTGTGGGTTATATAACTCACAATTTTTGCTTTAGGAAATATTTTTCGTCGGAGTTGAGCAAAATATTGCAAGACCTTTGGACGTGATCTTACTGCTTATTAGGTTCCGAAACTATTTTTTATTAATTTTTAAAGTTGAAAAATAGAAAAATAATGTAAACTAAAAGTGAAGCCTTCAAAGAGATTTGTAGTTGTCAAAAATCGTTCGAATGTCCAAAATTAAATTTAGAAAACATGTTGTACGACTAGAATGACTCAAATTTTGGTTTATAATGAATCTTGTAAAAGTTCTCCAAATCGATTGGAAAACGTGGGTTATAACTCACAGTTTTTGTAAAAAAATTCAAATTTTTAGTTTTTGAAAATATTTTGCGTGGGAATTAACGAGAATGCTGCAAGGCCTTTGGATGTGATTTTATCCTTTATTAGGTCCTAAAACTATTTTTCATTGATTTTTAAAGTTGAAAAATAGAAAAAATAATGAAAGCTAATAGCGGGGCCCCAACGAGAATTGTAGGTGTCCAAAATCTTGGGAATGTCCTAAACTAATTTTCGGAAACATGTGGTGCCAATAGAATGATTCTAACAATTGTTTATAGCGAATGTTGTAAAAGTTTTCAAAATCGATTGGAAAGTTGTGGGTTATAACTCACAATTTTTGTGAAAAAATTAAATTTTAGCTTTAGGAAATATTTTGAATGGGAGTTGAGCAAAATATTGCAAGACTTTTGGACATGATCTTACCGCTTATTAGGTTCCGAAACTATTTTTTTATTGATTTTTAAAGTTGAATAATAGAAAAATAGTATAAACTAAAACCCAGCCCTTCAAAGGGATTTGTAGGTGTCAAAAATCTTTGGAATGTCCAAAATTAAATTTAGAAAACATGTTGTGCGACTAGAATGACTCAAATTTTGGCTTATAATGAATCTCGTAAAAGTTTTCACAATCAATTGGAAAATGTGGGTTATAACTCACAGTTTTTGTGAAAAAATTCAAATTTTTAGTTTTTGAAAATATTTTGCGTGGGAATTAACGAAAATGCTGCAAGACCTTTGGATGTGATTTTATTCTTTATTAGGTCCTGAAACTATTTTTCATTGATTTTTAAAGTTGAAAAATAGAAAAAATAATGAAATCTAATAACGGGGCCCCCAACGAGAATTGTAGGTGTCCGAAATGTTGGGATTGTTCTAAACTAATTTTTGGAAACATGTGGTGCCAATAGAATGACTTTAACTATGGCTTATAACGAATATTGTAAAGGTTTTCAAAATCGATTGGAAAATGGCGGATTATATAACTCATAGCTTTTGTAAAAAAATTGAAATTTTAGCTTTAGGAAATATTTTGCGTTAGAGTTGAGCAAAATATTGCAAGACCTTTGGACGTGATTGTACCGCTTATTGGGTTCCGAAACTGTTTTTTTATTGATTTTTAAACTTGAAAAATAGAAAAATAATATAAACTAAAAGCGAGGCATTCAAAGAGATTTGTAGGTCAAAAATCTTTGGAATGTCCAAAATTAAATTTAGAAAACATGTGCGACTAGAATGACTCAAATTTTGGATTATAATGAATCTTGTAAAAGTTCTCCAAATCGATTGGAAAATGTGGGTTATAACTCACAGTTTTTGTGAAAAAATTCAAATTTTTAGTTTTCCAAATTATTTTGCGTTGGAATTAACGAAAATGTTGCAAGACATTTGGATGTGATTTTATCCTTTATTAGGTCCTGAAACTATTTTTCATTGATTTTTAAAGTTGAAAAATAGAAAAAATAATGAAATCTAATAGCGGGGCCCCTAACGAGAATTGTAGGTGTCTGAAATCTTGGGAATGTCCTAAACTAATTTTAGGAAACATGTGGTGCCAGTAGAATGACTCTAACATTGGCTTATAACAAATGTTGTAAAAGTTTTCAAAATCGATTGGAAAACTGTGTGTTATAATTCACAGTTTTTGTGAAAAAACTGAAATTTTAGCTTTAGGAAATATTTTGAGTGGAAGTTGAGCAAAATATTGCAAGACCTTTGGACGTGATCTTATTGCTTATTAGATTCCAAAACTATTTTTTATTGGTTTTTAAAGTTGAAATATAGAAAAATAATATAAACTAAAATCGAGGCCTCCAAAGGGATTTGTAGGTGTCAAAAATTTTTGGAATGTCCTAAATTAAATTTAGAAAACATGTTGTGCGACTAGAATGACTCAAATTTTGGTTTATAATGAATCTTGTAAAAGTTCCAAAATTGATTGAAAAACGTGGGTTATATAACTCACAGTTTTTGTGAAAAAATTCAAATTTTTAGTTTTTGAAAATATTTTGCGTGGGCATTAATGAAAATGATGCAAAACCTTTGGATGAGATTTTATCCTTTATTAGGTCCTGAAACTATTTTTCATTGATTTTTAAAGTTGAAAAATAGAAAAATAATGAAATCTAATAGCTGGGCCCCCAACAAGAATTGTAGGTGTCTGAAATCTTTGGAATGTCCTAAACTAATTTTAGGAAACATGTGGTGCCAGTAGAATGACTCCAACAATTGCTTATAACGAATGTTGTAAAAGTTGTCAAAATCGATTGGAAAACTGTGGGTTATAACTCACAGTTTTTGTAAAAAAATTGAAATTTTAACTTTAGGAAATATTTTGAGTGGGAGTTGAGCAAAATATTGCAAGACCTTTGAATGTGATCTTACCACTTATTAGGTTCCGAAACTATTTTTTATTGATTTTTAAAGTTGAAAAATAGAAAAATATTGTAAACTAAAAGCGAGGCCTCCAAAGGGATTTGTACATGTAAAAAAATCTTGGAATGTCCTAAATTAAATTTATAAAACATATTGTGCGACTAGAATGACTCAAAATTTGGCTTATAATGAATCTTGTAAAAGTTCTCAAAATTAATTGAAAAATGTGGGTTATAAACTCAAAGTTTTTGTGAAAAAATTCAAATTTTTAGTTTTTGAAAATATTTTGCGTGGGAATTAACGAGAATGCTGCAAGACCTTTGGATGTGATTTTATCCTTTCTTAGGTCCCGAAACTATTTTTCACTGATTTTTAAAATTGAAAAATAGAAAAAATAATGAAATCTAATAGCGGGGTCCCCCTAAGAGAATTGTAGGTGTCCGAAATCTTGGGAATGTCCTAAACTAATTTTAGGAAACTTGTGGTGCCAGTAGAATGACCCTAACTTTGGCTTATAACGAATGTTGTAAAAGTTTCCAAAATCAATTGGAAAATTGTGGGTTCTGACTCACAGTTTTTGTGAAAAAATTGAAATTTTACCTTTAGGAAATATTTTGCGTCGGAGTTGAGCAAAATATTGCAGACCTTTGGATGTGATCCTACCATTTATTATGTCCCGAAACTATTTTTTATTGGTTTTTAAAGTTGATAAATAGAAAAATAATATACACTAAAATTAATTTAGGACATCCATTGTCGTTGCACTGCATGCTTTCTAAAATTAATTTAGGACATCCTAAATATTTTTGGCACATAAATTATGTTTGGGAGGCGAATCACTCCAAACGCAACGTGTTTATTTTGTAATGAAGAGGAAGAAATCATGGAACATATTCTGAGAGATTGCCCCACGGCTGCCGCCGTGTGGTATTGGAGTCCGTTGGATCTCAAAGTACATGAAGGTCGTCATGGGGGGTGGCAAGATTGGTTGGCGAGCCTGGGCGCATTCATTGGCAAAGGAAAGCTTTGATTTAGTTCTTGCGCTTGTCTGGAGTATTTGGAAGGAAAGAAAAGCTTTCCTTTGGAATGTGAAGCCCACGCCGCCCATGGAGATTCAGTGCAAGAATATGGCTTGGTTGCAGAGTGCAAGAAATGGCATGGGAAGTCAAAGTCCAAAAACACTTATACGGTGCAGAAGTGGAAGAAACAGGAGATTGGTTGGCTCAAATGTAATTTTGGTGGGGCTTGGGATGCGACTGGAGGCTTTGGAGGGGTGGGAGTCGTCATTAGGGATCATTTGGTTAATTTCGTGGCTGCAATGGCTGTGAAAAAGTATGGAGTGGGTTCACCTCTGCATGCCGAGATGGAAGCAGCAAGGGCTGCGGTTCTGTTTGCTCAGACGGGACTTAGGAGGCAAATATGCATGATTTTGAGGGAGATGCAAGCTTGGTTCTAGCGGCTTTAAATTTAGGGGAAGCAGCGGACTCTTCTCTGGGGCATGCGATAAATGATGATCGACACTTCGTCCGTTCTTTCTCACGTATCAGACTTTCAGACGTCCGATGGGAAGCCAACAAAGCCAACAAGGTGGCACATGGATTGGCGAGGAGTGGTTTGGCTTTAGAACAAGTAACATGGTTTGAGGAACCCCATGTAATCATTGATCTTTTATTTGAGGATAGTAATTTTATGTAACGTTAGCATTGGACACTCTTTTTCCCTTCGTGAGGTCGAAATTCCCAACAATGTTTTCATTGATACTCATTGTTGTGCATCCTATCCTCTTTTATGTACGTTTATTCGCTCTTACTCATAAACGGATATCGTACTTCTCAAAAAAATAATATGCATATATATATATATATACACATAGTTGGGACTTGGGAGACACCTGTGTACTTTTTTTTTCTATTTTTCAACTTTAAAAATCAATTATTTAAAAATTCTAGCGGTCCCAATTTGTAAAACATTGGCGACATTTTTGCATCCTTTGCATGCGCATTTAGAAAATAGAAAAATATAAGAAGCGCTTTGAAACAAGTCTTACAATTTATTCAGCCTCTCTGGTATGGATTTCTCAAGATGAAAAACAGAATAGCTAGAAAAAGAAACAAAAGCAAAGAAAAGAGGGTAAGGATTTCAGAAATGGTTCTTGTTTTTCCATCTACCCCATCATTATACATAATGGTCATACATTCACTGACTTTCGTGTCATCAAAGGTTTATGATACAAGACGACACCATTATGGTACTCGAGGTTTTGACAAGTCATCAGTAGCGTCGACCACCAGCTGTTGACAAAAGGACTCGACTCTGTTTCCTTCCCTTCTTTCCCGAATCATTTATCTTGGGCGGGTCCATATTTTCACCAGGCTTAGCTCTGGAGATTACATTAGCAAATGACGTAACACCCGCATTCTGGGTACCTGCTGCCAAAGAAAAAAATGAAACAAGGTTGAGCAACCACAAATTCTCGAGATACAACATACTATTATCTTAGTATGACCCTGATCAAATATCCCTCAGCTACAAGAGATTTGATTGCATACACATTATCTCAAGCACAAAAAGCAACCTGTATAACAAGATTTTGATAAATACCATTTGTCTTGGGAGAGACTCTCCCTGCATCATCGCCATTCAGAGAATTGGTTCCTTCTAGTTTCAGGGCTGGAGAATCGTGCGCAGCAGCAAAACCAAGCCTTGTGACACTTGAGAAGAGCTTCCTTTCCCCAACAACAGGAGAGCTTGAAGATGTCGCTGTAGAACTTCCCAAAGCTGAACACAGGAAGCATATGAACAAAATAAACTATTAAATGATATTTAACATAAGACCGCAGTATGTACAAATATGTATCAGCAAACTTCAACAAGAAAGAGTAATAATTAATTTAACAGCTTAGAGTACCCATGTATGCCTCACCATACTCCAAATTTGTTTTTCCTTATTTGGACAATAAATTTATTCCAAATCAACCCAATGCTACTACTTGAGCTGACTAAATATACCTACAAAGGGTCATGCGTCTAAAGATATACAACATATACAAGGAACACTATATTACCCTCGAAGTCATCCATGGAGAATGTAGGGGATCCATCATGAAAGGACTGTCCATAACCTGCTACTATGGGGATGGGATATGCCACAGTAGATTCAGCCTTCATTTTCTCCCTTTGCTCCTATAAATAGGAACAGCATATAATTTTACAGCATGAACAAACTACTGTTATTTTTACAGTCTATAATGAAGAAGCAATTAATAATACCTTCCTAGCAAGTTGTTTCCTCTGCTTTTCACGCTTCTTTATGTCTTCCATAAAGGGAGACAAGGCATCAGGAGACAATACCTCACTCAGATCAATCTCACAAAACTGAAATTTGAATGAATTATGATGAGATACTATACACAGCCTGCAACAATAATGCTCTTATAGTGTGACCTCACTCAGATCATGCATCAAAGGTACCTGGAGTATTGTTGTTAAAGAAAAATGACTCAAGTAGCGGTAGCGCCTCCTCATAGCTTCTGTCTGAGTCACTGTCTCCAATTGCAAAATTTTTCCACTTATCCTGCAATAACGAATTAGACCCATTTTCACATTTCAGTTGATATAAGAAGACCCCATAGTTAATAAAAGGGCACTCCCCATCCCCCCTCCCCTCTTTTAATGCCGCGCTTGCAAATACCATACCTAAATTTTCAGACAAGTACCAACGGTAAAGAATATACATCCTATAGAAGAAAGAATAAAGGGGGACTTTGTCATTGATTTTGCATAGTCTATGCATACAGCAGAAACAATCAGCAAGCTTTTGACCATACCTGTGTGGTAGCATATCATGGCTCCCATAATGGTGTAGCAGGCATTTCATGTTCAATGGATGAAGAATGATGTGCTGACCATCAGCTCCCTGATATAGAGACAAAATATTAATAGCAAAACCACATTGAAATATCTCCTCAATCTAAAGGTTCAAAGACAAAAAGAAGCAAATGACCGACTAACACACCAAATACAAACCAGTAGGAATATAAATGAAAGCAATTTTAAAAAGTCAAGCAACTGCCGCAAACAAGACAAAGATAGTTGCAACTAGGCACAGCAATGAGCAGTTTAGTAAAATGTCAGATTACTTCTCCAAAAAACAACCGAAGAAAATAATTGCAATAAGAAAAATGGGAAACATGATATCTATTTATCAGTCACCTGGTAGAAATTGTATGATTCCTTCTCCTTTACAATTCCAGAGTCATGTAAGTCCCCTCGAGCACTCTTGCTTTCATCATATGAAGAAGACAAAACATTTTCATGGCCTTCCAATGATTCAGCTGCATCCACAGAGTTGTCAGAACAAGTCCCATCATCCGACTTCTCCAGAGATAAATTGTCTGAACGCTTATTATGGTCATAGACTTCATTGGATGGATTTGCATGTCCAAATGTAGATGCTTCAGTGTTACCATTCGCAGAATTTTCAGTTGACAAGATAGAACCACTATTATGATCATTGTATATACAAGATTTATTACTGTCGCTAGCCCAGTGCTCTTTCCAATATTTCTTCCTCTGTTCTAATTGTTCCATTGCAGCACATACATATGGAAGCTTCTCTATGTCATCAACAAGCCCCGACTCTGCCCTGACCAACCAACCATCTAACTCTGATATCGCTTTTCTGACTGCAAGATCTACATCTGATGTAAATGTAAACTTCGAAAAGGGATCATAGCTTTCATCATCAGAACCTCCAACAGCATCTTTCTCTTGTTTACTTTTATGGGATAAAGTAAATGAGTCCTTTTGTCGACTAAGAAGCATAAACTCTATTGTATCACCAACACAATACTGCTTGACATTCTCCACGAATAGAGTGTACAAATCCTTAGGTGATATCATAACAAAACACAACGGGCATCTTTTCCAGCAGTCTCCTTTATGATCCTCCTTCCCCATCAGCAAGTATTGCAGAATACATGGGAAACAGAAAATATGTCCACATGAGGTTATCTGCGGACAAAGAGGATATTCCAGACAAATGGGACATTGAACCACAGTTGGGGTGGAATATCTCACGCAAATGATGTCCTCCCATTGTAACATCTTATCTGGATCCATCGATTCAGCTGAGTAGTTTCCTGAATCTAACACCACAAATTTGTAGTTAGCCTGAAGAAATAAATCTTTATTGTAAGGCTTCCTCTTGTGCTGCCTTCTTGGAGGAGGAGGAGGAGCTCTACGCTGAGGACGAGCTATGGGGTCATAATAAAAATTCAACAAGTGGTTGCCATTCATTAGCTGGGCTTTCCTTCCTGTTTGATGAGTGGAGTTTCCATGAGAAGCAGCAGATCCGATACTTTGTTCAGTTGAACCAGAACCAAAGGTTCCTGATCTTTTCCCTCTAGACCAGGGCGATCCAACCCCTCGTCCACCTCCACCAGAGTGACACTGTGAATGTGTATTGTGGTGGTTATTAGGTAAAGTCTTGTTACCCCCGGGCATCCCTAACTCATTCACCTAGATAAAGGACAAGGAATGACCAAAGATTGAAAGTCATTACTCAATGGCACTCTCAGATCATACAAGCGTGGGTGCTGCAGAAAAAACGAAGGGTTCAAAACATGAAGTCAATATACCTGCTGGGAAGATCCACCAGAATCTTCTGCAGCTGGTGCCGGTGGTGATAGGCCTGCAGACGAATAATTTAAACAACATTCTATTTCAAATAGTAAAAATCAAACACCTTCGAGCAGAGGGAAGATCAATAATTGACTCCAAACTGCTGCACTCATCCAAAAAAAGATTGATTCTTCCAATTTGCTCAAATTCTAGGGTTTTAATTTTCTAAGAAACAAAGCAACGGGATAAGAAACAGATTGAAGAAGTTGAAAATCAGATACCTCCAGTAGCGGAGGAACTAGATTGAGAGTCGGAGATCCGAAGCGAACCAAATGTGAGAATTTGGCGGGAGGGATCCGGCGGAGACAGCGACTGGGGCTGAGATTGAGAAAGGGAAAGGTGACGGTGGCGGTGGCGGTGTCCATGTTGGGAGTTAGGGTTTACAGAGGGAGCTGAAGAGGCAGATGACGATATAGATCCTTGGTCTTGGTTGGGCAAGATGGACATGAAAATTCTTCCAAAAACACTTTGTTCTTCTTCTCGCTAATCGGCTCGCAAGTCACGCATTTGCCCATCCCCTTTTATTATTTTCTTGTATTTATTGGACAGCGCAATTACGCGCTAGAGGACCCCACCCACCTATCTCTCCTTGAGCATCTTCACCGAATATAGGGTTCGACTTCGACCGCCGCTACAATTACAATTTAACCCCTGGGCTTAAATGGCTTTGGTAGATCTTTCCGAACCATTGCAGCTAGGGTCCGTAGACTTTTCGGAAGCATGTTGCCTTGTTCGGTAGTTATATACCGGATTTCAAACTAATTTCCGGTAGGGTTATGCCGAAAGGCTCCTACAAGTATTATTACTATTATTTTAGGGGGACTGACTACAATACTTATATGTATTTAATACAAACACCACTTAATAGTCAGATATGTTTGATGTGATATATATACTTAATATAACTACAATCTGACCATAAAGATGGTGAATGAATTAAATACAGGTAGATATTATAACCAAATCTTATTTTGTGTGATAATAAGCTTTGTTGTTATGTGTTAGTGATTATTTTCTTTAATTTTAAGATACTTTTTGTAGACTTTATAGATATGGCGCATAAGGATAGTCTCATGTGCTCCCTACAGCCTCCTCTAACAGAGGCCAAAGCATGTTGGATAAGATGGAGGCCGAAGAGGAGCAAACTTGTGAGCTATTTACTGAGGAGGGTAGGCGACATCCATTTCTTCGACGCCCTCAAGATCAGTCTGCACTCAGGAGTTTCAAATGTCACATAGCAGCTACTATATGCCACAAGTTAACAAGGTATCCATGTCGTTTGCAATAGTAGCTTAGCTAACTCGATACTTAGTACAACCTCGTTTCATAAGACCACATGGCTCCATGATTTTTATGTTTTTTGTCCAACAGTACAAACATAACTCAAACGTCTATTTACATGACAGCAAAAGTCCAGGTCTCCAGATGCCAAGGGCCTCTCAAGCCTCCACTACATTTTCAGCCTGATTAGGTTAGGCATCAAATAAATAACGATGGAAGCTTTGGTTAAACTCAATGAGAAAGGTTCGGATTTCCATTGGTGCAAGTTCCACAACCAGTTTCGTAGGATCAACAGGTCCACCCCTCGAAACCTTTGCTTCTGATGAAGAGCCTTCTTCCACCTTCCAATTGAGTCTCTTTTTCTCCATTTCTGTCCGTTCTTGATTTGCCGACAAATTCATCTCTGTCAGTTTACCAATCTGTACCAGAAAAGCACAATATTATAAGAAAAGGGTTCTACAATGAACTCTGGTTAATGTTTGTGGCTCATTCTTTTACCTTCTTCCTGGGGAAGAGCTGCTTCAACTCTACATTTGTCATTACAGAAAGATCCCTGTCCTCTCCAATCTGAGCTCCATTTTGAACAAGAAAAATCAATAGTAGTAAATAAAATGTGGAGGATCAGAAGTGAAGAGCTGGCTCTAACAGAGTACTTTATAAACAAATGAATGAAGTACTAGAGCAGATATAGATTGTTGAGCAGAACGAGTGAGAAGTTAGAACCTCGTATAAATGTGCTAATCGAAGGAGAACTTTTCCATCATCAAGCTCCTATGGAAATTAAAGAAAACAGGATATCACAATTTTGTTTTCTCCTGCTACCGTTATGGTTTCGAATTTCAATTCAATATTCTAGGAAAGTTAAATTGGACACCTAATCCAGATAAAATTATAATGAAAAAGCTAAAGAGAAATATCTGAAATTCTAGATAAGCCCCAAGTACCTGAAGAGTTATAAGAGCGACATTATCAGGTAAACTGTACGAGGAACCAACCCCTGAAAACGTGGTTACATGAGAATTCTTCCAGTTATCTCCATCCTGCAGAAAGGGAGTCGCCTATTATTGAGCAGCTCACAAGACTAAAATAAAACTTACATGTCTTTATGTTTTTTTGTATTTTATAATTTCACCTGTTCAGAAAAAGCTAGTAAAAGAGGGGAATATATCTCCTGACCAAAAGTACGACGCCACTTGGCACCTTCTCCCAAGGGATCAATTCTGAAATAAAATTTTCCTTGGATCTGATAAGTTTAACAGAAGCAAGAGGTGGACACTAAAAGTTAGGCAACCTTAAACTCTTAGGATAGTCAAAATAGTTATACCACATCTAGATATGGTCGCAATCAAAACTCCAGTTTGGTCTATAACACCGCACAGTAGTCGTTGCAAAGCAGGTAGCATGTACTTACTCTTAGTCCACTGCAAACGTTGTCAATACAGACGGTTTCATTTAGAGCCTCTGCCACACCTCTTGAGTCATCAAGCAGTAGTCTCCTGTATGGTAAGAGAAACAAGGAAATCCCAATCATGACTTTAATCTGTATGCTTTATGAAATAGTTACATTCATGACTGTCGTTCTTATTTAAGAATAAAAACATGCCTGTGGAGCATCAACTCTATCTGTCCATCCACTGTGCTGGACCCTCCTACAGATCGGTCCACCAAAACCGAAAATTCTGTACTATTATCTTGCATGTATATCCCAAGATTAATCTGCAAGGACAATATAGAAAAAAATGTGAAGCTAATAAACTAGTACAACCTCACCTATCCAATGGCAACCAGCTGGCAATGGAGCCTAAATTTGTACAAAAAAACATATGCATTTGATTTAGAAAATCTTAAGACGGAGAAATTATTATTCTATTTAAAAAGATATAGTGGAAATAGAACTATCATGTCTTCTAATTCATGAATTTCTACTAATTAAAGGGAGGGACCACAGTATTCTTTCAGCCATATGCACAACACTGTCTAAGTGCAAACCACATGTTGATACAAACTTCAACTCAGTTTGCTAATAAAACTGAAAGTTAATAAGAGCAACAGAAATAGCCCCCAGCACCCTGGGCAGAGTAAGTTATGGTACAATTGAGTATTAGAGAGTCGAGACAAGAAATATTTAAGAAAAGCCACATAAAAAAAGAGGTTTACTTTGAGGAAGGAAAAATAAACATACTGGATAATAATTTCCAGCTATAGGTTGGTGCACTTTCAGGTCCCAATCTGTTCTATAGTCGCGAATCTGCAAAAAAGAGATCCTTGCATTATGTTATGCCAACAATAAATCAACGGTGTAGGTACCAAGTAACATACCAATGATGAACTGTCCATTCATTTGATACATTTGAAGGACTAAACGATTTCCGTTTCGAATAATTTTTTGTAAGGAAGATCTTAAAATGAAGATTAAGATATTGAACGATTCTGATTACAAAATTTTTACGGTGAAGATACATTATTTGCACGTGGGGGAATGAACTCATCCCACCAAGGGAGGAATGCAAGTAATTATTCATATTTTAAAGTGAAAGATAAATTTTGAAGAGTGGGTTGGAGTGACAGATTTTTAAGGTAGAAATGTGCCAATGGGTTAGCAAAGTACACTTGTATAGAAAAAAATTTGTTAACTCTTTTGGAGATGCTATAAAGTTTTGAGCATCAACATGATATCAAAACTACTAGATAAACTATTGTAAGAGCAAGTAACTAGTATACCCTTTTAATAAAATCACGCCCATTAGAATCAGTGTAGAACGTTTTGTTGGTAGCCATGGTAGTGGCCAGTTGAGTTACAACTTCTTTTCCAATTCCGTCATCAGTAGGTAATGGCCCAACCTGAAATTGCAAATATTTTCAATGAATAGGCTTGATAATGATTTTCAATTTTTATTCCAACTTTCTTATTTTTTTTGTCTTTATTTGGTAAGCTTACAATAAACTCGACTTCAACATGCTCCTTCTCTTTGTGAATTCTGGTGACCTATACACACATCCAATGAAAAATTACTGAGATTTTATTTTAGAACATAATAATGATGCTCCTCAGCCTGCAACAGAACAAAGGAAAAAACATATACAGAGATGGCAAGCACTTGGCAAGCAAGGCACCTGATATATCCATGAATTAATATGTTGATGTACTTCATCTATTACTGGTCCACGCACGACAGTCAGAGAAGCCTGAAATATTAAACAACAGTTGCTAATCAACAATATCCCAACTTATGCCTGAGTCTAAACTATATTTCATAAGGTAAAAGAACACACCTTTTCTCCAGGTTTTATGAGAAACGTGCCATTTGGACGGAAGATATAAGCCCCAGCATTCTAGAAAAACAGAAAAAGAACAGTAAAACGTTTTATATTGAAACAAGTAGATACCATTGAAAGGATCACTTAATCATCAGTTTTCAAGTCCTTCAAATTGAAAACATAAAAATAGAAAATAAGAAATATTGCAACAGAGCACAACTTCAATCGGCATGTATATATACCTGAGGAATCAGGGGAGCTTTATCATCACTGCCATTATATCCATTATAAAAACTGTAAGACTGTTCGACCAATTCTTCAACCTTCAAAAGATATGAATAATTGAGTTAGCTACAACAATTTTTTCTTTCTATTCCATTGCCTTTTTTGGCAGTTGGATAAAAAGAGCTATCACAACGTTGATAACCTGACACTGAATCACACCAATCAAAAACAGATTGTAAAAAGGAAATACTGGTGATAAGGAAATGCAATCATCAGGTATAGTAACTACGCGACTGTTAGGTGCATTACTTACCAAGCTTCTTCTATTGACATAATTGGTCAGTTTGCCTTGATTTGTAGAAAACGTGAGTTTCACATTTCCTTGACCAACTTCAATAGTGGACTCTTCCCTACTTTGAAATGTCTGTACAGATGATCTGGTGGAACCAGCACCTTTACCCAAAAGGGAAACAATCAATGAAAAATTAAGATTCCTAGCAAGAATAGATCCATCTATGCTCCCATTAACAAAAAAAAAAATTAATAATTTCAAAGCTATTATAGGAGTGGACCTGCTCCTTTGGCAGCTGAGATAGTGTATGTGCTGAAACCGAGTGGTGGCACGGATACTGTAAATGCAAGCCAATAGTTTGGTGTCTTTGTTGGAGTTTGACCCAAGTATGCCTTAGCATGGTAGTTCCTTAAGCCCGCATGGGCATCATCTAGTGGGAGAAGCTGTGATTCAATTTCTCTTCCCTCAGAATCATGAACAGTGACATCTTCATTGATAACCTACATTATTTGTAAATATCATGAAGTGGGTTATTGATTATCAACTCGGTATTCACATGGGCTTGTTTCATTTAACAATATAAATTATAAAGTGGCCAATTATAGAACTTTAGGAACCCAAATACGCTAAGACTTCACCAACCCTGGTTAACATATAAACTAAATCTAGGCACTTGCAAGGATTTTCCTCCTTATGCTTATATTTATTTATTTCTATATTAATGGAGAGGAAACACTAACACATTACACAAAGCACTAAGATAGAACTTGAAAGGAAGTACTCACAGGAATTCGAATTACATCATCCCTCTTCCATCCAAGGGAATTGTACACCACGACAACCTATAGACGAGAAACACCATCAGAAAATATATTTCACAGGTGGAATATAAAGTCATACTTGGTTGATACACTTGAGAAGATGACATTAGATACTTTATTTTCCTTACCAATTGCTTCCCTTGGGATAAATTCACTTCTGATGCAGGGCAGTAGCTGATATTTAGAAGTGGGCACTGGAGAATCAATGAAAACAAAGTAAATGAAAAAGAGAAGAAAAGATGATAGAGAGATCAATTGTTCTTATTAGCTTGAATTTGAAATTTCAATCACTCTACTTCATTGTTTACATTATAAAAAAATCCTTCTTTACTGGCGTAATCATCTTAAACAGAGTAATTAAATTCATCTCTGCTACTACCTCATACTAAAGTTCAAAATCCAAATTATCACCAGCCATTCAGTTGAAGGTCAAGTAACATGATATAAAAATAGCATACAAGCTTAGGGGCTCGTAGTTAATTGCCTGTTGAAACTTTGTAGTTGGATCTACAGATCCAGTGTATAATGCAGACTCAACCAAGTGAGCAAGTGACGTGGCAACTACTTGCTCGGCCTGCACAAAGACAATGAACAAGCGAATGAAAATTTTGAGTTAAATAGAGTGAGGACTGAAAAGAACATTGATGTTAAAGCTAAGTTGCACCTCCGTGTAGCCTATCGCCAATCTTTTTGCATAATCATTGGCAACATGCTGCTTCTCTGTACCACTGACTGCATCATGATGTTGCGCAATTGCTAAGGCATCTGCCAACGAGTCTGTGTTGGGCCCTGAACCAGTCCTTCCTTTAAAATATTCTAAATGCCTGGCAGCCTTGTTATCCAAGAGAAACATACATATATGACGATCGGTCATCAAACTGGAAACACTAATTCATGATACATAGAAAAGTTACAAGAATATACCAAATAATAGCCACTCATTGCTCTAACGTAATTTTTCAAGGCTGGTCTACTTGTGAAGTACCCTGTCCAGTAAGCATTTGTACGATCTGCATAACTGGTATGGTGCATACTTCAGTTTCTACAGTACGGTTAGTTGATATGTCAAAGGGAAGATTAAAAAAATAAAATAAAAACTCACGGAAAGAAATCATCTGTCTTGATTGGCCATGATTCATTTGTAGCATACTTTGCATCCGTATATATGGATGGAGTAGAATACAGAGCATTAACACGTCCATCCTTGGAAGTGCCCAAAAAAAGAAAATTGGATTTTAATCATAAAAGAAATCAACAAAAGTCATACAAGACAATTCCTAATCAGTTTACATCTTTGGACAGATTGTCTTTTGGGAGGGGGGTAGATAAACAAGATAATAGACTGAAATAAATATCCAGTTTATCATTTTAACTCAGATATTTCCTAGAGGCATTAAAAGTGAGACTGTAATAATTTTATAAAACCAGCTCAGAATCATTAACGCATCAAGCAATTATTACCTTGTTGACATAATGAATGAGCTTGTCCATTTGTCGGAACCATGTGTGTGCATACTGATACTTGAAATCTGTTCCCATGGTCCACATTATATGATTTGTTCGAGTTATGTTAGCCTGAGAATAAATAATTGTTGTCAGCCACTAAAATAATGCCCCATAAGAAAAAAGAAAAGAGCATTGGCTGACGATAACCAGGAAACTTACCTGTGCTACTGCAGCAGCAACAAAGTCATTAACACGATCTTGAACATTGTAATCAAACAAAGTGATGTCATCCTTCAACAGAATAGCGATTAAGTTTAACAATTCAAACAAGCAAATATTCAATAAACCAAAGGAAATTAAAAAACTTGTCTATGAATCACGATGTTACCTGAACAACTGGGGAATCATCATTAACTTCAAAGTAGAAACCAGATGGAGGCTCATAGTTCTCTGGGAATGCACCAGAAAAAATCTGCAACAGTTTAGAAGAATAACAAAGTTAGTCAGCACAGAAAATATCTTCTGGTGCCAAGAAAGAAAAAAGAAAACTAACAATACTAATGTTACATAACGACTAAAGGGAAACATATCCATCATGATATGTGCAAGTCCAGAATCCCAGTTGTAAAAATGCTATATAAAACAAAAAGCAATCTTAGTTCGTTACCTGAGCAGATGAACTGAGACTCTTCGAACCCCGCCAAACAAATTCAAGGCTCTTCTCAATTTTGCGCTTAGCCCTGTCCTGGTAATCTATTCGCCCGAAGAAAAGTGAGTCAAATCCAACCTACATCAACACCAAAATGTAGTCCACGGTAAAAATGCTCTGGCCAATTTCAGAATGCCGTACTCTTTGCATAGAAAAAAGAAAATTTGTGTTCAAAGGTAAAGCCAAAGGCGTGCTTACTTCTGCTCCCAACATGTAAGCCTGGACAGCCGAATGCCCAAATGGGTCAATTTGCCAACCAATTCTTGGAGTCACATCAAATTCCCTTTTAATAAACCGATGCCCTAGAGTCGTCTGATCTATCATATCAATATAATGTGTTGCAGCCTCATCATGCATGCACATTCCCCCATTTCTGAAGCAACGGTAAAAAATAAAAAAGCGTTAATACCAAAAGAATGAAAAGAGACCTGCTAATGCAGTTTTTGGCAGTTAGATTACATGAACTCTAATTGACCCGAGGTGACTAGCTGCTTGACTATACTCTGGACGGAGTCACTCTGATCTCTCCACCACCGCTGGAAGAATGCCTGCAATACAATGCATTGATTAAGCAGCAAGACATACAAGTTACATATGTTATGTAATCATCTTGCAGTAAGTACCAAGTGCCAGTTTTTAACCGTGGATATATAAACTGGGTAAGATTGGAGGTACGGTTACAATTTAGAATCATACAATTTGGACGCAGAAGCAGCAGCAGCAGCAGCAAGTAAAGAAAGAGAGAGAAAGAGGGTTGCCTGTTCGACATAAATGAATTTGCGATTCTTGTCAGCCAGCAGAGCAGGAACCAAAGAATCCAACACATTTTGCACGCAAGCCCCCTATTATCCGTCCGTTGAAAATATGAAATCAAATCATCAGAAGAAACAAACAACCCTCAGAGAGTCCATAAGAAACATTCAAAACGCCTGAATACCTGGATGGAATTGTTGGAGCCAACATAATACTGATCAACGGTCTTTAACCAGCCAACGTCGTCGTGGGTGTGAGGGACCAAATGGACATTGATTTTGCCGGGGACTATGCCTTGGGAAGTGTCGTATGCAATAAACTTGGAGTCGGCGACAAGAAATCCGACGAGCAACGTAAGCAAGCACATGAGGGACGGAGTCGCCGCCATTAGCGGTAGCACTGGCAAAGCTCTTCTCCTCCGATGAAGGTCAGCTCCCAGCAGCTGCTCTCAAGAGTAAAAAAGTGATTAATTTCCAGAAACAAGAGCAATTGAGAGTTATCAGCTTCAGAGCATGGATGGATAGTGCTATCTACACACAAGAGTCGCCGCCGCAAAAATGAACAGCATTCACACCGTCGAAGAGAGAAGGTAGAAGTCAGAGAGATGATCACTCGCTCATCGATCTACCTGCCATTTCTAATTTTCCAATAATGCTACTCAACGTGTTTCTGTCTGACTTTTCTAATCATTTCAGAATTATTTTTTAATTGAAGTGTACCCTCTTCTACTCTACTCTATCACTCCTGTGTGGGTCATTACTCATGGGATGGCCCATGAGTGGCTTTCTTTGCTTATTAGTTACTATTTCAATTCGGATAAGGAGATTCTATTTCTTAGTTTTCAAATACATTTTTTTCACTTCAAAAATCAAAACTTCGAGAAAGGGTAGGACTTGGACACTCACTGTTAAGTATTTACTATGTTTTTTTATTTTTTTATTCAATGATATTTTAACGCCTATTTTATTATTTACTAATTTTTTTTCAACTTTAAAAATAAAAAACACGTAATACTTTTTAATTTGACCAAATCAGAAGATGGGTACATACATTGTGGGTATTCAAATATTATACCAATAATTTTTCTTAGAATTTAAAAAAAAAAACACACACACACACACACACAAGGACCTTTTTCTAATTGGCCAAATTAAAAAATGCATAATAAAGTACTCACTGTAGTAAGTATTAACTAGCAATATTTGATTTGGAACTTTTCACTTTAACAGATGTCACTTATCAATTTTTCACTCAAACAAAGGTTCCAACTTGTTTTTAACATATTGTGGAAATTGAACCAAACTACCAGTCTCCCTTCATATATAGAGATTCTTATTACGTTACAGATACATTTACTAAACAACTCTACAACAAGGACTGAGTGTCCCTTGGAACACTGAGACACCCTCAAAACGCAACTCCGATGCAATTGTACGACAGGCACAAAAGCTTCATTTTCACGAACCGTACGTACGGAGGTGATCAAAGTCGACAATGAAAGTGCGTATTTCCATTGGGGCTAGTTCCACAACCAGTTTTGCAGGGTCGACAGGTCCACCCCTCACAACCTTGAACTCTTGGTCGGAACCTTCTACTTTCCATACTAACCTCCTCTTCTCCATCTCGGATCTTTCTTGATTGACCGACAAACTCATCTCTGTCACTTTGCTGATCTGAAAAATAATAGAACCAAGTTAATCATTCACTAAAAAGAAAGAGCATTCAATTTCAGTACTGGGAATCAAGTGCTTATCCATTGCTTTTACCTTCTTTGTTGGGAACAACTTCTTTAGTTCCACATTCGCCAGTACAGAATAGTCTTTGTCTTCTCCAATCTTCAAATATATCAAACAGCCACAAAAATTATGAATTCGAATATCTAGCACTGAAGTGAAAACTTAGTGCGAACTAAAACCAAAAAGAGTAAAAGAGAAAGTGAGACCTCATATAGGTGAGCCAGCCGGAGGAGTACTTCACGATTTTCAAGTTCCTGCAATGTTCAGAAAAGCAACAAACCAGATTACAATATGGAGTAGAGTGGAGTGGAGTACTGATATCAGAAATATGCCCATAATGCATCCCCTGAAATACCTGGAGTGTTATGACAGCAGTATTGTTTGGTAAAGCATAGGAAGGATCAATTCCAGAGAAAGTCGATGCATGAGAATTCACCCAATCATTTCCATCCTGCAAGAAGAAATTTCACCATTTGAGCATCGTGGCATAATAGCACTTGATCAACTTCAAGCACTTCCTCACCTGTTCTGTGAAGGCCAAAAGAAGCGGAGAATTTATCTCTTGTCCAAGTGTGCGACGCCACTTAGCACCTTCTCCAAGATTATCGATCCTCACATAAAACTTCCCTTGGATCTGCACAATTGCATTTCACCAATATGATTTCTATATCATGTTATGCTGAAGAAAACCGTTGAATGGAGAATGGAGGAAGAGGTCTTTCTTTGAATGCCAGCTCTAAACTAATTGTCTTTAAAAAGATCCGTATGATTGAATGTCAAATTTTTCCCATCCCAAGCTGGTGGGGTAAAATAATAATTATATGCTATGATAAACATGCTTGGGGATGTAGCTCAAGAGGTATACTTACAGTTAAACCTTCACACTTCTCAGGGATGCAAGCAGTTTCATTCAGTACCTCACCAACACCTCGGGTATCATCATGAAGCAACCTCCTACAAAACAACAGAAGCATACTAGAGATAACGACAATGCAAGCAATCCTAATAATTTAAGTAATATGCATTACAGTAGAATAACAAGCATTATATTTATTTCCTCAAATAGAAAGAAAGCAAAATCCATGGACACCTGTGGAGCATCAGCTCTATTTGACCATCTACTAAGCTAGTTCCTCCCACTGCACGATCAACCAAGACTGAAACTTCTGTACTGCCATCTTGAACGTAAATTCCAAGATTAATCTGAAAAAATGTTTAAAGGAGAAAAAGTAAAAAAGATGAGGATAATATCAGATTCAAGTCAAGCTCAAATGGGGTTAACATAAATGAGAGAGGGATGGCATGGAGTGGGTTGGCTCTTGCGTTAAAGGTTTATTCCTACCTAAATCAACATCTTTGGTTTATATAACCTGAAACAACACTTAATCACTTGAGCCAAGCTACATCGTGTATCATGGGATTGGATTGGATTGAAAATTGAATTACAATGTCAAGCTTAAAAGTTTAATTTAACAGGCCATAGGTAGCTTTTGGCTTAACCGAGGAAATAGAGAGCAAGAGATCCTCTAATAGTAATGCATACTCCAGTTATATGGACTGCAATCATAATAGATCAAAGTTGAAGTGTGCCACAGAAGGAAGCATACAGGGTAATAGTTTCCAGCTATTGGTTGGTTCACTTGTAGGTCCCAATCTGTCCTGAAATCTCGAACCTGCCAATCATTTGAAAGGAATAAATTAAGTTACCCTGAAACACTATTTAATCCAAAACAAACTTAATGCATTATGCAGCTTCCAAGATATCACTAGTGGGTTATCCATCCATGAAATTTCAACTTGGCAAAATAGACAGGTTAAGAATTATTGTGAGAACATCAAAATAGGATGTTCCTGTATTTGTCACAGTGATAAATAATGCAACTAAAACTTCCAAGACCTCAGTATATCAAACACTAAGATCTAAGCGGTAACAAGTATCAAAATACCCGTTTAATGAAGTCCCGGCCGTTAGAATCTGTGTAGAATGTCTTATTGGTCTTCACGGCTGTTGTAATCTGAGTTGTGATTTCCTTCCCAATCCCATCATCCACGGGTATAGGCCCGATCTAAAGTGATGACCATAACAGTTAAAAAGACAAGTTCTATAATAACCACAACATGAAAATTTGTTTATCTTTTAACTACATCAGTACACAACCGTAAACTTACAGTGAACTCAATTTCAGCATGATCCTTTTCCTTGTACACCCTTGTAATCTGTTTGTGCGTGGCATTATGTTAATAAAAGTACCAACTTGTTCTGCAATAGTTACTATCCAAAAAAATTTGAACAGGTGCACTTCCTCAGTAAAAACTCACTCACTCTCGTATTGTTTAAGTGTCGTGCATGCACCAAAAAGAAGAGTATTATAGGATCAAATAAAACCATTACACTAAAGTTCACCTATTCAAATGGAAAATTGCAAAACCTCAATTAATGTACATTGCATGACACCCAAAAGATTTTTGATCAAGGAGGCACCTAGGTAAACTTTTTACAGAATTTCTCATGCAAATGAAAAAAAGAGGAAAATCTAGAGTAAGGACCATAACATTTGTCTCTTAATTAATCGGAACTGCAAAAGTTAAGAAGGTCCGCTGATAAACATAGAGCATCAGCTACATTTTCTTTGCCAACTGAATCACCTGAGATACCCATGGATTGAGCTGTTGATGTACTTCGTCTAGAACTGGACCCCGCATGACAATTAGAGGAACCTGGAAAAAAAGGTTAAAATTTTGCTTAACCTCAGTCATTCAGTTCATCTAAATTGAAAGAAAAAAAAATCAGGAGCAAAAGATCATTCTTCATCAACAAAAAGTTTCGTCAAGTGCTAACATATTTGACTACCTTCCATTCAGACTGTATAGGAACTGTGCTATTTGGTCGAAACACATATGCCCCAGACGCCTTCAGAAAGAATTAAAATCCGAAATGATAATCAATCACAAAAATATTTGAAGTACAATGAAAGCTACAAGATATTTTGTATGTCACCACCTGAGGATCTTTGTCAGTCCCGTCATTTCCACTATAATAACTATATGATTGTTCAGCAGATGATGTAACCTTCAATTAAAAATATATTACATAACAAATGTTAGCATTATTGATACATCAATCAGAAAGTCGCATTAAGTGAAAATTAAGATTCAAAGACATACATACGAATGGGGGAACATGAAAAGGAAAAGGAAATGAAACTATAAACTTCTGCTTTTATGCAGTGTCAAAACTATGCAGTGAGCATGCTATTAGACTACAAAAGAGACACCAAGGGATAAAGAAAATGATATTAACTCAACATAAAAGTATGAGGAAAAAAAACATAAGCCTACCTGACTTCTGCTATTAACATAACGAGCAAGTTTTCCTTCATCTACAGAATAATGCAGCCTTAAACTTCCTTTCCCAACTTCTATGGTCTTATTCATACTTCTCTCTAACGAGTATACTTTGGAGACAGTTGAACCACGACCTTTATCTCAAAAGTAAAATAATATAAGATAACATGTTTTGCTAGTGTGACAGGGCAAGATAAATTTGTTCTGCTTTAGATGAACAATGCATTACAATGTAAGTGGCATTACTAACCTGTCTGTTTTGCAATTGAGACAGTGTAAGAACTGAAACCAATTGGTGGTACTGTCACTGAAAATGCTAGCCAATACTTGGGTGGTTCACCTGGAGTTTTACCTAAATATGCTCTAACATAGTAACTCCTTAACCTCAAAGAAGCGTTTGATAGGGGTAGAAGCTGAGCTTCAATTTCTGTTCCACTGGAATCCTGAACAGTAACCTTTTCATAGGAAATCTGCAACAAATTTGTGTTGCAGTCAACCACATAGAAGTGACAATCAAATTTTAAGGTTATGTTAATTTCCAACAAGCACTGTAAAATTTAATCCATAAAAAAGACGGCTCTTTCAGATGATACAACATCTACATTTATCGGATTATTAAACAGAGTACAGGATGGTGACTGTCATCGTAAGTTGCTAGAAATGCACGTCATGGCTCTAAGAAAAGTAAAAAGATGATGGAAGATATGGACGATATAAGAAGACTTGATTAACATTAAAACTGTAAATAAGAGACAATGATGAGATATAATATCAATAAGCACATCGTTAAAGGTTAAGGGAAGAAAGAATAAGTAAAATTAGTACTCACGGGGATACGTATCACTTCTTCTCTCTTCCAACCAAGTGGATTGTAGACAACAACAACCTGCAAGGAGGATTCCGTATGATGTTAAAGTGGTATGAAAGGCCAGTTCTAAATCTTCAGTTTGACATAAGCATACAGCTTAAGAAGTTATAGTATGCTTACCAAATTTTTTCCATCAGACAAGACAGCTTCTGATGGAGGACAATAACTAATATTTAGGAGAGGACACTGCCAACAAATCAATAAGCTGGATTAAATAGATGCTCAACTCAGTTCTTGGAAAATAATGTACAAAAGAGATTTCATAAGTAAAGTTATGATCTTATAAAAAAAAATAGTAACGTTATGACAATTGGGGAAGGGGTCATTTGAACTTGGTATCTCCTGTTCACAGGAGAGGTGTGGCTACCAACTGGTTTATGTCCTGGCCCTGTCAAATTTTCACCAAAATATCAAAAAAAAAAGGATATAATGTTTCAAATGCCTTTTTACCCCTTGTGGATAAGGATTTGCTAGCATAGTATGCATAAAAGATACACATGCACATACAAGTTTTAAATTAAACCACTGTACATAGTTTGTCTACTCTTCCAGTGCACAAATTTTTCAAATTTCACTTTTTTTATAAAGAGTCAGTGCACACACTTTTCAACCTTCAGAGTATAAAAGAAATTCATGCTAAGTTTAAAAATATATTGCCTGTTGAAAATTTGTGACAGTTTGCTCCTGTCCGGATCTTGATTCTGACTTGGAAAGGTAAGCAAGAGAGGAAGCAACCACCTTTTCAGCCTATATGAATATATGATTTACATATTAAATTAAAATAAATACCAACAACGATAAGAAAAAGTGTAATGGGAACACTGGAAGAGAAAGTGACTTTGACCTGCAAATAGCCTATTGACAGACGCATTGTATAATCAGCAGCAACATGCTGTCTTTCTGTACCACTAACTGCATCATGATGTTGAGCAATAGCCAAAGCATCAGCTAATGCATCAGTATTTTGTCCAGAATCAATTCTGCCTCTAAAGAATTCCAATTGCCTAGCTGCCTAATAGCAGAACAAGGAAAGCAATAATGGTTAGAAAACCTATAAGGACCAACCTACTTGAAACTAGAACCACATCACAAAAAGAGGAGATCTTACCTGATAGTAACCACTCATACTTCTGACATAACCTTTAAGGGCTGGACGACTTGTAAAATAACCAGTCCAATATGCATTAGGTTTATCTGCATACCTGAAATTGGTACCTTTTAATACAAAGACATAGAAATGTATGATACGTAGGATTAAAAGGAAAGATTTGTTAAACTCACGGGAAGAAATCATCAGTTTTTAGAGGCCATTGTTCATTTGTTGCATATTTTGCATCAGTGTAGATTGATGGGGTTGAATACAATGCATTGACACGCCCATCCTATTTTCCAAATGAAATCAATTTTTCAAATTATCATTTACAATCTCATAGTTTAAAGGCTGGGATGAAACAATATAAACTTCAAGTCTTCTTGGTACATTCATTGTCTAGACGCCGTACTATAAGTACCTGATTGACATAATGAATGAATTTGTCCATCTGCCTGAACCATGAAATTGCATATTGATAGCGGAAATCTGTCCCCATGTTCCACATAATATGGTTTGTTCTTGTCACATTAGCCTAAAGGGGAAAAAATTCTTTACTGAATGCAACTGATAATCAAGTAAGAGAAGCCAGAGGGAAAACAGAAAAACATTATAGTTGATACAATTTGTTTTAGGCCCTACCTGTGCTAAAGCAGCTGCAACAAAGTCGTTGACTCGCTCTTGAACATTGTAGTCAAACATGAGAACGTCATCCTTCAAACAAATTTCCCAAGTGAAAAAGGAGCTCGAGACTCGAGAAATAAAAAATGCATTGTATGAACCTTTTACGAGACGTACCTGAATAGGGGGTGATACATCATTTATTTCAAATACGAAACCATCAGGGGGATCATAATGTCTGGGGAAAATGCCTGTGAAAATCTGCAATTGAATTTTGCAACACAGAGAGCCAATGAATTCTAAATAACTGAAAGTACATTTTTATAATGTGGTTTAGGAACAGACGAAGAAAAGTGTGTTATCAAGTTGAATACAGTGGAAATTAAAGAAAGATGACCTGCGAAGATGAAGCAAGGGATCTAGAACCCTGCCATATAAATTCAAGAGTCTTATCCTGGAGTCGCTTAGCTCTATCTTGGTAATCTATTCGAGCGAAAAAGAGGGAATCGAATCCTAACTGCAATGAGCATTGATTTTCTAGTAAGTTCCAATTGCAATAAGCCAATAAGCGATGATTGATGAAAGAACAAGTGGGTAGATTACATGTCATACCTCAGCACCAAGCAGGTAAGCTTGAACAGCAGAGTGGCCAAAAGGGTCAATCTGCCAGCCGACTCGAGGAACCTGACCAAATTCTTTCAGTATAAATTGATGGCCTAAAGTTGTCTGATCAATCAAGTCCATGTAATGCGGGGTGGCCTCGTCGTGCATACACATTCCTCCATTTCTTCAATACCCAAACCGAAAAATGCTTCTAAGAATTTAACAATTGAGTTTAAAAAAATGTGCAAAGAAAGAAATATTTACATGAACTCGAGCTGACCAGAGCTGACCAGCTCCTTGACTTTAGCCTTCAAGGCCGGGCTTTGCTGTCTCCACCATCTCTGAAAGAATGCAATCTCGACATAGATGAACTTCCGATTCTTCTCCTCCAGCAAGGCCGAAATTACAGAGTCGAGGACGTTCTGAACGCAAGCGCCGCGAATTGAATTGTTGGCGCCTACGAAGTACTGGTCAACGGTCTTAAGCCACCCGACGTCGTCGTGAGAGTGGGGAACTAAATGAACATTGATTTTTCCGGGGACAATTCGGGCCGTCGTGTTATAAGCTATGTACTCCGATTTTGCTCCCGGTAACCCAGCCAATAAGACCGCCGTCGCCGCCGTGAACAGCAACAACGCCGTAGCGGTAGAAGCCATATACTGAAATTATTTTCTCAGAGATTGCCTGAAAGAGCATATCAATAAGCGATCGGTCTCTCTTGCTTCACCGGAAAGCGAGAACTTCTTCTCTTGTCTTGTACCGGAGGTCTGGCGCATGTCATTTTAATGATGATGATCATGAAAGTGATGGTTTGGTTTTAATTATTTTTTAATTTCCCAAGGATATACACGTAATTTTCTTTTCACTTATCCTATTACAAGTCCAGCCCATACTTAACCCACGGGCTATTGATGGCAATCTCCAATATACTAGCCCAAAATTGGATTAGGCCCACTCAAATCGGGATGTGCCGTTGTGGTATGGTCTGTGCAATCCATTGGTTTCCCATTTAAACCCTAATCGAGATTTTCAGAATTCAGAATTCGAAATCCCAACCATGGAAGACACGTTTAGGGTTCGAGTAGGCAAAATCTTCGGCTCACTCGCCAGTTCGTCGCCGTCGCCATCGAGCGGTCCACCGTCGTCCCTGAGTTCGCTATGGTCCCTAACAGACGAGGAAATGGAGAGGAGGGAATGGAACAGAGACATGGGCAGCCCTGAACCCGAAGCTGAACCCCTACCCTTCTACTCAAAATCAAAGCCAAAGTCAAAGAATGATTTCAGTGACGACGTGGAGGAGGACCTTCTAGACCTTGACGACGACGTGGAAGACAAAGAAGAAGACGAGCAGGAAGAGGCATCTGCTTCTTCTTCCAGTCAGCCTGCAACAAAGCCCAAGCCAGACGACTACAACGAAGAGGAGTGGGAAATTAAATCCTCAATCGGCTGGGACTGTACTCTCGACTTCGAGGTATTTATCATTCTATCTTGATTAGATTATCATGCCATCACTATGTAGTGTAATTCGATGTATGAGCAAATCCGAAATCAGTATCGTAATGATGATTGATCCTAATTCCTGTGAACATTAAATAAGTGCTGAATCAAATTGTAATGATGATTGAGGGTTGGGACTGCCTGTATTAACCTAACCTGTATTTTTCTTGTGTATGCAGGATGAGGAAGATGGATATGACAAAGTGGCTGTTGGCAAGGAAACCGCTGGAGATCGCTTGTATATGAGGGATGTCAACGACTATGGTATCGACATAGACACTCAAGATGAGGTTCCTAGTTCCATCAAGGATTTCACTAGAGACCCACGTGCCAATCACCTGGCAGCTAAGATTAGGCTCCAACAAGATGCTGAAGCAGCTCAAAAAATTGACTCCCTCAGGGTTTCTGGGAACCGCGCACCATCTGCCATACCTGCTGAAAACATCTCTGAAGATACACCCAACCCGAAGTCGATTCTGAAGAGGAAGAATGATAATCAGTTAGACTCGTCTAAAACACAAAAACGTGTCCGGTTTGATTCCAACTGCAAAAGTAATGAAGATGAAGAGGGTGAGGGAGCCAAAGATGTTACTGTAGAAACTCATTCAAATGAAAATCCTACAGTTCCGGATTATATACGAAATCCTTCAAGATATACGCATTATACGTTTGATTCATCAGCTGACGTAGATGAGGAGTCTAACAAGCAAGCCTATATGGACTTCCTTAATCTGGTGAGGAAATCAAATTCTATGGAACCACAGGCTGAGGATGTTTCTGTTGATCTTTCAAAACCTGTCACATTTATACCGAGAAAGAAATCAAGTGATGCTGTAATGATGGAATACGATGGGGAGTCAGACAGACCGGGAGGTGATCGAAGGGAATCTGCGGCTTGCAAAGTGATGCCACTTGCCATTGCAGCGGAGGATAATGAAGATGTTTGCGCAATGGAGGAAGATGAACCGGATACAGCAACGGATGGAAGAAGCAGTATACAGAGAACTGGACGCCAATACCGGACAAAAACCAGTTTGGAATTGGATGAGTGAATAATTTTTTTCACTGATAGACGGACGTGTGACATTTCGGAGTTCACTGCGATTTTCGTGTTCGTGTTATGTAATGATGTATTTCTCTAACAAATGGTTACTGGTCTGCAATTTTGCATCTCTTTCTTCTTCATAACCCCCTATGTGATTTGCGTGATAATTTCTGGAACGATAAAACCTAATTCCAAGTCCCTTGTTAAGGAAGGGTAAATAATATTCAAGCAAGAATTAAACTTTTCTAGACAAGGAAAATAAAGAGCAGTCCGGGGAGCAGCTTTTTCATGCCGGAAATAACCAATGCCTTCACACATTGCACAGAAATCTACTTGTCTGGACTCCCGAGGGAATCTAAGATCGACTTGGCCAAAACAAAAACAAATAAATAAACAAATAAATTAGGAAATCTGGATCGATGATATATCAGATGAGTAGAATGCATCGTTACCCCAGCCCATTCCCATATATATGCCCAAAAGAGCAGACAAGGGGAACGGAGGTGAATGCAAGGTTGCTAGTTTTTGACGGAAATATTGATATTTCAATTCAATTTTCTCTCTGGACATGTGAGTTACAAAATGTGTCCATGGTTTGACATGTGCCTTTTCTGTGCATTTGAAGCACAATCTCCCAAAGCGTAGAGGTTAGATCAGCCGACGGAATTACAGAAGAATACAACAATAAACCCATAACCTGGAGTTGTTGCAAAGTCAAGAGTCTAAATAGCAGTTTCATCACCTAGAATAAGCGCTTCCTGCAACCTGCGGCACCACAATGGCAGAACATCTTTTTCACTTTCCCATCGGGACCCAAGACGCTATCAAGGGCATAGCCATAGTCATACGTGAGCTCCTGTCATAAATCCAACAATAATGTCAGCCACTCCAAAATTAAGTTTAAGATCCAAGCACTGGAACTCGCAGTTAAAGTCCACATAAAGAAGATTCCAAGCGCATCCAACAGAGAACAAATTCATATCAGGATCCTAAAATCAACAGAATTTAAAGCACCAAGACATTAACCTTGTTGGCTACAAAGTTCATAAACACACAACACATTACTCCTCTTAAAAATATTACCAGCATTTTTATCTCAGAACATTCACATTTTCAACCTCAAACAAACAAGATTGACTGATGATGAAAACGACCGAGAGAAAGAGAGAGAGAAAGAGGGACCTGCAAAGGAGGTATGTTGTCCGCAGCAAACAACATCACCCGAGCTAGTTTTAAGTCGTGGTGTGAGCTCAACACAGACTGGACAAACAGATTGGGCTCACAACTGTGATTTATAAATCTTGCTATGTTTCCAGTTGAACCTGCATCAATGCAGAACTCTGGCCCACTATCAGAGCTCTGATCATCAGGTCTCTCCAGTGAATGAACGGCTGGTATGGATACAGCTTGTGATCGCCTCTGTCAAAAAGATAAATGAGACAAATATCTCTGGGGTGCCCCTCAGCAAGATCAAAATACATTAATTGACAAAGAAAGATGTCATATGAAATGGCAGAGTGTAATTGAGTTTAACAGAAAATATACAAACGGCTGTTTCCTCACACAGATCCACATGGTCATGAAGGTGACGTGGTTAGATAGAAAGCCACTTGTGGGCAGTGTTCATCCAAAAGTAGTCTCATGTTCTGACAACTACAAGTTTACAAAATAGTCGTTCTCTGCCAACATTTCATTCTCAAGTTTGTTTCTACATACAAAAACTTTGTGATTAAATTCTTCCATACATTAAAGCCAAAATATAAACCATCATCAACAATTCTTAAAAATATATCAGAACAAGCATTACCTACCGAGATAATTAATTCATGCATGCAGAAACCAAGTAGGAGATTCAGTTTGCACGCACTAGGTTTTTAAAGCTATCAATTTATTTTGTACTGTTTCAGGGTTGAAAATCAACAAAGCAAAGTGTTCTTTGGCTGGAATAAACTCAGATTGTGAGAAATTAAAAAGGTTGGCAGATTCTTGGGGTTGTGAGGTGGGTAGTTGGCCAATAAAGTACTTGGGTCTCCCTCTTGGGGGTAGGCCAAGAGCACTTACGTTTTGGGATCCAGTGGTAGAAAAAATGGAAAAAAGACTTCAAAGTTGGAAGAAGGCCTTCTTATCCAGAGGAGGCAGATTAACTTTGATTCAATCTGTTTTGGGAAGCTTGCCAATCTACTACATGTCCTTGTTCAAAATTCCTTGCGGGGTGATTGGACGCCTAGAAAAACTAATGAAAGGATTTCTTTGGGAGGGGGTGGAGGAAGGAAAGAAAAACCACCTGGTGAAATGGGAGATAGTTATTAAAAGTAAGGAGGAAGGGGGTTTAGGTGTGGGGAATTTGAGGAATCAGAATGAAGCGTTATTGGCCAAGTGGTTGTGGAGATTCCCAAAGGAACCAAATTCTCTCTGGCACAAGGTGATAAGAAGCAAGTATGGGCTGCAGGATAATGGGTGGAATGCAAATCCTCCATTGCGAGGTTCAAGTCGAAGCCCCTGGAAAGATATTTCGTGTGGTCTCCAATCGTTTCTACAATGTTGCAAGTTTGAGGTGGGCAACGGGGAGAGGGTGAGGTGTTGGGAGGATGGTTGGTTGGAAGGGGGACCATTGAAAGAACAATTTCCTAGATTATTCTTGCTATCGAGAATGCACAACCAGAACATCGCAAGTTTTGTGGATCTTTCTATCAATTCTTTGGGCTGGAATTTTGATTTCAGGAGAAATTTGAATGAGGTGGAGATAGAAGAGGCGGCTAGATTATTACAGAGAGTGGAAAATGTTCGCTTGTCTCAATCAAGAGCGGATGATAGAAGGTGGAAACTGGAATTATCAGGATTGTTCACTTGCAAATCCTATCGCTCTTTCTTGAGCAACAATGGGATTGTGCAACATTTTCCACCCTCTTCTCAGATTTGGAAATTAAAAGTTCCTCCGAAGGTCAAAGTTCTTGTGTGGCTAGTGGCTATTGGGAAGCTCAACACTTGTGATCAAATTCAAAGGAAAAGTCCTTTTATTTGCTTCTCTCCCCATTGGTGCAGTTTGTGTAAAGCTAAGGAGGAGAGTGTTAACCACATTTTTCTTCATTGTTCTTACACGATTCAACTGTGGTGGAAATTGTTTCAGGAGGTTAGAGTTAGTTGGGTCATTCCAAAGGGTTGTTTTGAGCTTCTAAGCACCAATTTTGAGGCTCTAGGAATTGGGAGGAAAGCTAAAGCTTTGTGGGGTTGTCTGGTGTCAGCAGTTTTTTGGAACATTTGGTTGGAGCGTAACAAAAGAATTTTTGAGGATTATACTGGTGTGGGGGTAGCAGATCTATGGGGAAGAGTAAGATATTGGGCAGCCTTCTGGGCTTCAGTTTCGAATGATTTTAAGAATTACTCTCTTTCTCACATACTGTGGGATATGTTAGCAGTTGTAAAGTGATTTTGGTTGAGGTTTTCCTACTTGTAATCAGATCCTCTTGAGAGATTTTCTTGTTCTGTTCTTGGTGGATTTCTTATCCACTTCTGTGTATTTCACTTTTCTTTTTTAATAAACTGTTATAGTTTCTTCTCAAAAAAAAAATAAATAAATAAAGATGTGATCTTTTATCGAACAGTACAGAAAGCCACAGAGAGACTTCAAACTGAAAATGACAAATGCATTTCATATTGGAAAGTTGAATACAGCTGCAGTGGAAATACCTCTCTTCCATCAAGCCCCTTCATCGTTTGCAAGCAATCCATGTCAAATATGTAATAGTTCTCTAAGGCACTATCTACATCTTCTGTCCTTCTAATTACTCCTATGTACTCGCAGACTGGTGCTCCAGAAGGTATAAAATCCCATGATCTAACAGCCCATCCTTTCATTGGTGTCCGGAAAACCTGCTAATGCCCAATATTTAGAACCTTCATTTTAAACAAGCAACACTTTGACAATAGCTAAGCAGTGATATTTGTGTAATCATGTGTTTATGTTCCATATAACCAAACAAAGTGGCAGCGATAACACCACCTCAAAACGATACTTCAGCCCTCTCTGAGAAGTACGATTGATGCAAGAAAGTCCACAACCACATTTTGGACCACATTCAAACACTACATCCTTCGCCTCAATTAATCTGGAAGATAAAACATAAGCAAAAGTAGCCTCAAATAAGAACATAAAGCAATAACATCAGCCAAAACTATTAGGCATCTAATATCAAAATTTCATGTAGATACATTGATACAGTATCATGTTTAATGTATTGCTCACCTGCCACCATCACGCTGCACATATGGGAAATCATCGCCATTAAGCATGGTGCATGCACAAGTCTTGGGGTCTGTGCAAGAACCTTTGCAATTGCATCCAGTGGCATCTGTGGGAAGCTTCACATTTTGCGAAACTTGGATAGACTTACAATACGTGAAACCTGAAATTTAAGAATTTGACACCAGATTATTGTACTTGCCTTAGTATAGAATAGAAAATCATTCAAGTGACTGTTTGAACAAATTAGAGGAGACCACATGTCCATGAAAAAGTTCAACCGCCACATCTAGGAATTGGACACAATCATGCATGTAGTGTGAAATAGATGATTAATGAGATGTTAAAATTTGAGATTGACAACTCAATGATAATTAGGGAAAAATCATTTTATTCAGATGCACATGTGCATCCAAGACGGGGAAATTTTCTAAAATTTGATAATTCGACTTGCCTGTGGGTGCAACAGGTGGATCATCAACCAAATTGGTAGCCGGAATGGGAACATCCTCTTGGCCCCCACTGATATCCTCACACACCAATCTTAGTAATAAAACAAAAGAATGTAATTAAAATTACAATTTGAAACGAATTTTAAAATATGTTAACATGTTAACTGTGTTCCACCAAATACCCGCGTATTTCTGCAACAGACTGCGGTACACGTCCATTGATAAATTGAACCTGTTAAACGACTGAGTATGTTAAAGAAAATAATAACTCAAATACATAGTTGCTCACTGATTCACCATGCTAGACATGTCAAAAAAAAAAAAAAAATGAGACAAGACATTCTGAAATTCTGAGTCTACAAACAGGAATAACCCACTGAGATATATTACCATACCCAGAGATAATAATGCAATCTAGTTCAACTGTGAGCACAGGCACAGTAACAAAATTGAGCAAAAAAATTGAAATAGAAAAGCAGGGCCAAAACATTGGTTAAAGTTAAACAGAGGAATTAAAAATAACAGCAGTAGCACAACAAATTACATTAAGGACTAAAGCATGCTTGCTAGGAAAAAACAAAGTGAGAAAATTTCCGATATTAAAATAGAATTGTCCTCAAATGATGTGACACCAGAGCAGACTAAGAAAAAAGAGGACTCTGGTGCACCCTATTATGAATATTTATAGTACCAAATAAGACTTAAGTAAACTCTAATAGTCTCTCCTGTATTATGAATATCAAGATAGATATTTATTTCCTGAATGTACACTAATCCCATCGTAATAACTTAGAAATGGTAGCACATAAAAAAATTACAGATTATGTGACGAAACAAAATAATTCCTCCTTTTGCTAACTAATAACAGAAGAATTTCTACACATAGTTTGGAAAAAAAATTGCCTCAAATAAGGCTTTTCTTGTCAGTAATGGAGGAAAGGATGCAAAAAAAATATATAACCTGGTTAGTGGTCAACACTGGCTGCCCTTCAATACGCCTAAGACGATACTTAAAAACAGTAAATCCAGAAAGACCCTTCTCTGCCCAATACTGAACAACCTGTAAAATGAAAGTTAAAGTTAGTCAGAAGCAAAAAGGTCGATCTACCATTTCTTTATTTGCAACTACATGACTAATTGTTTCATTGTTAACATCAGCAGAAAGTTCAACAAACAAGTAGTGCTTGCTAATTAAAGTGATAGTTATGGTTTTAGTGAGATATAGAGAAAACAAATAGTAAAAATAGTAAACAACATGCTTCAGAGAATTTTACCTTGTACAAACCATCGTAAGTGTAAACTTTGCCAACATAACTACTTTTACAATCATGGCCACGAACTACTCTAACAGGTACACATTGGTCCACGCAATTCTGCAATTTGTGAGAACATATAAAATTTTTAGATTGTTTGTGATTATCGATTGGAACCTATGGACCAAAGGTTCAGATAATTGGATATCCTCATGTCTGCCGTTAAAAACCAAATCGTTACTTGTGGTCCTTGTTAGAGAATAACTCATACATTTGAACAGAGAACTTATAACTATCAGTTTAATTTATAGATTAACAAGAAACCAACACAGGTTAACTACTCTGATATAGCCAACTCACATTGTAAACACACAGGACGAACAATAAAAAGAACCATTGAATGTATAAACAACTACCATTCCAAGTGGAAAAGGAGAACAAAATTGTAAAACAAAAGGTAGAAGACTCTAAATGCACACCTTGAGCGCTAAATTACCACGTTCTAGAACTTGGTCTCGAATTTGACGCTTATCACCTGTCAAATTATGACCACCTTGGCCAGTATACACAACATCCTCAGCATTATCCAAATCATCTTCATACATGCCAGATATAACAATGGCCACTGCGAGTGGGAATGTGTAGTTACTGTACTCCTGCATTAACAACAAGGGGAAAATCTGAAGTTGCTTCTTATTTATCAACTTAGACTAGAACACCATACGAACAAAAGAAAAGAGGACCAACATCAACAGTTTTGGATGTTTGTATATTACATTCTAATCACAGTAGAGACAACCCCCTCCCCACCAAACAATATGTTAAATTGTTAATAATGAAATAAATATACAAGTTATATTAAAAAAAATTGTAGGTTCGTTCTCAAGTTTTCAAGTCCACAGAGGAAAAAGTATGCATTACCCCTTTGCCGTAGTTTTGCCCCATATAGTCAATCCCATTCAGCCAGTGGCTATGAAAACCAACAGCAACCATTTCAGCCCGAGAATAGAACTGATGCCCAACATCAATACCTGCCAGGAAGGGAAACTTTAGCACCCACAAATAAAAATCTTCGAAAAAAAAAAAGAGTACATATTTCAAAAGCAACTGTTTTCAATTATCAATCTCATAAACATATCATAATCAAACCAAAATGTATTTCAGTCAACAAAACCAATAAAAGCACATGGCATGAAGGCACAATCAACCAAAGTGAGAATCGCAAACCTGGAATGCTTCCGATTCTTTTAGTGGCATTCAAAATTTCTTTTCTCTCCATCATCTGCTAGACATTATAATTTAAAGGCAAGAAAAAAACAGGGGCAGATTACATCAGACCTTATAATCATGAATGTGACCATCATATTCCCAACAGGAACATCATTATTTTACTCACTAACACGAATTTTATTATTAAAGAAAGGTACAAGAAAGACAAACATGTCCATCAAAATCAGGATAAGCTAATTGCATTAAAATAAAAAAATTTCCCCAATCAACAAGAATGACACTAAAAGGAACATCATTGAGTCTTATTACAAAACAACATCATTGAGTCTTTTTACAAAACAAAGTTATCATATTGATATCAAGTAGGAAACTCATAAAACAAGAGTCGTGTCACAACGATTAACACCAGCACCAATGTTCCATTGATTTTCATGTTTCTTCAGAATTCCTAAGAATAGTACATCAGAATCACTTTACAAAACAGAAATATCTGCACAGCACTTGCACCTAAGATCATTTGAATTCAGAATATATGACATTGTGAAAACACAAAGAATATGTCTATCATGAGAAGGCAGTGATGAGGCAAGAATCATTTGGACTTGCCTTGGATACTGCCTTCAAATCAGGTCGTTTCGACGCCTTTGCCTCTGGCGGGGAAGCCTCTTTCTGCAGAAATTTGTTCATTTAGGGAAACATATTAAAGACCAAAATGCTCAGTCTCGAGACCACATGCATGTTAAGCAAAAGAGTAAGTAAAATAAACCGACCTTAGATTTTTTCGAAGATTTCGAGCCCTTTTTTGCGGATTTGGAGGCCTTCTTATCAGCCTCCACTTTTCTGCACCTCATTTCTTCTTCCTATGAATCAAATTTCTAAAAGTTGACCGTACTTCTTACCCAAACATTTTCAACATTTAAACATGCAAATACGGTAAAATCTGAGCTCAGTCCTTACGAGGACAAACCTGTACGAAATAAAGGTAATGCTTGTTGAACAGCCTCAGAGTCTCTTTGACCTTAGCATGGTCGCTCTTCTCAACCGAAGAATCAGTGGGTTTGCTGGCTCCGCCTTCTAAACCACCGTTAGAGCCGGCGTCCCCAGCCTCGTTTTTAGCAATGGAGCTTTTTCCACCGTCGACATTGGCTCGTTTGCAGAGGCTACCTCCGCCTCCCCCTCCGTCTTGCTCCCCTCCGTCTCTGTGCTCATCAAGTAATGCAACTCTTTTGCGGATCAGGAGTTGCTTCTGGGGTTTCTCTTTGCCCTTAAGGCGAGAACTAGTTCTCCTTCGCCGCGGCGAAGAAATCTCGTTTTTGGAATGTGGGTCTGCAGCGTCAGCGCCTCCTTCAGCATCGGCGGAGATCTGAACCAGAGATTTCACCACCATTTTTCACTCACTCGAAGGTATCTGCAGAAGCGAGAGAGTGATTTTGGGAAAAACTTGAGATTCTAGGGTTTATCAGGAGGCGTCAAGTCACACATGAAAATTAGAGCCCTGGTCTAGGGAGCTGAGAGAGAGGGAGAAAGTGTGTGTGTGGGGAAGCGTGGGCGCGTATTCGTGGGTTTGCTGGCGTCACTGTTGACTGTCGTATACTGGTTTCGGAAGAGTACGGACAGGCCTTGATTCCCGCCCTCGCCCCTTCATCACCATTCCTCCCTCCCTCCCCTTCACTTTAGGCTTGAGGCTTGAACGCTCCTCAGATTTGGCCTCTTCCCGAGGAAGGAAGGGTATTCTTGTCAAATCGAAACTAGAGTTTCCATAATTAGATACATTTTCCCTTGTAAATTGGTGTATTGTCAGATTTTAGACATTTATGGATATTTTTCCTTACTTGTAAAATTCTTTTTCTGATATTTTTCTAAGATAATTAAATTGTAACATAAAGTTTCAAATATGTTTATGGATATTCTTGGTCCTCAAAAAAAAAAAAAATAGATACAATACTCTTTGACAGTAAGCGCACTGTATTGTTAGATAGGTAATGAAGATAAAATACATTATCAATTTAGACAAGTAATTTTTTAAGATCAAATTCATTTGCTGTGTGATATGTGTAGCCAATTAACTTTTGAAAAGGAAAATGTCGGAAGACCTCATTTTGTATATTACATTTTTACTTTTGTCAAACAATAAATTTTTATTAGATTAAATGTTAGATTATTCGCTAGCAGAATTTAAACTCACGCCGTCATGTAAGGAATGGTCACTTGCTTTTGTAAATCACATTTAAATCATTTTTCTAATTGAGGTAAAACATACTCATGTTATTATTCATATATCTATCAGAGAGATAATTTATATATAATCTATAAAATATGGCCTCCTTAACGTCATCCATTTGAAAAAGGAAAAAAATAACAGAGCAAATGTGAAAATAAAAATATTTTTGGGCTCGTTTATATGTGTTTTTCAAATGACTAAAAGTGCTGCTTTTAGATAAAATATTTTTTGGTTCCAAAAGCACTTTAAGTGTTTTCTACAAAAAACACATGTTATGTGATTCTTCCGGGAAACACTTAAAGTGATTTTCCAGGATTTATTAGCATTTTTACTAATAATTGCTTTCAAAAATATGGTGAAAAACGTTTTTAATCATTTGAAAAACACATCTAAACGAACTTTTTATCTCTTTGTTTTTCAAAGAAACAAAGTAAGGATACCTCGTTATATGTGCTCAAATTTATATTTAAAAATAATAAAAAATAAAATCATTTTTAAAGTGCTCATAGATTCTTTTGTGCTTCAACAAAGCTGTCAAATGTTGTTCAAAAAAAATAATTGTCACATAAGCTTTCAAATTTAGAAAATGTCGTAAAACTCTCTAAATTTAAATGTTCTTTATATTATACTATCGTGTTGTTGTCTAACATTTTCCCAAAAATTAAATATTGAAAAAGGTTCACATGATGGAAAGTAATATAAAATGGAGTATGCAGAAGCAAATTTGTGAATCAACAAATTTTAGTTTTATTCGGGTCAACAAAATTGTATTTAAAGAGTCACATTTAGATAAATTGTTAAATATGCTCTTAAGGTATGTTTACTTAGGATACCTGTCACATCCCCGCTCGGGGGGACCACTTCCCGAGCTCACTCCACCACCGTAGCATGATATTGTCCGCTTTGGGCCCCGACCACGCCCTCACAGTTTTGTTTCTGGGAACTCACACGAGAACTTCCCGATGGGTCACCCATCCTGGGAATGCTCTCGCGCGCTACTCGCTTAACTTCGGAGTTCCTACGGAACCCGAAGCCAGTGAGCTCCCAAAAGGCCTCGTGCTAGGTAAGGATGGGAATATATATTTAAGGATCACTCCCCTGACGATGTGGAATGTCACAATACCTTCATTTTCATACACAAACTCATCGAGACCTATCCACTTTTTATTCATTTGAATGTTAGTGAACACATTATACTTGTTACTTTCCACTTCATTCATGGTAGGTAAACATTAGTGAATACACATGTAAATCATTCAATGAGAAGGTAACTATCATTCAGTGATACTTTTTGCATATCCTTTAATTTAATAATTTATTAAACTATTATCAAACAATCAATAGTGTAAGACAGTGAATCAAATTTGGACATCTGATGCTAGGATAAGCGTTATTATTGAATTACAAGCCGCATACCTAGTTTAAGTGTTTTTTTTTATTGGTACTATTTGGTGTTTGAACATGAGATTTTGCATTCGCATCAAGTGGTCTAAACCCTCACTCTTTGATATAAAGATATCGTTGTATTGAAAGATTTGAAATTTTGCTTTGAGGTGTTTTTAATCTTATATGTAGAAACTCAAACTTACCAAAATGAAAGGCCTTATCGAGTGGCATTTGGTTTATAATAAAACTACTTGGACACAGTGAAGTGGTACATTTGTTTAACAACTCTTTAATAAATGCGGGCTGTACTATCATGTGAGGCCGCTTGTATTGAAAAGTGTGTCGAGTTTTGTGCAAAATATCATGGTTTACCACATTTATATTACTTTTTTACTGGAGATGGAGCCCACCAATGTTGGTGGGCCTTACTTGTATCAGACAGATAGTACATATGACAATTTTGATAGATGTCTTCTTAAAATAAGATAAATAAATTCTAGTACCTGCTTGCCTCTTCGTTCATGGATTTGGGCCATTTGCGAGGGTATAGGCCCAAAACACCAACACGTCCATTATCCATTTCGTTTGTAGGGAGCCGGCAGTTTGCTTGGCTTGGCTATCAGTCAGTCTATCACGTTCACATATAATTCACTCTGTATTTTAGGAGTTGGACCTCCACACTCCACACCACAGGACCACAGACAGGAGGAGCCTGGCCTCTCTGTGCTAGTAAACAGAAAAACTAAATCCTTATCTCTCTCCACCTGTCTCTACTCTTTTTTCTTGAGGGAGGGAGGGAGCAAGCGAGCGAGCAATGGCAGCGAAAGTGCTATCATCCCCTCTGCACCCACATTCAAATCCTCTTAGTTCTCGTTCTCTGAATATACTCCACGTAACCCATGACCAGCAGAGGCAGCTGCAGCCATGGCGGCTGAGCCAGCGTTCATTAGGAACCAACAAGAAGAGAGAGGTGGTGATGAGCTCCCTCCACGAGTCTCTTGTTAGTACGTCGTCGTATCTGGTACCACTCTTACTGGAACCACCGCAGCAACTGAACGCATCCAGCAGCAGCATCAGCAGCTCCCTCATGTTTGTGGTTGGAGCTGCAGAAGGCGCCGTGGGTTATTCGTTGGCCAGTTACTACACATCCCTGGGTCTCTTCGTCATCTCTGTTCCTGGCCTTTGGTCCCTCATCAAACGTTCTGTTAAATCCAAGGTCAAATTTCACTTGTTACATGTATAGATTAATTATGCCCTCCTCTTCGATTTCCCTTATAGTTGTTAATATGTACATATATGTGGAATTTCAGGTAGTTCAAAAGACGTTTATAGGTGAAGAGAAGAAGGCACCAAGCCAAGTCGCTGGTGAAATCTTATCCTTTTTCACTCGCAACAATTTTGTGGTCACTGATAGAGGGGAGACCATTACGTAAGCCCCACCTCCACCTTATCTACATTCAACTTACTCAATTTGAAAGTTGACGTCCATTTCTTCGTTCAACATAAATTGAATTAGTGACGAGGTCACGAACCATGCTTGCTATCCATGAACTATAACATGTTATCTTTTTCTTTTTGAAATCTCCATATGTGATGTGTGTTTGTTTGCACCACGGTTTTTATTGTTTGCCTGCCATTGGCAGGAAGTTTTTTCAAACATCTATGTAGTCGTAGATACGTTCAAATACTTATGTCTTGTCTTTGAATGGTATGAAGGTTTGAAGGCATAATGGTTCCAAGTCGAGGCCAAGCGGCATTGCTTATTTTTTGCACCTGCATCAGCCTCGCAAGTGTAGCTCTTGTTCTTACCTTAACTGTTCCTGATTTCGGCAATAACTGGTTTTTGCTCACCGCCTTGAGTCCATTGGCGTAAGCACTGCCTGCAACCTCACTCTTCAATTCCATTTCACTTCTCCGTGTCAAATTGCACGTGTGCTCCAAAACCGAAAAAGGTACTGATGTTTTCATAATGGAACACAGGGGCGCATATTACTGGAAGCGAGCATCGCGAAAGGAGCAGATCAAGGTCAAAATGATGGTCATAGACGACGGTGCGCAGTCAGAGATCATCGTTCAAGGGGATGATCAGCAGGTAGAGCAAATGAGAAAGGAGCTTCAACTGAGTGAGAAAGGAATGGTGTATGTTAAGGGCATATTCGAGAGATAAAGAAATACCTCTATATCTGTAGTCAAATTCAATGTTTTGCTCAGAGTACTAGGAAATGAAGCCGTTCTTGTATTAGATCCTTGAAAGATTTTGAGATATGTATACACAATCATTCAATTTGACCTATTCATACTACTTCCGTAGTACCGTAGTAGCCCCCGTATCCCTTGATACTTTGCAATCCCTCATCCAAACACAGCATCTAATGATCGAGGCAGAGAGCACCATAACGCAATTTGGTAACAATAATAATAAGCCGCAACAGATAAGTAAAGTTTTCTTGATGCATAAATGACCAAATAAATAACAGAATCCTCAGTTGAGCAAAGTTTGGCGCTTTTGGTACGGTTGATGCTCAGCAAAGCCAAGGCAACTTATTGACAATCCATAGCAACACCACCCAGCGAGAGTTACATAATATGAAAACCCTATTTCTAAACACCACCAAGGGGGAAAGAGAGTAAAAGCAAAAGTGTTTGTAACAAATCTTCGACATTATCTGATTAACTTATGAAAAAGAACTCATCCAGAAACGACAGTTTTCAACCAATCAGTAACTTGTTCTCCTCCAAGAAGGAATAAGTGGGTACCTCCAAATTGTATGGTGCTGGTCCCTTGCGGATCCTTCCCGAAATATCATAGTGGGAACCATGGCATGGACAAAACCATCCACCAAAGTCACCAGCATTCGGCAAGGGAATGCAACCCAGATGCGTGCAGACTCCCACAACAATGAGCCATTCAGGGTTTTTAACCCTCTCAGCATCTTGCTGCGGATCACGGAGAGAATTAACATCTACACTATTTGCCAGCTTGATATCATCGTCAGTTCGGCGTCTGATGAAGACTGGCTTTCCACGCCACTTAACAGTCACAGTTGAACCTGGCTCAATGCTCGAGAGATCAACCTCGAGCGAGGCCATGGCAAGAACATCCTTACTGGCTGACATGCTTAGCACAAACTTAAGGATAAGCAGACGAATCAGAGAAGCATAGACAAACCTACCACCTGTGAGGACAAAGTAGGCAAATGCACGCTTGCTGGGGTCACCTGGAGGGTAACGCTCATGGTTGTACTCGTCATAAACTATCTTTGAACTAGGATTCTTGACAGCTGCCACAGTTGGCGGAACGTCTGGAACTAGATTGTTGTCCCCAGAAGGGGTCAGTGAACCAGACGCAAAACCTGAAGAAATGGATCAATTAGAGCAAGAGAAATATAAGAATAAAAGCCATTGATTGACACAACACTTGAATAATTACTAAAAGCCGTGAACTTTGGAACAGCTATTAAAGACGTCGAATAGCCAATAACATTCAGACTGAAACTTGATGCTTCGTGACCTTTTTCCTTGGTCTTTTCTTTTCTTCTTCTATAAGTAATTTTAACAGAAATATACAGAATTATTATTGTGGCGAATTAAATTCAGCATCAATGGCAGCTAAATATAAGACTAAACTAATTGCACATCCCCAAAATGCATAGTATCAAACAATTCCCAAAAAAAATAGCAATTAAACTCTGATGAAATACCCTAAATAACAGATTCCTGCCGAAGAATTTGGGGAAAATACCCTAAATAAGCAGTAGCCACGAAAGAGGAAGAGAAATGAGGGGAACCCTAACCTCTGGACGGAAGATGCAAGTCAGGGGTGAAATAGGCGGATCTGAGCTCATCAGAGAAGTCACGGCCGTCGATGAGATTTCGGGACAGGATAGAGGAGGAGGCGGTGGCAGCCTGGTTGGACCTCCATGGCGACGCGGACACAGAAGAGAGCCTCCTCGCCGCAACCCTCAACATTTTTTTCCCTTTTTATTTTTCTTCTTTTTGTAATTATTGTTCTGGTTTTCAGGTTTACGACTGTTGCGCTGCGAAATGGTATTTGGGCTTCGCCGCTGTACAAATGCTGCCTGTGGAGAGAGAGAGAGAGAGAATAAAAACGGGCAAACCCAATTTTCTCTTGCGATGACAAATTGGAATTTTGGAACAAACCCAATAGGGAAACGACCGTGTTGTCGATATATTTAGCGGGCGGCCCAGATTTTGGCACGTCATATCCCATTCGATTCACTTTTCTATTTTGCTTAATTTTAGTTTTGCGATTTAACCTATGTAAAAGGACAAATAACTTCATTTGGTCAATGTCATCAAACAAATTAGCAAGCACGAGTGACAAATGTAAAAGTAATCTAAAACACATCGCATATGCTCAAAGAGTGCTAACTTCTATTTTTGTTAAAAAATTAACAAATTTAAGTCTGTTGTAAACATTGATGGCTGACCACTAAATGATGTAATGGATGACTATATCAACCACTTTAGAACACTATAGCTTAGCTGGCAGCAAGGCAGCAAGGCAGCAAACACTATCATCTGTGCCTATAAAAAGGAATGTTGAGGATGAGAGCAAATACATAGAAGCCACAAGGCTCACGGAAGAGGAAGAGAGAGAAGAGAGGAAGAGAAAATGAGATAATAGAGAGAGTTATTTTGTACTCTTATTATTCTAAATTATAATGAAAGCATCACTGCTGCTTCGAAGACGTACTCCAGCCATACTGTCTGTAGATGAACATCGTAAATTTTGTGTCTTATTTTATTTATTCCACTGCACACATCGTCGATTTTACAACAAAGTTATTATTCTTAAATTTCAACAAGTTTTAAGTTGTAGATTTTAAATCATGAAATTAAAGCCTCTGACAACAAAGGGGAACCTTCCCAAAACTAAAATCATAATTTGCCTTTTTTTTTATTACACTGCGTTATTAAGTACCAAACTACGCTTTTGAAAAAAAAAGTACCAAGCGTTTTAAGCAAATCACGATTTCAATCTAAATATATAAGAACATATTCATATATAAACATAAATAAGCTATTAAGTACGTTACTCTTGCGTGTGAACTTAAAGCTAGCACAGACGATTGTATATATATTTTTTATTTAAACAAACGATATTATCTATACTAAAAGAGAAATGGACTTAGCCTCACAATGGGTTAGCAATAATGTGGTTCAAATTCGTTTTTTGCGAGAATCGAACCTAAGACTTATCATGTAAAAATAAGAGAAATACTACTAGACCGTAGTACTAAGTGACCTAAAAAAATTGAAGTTTTGTCCTCAGTCACCTTTAGGAATTGATTGTTGACTAAGGGGGGTGTATGCAATTGGGAATTTGAGATATTTTAATAGATTTATAAATTCATGGATTTTTATGGTGTTTAACTAATTTGTAGAGATTCCATGCAAAATTTTGATTCAATTCCCTTGAAATCTCATTGGGAGAGGTAAGATTTGTGGATGATTAAAATACACTACAAAATTTATCCAATTCCCTCTAATTCCTCCACTTTGCCAAATTCTTTAAATTCTAATTCTAATTCTAATTGAATACACTTGGAATATTATAAACTTATTTAAAATTCTAATTGAATACACTCGCATTTATAAAGATTTTAATAAACTATCTTAAAATTATAATTGAATACACATTGAATTTCAGAGAAATACTTAAAATCCAGATTGAATACCCTGAATTCATTAAAATAATTAAAATCCCTCAAAATTTCAATTGAATACATCCCTAAATCATGCTAGTAAAAGTGTAAAACGTGAAAAATGGAGTCGGTCACACAAAACTAATGATTGTGTTGGGCCGAGTCATGGAGAGATATAAACATTTAAATTGGGATGGATAAAAAGGTTTGGCCCAGTCCAGTCCAGTCCAATCAAATCCAATTGCGTTGTCATCTGCGTCGTCTGAAAATCGTGGAGTCCAGTCGTACATAAACACAGAATGAAACGCACAGGAAAGATAGTGATGGAATTGGAATTTTGACCCCAAGAAAAAATGGAACCGGAAGGAATCAGTAAGAAAGAAGAAGAAGAAGAAGAAGAAAGCGGCGGCGGCGGAGGAGGAGGGGGTGAGATTGACAAGGTACATTTGTCGTCGTCGGCGGCGTTGGAGATAGAGTACTTGAGCTATGGAGGAGAAGAGCACCTGCCTCTAATAATGGGCCTGGTGGACCAAGAACTGAGCGAGCCGTACTCCATCTTCACCTATCGGTACTTCGTGTATCTGTGGCCGCAGCTCTGTTTCATGGCGTTCCACGGAGGCAGGTGCGTGGGGACAGTGGTGTGCAAGATGGGGGAGCACCGCAACACCTACAGAGGGTACATCGCTATGCTCGTCGTCATCAAACCCTACAGAGGCAAAGGCATCGCCACCCAACTAGTTAGCAGATCTATCCAAGTCATGAAGGAATCTGGCTGCGAAGAGGTATCTCTCTAATTTCGTAAATAAAATCAATCTGCTTTTGGGGCCCTAGCGTCGCCGCCGTTGTCACGAATGATTTGATTGATCGATTGATTGGATTGGATTCAGGTAACGCTGGAGGCGGAAGTGACAAATAAAGGAGCGCTGGCGCTGTACGGGCGTCTTGGATTTATACGGGCAAAGAGGCTATTCCGGTACTACTTGAACGGCGTGGATGCTTTCCGTCTGAAGCTGCTGTTTCCTCGCCCTCTTTACTCTCTTCCTTCCCAATCCCAGCCTAATAATTACAGCATGGCCATGGCCATTGAAGATTGACGAAGAGCTTCAAGAAGCTTGGTTTCTTGTATTCAGACCATTTCTTTTGTTATGTAAAAGCATCTGTTTATCACATGATTCAGTCAAATGTGGTCTACTTGAACAAACAATTCAATTCAAAGCTGGAGAATTTGATTGAAAACAGCAAGATAGATTACAATTTGCTCATCTCATGCAATTCAACACTACAATTTGCGGCGCACTACACCCTCTGAATTGGTGTATTACACTCGAATACAAATCCAGGATATCTATTCTAGCCAGCAGGAGGAGGAGCAATATTCCGATGAGGAGGAGCAGAGTGATGGGGAGGAACAATGTGACAAACAGGAGCCCAGCGATGAGGAGGGGTATAGCGATGAGCTGGAACATTACGATGAGGAGGAGTAGTCTTTTTATAGGTTGATCTGGGAGAAAAAATAGAATTCGTTTCTGAAGCATCTTTCCTGTTCCTCTTAGGCTCTTAGGCTCTTACTCTTAGCAAGGGTGTTCCTTGTACTTCTGTTAACTTGCTTTGCTTGTCTGTAGGAGACTAGAGAGGTAAATTAAATAACCAACAACTAATTAGTTAGTTAAAACAAATAAAAGAAGTGCCAAGTACTTGTACTTAAGTGCAAGGGCAAGCACTTGTCTTGATGATATGTGATGATACAGCGTGAGAATCTGTCAGGGACGAAGATGCTACTGCAACGGATCAATGGCTAGAGCTTGAGGTTGTAGATATTGATTCGTGATTGACTGTCCTGCCGCAGCATGTAATATCTCAAAGCTTGAGGCTGGGAAAGATTCATCTTCTTCATCATCCGGAGGAGCTCAAAATCCAGCATTACCATTCAATGTCAGTCGAAAACCTTCAAAAATTAAGTTGAAGGTTTATTGGATAAACTAAAAGTGGTTAATGTTTCCAGTCACTTAAATTAGTTTTCTCGACAACCAAAAAGTAGGTAATTGTCTTTCAATATAAAACAACTAATCCCCCAGAGATCTGATCAGAGGGAACAACTGCAACAGCAGCAGCAGCAGCAGCAGCAGCAAGAACAACAATGAGAAAGATGGAGGGAGAGAGTGGGCAAAAAAGGCGGGGAAATTATACAATTACACAAAGCAGAGATAGCTAATAGATGATGATGAATTGTCTTGAAAATTTTGTCATCTTTTTTATTTTATTTTGGAATGGAATTAAATTAATGCCAATTAATCCGCTTCCCTTACTTCCCTTATCTGGAACTCTCCTCTCCTCTCCCCCGGCCAGCAAGGGCGGGGAAATTTGGATATGGGCTTTACGAACGAGGCCCGGCCTCTAAATTACGTCGATTATACCATCATTCAAAGTCCAACTAAAATGAAAAATCAAGGTTAATAAAAAACTATTTTCGGGGTCTTTCTAACCAAAAATGGGAAGGAAAACGTTTGTATTTTGGGCTTTTTCGGCTCCATTTTCTTCATAAATAAATAAATAAACATATAAAAACCGTAAGTGGTAAAGGCGTATTACTATCCATGGAGAGAGAGAATGCCGGAAGGCGGAAGAATAAGAAAAGGATAAACCGTTTACTCGAGGGCCAGAAGTCCACGGGCTCCAAAAACCTCCAATCCCCTAAAACACTGCCGTCAACTTCCCAGTTTGTTTCCAACGGCAACTCGAACGGCTCGCTATCAATGTCATGTTAGCAGCCAAGCCATGCATAAAGCACAATTTTTTTTTTTTTTTTTTTGAAAAAAGATAAATTTCATTACTAACCCAACAGATTTATACAAAGCACAAATTTTTGCCTTCTTATTTGTTGCTGATTTGACTCATTTAATTTTATTTTTTTGCTAATTGTGTATTTGCATCCTTCTATAACAGTGGTTGACCCAAACTCAAATTGAACCGTTTGGAAAAGAAACTCAAATTGAACCATGTAACCTTCAAATTAAAAGTTTAAGTTCATTAGAGGAGTATTTTATCCTACAAAATAAAAGAATAAAAAGAATAAAAAACGTTTTCTAAAGACACTTGAACTCTCTCAAACTCTATCTTAACCGCATACCTTGCTGCTGCAATCAGGAATCAGGAACCAGGGATCGACGCAGCCTCCGAGCAAGCGTAGAAGCTGAGACTTGAGCCGCGCTGCGCCGCGCCCGAGCGCGCCAATGAACCGTTCAATGTTAAATTAACGGTTTTGCCGAAGCCACGCACACTCGTCTCATCTGTCTCTCTCACGCTCTCTTATGCTGTGTGGTGTGGGCGTACGTCTCTCACCCAACTCCTCAACCCAATCCGATAATACGAAACGCTCCCCCCCCCACTCTCCAACACTCTCTCTCTCTCCGCATTTTAATTGGGTTTTTTCTCAGGGCAAATTCCCAATTTTTTTTCTGGGTTTTCACTGCAGTTCTCCGCATTTAATTGGCTTTCTGTTCGAGGCCTTAAACAATCACCAGATGTTTCAGGTATTGTCTTTTTCTTTTCTTTTTCCTGCCAAATTACGCATTCCGTTGTCTTGGGTTCCCGTTTTCAATTTCTGCATGAGGTATTTGAATGCGTTTCTTGTATGTTTTATCCCTTTTCTTTTCTTTAATTTTTCATATCCGGTTGGTTTTCATTGTCAATTTGGTTCCTAAGTGGGTTTCCAATCGTCAGCGAATATGTATGGGTATCTGGGGAATGCGTCTTCCATCCATAAGTTGCTGTTGTAGCGTTCAATTTTTAATCTTTTTATGGTATTTCAGTTTTCTTTATTTCAATGCGTGCAATTTTTAATCTTTTTAATATAATTGTTTGTTTGTTTTAATTTGGCACAATTCAGGGGTGTTTTGATTCGCATTTGAGGGATTAAATTGTTCAAGTAATGCCATTGAATTCTCCATAAATAAATTGAGGTTGGACGTTGACTCTATCTTTATAGTAGCTTACTCCTTTAAAGTGCCTTACAATTTACAAAGCAAGTACTCAGTTCAAACTGATAGATGGACTCACTCCAGTCCAGTTAGCTGCATTGATTTTGTTCACCACTTGTTTCGGGTTACAGTTTTAGTTGATTTATGAGGCATTTTGTAGCTATGGATTATAATGTACTTGTAAATGTTTGATATTTGATCTCAGGTTCAATTAAAAACGACGGCATGTGTTAAAGGTAATAATGTATGACGGTATAATGCTTTGACGGAGCTTTGTTTGACATCTTGTGCTAATGGCGGCTGATCAGCAGAGAAAGGGTTGCAATTCTAGGGAGCAACATATAGCAAAAAAGAAAAATATTGGATTGCTTCAGGATGATTCAGACGTGAACTCTCATATTTCTCTTCAGTGGGATGGGAATCAGAACATGGTAGTCGCCAAAAGGGATCAAATTGGCATAAGTAGGAGAAATTTGAAGCCTTTTTTTGATTTTGCTTTCAACAGCTTTAATACATTGGCAGATGTTTTTGCTGTTCCTGAGGGAATCTATGATTTGGAAAATTTGGAAGATGTGCTTTCATATGAGGTAGCTTTTAATTTACGGTTAGCCACAAGTATGTATCTACTTTATGTTGTATTAATGCAACTAATATGCTATTGTTTAAACAATGATGCAGGTTTGGAATACTCAGCTGTCTGAGAATGAGAAGAATCATCTTATGCAGCTTCTTCCTAGCGGACAAGAGGCAGAGGAAGTTGTGCAAGCATTGCTTGCTGGGGATTGCTTTGACTTTGGAAACCCTTTACTTAAATGGTACGTATTTTTATGTTATACTTGTATTGATGCAGTCCCTTTCCTCTTCTCTTTTCCTTTAATTTTGTTTCTTTTATATTTTTAAGAGTAAATAAATGCAGCACTGCTAAATATTGTTTTTTGTAGACTAATCAAAATTTAAATTAGTTCATGTTTCTTGTAAGAAAATGGGTTTCATGTGGTTGGGAAAAGTTTGTTACATTAAAATTGGAAAAGTTTGTTACATCAATATTGTACTGTTCCATCTGTTTGATCAGAAAATTTAAAACAAGAAACTTTTCTGTTGTTTTCTGTTAAATTCTTTTTCAAACATTGTATGTTGTGCATGTACTAGGTATCACTTTTAGAGGATTCTAATTTCTAACATGAAAGAAAAGAAAGAAGTTATTGTAGCTTTGTGAGTTTTAAATAGTAGCTTCTTTTATGACTAATAGTTTAATTCCATAGTGTACCAATGATTTTAATTGAGATATATGCTTTCAGGGGTGCTTCACTTTGCTCAGGTGATTTCCATCCTGATGCCATACTTCGTAGGGAACAATATCTAATAACTGATAAGAAAACATTCTACAATGAGTTGCAGATGTACCATAATGAGTACGTTACGCTTTTCCACTTTTTTCTGTAATACATATAATACTGTTTTCGAAAGGCTCTCTTGCACTAAAACATACCGTCACAATCCCTTTTATGGTTTTTATGGCAGTATGATTGCATATTTACAGAAGTTGAAGGAGAGATGCGCAAGCTGTAAGGATCCTGAAAAGGAAATTGTGCAGAATATGTGGAGGTTGATGCTCACTGTATTTTCTTCTTTTTTTTTCATCTCATAATTATGAGCTTAATGAATGCCAAACCTTCCCTTTGATGCTCAACCAAGTACCAATTTATAAGGAGGAGGAATTCTTGTTCAAATTGTGTTTTTCCCTTCATTTAGTCATTTGACAGATTACTTGGAGCCTTTTGGTGCTATTCTCATGGGGATTATACTTTATGCAGGTTAAGAATTGATGTCGAGAAACCAATTTTTTCACATGCAAATGAATCCAGATTGCATGATCTTGAGGAAAATGCCATGGTTACATCTGAATCTTGTTCTTGGGAGAAAGCATGCAGTAGTGATAACCAGATTTCCTCAGTGAACAAGGGAGGAGAATTTCAGAACAGGTAATTCAGCTATCCACATTTAGTCCTACCAGAGCGCCTATGTGCTCCAGGTTCATTTTAATTTTCTTAAATTATAAACGTACTTGGCTATGGCTACTTACTGTATGTTTAGTTGACGTTTGATGATTTTTGCTACATTTATATATCAATCTACTTTGGATGTGCATGAGATCTATAAGTTTTTATTGTGTCAGGATCTGTGAGAAAGGCTTCCTAAAGGACAAAGGTAGAAATTTGTGGGTTACACCAGATGGAGCACTTAATGCAGGAGCAAGATCCAAAAAAGGAGACAATCTACACAAGCGCAATATCTACAGTAGCGATGGTGCTAAATACATGTCGTATGTTAAGGTTGGTGTTCATTTGGTAATTCTGAAACTTAATAAAATTATGGATGGATTCTGTAAATCTGCGTAACCTAATCAGTCACCTCTCAGGGTTGAGTTTTGGGATCAGTGGTCGCTTGTTAAACTTAAATGGCCAGACACATACCTTAATGGCTTCTGAGCATAGACACAGAATTATCCCATTTCCCTGTTAAGTAGGACAAGTAAGTCAAGTAGAAAAAAGTTGTAATCAGATGTTAGGTTTTGAACACAATTATGTTTGGAACTCATTGCCTCTAAGTTGTTTATTTGAATGGGTTTTAACTTTTTCCTATGTAACTGTTGGCAACTAGCATATATTAACATCCATAATTTGTTTTATTTTTCGAGCCCAGTAAACCAACACATAGACAAGACACTCCTTTCTCTCTCTCTCTCTCTCTCTCTCTCTCTCTCTCTTCCTACACACAGAGCCATCTTTTTTCTGTGTACTTGTTGCTCTGGGTCATGATATATAACATTCTAATTGTAAAGAGGCTCTTGCTGAATGGGTGCTTTTTAACTATTTCAGATTAGCAAGAAGCAGTATGAAATTGTTAAGAGCCTGAAGCAGTCTGGCAAAAGCATTCAGTCCAGGTCTCTCGAGCGGGTTTTAGGTAACCTTGATAACTTTGTTGTACAACCATATGAAGTCTTTGTGGAAGAAGAACAGAAGAAGTTACATCAGCACTGGTTAGTGTCTAGTGAAATATATATTTTACTCTATATTTGATTGTCTGCCTCCTCAAAGTATAGTCTTCTTTATACAGGTTGCAATTGGCAATTAAAGATATCCCGGCAGCTTATGCAAACTGGATAGAAATGCATTTACAAAGATGGCAAATGACAAAGTCTTTGGAGAAGGACATGAAAAGGAGGCTAAGGTCTCTGATAGAGGTTAGTGATTCTGCCTTTATCTCCCCCCCACCCCCTTTCCTTTTTTTTTTCTTTCTTTTTCCGTTTTAGTGGACGTATCTACCTTTATCAATCTGGTGGTAGCCATCCGTTTCTTAATGAACCTGTCTCCATTGTTGTGTGAGATATTTTATGGGCTGGTTTGTGATGGGGTGTTCAGGATGACGAAGGTGGTCACAACCTTGAACATGTGCTTCAGGATGAGATAGATATTGGAGCAACAAACTGTCAATCTCCCATGGAAGATGATGAAAAGTCTTTACCCAGCTTCCTACATGGTGATGAGTGCAACCCCACAGACATGGAAGATGATGGAAAGTCTGTACCCGGCATCCTACAGGGTGACGAGTGCAACCCCACGGACATGGAAGAAGATGACAACTCTCCACAGAAGCTTAGTGGAGGTCATGAGTGCAACCCCACAGATACAGATTCAGATGAACATTTCAGTGCAGAGTCGGATAATGATTCAGAAAAGCATATCATTATAGAATCAGATCATTTTCCTCCAAATGTACCTGATTACACGGAGAATCTGAGTACTGCAGATACTCCAGTAAACGAGGGAGCACAATTATGTGCTAGTGGAGATGTCTGGAAGGCAGTTAATGTGCCACATTCTTACTATGATTCTACCACATGTCACGCATATTCATCTGCCAGTGAGTTATCGCTTGCACATCTACAAGTTAATCAAGTTCAGCAGACACACTTAGGTGCTATAGAGTCCGACTTGCCTGTGAGAGACAGTGGGAAAGATTTAATGCACATACAATCAGAGAATGGTTCCTTCAGTTCTTACCGAAACCAAGATCAAAATGAAATGCTTCAATCTCTCTTTAAGGGCCAGAGCATGCTATCTTACAATCCTGAGAAGAAACAGACAGGGTTGGAATTCCAGCCACCAGCCAATGTGTTTATAGGTGATGGTCAGTTTTCAGCGCATTTTGAAGAGCAGCAACACCAGTCACTGCCTCTGGAGCAAGGGCAGAAGAGAGAGAGCGAGGTATACATGCAACCAAGATTACCTGAGAACATTTACTCTGATGGAGGTAGTTACTTAATTTCAAGGCCGGAACATTCGGCTCCAGTTGAAGTGCAGGATTGGGCTGTCAATAGTGTTCGTATGCCAGGACCTCAGCAATCTCACTTACATGGTGGAGAAGTGTTGAGTCATAATTGGTTTTCTGGTGGTACTAGTGCCACAAGTCAGACCATTGGGAATGGTACGAACGCAGATCAAAGCTTATTCAGTGTTCTACCTCATAGTAACCAATTGCGAGCAAGTAGCCCTTACCATCCCGTAGCCCCCGCTGAGCAGTTCATGTCCTCTAGGAGCTATGGAACGGTGGGTGGGGTTACTCCGAGGTTCGGAAATGTTGTACCACAAGCTGGAGCTGAACTTGATTACTTGGGTGGGCATGAAGCAGCCACTCCCATGATACATGATGATATGCAATGGATGAATTTACCGCATCAGAACTCTGGTTTACGTGATCCAATGGGTAAACCATTCTTGAGGTCGTGGAACCCGTAAGACAATTTTCTTGCATGGTAACGTAAACAGGAAATGGTGACAAGTGAGGGTTACAGTAGATGAAAGTGCAGAGTTGGAGATAGGTTTTTGACTTTGTACATACCTATACAAGGGCCAACTCAGCAGCGTGTACATATATGTTAGATGGGGGCAGAGACAGAGAGCAGCAGGCAGGGGTTGGGGGGGGAGACCGTGGGATTATTGGACAATTCCTGGCATCTCAAATTTGTTAGTTGGTAGTTTAGAATTTTATTTTTCATTGGGAATCCTTTTTTCTTCTTATTCTCTGTTTATGGAGAACTATCTTGGAATAATTTTTTGGAGGCTTTTAAAGTTTTCTGTAGAGGCAAATGCTTGAATATTAGCATATCATGGCTTTGGTTGTTGGCTGGCATTTCCAAACTCTCGTCCTCTCATGAAATGTTGAATGCTTTTACCATCGTCGTCTATCGAAGTTAGTGTTTTGCAGCGTTTCTGTTTGAGTATGCCCCATCACCATTATCATCCACTGAGCTGAGATGATCAAACACGAGTCTCGTAGGTGGATCGTGCTTTCTAGTGACACTGTTTCTAACAGCAGCAGCAGTATTGGCATTTGGTGAGCAACCTTGTTTTACACAAGACTTGAAAATGAAGATGTGGTTGAATGAAATCTGATCGAAAATGTCGGGATTTGAATTGTTGCCAGTGCCTCTGTCTATGTATGGGAAATGTCGGTTGCTCTTGGAATACAATGCAATCCCGCAAGCAACTGGATCGTTGTAAAATTTGGCACAGAACGCACGGGGATGCTGTCTAATAGCGTTTCCTTCTGTGTTGAAAATTAACCAACCCCCTCCACAAAACCCCAAAAAAAAAAAAAAAAAAAAAAAAAAAAAAAAAAGCCGAAAAAATCAACCTGCATTAACCTCAAAACTTTGCGTAATTATTTATTTAATTTTGTGGTCCGAAACTCGCAGGGTTTAGGTTATGGTTTTATTACAAGTGTAAGTTACGTACAAGAAGAGGATGTAGTGGAAGTAGGGTGGGGGGAAGCTACGCAGTAAACAAGTACGACAACCAGAAAAAGATAGATGGAGAGGTCGAGCAGAAGAGAGAGCTACTAAAACAACGGGGATCCCCCAAATCCGACTTGAGACGTTAAAAGGCGCACTATTGTAGGAAGGCAAATGTTTGCAGGGTCGTCAGTCGTCGCTGCGGAGATGAAAGTGGCGGCAGTTACCACTTGGATGGGATCGTTCCCTACCTCCTCCTTTTCTCTTCCCTTCCCATTAACTGCGTGCATGCATCTCTCTCTCTCTCTCTCTCTGCTTGTGAGAAAGAAAAGGCATGAATGAAACTAAGTAATAGCTAGGCTTATTAGAATTAGAGAGTTACAGAGAGCTGAATTAATCTCAAAGCCAAAGGCTCAACAAGAAGAAAAAGGAAAATGGGTAAGAAAGACGTGATTCGGTTAGAGCGTGAATCTGCCATTCAAGTTCTCAAGCCCAAACTCTTCATGACCTTGGCCAACCTCATCGGTTTGTACTTTGTACTTGTAATGATCTAATCATGCCATTGCCTTTGACTGTCTTTGTAATTCTTGCTAACCGGAACCTGGTTCTCAAATATTCTCTAGAGGAAAGTTCTGATCGTGCTGAGTTTCTCAAGCTCTGTAAGAGAGTCGAGTACACAATTCGGGCTTGGTATCTCCTTCAATTTGAGGATTTGATGGTATGCATTTCATATGCGAACAATACGCTATGCTCCGGATCATCTTTTCGCTTTTCTTTTCCAGATATTATTCATGCATGTCCCAAATTTCAATTATTTATTTCCGATATCTCATCAAGTTTTGTTTAACTTTGACATTGTGTATTTGTCAATTCTATACACTCAGCAACTATACTCCCTGTTTGATCCTGTCCATGGGAGTCAGAAATTGGAGCAGCAGAAGCTTTCTCCTCAAGAAATTGATGTACTTGAACAGAACTTCCTCAAGTACTTGTTTCAGGTTCTATTCTGTGGCTGCTGTGCTTCCCCTTCTTATTCTTGTTTTCATTTCTATACCCCCGGCGCCCCATACAAGTAAAATGAACAAGAGAAAAAGAAACAGGAAATCTTCAAATGATACAAATTATGCACTGCCAACTCCTTTTACAGGTGATGGAAAAGAGTAATTTCAAGATTGCAACTAACGAAGAAATTGAGGTTGCGCAGTCGGGGCAGTATCTTCTAAACCTTCCCATCGTTGTTGATGAATCTAAGGTTTGTACCGTCTCACCAAAATGTTTTCCTTCCATCACTAGTTTCTGTTCAGCAAAATTGCTTCATTGGAACTTTGGTTTTTATGTGATGCGATCTTCACGTTTGGTTGCTGATCCCAATATGTTACGTAGCTTGACAATAAACTTTTGAGGAAATACTTTAACACGCATCCTTGCCCAAACATTCCAGATTTTGCTGATAAGGTATTTTCAAATACTGCAAACAAACATCTGCAAGTTTCAAATCCCTTGTTAAAATTCGAGTGGCTCATTTGATGTTGTCTTGCTTCAGTACGTCATCTTCCGACGCGGCATTGGACTTGATAAGACTTCAGATTACTTTATCATGGAGAAAGTGGACATGATCATTGCACGTTGCTGGAAATATCTTTTAAGACTAACCAAGTAAGTTGCTTTAAGTTCTTCTTAATTTCTGGATGGAATGTTCCGTATTTGTAGCTAGAGAAACTAGTTATGATTAATAATTTTAATCCAACCAACATAGTTGAACAACTTCAAGTCACTTGACCATAACATCATTGTGCAAATAGAATCTTGTTGATTATTTTGTTCTTGCAGGACAGAAAATTTCTTTTCAAAAAAGAAAGAGGCACAGAGCAAGATAGATCCAAAGAAGGATGATAATATTCGCCTCCCTGACCAAGATCCAGAGGACTTGTTTGTTGAACGAATCCGTATTGAAAAAATGGAACTGAGGTTGACTATTATATATGCCTTCGATTCAATCTTAGTTTGATTATTTCCACTTCATGACAAATATATGCTGTGTCCTTCAGCATTCAAAATTTGCTGTGCAAGAACACAATCCAAGAGCCAACTTTTGATAGGATTATTGTTGTTTACAGGTACTACTTTCTATTTTATGAACTATCTTCTTTTGCATTACCTTTTTCGAAAGGACCTTGAAAAAGTAATTTATTGACAAGAAGAATTATGACTCTTCAGGCGAGCAAGTACCGAAGATAATGAAGAGCGGGGAATATATGTTAAACATTTTAAAAACATTCCAATGGCCGATATGGAGATTGTTCTTGTGAGTATCTCTATCTATCACTGTCTCCCTCAGGGCATTTGTACAGTGCTTTATATTTTCCCGTTGAAGTAACATGCATATAAGTGATGCACTGGAGTAAGAAATGAAACCTTTTGTCTTTCACACAGCCTGAGAAGAAGAACCCAGGATTAACTCCAATGGACTGGCTCACGTTCGTTGGCTCTGCTGTAGTAGGGCTGGTCAGTTTCTTGATAGCAGCAATGAAGTTTGTATTGCTGCTGCACAGTAACCTTGTCATTTTTCTTTTGTATTGTGAAAATGCAGCTTAATGGTAATCACCATTTGTTTGTGTTACGGCAGGTTGCAGTTGTTACTTCGCTCGAAATGCCTCAAATTGATCTTTGGGTCATTTTTGCGATTATTTCCACTGTGATTGGTTACTTTGCTAAGACATACTTCAGGTTAGGTATTTTGTTGTAATATTCATATGTCCTGAAATTGGTTGGGTGGGTTGGCACATTCTCTCAATTTCAATTTCAATATCAATAATATGCATCGGCATGACCGTACCGTACGTGTAGTTATCAGCAGAACTTGGCTCAGTATCAGAACTTGATAACACAGTCCATGTATGAAAAACAATTGGATAGCGGACGGGGTACTCTCCTTCACTTGTGCGATGATGTGATTCAACAGGAAGTAAGCCTGATAATTTCGGATGAATTTTTGTTGGACTGGACATTAACGTATTTTTATTTATTGGTGCAGTAACAAAATATTCTTGTTGAATGTATTTGCAGGTGAAGGAGGTGATAATTTCGTTTTACATATTAATGGAACAAGGGAAAGCTACCTTACTTGTATGATATATGTATCTCCTCTTGGATTGGATCTCTTCCTGTTCCTATCATAAGAATATTGCAACAAAGTTGAATTGAAGTGTTATGTTTATGAATGTGTTGCAGGATCTGGACAAGCGGTGTGAGGAACTAATCAAGGAACAGTTTAACGACGACTGTAATTTTGATGTGGACGATGCAGTTCAGAAGTTGGAGAAATTGGGAATTGTTACTCGGGTAAGGCTTACGATCAAACGTTAGTAGTGCTAGTAATACTCACTCGTTCTAATTAATTACCCATGCCTATGGCTATGGCTATGAATGAATTTAGGATACCCTTGGACGATATAACAGCGTAGGACTGAAACGTGCGAACGAGATCATTGGCACCACCACAGAGGAGGTTGTTCTTAAGGCAAAACAAGATTCCACGCCCAATGCTTGATATTTTCTGCTGCTCACAACTACTCCATTATATTTATTTCCTTGTTTGGAATCGAATTTCCCCCTTTTTCCTACTCGCAGTTTGTCAATTCCCAATAAATACAGCCCTAGATGGCCGTCTTTGAAGGAAAATTTACTTGTTTCAATTGCTTTTGCTTCTTTTCTTTTAGTTCAAGTTTACATAAATAAAAAATAAGGCCAAGGAGCATGATCAAAGATGTTCTTAATAAATAAATATGTAAAATATATCCACATTTCAAACAACTCAACTCAACAAAACACAAGAAGCTTGAATTAACTCTTCTGAGGCAAACAACTATTCTCTTTCTCAAGTCAGCTCTCTGCTAGAGTGAGTAATGGTATTCACAATTTCACATCGCACATCGACCTGATGGTCATCAGCTGTGAAGCTATCACCTGGAACTGGAAGGATGACCGGATCACACATCCATGAGAAGCTGTCACCTTCATAGGTATTAGGTAAGACAAAAACAGATTCAGATTGGCATAAATTTGCAATAGCCAGCCAGCTCTTAAACAAAAACGTCAATTCAACATTTAATAGATAGCACCACGAGTCCAAGTCCATAATAAAATGAACAACGAGACGAGATTATACAAGCAATGATGATTGCTGATACAAGACTCATTAGTTGGAATAAACACTAAACAATGGACATCTCCGGATGCACATGGCAAAACCTAACAAGCATAGACTGTATAGAGATTGTTCTAAATCTTTACTCCTTAAGAATCAACACAAGAACACAACTTCAAAACATAAGCAGGCAGGCTCATACTTGATGATGCAGATGCAAATGAATATATTTACTCAGAACAAGACGATAACCTTGATACACACTTGAATTCAGCCAAGCCTCAAGCCCTGATTGTAATTTGCTGACGATATATTGGTGGGAATCAGCTGCTGAGTGGGCTAGTTGACGCATCTTACCGCCCTCATCTGTTAACAATGCTGCCAAGAGAAGATGGTAAGTACGCAACGCAATGATGCACGTTGTTGCATTGCTACATTTGTTATAGGAAATAGGAATTACTAGCACTTACTCAGTAGATAGAGATTAAAGTGTATACATGTGCTGGAAAAGCCGCGATCTGGACCTGTTGACGGTGTTAAAGCAGAGGCATATATGCTCCTCAAGTTCGTCCACAAGTTGCAGGAAATTGGGGTGGCTCTTGTGCAGCTGTTTCAGCACCTCCTGAATTGGATGCTTGTCGACCGCAGTGCCACTGACAGATCCCCTATCCAATCCAAGGCGAACCAGAAGCTTGTCCCCCTCCACTGCGGCATGGAGGCGGCGAACGAGTCGGTCAATGGTGGCAAGGTCATTGTCGAGGACACAAGTACCCAGGGCAGCAGCATCAAGTTGCTTCATATTGGCAATTTCCTTCTTCTCAGTGGTAGTCATGGGGCTGCAATTGCAACAACTGCTGCTTCTACCAGAGCCAGAGCCAGTGCTAGTGGCAGTGCAGCACAAAGGCGGCGCTGCAACAACAACGAGGGCGGCAGTGAGAGCGTGGACTGTGACAGCCACAGCAGAGACAGCGACTCCAACGGCAGTGCCAATGAAGCAGAGGGCGGAGGCAAGAGTGGCGCGGCGAATGAGGCGGATTTTGGAGCGGGAGGAGCGGAGGCGGCTGTCTAGCTGGAGCTTGAGCTGGGAGAAGCAACGGCGCATGTTGTCCAAATTGGGGGAGCCGGCGTCGTCAGGGGAAGGGAAGGGGTTGTCGTTGAGGTCGAACTGAAGAAAGACGTCCAAGGCCCGACGGCACTGGGACTGGCTGAGGCTGAGGTTGAGGCTCAGTGACGACTCCACAGAGTCAGAGTGGACGACGGCGTCGAGGAGTTGGTGGAGCGGAGCATAGAGCTCGCGTGCTCGATAGACGCTGCGGTGGAGGAGCAGCAGGCAGGCTTGGGTGGTGTTCTCGCTCTGGTCGAAGTAGTCGGAGACCAGGCGAGTGAGGGTGTTGGGCTTGGAGAGGCGAAGCGCCTCTTGGACGCTCTCTCGGTTGGGCTGAAGCACTCGCCCCAACAGAAGCTGGTGCTGTCTCTGACTCCGGCGGTGGCGGCTCTCTTCATTATCCGATTCGTCGTGGTCCTCCTCCTCCAGCTGCAGCTCATCATGACCAGGATCATGTTGGTGGTCGTGGACCTGATGAACCTTGGACCAAATTTCATTGTAGGATTGGCTTTGGACGGCGCGGGTGTACTCGTGGGTGAGAGTGGCGGAGGGCGATGCCTCAGAGCTCGTTCCTCCTGAAATTACGTCAAAAAATTGAATTCAATTACCAAATTGTCAAAAATTGAGCCAGACCCAGACCAATACCTTGCGACGGGGGAGGCGGATGAGGATGAGTATTGCCATTCGGAGCCGCTGCTGCTGCTGGGGAGGGTGACGACGACGACGATAATTGCAGAGAGAGACATTGCAGCATCCTCTCCAGTCTCCTCTCTATTACAAACAAATTTACAATGAAATGAATCGCAGTTTCCTCTTCTCCAACTGACACAAATCTAAAAATCTTGTTCACTCGCAATAAAGTGAAAAGGCCTTCTCCTCAACTAGTGCTGAAATGCCGGTATATATGTACGTTGACGAGAATTGCTACTAACAATCTAAATTTTTAGAGTGCAAAACGTACATATGTAACAGCAACCCAAAACCTACATCCAAATCCCAATTTATATTAACCACAAATAATGGTTTATATAACAAGAACAACACTGCTCTTACATTCATCATCGTGTAAAACTTATCAAATAAAAAAAATAATGCTTTATACACTTATCGAACAACTGATATATCTCCTCTCTTTTCTCTTCTCTTTCTCTAGTTTCATGTTTCAGCAAGGAAACCTAAAAAAAGTATTAACAATTTCCTTTTTCTTTTCACAGAAGGAAAAAAAAAAAGCCTATTTCACAAATATCACTCCTCCAAGTTTTTTAATAATTTGGAGGATGCGATGCCATACATGTCTTTTTATTTTGTTGCTTTAAATAGCTGACTTCCTGGGATCACTGTAGAAGTTCCTTCTCCCATTATTGTCGTCAAGCTCATCTCTTTCTCAACTATCCGGTCCAGCTCCGTTACCACATTGCTCATGCTTGGTCGCCCCTCACTCGAAGCCTCCACACATCGCATGATCAACTGTATCAACCCTTCCATAGCTTCACCGGTGAAGCTATTCCCCAACCTCCCATCGATGATGCACGATACATTGCTGCCCTCTTGAATATTTTGCACCTTTATACAAGACCCAACAACAAAATTCAACCACTTTAGTGTAATATTTTCACACATTAACAAGAAATTACTAACGTATTCAAGATTCAACAGTGATGTTGGCAAGTTGCAGCAATTAAACTTTTAACTATCATATTGTGTATAAACGGTAACAACAATCAACAGAGCAAGTATTTAGTGTACCATTCCCGGTCCTTCACTATATGATATAGAGAAGAGAAGCCAATGTAAGCAAACATTTGAATGCATACCATCATATGACTAATGCATTCCAACAGTTGTAAAGACACACTAGCACATACCCATTCAACCATGTTCTGGTTTGAGTCAGAAGATGCAAAATCTCTTGCTTCTCGCCCACTCACTAACTCCAGGAGGAATACACCAAAACTATATACGTCACTTTTTTCTGAAAATCGTCTGAATTCTCTGACCCTGCAAAATTAAACAGAAATTTGGATAAAATGACAACTATTCTTAGCATTCGCTTGAATGGTTATATTGAACACCAAGAACTAAGGGCAATACACTCCAACCCCCCATCCCCTCACCCAACCTTATCCAACAAAGAGAGAAAAACAAAACAAAGAGAGAGGGAGAGACTATTACTCTGGAGCAAGGAACATCTCATCAGCAGTCACTTGAGAAGACGAGCCTGCAATATCAACTCTTCCCAGGAAATTGCGAATTCCCGCGTCTGCAACCTTAGCTATGAAGTTTTCATCTACAAGAACATTGGCTGTTTTAAAATCCTTGTGCACCACACGGGGACTCAAAGAGTGAAGATGAGCCAAACCTGCAGACAGAGGAGCTAAATGAGTCCTAATAAATAGGAGACCGTTGCTTCCAGACTTCTCACAAAAAGAAGCAGGAACTTTAGAACATCTGAAAGTGTTACAGTTGCTGACAAAAGAATTTGACGGATCAATACTCATAACCGAATATTTTTTGTCTAAAGAGATGAAAACCTGATACCAGGAAAGCCACAAATGCTCACTGATTTTGCAGATGATCACCTTTAGCGGCCCCTTGAGCTATTGATAGGCGGTTCTTGAATTCTAGCTTTTCACGTGAATGCTGGCCCGTGCCTGCAAAGAAAAATTTGAAAAACTCCATATGTGAAATTTAGGCATTATAGATACAACAATTGATAAAACAAAAGGGTTTCGTACGAAATACAGTACTGCATGTATGATAATTCCACATGCATATCACACGAAGTTAAAGAAACCCTTATATGCTAAGTAGATATTTATATCACCAGCACAATTTTTGACTCACGAAATTAAATATGGTGGCTGGATAGAGTTTTACCGAACAAGTGACTGGAAACACTTCCACTATGAATGTACTCGTACACAAGAAACTGTAGATTATTTTCTTGGCAGTAACCCAAGAGAGTAACAATATTCCGATGCTGAATAGCTGAGAGATAGTGTACCTGATATAATATTCTGTCCAGTTAGATAAACCATGATACACTGTTCAATGCAAAAACACAAATAGGAATTCAAGGAGAGAAAAAACTAAAGCATATACCAGTCCATCAAATTCATCAGGAAGAAAAGTTGGTAAGGAAGAAAAAAAAACTGATTCAAACTTATGACCCGAACCTGTACAAAGCGTTTTTTGTTATTTTTAATTGGGAAGTGTTATTGGCACTCCAAAATTCTCATTCTACACTCCTCATAAATGTATTTTTCTTTCTAAATATATAAAGTTTGGAATGTAGAATGAGAATTTTGAAGTGCCAATAATAATTCTCTTTAAATTTTGTTCAAACAGCATATACTGGTCATTCTTCAAATATATATATAAGCAGTTAATGCACAACCCCTATCACCCTAAAACAAGCTCAAAATTATATATAATACTCGAATGCCGTGAAAGAGAAAACCCATCTGTCAAGAGGCCTTGCAAATTCATTGACTTTTTTTCTTTCACCTGTAAGGTTAGAACAGTGATCATTACCTCGTTGATAAATTCCGGACTAGCTGTTCCAGGTCGCTTTTTGATGGCTACAAGCATTCCATCCTGGAGAAATCCCATATACACCTCCCCAAAATTTCCTTGCCCAATCAAATTTCTATCGCTGAAATGTTTTGTGGCCAGAGACAGTTCTTCCATATGAAAACGCCTTGTTTCTCGCATTGACAACTCAACCCCTCCATGTCTTCCCACTGCAAGTTATCAAAACAGATAATTGAAAGGCTGTTGTTTATGCTATACTAAGTGTGTTTCCCCGAGGAAGGAAACAAACATGTGATATAAGAGTTACCTTGAATAGAAGGATCAGAAGAACCTGTTTCAGAAGTTCTTGAAACACTCCTATTGCGAGATATACAGAACCATACGAGTATGATGCTTATCCCCACAAAAGTCACGGCTCCTGCAGCACCTCCTAGTATTGCTGCAAGAGACGCTGACATTTGGTATGCGAACCACTTCAACTATGGGTAGTATTGTTGTAAAACGAATTATCATGCATTGAACCTGGAATCCAGAGGATACAAAACGCAGAGGATGATAATCTACAGAAGGTGTGCACGGAAAGCAAGGGAATTAAATCCATCAGATGTAACTATTTCTTTTCAATTCTTTATTTCCTTATTATTGGTCTTCCATCAGACAACTAGAAAACAGATTAGACAGCAAGTTGTGAGAGTGGGATTAACTTTAAGGGAGCAAAATTTCAACGATTACAACGGCCGCAAAGCAATGGTTTTTTAAATCAAAGTCGAAGCCCTTAAAATCAAGTAAAATGTCATGCCAATAGTAGTGATATACATTCACAATGCAATAGAATAGAAAAGCAGAGTAACATAGATAGAAACAAAGCATCATTGTATCATGGGGTTTAGGCAGCTGCAAACCTCCAGTCCTTGTCCCAGAAATGTAAGGCAGCCAGATGTCTAAATACTCGAGCTTCAGTTGCCAATGGCAACACGAACGAACAGCCTCCGAGTACAACAACAACAACAACGAGAAGAAGAAAGGAAATTGGCACCCAAATCCAATTGAAATTTCATGACAGGGAAAGTTGCAGGCAGGAGATATAATTACAGAAAGAAAAGAGGCATGTTTGAATGAAGGAAGGAATGAATGAATGGAAGAATATGCAGGTGGAAATCAAAATGTAAAGACAAGAGGAGAAGAGAGGAGAATCGGAGAAGTATCAATCCTGATTGTAATTTGGATAAAATTAAATTGAAGGGAAATGCAATCAAATATTCAAATATCAATATCGTCGTTGGATTGGATACAGACAATGCCGAAAGAAAGTGACCTTGCGCCGACAACACTTGTAATGCTACTTCTCTCTCGCACTCTTAACCAAACCACCCAAATTCAACTTGATCAACACAAACACATCATATACTAATAATATAACAGACCAAATTAAATAATTATGTTCTCTATCTCTCTTGAATTTTGACGATGGATATATAGTTCTAGTTCAATCAATCAAAGGGACAGACAGAAAACCCACCCACCCCCACCTCACCCCATGCAAATTCAATTTCAATTGCAAAGCAATCAACCCACCAAAGGTTTATGCTCAAGCACCAAAACAAAACATCAAATATGAGTCAAGCGTGAACCAGAATAACTGAATAAGAGAGACAGAGAGACAGAGAGAGCGCGTGTCTGTCAGCCTCTGTTTATTTATATATTTATTTTGGTCGATTATATATTTTTTTAAATGAATTTATTCTTTATGAAGTAATGTTATTCATATTATATTTTTATATCACATTTCTATACTATTTTAGGTGACATTTGATATAAAGAGTCATATCATTTGAAAAATTTGCAAAAGCCAAGGAAATGAAGGAGCAAAACTTCTCGTATACTACAATCATCGTTTAATTATCTAGTTTTTTCTTAATTATTAGTTTATTAAATAATAAAATTAAATTTAAAAATCTGATTAATTCAAATGATGTGGTTGTCCACATCAAATATCACTTAAAATGATATAAAAATATAATAAAAAATATGGTATGAATAATATTACTGGTTTATTTCTTTTTTCTTTTTTGTGTGGGCTGTAAAGCAGAATAATAGTTGTCTGCTAATGCAAGTTGGGAATTTGAGAGAGAGAGAGAGAGAGGGACTGAGGGAGAGGCCTCGTTGTGTGCGTGCAATACCGATACTGGTGGGACTAGCGGCACAATAAAAACTATCTTCTGCTATGCCAAGCTCGCCATTTTATCCAAATTAATTATCCAATACAACCACGTAAAAAAAATAAACTTGAAACTTAACTGCACAAAAAAAGACAGAAGGGTAAAGAACAATACAATCCCATCTTGACGGCAAATTTAAGACAATATACATTACGTAATACGTATACTTGTATATATATTTACATTTCCGTTTTTATATATAAAAGCATTCAACAAAGAATCTTAAAAAGAGACGGAGAGAGCGAGGGAGTTGGGCTGGCCAGCTATGAGCTATGTTGACATGGCTCCTACTGAGCAATTAAATAATACATCAAACTAGTCTTAGATTAAACTATTAATTAAACACATATTAATTATATACAAACCATAATAAGCATTGTAACCTCTACGGTTCTCTATCTCTCCCTCCCTCCTGCCCTTTTCATCACTTCCGTTTGCTCATGTCATTTCTTCGTTTGGATTCTCATGATGATTACTAACAAGTAATAAATATTATTATTTAAAGTTTTGTTTTAGTTAAAATGATCTCTGAGATTTGCATAACACATAACTTTGGTATCTGAGATTTAAAATCAATAAAAGTGGTCCTGAGATTGTCCACCATTCATTATTTTGGTCATACCGTTAACAAAACTCAGTTAAGTTGAGGGTATAATACATAACTTTGGTTCCTGAGATTGTCCACCATCCATCATTTTGGTTCTTCCATTAAAAAGCTTAGGGACCACTTAACAAAGTTTTTTAACGGAATGACCAAAATAATGGATTGTGGACAATCTCAGGGACCGCTTCTATTGATTGATTTTAAATCTTAAAGACCAAAGTTATGTGTTATGAAAATCTCAGAGACTATTTTGGCTAAAAAAATCTTATTTAAAAACTAGACAGAGTTGTTTGCAGAGATGCAGTGCTTTAGTAAAGACAGCTGAGGTTGCATTATAAAATCAATGATAATATGAAGAATAGTTTAATTACTTGTAAGTATATGTAAATTTTTTTATTTTTTCTATGTGATTAATACTCTTAACACGCCATATCACGTTCGGCGATACGAGATAAATACTCTCAACATGTTCCCTTCCCTTACGTGTGACGAATTTTTAAGCTTAACACGTGGACAAAACAAATTGAGTAACGTGGAGTGTATGTGGTCAGTGGGCTTCACACAATGGACAATCTACTTTGATACCGTGAAAAAAGTTGAGATTACACTATTAAATCAGTTGACAATATAAAAAATAACTCAATTACTTATAAACAAATGCAATGTCCTATTTTTCTTCGACGTGGAACTAATACTCTCAACATTCAGCTTCACTTATTAAAAAACATGTTTCACTTTTTTTTTCTTTTCTATTGGCTCTTAAACAAACAACAAAGAAAAAAAAATTCCGCTGCTCGAGATTTTATAGTATGAATAAGATGAGTATGATTGGAATGTAACTTGTTTTATATCCATGACTGGCGACTGCAAATGTTATGTGACACCAAAGCAGTATGAACCATAAAAAATTAACTAGTTATTAACGTCAACTTCTGAAATTATTGGTGGATTCAATGATTTCTAATCTTTTAATAGTAATGGCAATGGAACCTTTGAGCTTTTTCTTAATTTGAAATTCTTTCTCATGCTATCGCAAGTCAAGCAATATTATGTCAATTTATGAATATTTAAATTGAGACCTCCTTCGGCGTTATGAAGAAAAGTACCATCCGATGCTCATAGGCATTTGACATAAACATGTTTTATAGCGCAGCCGCAGTTTACCTGAGAATTGAACAACATAGATTCAATGATCAATGTTCCGTTCCAATTCCATGCATTCCTCATATGATTGAATTCATCTTATATAAAATTGGGAAGAAATTCATTGTGAAAAGGTTAGCTGTCAATATTGGATATCATACAACATTGTGATTAGAATAAAAGCAAGCGGTTAGTGTACCTTGTTCTGTTTCAGGCTTTCCCAAGGTGTACATATATTACTAGAGAGGAGAGGAGAGAGGAGAGGAGAGGAGACTCAGGAGAGATTAGAGAGTGAGATATCAACATGTAGCTAACTGTGGGTTAAAAGACGAAAGTCGGAGTGGCTGAGACATCTAAGGACATGATTGGGTCAGAAGTCAGAAGAAAGGTTGCTGCAGGCGGCAGCCGATCGAGAAAGTGGAATTGCTCTGCAGTAATGGAACTAGGTCTTGAGAGGGAAGTAACTAGAAATGCAGAGCCAAGGCAGCAGCATTTGATATTTTGAAAGGGAAAGGGCTAATTAAGCTCCGATAGAATGCAGTCCGAGGTTGGATTTCGATTCGAGGTCACCAGCGGGAGATGCATGATTTTGTTGATTATCCTGCTTGAGCTTGGTAATTGTAAATATATAGAATCATGAACGTGATGTAAATGTGCTTTGCTTAATTATCATTTTTTGTTTAAACTTGAAACTGCCGATTTTACCTAGTCAATAGAACATTGCATGCACGTGTGAATACATTACAAACACGTTAAAATATCATTGTTATGGCTCATTCTGTGGTACATTTGATAGACGGAGTGGTATTTGATTGATCTAAAAATTGGTCACTAAAAACATGTACGCATCTGGTGCTTCTTATAGTTAGGGATGGGTAACGGTTATGACGGACGGGTAACCGCGGTTATTTACCCATAACCGTTTATGTTCATACTCGCATAATTGTTTACCCGTTAGGTAATTGCATAAACGGTTATACCCATACTCATAACGGTTTATAAACGGTTAACCATACTTATAATCGTGTACCCATTTAATCATAACCGTTTACCCATTTAACCATAATCATTTACTCGTTTACCCGTTTTTGAATCTGTTTATCTTTTTTTACCCATTTACCCATTTTTCATCCGTCTGCATGTTTTTTTTTTTAACAACTTGAAAATTACAAAAGAAAATTTTGTCATAATTTTCGTTTTCTGACAATTAAATGTTGTTATAGGTACATTTTAGCATGCATTTCCCTATTTTAATCATTTAAGTCCTCATACAATTCTAATAATTAAAATGATAGTTTACGAACGATATTTTTCTACTACACCCAAACAAATCTTTAATTTCAAGACCGATTCCAAACCAAAATTTTGGGAATTCCAAAATAATTTTGGAATTTTGAGACAAATCGGAAATCCCGAAATTGCTTACTGTAACTCAACCATCGATCCATTCTACAGAAGTTTATCTGGTGGATACCACCATACTAGTAAAATGACAAATACATTCATCATTCGATATTGCAGAAAGCATTTTTTTTCAGTACATTGCCAGGTAATATACCAGACAACACAAAGCATCAAACTTCTTCCAGCATTAGAAACATATAAACATGGGAAACAAAAAAAAAATCAGATACGAATTCAACCACAGAACTCCGATGTTAAATTATATGGGTATAACCAATCCAACGGCCTATAATTTTTTTAAAAAAATTATATCTATATTAAATTAAATGGGTAAATGTATATCCGTTATAACCACGGGTAATATTCATAACCGATGTATACCTATTATAACTGTGGGTAATACTTATAACTGCCTATTTAAATTTCAGCGTTAAAATTAATTGAATTTGGGTCAGGCTTTTCAGCGTTAAAATTCAATTGAATTTGGGTCCAGATGGTGATGATTTGGGCCGTTGGACCTCATGTTGAAGATTCGGAGGCTAGAATCCTCGACTTTTAAAGCGAACTAGGAGCGCAAAACTTACTCTACAGTTGGACATCAACTAAATTAAATAATTATTTTTTAGGAAAAACAAATAGAAAAAATCCAATACCTTCACCTCTCTCGTCTCTGCGTCTGCGTCTGCACTTGCGAGTTGCAACCTTTCTTCTTCTGTTCTGCGTCCGATTGGATTGGATTGTATTGATCACAATCACATTTTTATTTTCTTTATTATTGGTTATTTTTTATAATTTGGATAGTGAAAAAGAAAAGTAAAGTTATAGAGTACACATAACATACATAGATACACAAAGCAAAAAAATCAGAAATAAAAAATCAAATCGTATGATCGTGTCTGGGAGTGTGATGGGAATCGGCAACTTCTTCTTCTTCTTGTTCCCCGATGGCATTGCTGACGATCCCCGACGACCATCTCAACTGTGGAGAGGAGGAGCAGTGGCCGATTACACACATTACACCTGGCTTTTCATTTGCTGCAATGGAAATTCGTCTCGGTTCACTCGGTAATTCTCACTTGTTAATCCTCCTCCGTTTATATTTTATTATAGTATGCATTTCATTGTAATGTAATTTTGATTCTTCAATTCCAGAAAATTCGAATTTTCCTCCTCCATTTGGTGCCACTTGTCAGATTTAGGGGGTGTAGTCAAACTCAAATTTGAGAGGGTTTTAAAAGACTTTAAAATCATAGTCCGGTCAATTAAAAGATTTTAAAATTCATTCAAATTTAGGTGTAGTCAATTAAAAGATTTTAGAATCCATTCAAATCTAGATGTAATCAATTAAAAGATTTTAAAGTATTTTAAAAGTCATCAAAATCTAAGTATATCCAAATCCTAAGGATTTCAATAAGTTGTGGATTTTGTGAGATTTGAGAGTAAAAAAATATATATAACCAAGAGTAAAAAGAATTCAACCCCACCCCCTAGGATTTCAAATCCTTCCACCACAATCCACCACAATTCATTCAAATTCTTTAAAATCCATATGAATTTTGTAGGAGTCTTTAATCCTCTTAAATCCTATCAGATCTATCACTTTTAAAATCATTTAAAATCTTAATACCAGCAAAAACATCTCGAAACAAGGTTCTAGCACCATGCCAAATGTGTTCGAAGAAGAAGAGCAAAGCAAACGAAGCATGTCCAAAAGTAAACCAACCCCGTGGATTGCTACGAAAAATACCATCGGATTTCAAAGTAGCACGATCTAATTCAAAAATCTCACCCAATTGAGCACGTCTAGCATATTTTTTCACAGTAACGAGATCGCTATAACTGACTCCGTTGAGTTCGCCACCATAGAACTCGACAGTTACACCTACTTGTTCGACACTATATTTAGATTCCGCCCTTCTAAAAGGAACATCGGCTCTAAGGAGGGTGTAGTCAAACTAAGATTTTAAAAATGATAGATTTGATAGGATTTAAGAGGATTAAAGACTCTTACAAAATTCATATGGATTTTTAAAGAATTTGAATGGATTGTGGTGGAAGGATTTAAAATCCTAGGGGGTGAGGTTGGATTCTTTTTAGTCTTGGTTATATATACTTTTGGCTCTCAAATCTCATAAAATCCACAACTTATTGAAATCCTCCAAAATCTTAATTTTTTTAATACACTTAGATTTGGATGGATTTTAAAATCCTTTAAAATCTTTTAATTGACTACACCTAGATTTTAAAGGATTCTAAAATCCTTTAATTGACTACACCTAGATTTGAATGAATTTCAAAATCCTTTAAAATCTTTTAATTGATTACACCCTCAAATCCTAGTTTAACTACACATAGAATACAATAATTGATTTGAGTAAATACAACGGAATAGATGCCAATGGAGGAGGACGCAAAGCCAAAGCCAGGCCGAAGAAGAAATGCCTGCAATCCCATTAAGAAAACCGGGCCTGTGTCCATGGATCACGTGCTTTTGGCCCTGGGAGAGACCAAGGAGCAGAGAGAGCTCAGAATCCGCACTCTCTTTAACTTCTTTGACACCGCAAATGTTGGTTATTTGGACTACGCCCTCATTGAGGCCGGCCTCTCTGCCCTCGACATACCCTCCCAGTACAAGTAGGCCAAGGATTTGTTGAATGTCTGCGATGCCAATCAAGATGGCCGTGTCGATTACCAAGATTTTAAGCGCTACATGGACCATAAAGAGCTCGAGCTCTATCGCATCTTTCAAGCAATAGATGTCGAGCATAATGGTTGCATTCTGCCTGAAGAGCTCTGGGATGCACTTGTAAGAGCAGGTATCTCCATATAACCAACTCTACTACTGCTACTACTGCTGCTGCTCCTTTTCCTTTTCTCTATATTATCATATATTTTCCTTCCTTCATGCTTTCGTGTCTACTCCTTTCCTTCGTTCTCATCTACTTGTTTAATCATTGTGCTTTCCTTCTTGAATGTTCAAACATGTCAAGACAAGCTTGTCAATCGTCTCTATCTTCTTATGTTTTTTTGTATAATCAGTTTATCAATCTTTGTTTTTATCTAGTGTATCGTATCCTTCAGACTTAAATTATAGCTCGTCGTAAACATGGCTTTCCTTTGTTGGATTCTTTTCCTTCTATAAGCCGCACCAGCCCCTCTTTTGCAGGGATTGAAATTGATGACGAGGAACTTGCACTTTTTGTTGAGCGTGTTGATAAGGATAATAATGGTGTTATAACATTTGAAGAATGGAGAGATTTTCTTCTACTTTACCCTCAGGAGGCAACCATCGAGAATATTTATCATTTTTTGGAAAGGGTGTGCCTTGTTGATATTAGGGAGCAGACTGTTGTCCCGGAGGTTATCAGTAAGCATGTCCATGCTAGTAGATATTTGATTGCTGAAGCAGTAGCAGGGGCAACGTCACGTACAGCTACCGCTCCTCTTGATCGTTTAAAGGTTATTTTGCAAGTACAAACAAAACGAGCTCGAATTATGCCAGCAATAAGAGAGATATGGGGAGAAGGGGGCTTATTGGGCTTTTGTCGTGGCAATGGTTTAAATGTCTTGAAGGTGGCTCCCGAAAGCACCATCAGGTTCTACACTTGTGAAATGCTGAAAAGTTTTATTGTCCACGCTAATGGTGAAGAAGATAAGGCTAATGTCGGCACTGCAACTCGCCTTGTTTCTGGTGGCTTAGCAGGTGCTGTCGCACAAACTGTGATCTATCCCATGGATCTTGTTAAGACACGAATCCAAACTTATACTGGCGAAGGTGGGAGAATTCCAAGTCTTAAAACTCTGCGTAGAGAAATATGGGTTCAGGAGGGACCCCGGGCATTTTATAAGGGTGTTGTTCCATCTTTGCTTGGGATGGTCCCTTATACTGGCATTGATCTTGCTGCTTATGAAACATTGAAAGATATGTTCAAGAAATATATTGTGCATGACAGGAGTAAGAATTTCATTTGCAAAGTAGTTTACTTTCCTCATCATTTTTAGGCTCTAATTTTATTGTGTTTTGCCCTAATTCTGGCACTATGTTATGTGGTGCAAGTGTTTTTTTTTTTTTTTTTTTTTCTTTCTTTCTGTAGAACCTGGTGCTCTTGTGCAATTGGGATGTAGGACAGTATCAGGAGCTCTCGGTGCAACTTGTGTTTACCCACTGCAGGTTGTTAGGACAAGGTGCATTGTGGAAACATCGATATCGATCTTGCTGCTTATGAAACATTGAAAGATATGTCCAAGAAATATATTGTGCATGACAGGGGAAAGAATTTCATTTGCAAAGTAGTTTACTTTCCTCATCATTTTTAGGCTCTAATTTTATTGTGTTTTGCCCTAATTCTGGCACTATATTATGTGGTGCAAATGTTTTTTTTTTTTTTTTTTTTCTGTAGAACCTGGTGCTCTTGTGCAATTGGGATGTGGGACAGTATCAGGAGCTCTCGGTGCAACTCGTGTTTACCCACTGCAGGTTGTTAGGACAAGGTGCATTGTGGAAACATCGATATCAATCTTGCTGCTTATGAAACATTGAAAGATATGTCCAAGAAATATATTGTGCATGACAGGGGTAAGAATTTCATTTGCAAAGTAGTTTACTTTCCTCATCATTTTTAGGCTCTAATTTTATTGTGTTTTGCCCTGGTGCTCTTGTGCAATTGGGATGATGTGGGACAGTATCAGGAGCTCTCGGTGCAACTTGTGTTTACCCACTGCAGGTTGTTAGGACAAGGTGCATTGTGGAAACATCGATATCTTGTTGAATTGATTTTTATGATATTTGCAACTTTCAAGTTAGTGTCTTTAAACTGATGCTAATTTTTTAACATATTTTCAGAATGCAAGTATACACTGAATATAAGGGAATGGTTGTTAGGACAAGGTGCATTGTGGAAACATCGATATCTTGTTGAATTGATTTTTATGATATTTGTAACTTTCAAGTTAGTGTCTTTAAACTGACGCTAATTTTTTAACATGTTTTCAGAATGCAAGTATACACTGATATGTATTCAGGAGAACCTTCCAACATGAAGGGTTAAGAGGATTCTACGAAGGAATATTTCCTAATCTTCTTAAAGTAGTTCCATCTGCAAGTATTACTTATATGGTTTATGAGTCCATGAAAAAGAGTTTGGATCTGGGATGAAAGAATTATGCAGCTCTAAGCAATGACCGGCAAGTAAGTTGCTGGCTGTAAAGTTGACAACGATATCATGATGAGTGAATACGTTGAATAAGGTTCCAAATTGAATAGATCAAATCATTTTTTTTTTAGTCATAGGCTAGTAGCATAAATAAGAGTGCTAGCATTAGGTTTCGTGAAAGGGCAAAATTGGCTTGCCCATATGGTTGGGTGTCCGAAAACTTGTATAAAGCCTTTTATGCAATGGGGCAGTGTTGTATTGTAACACCCCACCCCAAACACAGTGTGTAACTTGAGCATATTGTTATACCTTTGAGTCGATTGGATAATGTCGTGGTAGGTTTAAGAAGCCATCTGTGTCACTGACAGTTTGATTGATCAGATTGGTTGAGTAGTACTAGTTTTGATGGCTCATTGTTTCCTATCAGTTCTCCTTATTCCTGCTTGTGTTCTTTCTTCTATCATCCGAAATATGTGTTAGGACAAGATCTGTTTCTTTATTTTTGTTGGCTTCAAATAAGATCTCTCTGGTTCCCGGGCCGTCGGCTCGGACCTGTCTTCTGTGTGCTCCTTGGGTTCTATTGGTAGCAACTGTGGCCATTCCATTTATATGTTTATAGTTTGCTACAGTGAAAGATATTCTGCTCGCTCTCTAATGAGTCTTCAGAATTCGAAATGAATATAATCGTGCTCTGTTCTCTTCTCTAGTAGAGCCGGAAGGAATTACCTTCATTTGGGCATGGAAATTGGATATCCTAGTTTTGTCAACCCACTATGTCACATTTGTTGATTGAACACTAAATTTATGATGTATTGGCATATTTTACAAAGAAACAGATAATCTTCAAATTTTCTCAAGTTAAAATGTAGAAGATGAATTAGTATAGTTGACGTCGCACTATTATGTAGGGATTAATTTACCCTCAGCTTAAACAAAATCAGAAAGTTTTCCTTTGTTTATTTTGTTCAACGTACTATATATTTTGTCCTTCAAACTTTTGATTACCAAACACTCATGTATATATTGTGTTTTTAAAAAGTAAGGAAAACTGATGAAAATGACTTGAAAACTTTGAATTTTAATCAAAAAGACAAAAAAGTGTTGTAAGTGAATAGTAACAGAAGTGACATTTTAAAGTAAAAGTGTATTTTCAGTTTAAAGTAAACAATACTGTAATTGTTTAGTTAAAACTCCTTAAAAAATATCTCTATTGAGCACTAAATGAATTCCTAGCTGGCCCATTTTACCAGGCAACAAAGGAGATTCCCGTTTGGAATGTGAAAGGCTACCACCATTTTATGCCATATACGGATATACCCCCATTGACCAACGTCGAATTTAGGGCATTTCGTTGAGGAATAATAATAGGAAGACTGCAATTTAATAGATTTTGCTAATACATTACAAATAAGACCTACCAATACAATTCCCAAAATGCATAATACACGCTCTTTCTCTAGAGCTAATGACCCGCAGTCTCAAAGTGAAAAATAAAAGAAAAAGAAGGGCATCACGACTTTTTCAAGTGCTAATGAAAATTTTTCCTCTTCCTTTTCTCCTTTTGTATACATACAATTTATATATTCATTAAGATAAATGTCCTTTGCCATGAGACTATGACTTCGTCAAGTGCGTCCAAATGCCGCCAACTCAAGTCTTTCTTGTTCTATTAGACAGTCTCTTGCCACATCTGTAGACGTCTAACAATTGAATTTTTTTAATTGTTTTAATTTTATTTATTTGAGATATTGTTTTTTCTTAAATATATTTTGAAAAATAATGAACTTATTAACCACCTTATATGTTTTTTTTTTAAATCTTTAATAGAAGGACAATTTAGCATTATGATTGCTACACCCTTTATACATAAAGGATAGGGTAAATTACACATAATTACCTCAACTATTGGTCATTAATAGTTTCATACCTCGTTTTTAAAAAGTTTCAATGTCATACCTCATCTACAAATTTGTTACAATTTCATATCTTCCGTCAGTTGTCTGTTAATTCCTCTGTTAAAATGTTAACGTGGCAAGTGACGGGACCCATTTTCTATTAAAAAAATTAATTAATTAAATATTAAAAAAAATTTTAAAAATAAAATCTTTTTTTTTTTTTTTTGACATGGGGACCCACCCCTTCCCTCACCCTTTCTTCCCCTGCCCCCTTATCCCACCCAAAACCTAGATCCTTTCCCTGCAACCCCCGACCCCTTCCCCACCCACGCCAACATCTCCACCCCCCCCCCCCCAAACCCACCACCTCATTCACTTTTTATTCTTCTTTTTCTTCTATTCTTCCCCATCCACCCGTGTCCACCCCCCCCCACCCCTAACCTTCCTTCACCACCCACCGTCGCCCTCTCTTCCTCCATGACCACGTCCCTCCATCTCACCCATGGATCTCCCTTTCCTCCGTCGATCTGCACCCGGACTCGCGACATGGCAAGGTCGACCTGAACCCAAATGGGGTGTTTGTCGGGTCGGGTGTGTTCAAGAGCGGCGAAGCGGGTGAAAGCGATTGTGCAAGCGGTGACCCACTCTCGAGACCCGGATGTGCTGGCGAAGGTGAACTGCAGGTTGGGGGAGGCAATGGTGGGGTTTAAGGGACTGTTTGGGTGGATTGTTGATGTGGTGTTCCTCGTCGGCGTGGATATAGGGAAGAGAAAGCAGCGGTGGGGTGGTGAAGGAAGGTTGTTTTGGGGGGGGGGGGGGGAGGGCACGGGTGGATGGGGAAGAACAGAAGAAGAAGAAAGGGGGACACAGGTGGATAGGTGGGTCCCCCATTAAAAAAAATTATTTTATTGAGAATTAAAAAAATTAATTAATTTTTTTAATATTTAATTAATTTTTTAATAAAGAGTGGGTCCCGCTTCAAGACACGTCAGCACTTAACAGAGAATTAACAGACAAACTGACGGAAGGTATAACATTGCAACAAATTCGTAGATATGGTATGACATTGAAACTTTTTAAAGATGAAGTATGAAACTGTTAATGACCTAATAGTTGAGGTAGTTCTGTGTAATTTACCCTAAAAGATATAATGAAATTTTGAAGGGGAAAAAATTTATTTGGTAGAAAACAGCCACGTGACGTCATAATAAATTTCTTTTCGAAAAATAATAAATTTGTAAGAAATAGTAATATTCTTATTTTTATGTTTATTAACAAACCAATTTTTTTTTTTAACAAACCATATTATTTACACTAAGGGGGAGGGGGTGGGATAACCTTACAATGAATTAGCAATAATGTGGTTCAAAACAAACCAAAATTTTGAAAGGATGAATATGATTCTTATTTATGTGTTTACTAGCAATTAAGTATTGAAATTGATTTTCATTATTGTTTCATATTTTTTCATGCTTAAAAAAAAAAATTCAAAATATAGGATTTCCAAGGGGGATAAGATCCTCTCCAAATTCTCTTTGTGAGGATCCGGAGGATCAATCAATCGAGTCCGTTCATTGTACATTGTGCAGTTATAAATCATTTTGAATTTTGAAATTAAAATTAAATATAAATAATATTTAACAAAAACTGACCGCACAATATACGATAAACGGACATGATTGATTGATCATCGGATCCCCACAAAGAGGATCCGGAGAGTATCCTCATCCTTTCTAAGGAGGGGTTGTTTCTCTCATATATAAACTTTTATATATCTACCTTTCTCGTAGTAAACATGCTCTTAGTTCTCATACATGCGTATTTTTACGTGTAACGATGCTATATATGCGCCATAATACTATATAATCTAAAAATATATAGTGAATTACTAACGTGGAAGGTTTTTGTTTTAATTTTTTCTAAAATTTAAAATTCATCCAAAATTAAAATATTGTGAATTACTTTAACTCCTTTTAGTTCAATTGTATTTTTTGAAATTCTTGAAAGACAATTTATGGTATCTTGAATGTTTCACCATTTTATGGTGTTCTCTTTATATAATATATATATATTATAATCTATAAATATACATGATTTTAATTATATATGTATGTATGTAGGTTCTTATTCATGAAAGAAAGAAAGTACTATCAATATATTGTTGGAAAATTTAATAAAATATCATTATATTAAATTTATTAATTGAATGGAAATTAGAAGTGGAGTCTTTTGGTAGAAAGATATGTCTACTTAAATGAAGTGTTGCAACTTTTGACTTTTCATGAATAGTCACATGCTTTCCAAAGAGATATCTCACATTCTGTAAATAGGGAAGCCCCTATGATCACTAAGAGGACTTTTCATTCGTTTACATAATCATACATAGAGTGCACTAAATATTAGAGAGTCACATTGAGTCCATATGAGGGAGTTTTCAACATAATCGTGGTTCATGGAGCCTTGTGATTTGGAGTGCTACTATTACAAGGACGTGATTGTTGTATCTTGGGAGACATGCGCCGATCAACCATGACTCCATGAGCACCGTAGTGGGATGTAAACTTGTCTTAAGGATAAAGTGTCCAACACTTGTCTCGACCGTATTTTATAGGTTTTTCTAATCCATTATGCCATGTTTATTTAACATTAATTACTCATGTGTACGCATTATTGTGATATATAATTGCATGAATTATTTCTTGATTTTATATGTGATTTAATATAGCAAGTAGATCCTAAATTTTCCAACATATATGTATGTATGTATATATAATTGTGTGTGTGTGTGTATAAAGTCAAGGCATCTGTCTCGTGCCACAATAATAGGGTCGATGCCTATATTATAAATTTACATTGAGATGAGATCAATATATATACACCACAGAATTAGGTGCCTCACAGTCAAGAGTCAGAGTTGCAGAGAGTCGTGGATGGTAACCCATAGCTTTTATCGATGCTAAAGCAAACTGCATATATGCATTGCGCACTCGCCCAAAAGAATCAATGCGCATTCCTTTGATTAATTTGATTGGTAACCATTCTGCAGCATTAGCTAGTGCAGTTTTTCCAGGAACGTCACTGAACATTCCAATGCAATTATGTATGACGATACATATGTCAGCTACGTACCTAGACATACACTTTGCATGAGGTATACTACCTTTTATTGATTTTTTATTGACAAAGAGTGCTGCATTAAAATGTAGTATGAATATAAAATAAAATGCGGAGATAAAGGATATTTACGAACAATCAAGGGGCGGTGCTGGTATTGCAATTCCCTCCCTTGCTTATTAGTTAATAGATCAGCAACTGCAAGGAAAAACTGAAACCGGAGACTAAGAGCATCCCCAATGGGGTGCTATATCCTCAATGAAGTTACTACAATTCAAGTCTTAGCGAAAAATTTCATCCTTAATGAGCCGAAAAATAGGGCTAGATCCACCACTGGGGCTAGCAACTTCCTTTCTTAGGTAGCATAAAATCGGGCTATATCCAGCCCCAAAAAACAATTGGTCCCACAAAAAAGTAGCAACCCATATGAGCAAAATTTTATCACTCTCTCTCCACTTGCAAATACACTTATACTCACCTTTTATTATTATTTTTTAATTTTTTTTCTTACTTATTTTCTTTTAATGTGGCTAATTAATGATTGTTTTAAATTCCATAAGAATTAAAATTTCAAATTGATTTAACGTTCATGGGCATTGGTGCATGAAATTGTGGATGAAATTTTCAAATAATTTTCTTCAAAATTGTATGATACTAATTTACCAATTGGTGCTAGGTAAATTGTTGTGTTATACGTGAAATTTAACTTTGCCAACGGATGAGATTGAGATAATCTAATCCAATGAACAATTTATAAGTGATTAAATTTAACTTTGTCACATTTTGAACTTTTTAGGTTGAAAGGTCCATTAAAAAAAAATAAGATAGCATGTTCAAAAATCAACTTAAGAAAAGCTAAAAAAAAAATCAATCACTTGATTTTCCCAGGTCATCTTCAACTTAAGAAAAGCTATATGTGGAAAAAAAAAAAGATACACTTTTGCCTTCTCAATCACTATTATGCATGGAGAAGCTTCGTCTATCGTTTTCTCAGGTCATCTTCAACTAATAAAATGTAGCTCTTTTTGTATGATCGAGTATTTTCCCACCACTTGATTACTGTATTTATTAGCTAGCGTATATTACTTAACAACGTGGGCCCGTGGCTATCGTTTTCTCACATGATCGACGGCCATACTAGCTTGCGTGTTTCGGGTTACTTTTGGCTCGTCTCTTTTTACAAATCTTCCACATCAAAAGCAAAACAAACAAATTATAAAAATGGAACTTTAACGGAAAGGTTTTTATATTTTTTATTTTAATGAAAAATTAAAAATTTATATTAAAAAGTTAATCTTGGTACCATTTACTTTACCCTTTATTTTATCTTTATTGTTAAAACTCAAAGTTTTCAAGTCATTTTCATTAGTTTTTCTTTATAAAAATGCATGCATGTTTTACCAATGAAGCCTTTAAGGGGAAGGATCTCAGTTTTTAAAAAAAAATGGGGACACTCTCTTGACCGTTATATTTGTCTTTAATAAAATTCTGTGGTTGAGATTCTGTGGCCTGTGATTTAATCTCAACCACAGAATTTCATTAAAGTTAAATCTAATGGTCCAGAGAGTGTTCCTATTTTAAAAAATAAAAATAAAAATCTCTCCCCTTAAAAGCATGGCTTTACCAAAGTCACAGTCGCCGACTCGCCAAGGAAAATTAAAAATAATGAAATGATCACCACTTCTACTTCCATCGCAGCTTGTTGTAGCAACCAATGTATACAGTGGAAGATTACTTGAGGTGCGTTAATACATAACTAGCATATGGGCACTTTTGTTTTTGAAATAAAAGGAGAGAGGAAGAGAGTGATAAAGAATGTGAGAGTAGGAATTTTTTTATTTTTTTTTATTTTTTATGTTAGGATTACATATAGGTGAGGTTTTGAAAAAAACTTGGTTGTGTGAAATTACATTTACGCCCTATATTTCTTATTCATGTTGTATTTTAATTAAAGAGTTAAACTGGTAATTTAATAGGATTTTGATTGAGAATAAGTGTTTTATTAATTAGTAGAGATTATTCATGCATATTAATCAATGTTTGGCAGCATACATATATAATCACAATTCTCTATGCTTAGTTGCTAATTAAGTTGGTTGGATGGATATATTTACCAAAAAACTGAATTTTAATTGAAAGTTAATTCAATCATCATCAGTTATAACTTATAAGGGGGTGCCAGTTGCCACATGAGAATGGCCAGAACTTAATTAAATTGTATAACGATAAAATAATAAAAATAACTTAATGGAGTGGAGACGTTATGGAAATGAACTTGGCACGGTTTTCTTATAAATGGATGCCGTTGCTCTGGTCCCGCGGAAATCTCTGGCCCTCACCCTCACCTCGTTCTCTCTCTCTCTCTCTCTCTCTCTCTCTGTTAGTTCTTTCTTTGAAATTCCCTCGACATTATCATTATTCCATCGATATTTCTTGTTCTGTATTATTCCCTTTCTAATTTTACTCATCTCCAGGAAAAGCTGCAGTATGATGTAGATTCTTCTCTTGTGTCTGACACAAAGATATCTATATATACAAGTCAGTTGGCAGCTTGTCCGGCCGCCTCTTGGGAGAAGCTAAGAGTTATTTGGGTCGATCCTTGGACGTAAATGTTGTGCTGCATTGTTCAAAGCTAGCTAGCAGCAGCTGGCCTTGACCTGCCCTTATAATCGGTCGAGTTTATTTGTTGACGAGATATATGAGAGCTAGCTGATCATTTAATAAGAAATTTTTGTTGATCGATCGAGAGAGAAAGAGACGAGAGTTTAAGTAATTTGTTGTGTTATGTTATGAAAGCTAGCTAGCTAGCTAGGTAGTACAGCTGGTTCTTTTTCCTCAAAGTTCGTACAAAACTAATTACCAGGTACGTAACCTACCTTCCAAATCAATATTACAAGTATCTGTTTTGATTAATTCCTCTTGTTCTAGCTTTACTTGTATCTCTCTCTCTCTCATAATGCTTCTAATTATTGTGGTTTTTGTTTTTTTTGTTTTTAAACCGATCTACTTTAGAATCAGATGGAAATTACCTCATTCATTTTTATTAATTAATTAATTAATTTTCTTGGCTTTGGGTTTGAAGGATAGTTTCCGTAGATATATAGAAGAATATTTATATAAACACATCATCATGTCATCTTCTGTGCTACTAGCGCGAACTGGGCGACATCGGCAACGCTATGACAACAATTTCCGACTCGTTTCTGGGTACGTATGTAGCAATAGTGTGCCCTTCTTTTCCATTCATTGCTTCATCAAATACTTTCGTCTGAGTTTCATTTAATTGGGGGTTTCTCTGAGTTTCATTTCACTTACATATATGTATATATTTTTACTGTTGGCGCGTGATTTTTCGTCCCTTGTGTTAATCAGTTGCTGCAGCGTTATTAGTCAAGTTTCCATTCATTTGTCTTTCCTCTCGATCGAGTGCGTTCAAATTGTAATACTTTAGAATTCGATGAAAGTAAAAAATAATCAAATTACTGATAATAAATATAATATATATTAGGGATCACCAAAAGAAAATAAAAACAAAAGGTACCAAGCCCCAATTAACTAATAACCACTGGTAATACAGTAGCAATATATATGGTTAGCTATATACACTTGACTTTGCTGTTTGATGGATGCATGCAAATTGTCTTCATCTCATAGGTCATAGCAATTACAACTTACAATAAGGGATGACTTAACTTTCTTTATGTTTTTATATTTTGCACGATCTTTTTTGTCTCATTCACAGTATTCTTAATCACAAAATTATTATGATAATAGAAACCATCTTTTTAAATCATATTATGTAAATCACATGACGTGGTTGTTGACGTTTGATCTATATTTTTAAATTATGTAAGTCCTAGAGTCTTATTTGATTGTCACATTGTAAAATTTACAAATAAGATTTAAAACAATGGTTACTCTACCATTACCCTTAGGTTTAAAATACATTATGGAAGGAATTCAATCTGGAATACTACGTACTCATAGAGCTAGGTCGTACTTGCACGTGTTGCAACAGATGCATTCCTTACCGGATAGCAGAAGACGATGGAGACGACCAATTTGTTGATATTGAGAACAGGATACAAGTTCTTATGGTTTCTTCACCAGACCGTCATGACAGAGTCTTCCCAAAAGTATGCATACATCTTAATTAATTACTTCATTTTTTCCAGATTAACTGATTCTAATTCATCACCATCTGCTGTATGGTTTAATTAATTAGCTTCAAATGTGCGCGTGTGTGTCTGTACTGTCAGGGTGGATGGGAGGATGATGAGACTGTTTTAGAAGCTGCTTGTCGTGAAGCCTTTGAGGAAGCAGGGGTCAAAGGAACCCTAAGAGTACGTACTAATTGTGCTTAATTTTATTTGTATTTGGTTTGATGATTGTTAGGAAATTAATGATGAAGCATAAGAACCTTAACGTTATATATAACTGGTTTGTCTGTATATTTTTTCTCTCGATCAGGAAACTCCGCTGGGAGTATGGGAGTTCAGAAGCAAAAGTAGAGAGGAAATGTGCAGCCTCAGCCTGGAAGGAGGATGCAGAGGATACATGTTTGCGTTGGAGGTCACTCAAGAGCTCGATACCTGGCCAGAGCAGCAAAACCGTGACAGAAAATGGGTACGTAATTAGTACTACGTACATATTTCTATAACATATTAATCATCTAAAGTAGAGATTTGATTTTTAATTATTTAAATTCTATGTGGAATTAATATGTACGGATATAGCTAAGCATAAAGGAGGCTTTTAGAGTCTGCCGGTACGAATGGATGCGCAAAGCGCTGGAGCAGTTTCTAAGAGTTATGGCAGAAGTTTCAATCTATGATGATGATGATGATGATATTGATGAAGGTGTACAAGTGAAAGTTGTGGAGATGATGACGGGATCAGAAGATCAGATGAAAGGAGGGGAGCTGCCATCTACGGATTCTACCCTGCACCCACTGCCGCAGGCGGCCTCTTCATCAGATGTGGAGCATGTGGTGGCCGAATGTAAAATAGTGTCGTCAAACTGCTACATAAAGCCTGCTTCTTCAAGTGCTACTCAAATGGTGATGTCCATTGTCATGGCACTTGGCTCTCAAGGCCAAGGGGTTGCCATTGATGACATATGACTATATGATATAAGAAGCACGATATATATATATATATACACGTATATATATATATATGTATATAGAGGGTGCATGGTGGCTCTCAACTTTACCCCATTTTTTAGCTTTTGTCTCTAGATTCTCATATTAGTTTTTTCCGCTCTCCAACTTAACCATGTATTACACTAGTGGTTCTTCTGTCAAATTTGTTTTCTTTTTCGTCAAATTTAAGGGTATATTGGTCTTTCTGAGTTTGGCTTGTAGGATTCCCACTATGTAAATGATATCCCTTGCCAGAATTAATTTTTAGGAAAACTAATGAAAATGGCTTGAAAACTTTGAGTTTTAACGATAAGGACAAAATAAAAGGTAAAGTGAATAATATCAAGTTTGACTTTTTAGTGTCAAAATGTAGTTTTTCATTAAAGTGAACAGTACCGCGGACTTTTCGTTAAAATTCCCTTAATTTTGCCCAGCCAAGTTGATTTCAAAATTGTCCTTTTGAAATGCAATCTTCCCGCATTGCTGGCAATCACTTATGCCAATTGACATATATGATGTTCAATTTCTCTGCCTAGTAGTGACTCCAATCAGAAGCAGAAATGTTTCAACTTGATATAACTTTTAAACGCTTCTTCGTTAATTATAAATAAATTAATAGACATGCATATGCAAAACTAAGTTCAACTTGATTTATGATGTTCATTGATATCTGATGATCCGTAGAAAGTTTCAACGTTTATCTCATCCTCCTCCAAATTCCAAAATGTATGCCACATATTATAGCATCTATATCCCTAATTAAACTTAGAGTGGGTTTATTTTTATTATGGCATCATGATTCAATAATGTATTGGCATGAAGAGAAAAATTCATACATAACATGCGGGGCTTTTAGATCCAGGTCCAAAAACATATATGGTTTTAAGGAGTGAGTCCAATTACCTAATTATATGTATTTATTTTTTTAATACTCGTTTTATATTTTCTAAAAATATTAAAAATCAATTAAAATCTTCTAATATTATGAATTTTCAACCCCAAAAAATATAATTAATATCTTATAACAAAAAAAATATATATATTGACGTAAATCTATCTGCAAATCATTCTACCCTAACAAATATATGAATGTATATCATACCTATAAGTAAGATATGAAACTTAACTAAAAGGTAGAAAAAAACATAATATATCTACAAGTAAGACATATGAATCTTACTTGATTATAAAAAAGAATCCATCATATAGGTAGATAAATATAATTAACCTGTGATATAGGTTGATTATAAAAATAAAAAATAAAATCTATAAGTGGGGTTTAAAACGGGATAAAGAACAAGCAAGAACAAAAAAAATAAATAATCAAAGAGATAATTAGGAAGAAATTTGATTTTTATAATAAATCTTATCATTTAAGAGATAATTATTGATAATAAAATAATAAGATTTAAGGAATTTGACTTATTTTAATAAATTGGACTATCGGCTAAAAAAATTGAACCTATATTAAGTTTCCCCTGTATTAGAATAAGACACTACTTGATGATAATGGTAGACTCATTGCATATAAATCATTCTTTTCATGAGGCTGATCTAGCTGTTGAGGATGAGGTGGACGTGGACAGTGTTTGGTGTGACCAGTACGTAGACCAGTCACCGGAGCCAAGGAGGCGAATGAGGTAAATGAGGAGGTGGACTGGATGAGATATACTTTTGTGTAAATTCAATTGGGTCAATCCATCATCAGCTCAACAGTCCCGAGAGGGAACAAGCAGTAAGCTATCAGTTGCATTCCCCCCATTTCCATTTGGTCATCTTCCTCACAGGCTAGGCTGGGCTGGGCTGGGCTCTGTCCCTATTTAGTGCGATTTTTTGTTAATTAGAATTTAATTAAACAGAGGGTACTTCAATCCAAATCCAAATCCTGAAGGTAGCAACAGAAGTGCACAATGTCAATTATACACAACCTTTTGCAAATTTGTCTGCCCTCTCGAGTCGAGTCCCAGAAGTGCACAATGTCCTTATTATCTTTTTAAAAAAATCAATATAAGATATTGATGTGACTTAACCGTGACCGTTCAAATATAAGAGGATGGGAGGGTAGAGAGATTATGAGCGTAAAGAATCCCCCTCCCTTCTAAGTACAGCTTTAGTCTCCCGCCTCTTGGTTGCTTACGTAATGTATAGGTATCCAGGTTGCTTACATAATGTAGTAGGTATCCAGGAGCCATAATCCCATTGATTATATAAAAAATTTAGGTAAAGTACAAAAAACTATTTCAACTATTGGTGTCACGACACTTTCATACCTTATCTTTTAAAATTAACAATATTATACCTCATCTTTAGAATTTGTGTCAATGTTATACCTTCCATTAGCTTGACCGTTTATTTCTTAGTTAAATTCTGACGTGGCTTGATCCGGGACCATTTTTTAATAAAAATTAATAAAATATTATTAAAAACAAAAAAAATCATTTAATATTATTTAAATATTAAAATAATAAAAAAAAGTACATAAAAAAATTAAAAAATAAACCTCTCATTTCGTCCCTCCCTCCTCTCTCTCTTCCCCATCTTCCTGCAACCCAGAAAGAAGAAGGAGGAAGAAGAAGAAGAAGAGAAAAAAAAAAAAAACCCCCAAACCAAACCCAGTTCGTCCCCCCTCCCCCCACCACAAACCCAACCCCCTGCAACCCAGAAAGAAGGAGGAGGAAGAAGAAGAAAAAAAAATAAAAAATACCCCAACCCAACCCGAAGGAGGAAGAAGAAGAAGAAGAAGAAGAAGAAAGAAGAAGAGGAAGAAGAAAAAGACGGAAAAAAAAAGAAGGGAAACCCAGTTCGTCCTCCCTCCCCCCCCCCCCCCCCAACCCAACCTGCAAAAGAAGAAGAAGAAGAGAGAAGGAAAAAAAAATTTAAAAAAACCCAGTTCGTCTGTCCCCCCCGCACCCACCTTCTTCCCTCCACACCCATTCCCCCCCATTTTCTCCGCGCCCAAGTTCTCAACCTTCGGAATCGGCTTGGTGAAAGTTTCCCGATTCCACCTCAATGAGATCTGGGTTTTCTTCTGGGTTTTTTTTTTTTTCAGGTTGCAGGTAATGGGTGCGAGGTTGGGTGCAGAGGGTGGGTGCGTAGGTGGGGAGCTTGGGTGCGGAGAGTGGGTGCGGGGAGAAGAGGGGGTGGGGAGCGGGGAAAACAAATTGGTGTTTTTTTTTCTTCTGGGTTGCAGTTGCAGAAAAGGGGAAGAAGATGAAGATGGGGAGAAGAGAGAGAAGGGGAGAAAGGGACGAACTAATGTTGGTTTTTTTATTTTAAATAACTTTTCATTATTATTTTAATATTTAAAATATTAAATGATTTTTTTTAGTTTTTAATAATTTTTTAATAAAAAATGGGTCCCGAATCAAGCCATATCAGCATTTAACTGAGAAATAAACGGCCAAGCTAACGGAAGGTATAACATTAACATAAATTCGTAAGATGAGGTATGACATTATCAAAAATGAGGTATGAAAGTGTCGTGACACCAATAGTTGAGGTAATTTTTTGTACTTTACCCAAAAAAATTAAATGAATGCTAGTCGATATTAAATAACGTCACCATCTCATACATCTAATCTACTATTGGCTTTGTTTTTTTAATGAATACGAAGATAATTTTCATTACAATAAAAACTAGTACATCGACTAAGAAGGATCGGGAAAACAACTACAGGAAAAGTAAAATGCCCAAGCAAAATGAGAACAACAACCCAAGATATAACGGGATGCCTACACAACCTTAGACCCGAAGGTAGCAGAAAATAGACAATAAAAAAACCCTAATCTCTAGCATCAAATATCACATTGCCGCCGCCGTCACATCTTTGGAGTAAGCCAAATTTTAAACCAAGAAAGTAGATATCAGAGCCAAATCCCCTTCACGAACCCTTGCAAATATATACAAACAAAGTAACATATAATATATACATAGCATAGCATAGGCCTCTCATCTGTGCTGCAATTGGTGACAACTAAATGACATTGTTTGGTTTTAATTACTGCGGTGGGCAATGGGCATCGTATAAGTACATACAAGGTACAAGAGGGAAAATATATACATAACATAGCACATGGCCTCTCATCTCTGTTGCTGGTGGTGCGGGCAAGGACCCACTTAGGGCTGGTTTGGTATTGCTGTGCTTTGAAAAAAAGCTGCTTCTGCTGTGCTGTGAAAATAAGCAGATGTGAAATAAAGCAGCAGAGTGTTTGGTAAACTTTTTTGTAAAAGTGCTTTTGAAAAAAAAAAAAGCAATATTATAGTGTTTAGTAAACTTTTATGTAAAACAGATGTGAAAAAAAGCCAGTTTTTCAAAGCTGAGTTTTGCAGCTTCTTGTTTTTGGCTTTTTTTTTCACCCAAAACTGTGAAAAAAAGCTGAAGCTGAATGTTTACCAAACACAAAAACAGCTCCCAGCTTTTTTTCAGAATCACCTCAGTACCAAACCAGACCTTAATGTCATCTCCGACAAATCGCTTCGCCTCTCGATTGGTACTGGATCCTCCCTGAGCTGTGGATGAGAATTCTCATGAGCAACTTATTCGGACCGTTTAAATTTGATCTAACAGTTGTAATTATTGTAATTTTTAGAAGGCTTTATGTTTGGAACTGTTAGATCAAAATTCAACAGTCCAGATAAACTGCTCAGAAGGATCCCCATCCTGAACTCAGGAGAGGATCCTGTTCCCTCTCGATTGGCGACAGTCTCATCTGAAATGTATTGCTTTGCTTTAATAATGGAAATGGAGATAATTGCAAGAAGAAATTAGGGTTTCCACTTTCCTCTACAATGAAGTTCATAAGGGCCCATTTGGTTGCCCAGTTAAGACAGGATGTGGACATTAAAATGTCATGTGAACTTATACACTTCTATCGAATTGTCATGTAAATTAAAAATTTAAGCTATTTGTCATACCTATTTTTTAAAATCATTAATTTGTCATCTCATCATAACTCCGTTAAGTTTTCTATCTAAAATAAATCATGTGCTTTATACATGAATGTTCATAGTTGTTTCGGACATAATAAATAATATCATTCAACTTTACCATAGGTTGGAGGTTCCTCTTTTCGAATGGCAAATCCTCAAATCCTTGTATACCATATCAAACCCTTTCGTATATTTTGAGAAACCCTATAATTTTTTTTATTCGAATATAACTTACTAGAAGGGGGTGAGATGTTGAAATGCTCGAAATAACCTTGAGCATAAGTCACATAACTTATTTTGAATAGAAAACTTAACGGGGTTATGGTAAGATGACAAATTAATAATTTCGAAAAATTATTATGACAAATCCCTTAAATTTTTAGTTCACATGATAAATTAAAAAATATGTATAAATTCATAAGACATTTCAAAAATATTTTGTACTAAAGAGATGGAAGAGCAAACAAATACCACAAGAATAAAAAGAAGGGTATGTAAGAGATAGAATGACGTGTGTAAAAATTGTCAACCTTATTAATATTATAATTTATTAATGAAATTCAAATAATATGGTAAGAAGGGATGAATATGGGATGACATTGAACTGAGTGAAACCATCAACGAAACCAATGGAATGCAATACACAAAGCAAGTTGACAGAGAGAAGAAAGATTTTCAATGTGATCGGTACACATGATAATATATTATTTGTTATTATATAAATTATGAGATATGTGTGTTAAAAAGTTAATAACTTAAAAAATAAAATTTCTCACAACTTTTATAAAAACACATGATTACCATTCGTGTTCCGATCACAATAAAAAATTTCTCTAAAAGAGAAAGAAATAGAGGCGCGTGCATATAGAGGAGACAGTCACAATGAGAGGCAGGTGGCGCAGAGGGAGAGTGGGGTATTCATGAGGAAAGAGAAGAAGAAGGGAAATGAAATTATGAGATGAAACGAGAGAACAGTCCCTCCCTCCACTCCTCGTATTTGAGGAATTAGGGATTCAGAACTAGATTTTACAATCTGAATCATACGAGAGATGGATTAGAGTGAGTCGATTCGATTCCATCGCACCAACTCAATCAAACTCTTTCTTCTTCTTCTTGTACCTTAATCCAAAATCTGAAATATACAAAAATCAAATGCTTTCTTTCTTCTTCTAAATATGATATAAAGGTGCTAAGTTTTAAGCGTTTCGTTACAGACACGGACAGACAGACAACGCAGAGTAGAGGTGATAAGGTCTTGAGAGCCTCGAATGAGATTGAGATAGATAGGCAGTCGTTTTGTAGAACAAGAAGCCCAGCCTAGCTTAGCCTCCTCAGAATTCAGATTAGGCGACGATGGAGCCGGACTCTGCAATTTCGATGCCTTCCCGGTATCCCATTCGTCCTCCTCGTCAGGTACTTGCTGCTGCTGCTGCTTTCCTTGCTCAAATCATTTATTCATTCTTTCTCATTACTGTTGCATTCATTCATTCGTTGATTCTCTGCTGCTGAATGCTGTTTGGTTTCTATCTACGAGTCTATTTTATTTGATGCTAAAAAAAAAAAATAATAAAAAAAAAAGAATCTCATTTGGGCACTGGTCTGGTCTAGTTGTAAAATTTAGACATGTTAAATACAAATTGCAAATTCTCACTGTTCCCCTCCCCTCCCCTCCTTTGCATGAGAATAGGATTTGCTTTTTCAAATTCCTATTCTTCACTCTTGTTCTGCTTGGTTGCTCTCAACTTGTAGTGCGTTCCGGCCTCTTTTCCAGTTCATCAATTAATACTTTTTTTCTTTTCTAGGCTTAAATTCTTGACATGGACTGGTGTTTCCTTCTAGGCTTATCTTAAACAATACGTGTATAGCATACAGGCTCTGTTGTGTTAACGTAAGCCTTGTTCATATCAGTGGATACCTTGGCTAGGCCCAAGCGTATAACTAATTGAGTTTGACCACGACGACAAGTAATGGAATGCCTCATTCAATCACTTCCATATCAACTACAGTGTGTGTCCTCTAGTTAAGGATTTAGGCTTATAATCATTTTAGTTATGGATTCTTTCTCCTATGCCTCGGCCTGAATGTGATTCATCTGTTACTTACCAGCTAGTGTAACCAATTTACCTCTTGTTGCTTTGCAGCTTTCATGGGTGAATCTCTCCAGAAATCTCATACTTGCATATCAAAGCCTTGGCGTGGTTTATGGGGACCTCAGTACTTCTCCTCTCTATGTTTATAGTAGCACATTCACAGGGAAGCTGCACAACCATAACTCCGAGGAAGTGATATTTGGTGCATTTTCCTTAATCTTCTGGACCATTACAATGGTACCCTTGCTCAAGTACGTCTTTATCCTATTGAGTGCCGACGATAATGGTGAAGGTGTGGTGACACTTGGAGTTTGAGTACATCCTCTGTGTGACATGTCATACTTTACTTCTTATTGGGTCTCCATGGGGTCATACTTATTCTAATTGGTGTCAGGTGGGACTTTTGCGCTTTACTCGCTTCTTTGCCGCCATGCAAAGTTTAGTTTACTTCCCAACCAGCAAGCAGCTGATGAGGAGCTCTCAGCTTACAAATACGGTCCTTCATCACAGGTTGTAAGCTCGTCCCGTTTAAAGATGTTTTTGGAGAAGCATAAAAGGTTACGGACGGCCCTACTGGTGGTGGTATTGTTAGGCGCTTGCATGGTCATAGGAGATGGTGTACTCACTCCAGCAATTTCAGGTATGGTACTAAGTTGTCGAATAATTGTTGGTGTTGAAATTGAATACAGTCTATTTTCATCTAATGTTAATTACCTATTTCAGACAGATGAGAAAAAAGAACTCAAAAGTTATGGCAACATTTACTAAGTTTCCTTGCCCCTTGGGGAACGTCCAATAAAATTGGGGCACTATAAGTCAGATCCCTCTAAACATAAGGAAGATGTTTACATATACAATTTGCTGCATCTAATACACTTCTGAATATATTCCAACTATACATTTGGTAGAGCCATTTTACAATACAATATCTGTCATTGTTTCTGTTGTTTGTTGATGTGGTGACTGTTTTACTTGCTCAAATGCTGCTAAGTTTTCAGCAAGCTCTGTCTAATAAAAACATTTTGTCTAGACAAACCCAGATTGTTGATTTTTATTATTTGTTTCTATAATAATGTTCTTACACTTGCCTTGATTAAGGAGTTAAATCTTTGAGCATTTCTTTTCCACTCGCAGTTTTATCATCAGTATCAGGGTTACAAGTTACAGAGGAGAAGTTAACTGATGGTAATTAATTTCTTTTCATTACCTGTTTTCTTTTTCCTTTTTTATAAAATAAAATAAAATGTTCAAAATTCGTGATGCCTATTCTATATTTTTCTGCGTATCATATAATTGGCTTTGCTTTTAATATGTTATTTATTATCTCTAGGTGAACTCCTCTTGCTTGCCTGTGTCATATTGGTTGGCCTGTTTGCTCTGCAGCATTGTGGCACCCACAGGGTAGCATTTTTGTTTGCACCTATTGTAATAATCTGGTTGATATCAATATTTTCCGTTGGGCTGTACAATACAATACATTGGAACCCGGCTGTTGTTCGTGCATTATCACCCCATTATATTATCAAGTTTTTCCGTGAGACTGGTAAAGATGGTTGGATTTCTCTTGGTGGGGTTCTTCTCTCGATAACTGGTAAATTTGAAGGAAATTTTTTCCATATGAATATATTCACTGGTTGTTGTACTGGTGGAACTATCTATATGAAACCTCTTTTGTGGGAGTTTTATTTTAGCTCTTCAGTGACGAGAAGTTATCCATGTTTTATCAGGTACTGAAGCTATGTTTGCAGATCTTGGTCATTTCACTGCCTTATCGATAAGAGTAAGTTTATTATTTATCCTGCAACAACTATTTTTCTTTTCAATATGGCACCATTAACTTCCTTACTTGCGGTCTAATATAAACAAATATAAAGGTTAAGCTGTTGAACCAAGAGGAAGGTTAAAAACATATTCTATATGCATATACTGGAGATGTTTGATATGATTGAATGTTGGACATGTTAGAATAAGTGTATAAAATCAAGAGATATATAAGTATTTTCTATAAGCATGTTAAAAAATTCAGAATAGCCGAGCCAGGTAGGTGTCACAATGTTTAAAAACTTTTGGATAAATTAGTTCGAGTGCTTCTGATGCTTATTTAATTTGATTCATTATTTTTTAAATTAAAGAATTTTTATTTTTATTGGGGATACAACTATATGATACAAAACTGGACTTTCCCACATACTCTTTCCTTTCTGTTATTTTCTTTTCATTTTCTTCTTTTAAATAATATTGGAAGATGTATTATGTATGTTCAGAAATATGATTTTCTAAGTAGAGACTTCAGCCTTTCACGTATATCTATCTTTCAAGTTATAAGACTTTCCAGGAATTGAAAAAATTAGAAAAAGAGAGGCTAAAGTGTGTTGTCGCTTCATAATGGTATGTGATAGACAACAAAATGAGTTGTAACCACTCTAATAAGACTTGATTTCTGATTCTGTAGTTTGTTTATTCTAACCACTCCAACTTTGTAAAGCCGTCTTCATTATGATGTATAGGTTGTGGAATTTCAAAAGTGAGATTACGAGTTTTTATTTTTTCTTGCTTGTGCAGCTTGCGTTTGCATTTGCTATATATCCTTGTTTGGTAGTACAATACATGGGTCAGGCTGCTTTCCTGTCAAAAAATCCTGACCACAATCTTTACAGTTTCTATGACTCAATACCTGGTTAGTTCATTCTGACATTTATCAATATTGCTTCCATAATAATATTCTAAATCAGAGTTGGTAACTTTGCTTTCTGTCCTCCCTTATCCCGGAAGCTCCTGTATTTTGGCCTGTCTTTGTTGTTGCCACCCTCGCATCAATTGTTGGAAGCCAGGCTGTTATAACTGCCACTTTCTCAATCATCAAGCAATGTCATGCCCTTGGTTGTTTCCCCCGAGTAAAAGTTGTCCACACCTCAAAGCATATATATGGGCAGGTCTACATTCCAGAAATTAATTGGATACTTATGATCCTTACTCTTGCCATAACTATTGGATTTCAAGACACTACTTTAATTGGAAATGCTTACGGTACGTTATTTCTTTGAACCCCCCTCCCTCTCTTCCCCTTCAACAATTAACTGAGGATGATACAATGTTCACTTTTGGTTCTCAGGACTTGCTTGCATGATGGTTATGTTTATCACGACATTCCTTATGGCACTGGTAATAATCTTTGTTTGGCAGAAAAGTGTGGTTCTGGCTGCGATTTTTCTTATCTTTTTCTGGTTCATTGAGGGAATGTACTTATCAGCAGCACTCATTAAAGTACCTCAGGGAGGATGGGTCCCTTTTGTTCTCTCATTCATCTTTATGATTGTTATGTACGTCTGGCATTATGGTATGCGGAAGAAGTATAACTATGATCTGCACAACAAAGTCTCGTTAAAATGGCTACTTGGTCTTGGCCCAAGCCTTGGTATAGTCCGGGTGCCTGGAATAGGTCTCATATACTCGGAGTTGGCAACAGGAGTTCCTGCAATATTCTCTCACTTTGTAACAAATCTTCCTGCATTTCACAAGGTGTTGGTTTTTGTTTGTGTAAAATCAGTTCAGGTGCCTTGTGTTTCACCTGAAGAACGATTTTTGATTGGCCGGATATGTCCAAGACCGTATCGTATGTATAGGTGCATTGTCAGGTATGGGTACAAGGACATTCAACGGGATGATGGGGACTTTGAGGACCTGCTCATACAGAGCATAGCAGAGTTCATCCAGATGGAAGCAGTGGAACCACAATTCTCAAGCCCAGAGATATCATCATTTGATGGAAGGATGGCGGTTATAAGCACTAGGACAAGTTCGAGCTTGATAAGCAGTGAACAAGAGGGTTTTGACGTGGGGGATTCCATCCAGAGTAGCAAATCTCTGACCCTGCAGAGTATGGGATCAGTGTATGATGAGGAGAACCCACAAATGAGGAGGCGCCAAGTAAGGTTTCAGGTACCATCAAACGTAGGTATGGATCCTGCAGTAAGGGAAGAGCTGATGGATTTGATCCAGGCCAAGGAAGCAGGGGTTGCGTATATAATGGGGCACTCGTATGTGAAGGCGAGGAGGTCGTCGTCATTTCTGAAGAAGCTTGTGATTGATATGGGGTATTCTTTTCTTAGGAAGAACTGCAGGGGCCCTGCTGTGGCGCTTAACATTCCTCACATCAGTCTTATCGAAGTTGGGATGATATACTATGTCTGATGGATTGATGGATCGTTTCAAATTGGAAGGAATAAAACTGGAATAACGTCGTGTATACTATAGATGAATAACATTGGGATATCTATCGTCGTTCTTATTTGGTAAGCAACACCACTTGGCAATTTCAACAGTACTTGATGCGTCTTCTTACTTTTGCCAATACTCATAGTGATTTGGTAGCAATTTTTATAGTAATTAATCATAAATTAAAGGAATGAACGATCAGGGGTGTAGGTTTGATGAAGCAGCCAATCCCAATGGTAAGGCCGGCGGTGCCGCAATGAGTGAACATAAATAAGGAATTTTACCATCGGCAAAATTAGCGGTTAAATCACAAAGAATACTTGCAAGAGAACAAGATAATTAGAGTATAAACAGCTCGAGCGAGGTCGATCTCTACAAAAACTAATGTGAATAATTTGTTTTTAAATATAACTCTTAGTTAAAGATGAGAATTCTAATTAAAGTAACATGTGCAAATAAGGTCAAATCTTAAAGTCGAAGGCAATAATAGCAAAGCTATGGAAATCAAGTGGACAAGTAATAAGGATATACAGAATATATGGAAGAATTTACTCGCCAAGGTGAATTGAGTTTGGAGTGAGACTTGGCTGGAATAAAGGTCGACAAAGTGAATTGAATTTGGAGCGAGACTTGGCTGAAATAAAGGTTGTCAAGGTTAGAGATGTGGCTTTGGGTTGTAATTTCGTATTTATTCAATTTGGTATGTTATCAAAATTAAGAAAGTCATTATATAAACTAAGAACATATGAGATTGACTAAAATTTTCGTCCGAGATTAAACATATTTTTATCTTTTATTATTTTATAGAAAAAATATTTTAATGACACATGACGTGATGGGATAGATAAAATTTTTATCCGAAATTAAACATAAAATATTTTATTATTATTATATCAATAGCATGAGTATAAAGGTGGAAATGCACTAAATCAGTTATTATTGTCATTAAATCAGTTAGTGAAGTGGAGATGCTCTTATAAAAAAGAATGAAACAGAATGCTGGTGTTTGGTGGGAAAGTTGTAAGCCCGCCAAGGTCCAATAGCAGCAACAACAAAGGCGAAGGCCCAAAAATAGAAATATCTGGTGTGGAGGTCGTCAGTCGGTGTGTGGGAGTGCGTGGCGTGGGTACTGGGTACATATCTTCCACATATCAAATGCCTACCATTGAATTGAATTGAATTGCATTGAATTCTCATTCGTTCGCAAATTGCGATGCAATTGCAAAAGCAGCAGCAAAAGTGAATAAAAAAAAAAAATGGTGAAAGTAATACTACTAAAACCCCTCTAAAGCCTCTCAACTTTTTCATTGTTTAATTATCCACTGGACTGGGGAGTCACTCTGCAGGCACCAGAAAATGCCGCTGCTTCTCCCAATCCCTGCCCTCAACTCTAGCTCTAGCTCGGCAATTCAAGGATTGAGGCTCAGCTCATGTCCCGGGGCCAGCCTTTGTTGGCGACTCGGAAGAAGACGACTGCATTGCTGTGTGCCCAATGCTGTCTACACCGCCCACACCCAAAGCACGGAACAGCATTGGAAACCGACATCGGGGAAGATAGAGGATTCGGCGGAGGGCGACGCCATATCCATTCTCAATGAAAGGATTCGGCGGGAGCAGAGCAAGAGAGAGGGCTCCGCAACGAGAACGGTGATGGAGGCGGAGGCGGCGTACAAATACGTAGAGATGGTGAAGCAGCAGCAGCAGAGGGGCCTCGAGAAGCTCCGAGGCGACGTTGGTTACAAGGTGGATCCCTACACTCTTCGTTCTGGGGACTACGTCATCCATAAGAAGGTTGGCATTGGTCGGTTCGTTGGGATTAAATTGGACACTACTAGTCCCAATTCCATTTCCAATTCCACTTCTAAGACCGACTCCATTGAATACGTCTTCATCGAGTATGCCGATGGCATGGCTAAGCTTCCTGTCAAGCAGGCCTCTCGCTTGCTCTATCGTTATAATCTGTACGTTTTCCTTCCCTTCTGTCATTCTTCCTTTTCAATCTCATCATTTTCATGAATTCGTTCAACTAAACAAACAAAACAACCAAAAAATCAAAAAAAAAAGTTACGTTAACTTATAATTAATCTGTCTGTTTTGTTGTTTCAGCCCGAACTAAACGAAAGGCCTCGCACATTGAGCAAATTGAGCGACCCCAGTGTCTGGGAGAAAAGAAAGACCAAGGGAAAGATTGCCATTCAGAAAATGGTTGTTGATTTGATGGAGTTGTATCTTCACAGACTCAAACAAAGACGCCCACCCTACCCTCTCACTCCAGCCATGACTCACTTTGTTTCTCAGTTTCCTTATCAACCCACCCCTGATCAACAGCAGGCTTTCATTGATGTTCACAAAGATCTAACCGCCAGAGAAACTCCAATGGACCACTTAATTTGCGGAGATGTTGGCTTTGGCAAAACCGAAGTTGCCCTGCGTGCCATCTTCTGTGTAGTTTCTGCAGGGAATCAAGCCATGGTTCTCGCACCCACTATTGTTTTGGCCAAGCAACATTTTGATGTTATTTCAGACCGGTTTTCTATCTACCCCGACATCAAGGTTGGACTTCTCAGCAGGTTTCAGGTAACCCAAGTCTTCTTCTTACATATGACACACTTATTGGGTATCACATCTTATGCATTCTGGAATTTTCAAGCTGCTCCTTTTAGTCTTAAACTGATCACAACTGTTATGGCATGTAGACCAAAGCAGAAAAGGATGGGCATTTGGACATGATTAAAAAGGGGCAATTGGACATAATTGTTGGGGCTCACTCGCTTCTTGGAAGTCGTGTTGTGTAAAGTAATCTGGGTTTGCTAGTTGTTGATGAAGAACAGGTTTGTCATTGAATCTATTTTCTGCTATATGCAACAAATTAGATTCTCTCCTAGTTGACCTACATAATCTTCTTTTTATGTTTTAAAGCATGCACTTTCTTCTGCTCTATAGAGGTTTGGCGTCAAACAAAAGGAGAAGATTGCTTTGTTCAAAACATCGGTTGATGTTCTTACTCTTTCTGCAACGCCTACACCACGAACCCTGTATTTAGCCTTGACTGGGTTCCGTGATGCTAGGTAATGACTTGTCTTTGGATTTATAGTTTTATATACATCTCTAGATCTAGATGCCCATTTCAATTTGTTTTGTGATGCTAGGTAATGACTTGTCTTTGTGATAGTTGTTGCGTAATGTTGTGAATTTAAGCTTACTTTTTATGATGGCTGGTTAAGACATAGCTTGCCAGTCCTTAATTTGGTGCTGTTGTAATTATGCATTCTTCCATTTTTCAGTTTGATTTCAACTCCACCACCAGAAAGGGTCCCTATCAAATCCCATCCTTCTGCATACAGTAAAGAAAAGGTTTTATCAGCAATTAAGCATAAGCTGGACAGAGGAGGCCAAGTGTTTTACGTATTGCCTCGCATTAAAGGTAACCTTATTGCATGATGGTTTTGTTTTTAATACTCTTACAAAAGCTGAACACAAAGTTTCTTTGTCATGCTGTTGCTTGCTGTAGTGTCTGGATTGCTTCTTTCAGTTTTATCAATGACTAAATGCACATGTCACTATTTGTAAGTCTTTAGACTTGTAGAGTAAATGAGGATTGCCTTGTTCGTGGTTCTAGATTCATTTGTCTTACATGTCTAAAGAACACGAGAAATTCCATTTCCGACTAACAGCTAATTAGAGGAATTTCAAGAATGATTTCCCACATAAACTTTTGGTTCTCTTAATGGCTGATACATATTTCACTTCTGTTCTTGTGCTGCAGGACTTGAAGAAGTGATGAAATTTCTTGAACAGTCATTTCCTAATGTTGAAATAGCTATTGCACACGGGAAGGTATTTTCTTTCTTGCCTTATCATTTGGCATCTCCAAAGGGAACCACTATGTGATGAAATTTAAGAATTAGGAAAATTGAGGATGCATCAGGATTTGAATAAGAAACTTCTTCATATGTGTCATTTATTACAGCTTATAATTGGATTTGCTAATTTGGGTTTCTTTCTCTGCATGTGAGTAATTATATCTGCATATTTTTTCAGCAATATTCAAAGCAGCTGGAGGAAACCATGGAGAATTTTGCACAAGGTGAAATCAAGATTCTTATATGCACTAATATAGTAGAAAGTGGGCTTGACATTCAGAATGCAAACACCATCATAATTCAGGATGTTCAACAATTTGGCTTAGCGCAGTTGTATCAGGTCTTATTCTTTCTTCTTTCTTTATATATATACGTCTCAAATGGTCCAACATATACGGAAGACTAACATTTGAAATTGTTATTTTGGTTATTTTAAGTGCTTTTCATTTATTAAACAGGAGAACGTAATGGTACCTGAGCTTTTCCAACTCCTTATCCATTTTACTTACTGTGTTATTTTTTGTTCTTTTTCTTTCGTTAAATGAATAAATGGTAATAGTTGCGGGGAAGGGTAGGCCAGGCAGATAAGGAAGCTTATGCATACTTGTTCTATCTGGAGGAGTCACTACTAACTGATCAAGCACTGGTACTTCTTGTCCCTTATAGAATATGCTGTATACAGTTTTTGTAACTACTTGTGTTACCCTTCATGATATTTAGCACTTGTTTTCACAATTGCATGTGATTTTAGATACAGTTTAAAATCCATTAGCTACTTTGCTCTAGGTATACTTGCCTGTGATTACTTTGGAGTGTTAAAGTAGCAACATTGTGGTCATGCTCTAGGAGCGACTTGCAGCTCTGGAGGAATGCTGTGAACTTGGGCAAGGTTTCCAACTTGCAGAGAAGGACATGGGAATCAGAGGCTTTGGTACCATATTTGGTGAGCAACAAACAGGGGATGTTGGAAATGTTGGCATTGATCTCTTCTTTGAAATGCTCTTTGAGAGCCTATCCAAGCTTTACTCTTGTTCATGATCCAATTTTTAATCTTTTACTTCTTGCTTCCATTTTACGTGCAATTTTGGCTATTATAATTATTACTATTATAATAATAATAATTATTACTACTATTACTACTCTAACTGCATAACATATTAATGTATGAGATGACAGTGTTTCAAAATGGTTTTAATGTCTAAAATGGTTCCTCTCCCTCTCTCTCTCTCTCTGACAACACACACATGTAGTAACTGTTTAATTCGTTAGGCCCACTCAATGTCTAGAGTTTGAAATTTTGAAGTGTTATTAATTGTTAACACAAAACTTGCTGTTTTGCTTGTTTGATGCCAGGTTGATGAACACCGTGTAGTTTTAGTTCCTTATGTGTCCGTTGAGGTGTTTTTACCATCACTTTCAGCATCTTAAAATAAATACTTGAACAAAGATAGAAGCTGATTAATTTCGACACATCCTATTTTAATTCCTAGGAGAGATTGGGATGCGAACATGCATGCATATTGGTATTTGATGGGTGTGTTTTATGTACATTTCAGATTGATTTAAATATAAATCCTCATCTCCCCTCTGAATACATAAATTATCTGGAGAATCCCATGGAGATAATTCATGCAGCCGAGAAAGCTGCTGAGAACGATATCTGGAGTTTGATGCATTATGCTGAGAATTTGCACCGGCATTATGGAAAGGAGCCACACTCCATGGAGCTTCTTTTAGAGAAGCTTTATGTGAGGAGGATGGCAGCAGATCTGGGAATTAGGAAGATTTATGCTTCAGGAAAGATGTTTTTTTATGAAAACCTGTATGAATAAAAAGGTCTTCAAGCTGATTGCAGAATCAATGGCCTCTGATGTTTACCGAAACTCTATGGTTTTTGAGGGTGACCAGATCAAGGTAATCTCATATCATGAAATATGAATAAATTTTCTTTACGTTTTGACAGTGAGCTGAGTATCGGAAAAGAAAAGTCTGTTGATTTTGACACGGGATATCATCATGTTGGTTGTGTCTCGTGTGTTGCAGGCGGAACTTCTTCTAGAGCTACCGAGAGAACAGCTGTTAAATTGGATCTTTCAATGTTTGGGTGAAATGCATGCTTCCTTACCTGCTCTCATAAAGTATTAGATAGGTGTCTTAGGCGACGGACAGGAACTCATTTTTTTTTAATGAGGGACTACTGGACTAGTACTACACTAGTACATAATGGATTGGATTTGCTAACCCTTTTGCCGTACTCGGATGTCTTGAGGGACAATATCATATTGATTGGGCCATAAAATTAGAGCCAAAGATGTGCGTGATGGCATGGTTCGCTTGGTAAGTCATCACAAATTGAAACTGATGGTTTATTCAAATGGGTCTAATATATATCAGTCCTTTGCAGCATTGCAGGTTACTTGTGAATTAGGTAAGTAAGACAAGTGGAGGGAGATACATCATGCATACAAACAAACAGGTGTGCGTGGCGCACGAAATACACATTCTTTTGATGTCATGCATTCGTATTCACATTCGCATATGCATAGGACGACGATAATCCTATTTGTATTTATGTACGGAAGGAAGGATCATTCATTCATTCATTTATTCCGTTCCGTTGGTAGGGTATATACATAGTTAGATACTAATTTGAACGCTCATCTGAAATTCTGTGTAGTGTATATGTCTGTAATCATATCATTTCAAATAGAAGAGGTGCTCTCTACTCACTCCTGTTTCTTTTCCTTGGTATTGGTAAATTGGTAATTTGGTAAATATACCCTACATAATAATAAGACCTTTGGTATTTGGTTGGTAGTTGGGGTGCGCCGTTGACCGGCGGGTATGAAATCCACAGTCGAAACTGGGTATGCATTTAAATTACAGAATGAGGTCTTCCACTAAGTCACAAATTTATTTTGTCGCTTTTCTATTCTTTTACGGGAAATGTGTTTTTTCTTTTCTGATCCCACTTCTAAATATGATTTTATTTATACATAAATAAAATCATGCCCTTGTTTAATTTTTATTTACTTTTATTCAATTTAAATTTTAAAAGTAAATATATAAGTTACGCAATGAAATAAATATATTAGTATTGAAAAAGGTTAAATGTCTAATTAGGGATGAAATCGAAACGCCTCGGACCTTAAGAGATAGATCAGAGCATCATCACTAAATTGGAAAAAAAAAAATCGGAAGCTACCAACATTTTGCTAGTATCAGCAAAACAAAAATATCCATAGCTTTTCTAGTGTTGTTTACTCTTTATTTTTTAAGCACGGCGGGCTAAGTTTAACTCCATTAGTTTTAATTTAATTTAGAAAGAAATAGTAAAAAGTGCGTAATAAAACATTTTTTATTGAAAAATATTTAAATAATTCTTTTTTACTATTAAAAATGTTTATATATTATAAGAACAAAAAAAAAAAAAAAAAAAAGAGTAGACAGTTCATTAGAATTTTGAATAAAAATGTATGTTTACTATTAAAAAAGTGTCCCTAATAATAAAAAAAAAATGTCTTAGAATTTTTGAATAAAATTTTTTTTTTGCGAGGGCTTATATTAATTTTTCGTTTAAGGTATTCAGTCAATCTCTGATAAGTAGCTAGTGAATCTGTGATGCGCCCTCTCCTCCCAACTGATCTTATTAGAAATTAACAAGAAAGAAAGGAAGAAATGAGCTTTCAAGATGTGCAGAGTGGCGGAGGAGGAAGGGGAAGGAAAGCATCGGCGTCTCCGCCTCAGGCGGTGGCTGCGGGCATATTCCAGATCAACACTGCCGTTGGCACTTTCCGTAGAATGGTCGATGCCATCGGGACTGCCAAGGACACTTCCGATCACCGCCAGAAGCTGTGCGTCTCTCTTTCTCTCTTTGTTATGCAAATACAAATACAAATACAAATTCATTCATGAATCATTATTATGTAATGTAACGAGTGGAAATGCAAAGTGCAGGCACAACACGAGGCAACGCATACTTGAGCTGGTAAAAGAAACGTCTGCCAAGCTCAAATCCCTCACCCAATCTGATCGCCAATCCAATGTCAATGTGCGTTTCTTTCTTTACCTCACTCACTCACTCAACTCACTCTCATCACTCATCATGAGTGCCTCCGCTTTTTGAATTTCATCTGCTAAACTATATCACATTCCAACAATTTCTTTCTACTTTCTAATTTCTAGTTCAAATTTCAAAACTAGTCAAAACAAAATGGATTTTGTCTTGATTTTTCAGCCGAGTAAGCAGATCGAAGATGCTAAGCTTGCAAGAGATTTCCAGACCACATTGCAAGAATTTCAGAAAGTTCAACAGCTCGCCTCTGAGCGCGAGTCTACTTACATGCCTTCCTTGCCAACGTACCCCCTACCCTACTACATTTCTCCTCTTTTCACCTTTCTAATTTAACTATTTATACTTGAGTTTGTGTGTTTTTGTGTTTGTGTGTATGACTTTTTGGCTTACCTCCGCACCTTGTTCTTGTTCTTGTTTTATTCGGTACTTTCTTTGACTACAGTTCTGCGGCTTCCGCTTCTGCCTCCGGGGAATATCTGGAGCCTAGCAGTAGCAGCACCAGGGATCAGCACCGCCAACCTTTCCTTCAGGACCAAAAGAGGTAATCCATTTCCATGCTCTCCTTCTACATTCACATCATTTCCTCTGCCTAACATTCCAGTCCTTTTTCTTTTCGTTTTATTATTTCCTCTCTCATTGGCTTATTACCAATTTCACATCATCCTTCACTTCACCTTCCACCTTTGTCTTTTCATCTTCGGTTGGACTTTAACTCTTGTATTATTAAAAACCTTGGAGCTCCCATTCCATCCCATGGGCCCATGGCCATGGCCATCGGTTTCTATTGTATTTTCAGTGGCTCAAAGTCTCAAGTTGCTTCTATGAACCTTGTACATTGGGAGGGAGTCTTAACTTTGGCCGACAACTGACCATGTATAGTTAATAGTTTGAGCATCTTCGCATGCATACACCATTACACATGGGTTGGTTTGATGCACGGTTTACAAGGATTCTATTTTGAAACAACATCTCACCTACAGGCAGGAATTACTTTTGCTTGATAATGAGGTTGCTTTCAATGAGGCCATCATTGAGGAGAGGGAACAGGGTATTCGAGACATAGAAGCACAAATCGGGGAAGCTAGTGAAATTTTCAAGGACCTTGCTGTTCTCGTTCATGAGCAGGGTGTGGTCATTGGTAATACAGCTCTCTTTCACTTTGCATTCATGGAGCTTTTTCCTCTTATTGTATTTATCGGGCATATTGTTCTATCATTGCAGATGACATTCAATCAAACATTGACAACTCTTCCTCTGCAACGACCCAAGCTAGAGTTCAGCTAGCTAAGGCTTCCAAAGGAGTTAAATTCAGATGCTCATGGGTAAGGAGTAAACAATAAATTAAACAAACTAGTTAACTTTCATCTCTTATCTACCTCACCTACCACTAGTACAGGGTGTTTAGCACTTTATGGTTGATCTGTTAGGGCAAAAGGATGTGTTTTGGAATTGTTAGCGTTAACAAAAGAAGTGAAAGAATTCATTTATCACAAAAGGAAATTAGCATCCCCACATCATGGCATCTAGACTGTGACACATAATGGACAGAAAAGAAGACATTAGGTTGCAATGAGAAATGGAATTTACATGCAAACACAAACTTTCATTTGTTTTGTTTAGTGAAAACTAGCAAGAAGACTGTCTGGTCTGGTGTAGCAGAGATTTCGTATAGGACATGTTAGGGTAGTTTGCAAACAAGATCGCCCTATCACACAACAATTTTAGGTTATCTTAGAATTGGATTCTGATTATCTCCAATTTGTCATTTCGTATATCTTATCTTCAATGTCGGTCTATTGTCTGTTGCAGTGTTGGTGGGTGCTGGCAGTTTTGGTAGTGGTCGTTGTGATCGTCGTGATCATCCTTATCATATAATGTGCAAGTACATACATACATAGTCATGTTGTGCCTATGTATGACAATGTTGTTTGTGCGATCATTTCTTTGTTTATTGATGTCCTCCAGCTTTTGGTTGAGATTTACATGTATTAGAGTGGAAACTGGAACGTCTCTTTTTTCACTTTCCTTTTATCTTGCGGCGGTTTTGATTGTTTTTGTTAGCAATGGTTTATCCTCCGTGTACTGTGGTTCCTGGGTTTTACTTTTTGTAATTTTTTGTTTTTAATAGTGGATTAATAGTTTTTGCTGTCCTGTTCTTGTATATTAAAAGATGCATGTCCTTTCCAGCTCCCTTCCAGGAAAGGAGACGATGAGAATATGAATGGGAAAGAAGGAAAAGGTGAGTATGGTGAAGATTACGATTCTGTTGGTGAAGATTACGATTCTGAAATGTAAATATTGGAAACCAACGATGACACTGACCAAGATTAGGAAGGATTATGATGATCTATCTGTGCTCTTAGATCCAGATGACAAAGCTTTTCCAGCAATGAGTTTTTGGTTGAAAAAAAAAAAAAACGATTTTGAAGGGTTATGTTACATATATGCCCCATTTCCCTTCCCAGAATTTACATGATTGATTTTAGAGACATCGATATGCCAATGAGATACTAATGTCATTGAGATGCTGTTGAAATTTTGTCGAGATGCCACTAAGAGAGTGTTGATATGACGTTGAGATACCGTCGTCAAGAGAGCGTCGAGAGGCCTTCGCCTTTGTGGTTCTGTAGAGATGCCATCAAGAGGCATTGAGACTGACTTCGAGAATTAAAATGACTCAAAATCTCTCTGAATTCACACAATGAAAAATTCGTCACTTTCACAAATGAATTTTTGTAGCTTGGATATGTTTTTTCAGCCATATTTTAGCTTGTATGTTGAATAGCGGCAAATTTAACTCCATCCGAAGTAGTTTAGGCCGGGAGAGGATTCGAACACATCGCCGCACCTTGGGTGGCTGCTTTCTCTCACTTTGCCTGTCAAACAGACGGACGGATCAGCCGTGGAGTAATTCTTTTCTATTTCTAGTGATCGTTTGGTGGGCCCAACAACTAGCGTGCGTCCGCAACACTTATACGATGCCGTTTCCTAAAGATTATTGACTTGGTCGTATGGATGCCAGGCTCGGGCGGCCATTAGAAGAAATATAGATAATAAGAAATCAGACCGGCCCAAGGGGGTTGAAGCAGTTCTTGACTGAGCAAACACAAAATAAGTAAATGGCAATGCCCATGTAAAAGTAAAGTGGCCCGGCCCCCAAACACAAAACAATTTCAAGCGCAACTGTCTTGAGAATTGAGATGGTAGTGTGAATTGGGCAGGAGAGTTTGCGGAGGTTATGTGAATCATCTTCAGCGGTCACCGGCTTCTATTTCCATAGTCTTCTGAGGATCTGAGTAATTAGGAGGATCATCTGATTACGATCTGATTGGGATCGGAGCGGAGGTCGAACGATGACCGCTTGTGTTTAGCCTTTGGTCTGCCTCCACCTCGTTTTTTATTTATTAATTTCATTGCGAGTGTTTTTTTATTTATTCGAAAACAAGTAATCGATTCGGGACTCAAAATTCCGAAACTCAAAACTGAGAGAGAGAGAGAGAGAGAGAGAGAGAGAGAGAGAGAGATTGAAGCAGCAGCAGAGGAACGAGAGAGAGAGAGACAGAGAAATGGCAGCCCTAGTGTACCAGATATTGTCTTCCTCCGCCCTGGTATCACTGGGACTCTACCACATGGTGGCCACCACCCGCAACTACCTCAAATCTCCACAGTCCTACGCCGCCAAGCCCTACCACCCCTTCCCCCTCTCCTCTTCCTCTTCCAACCTTAATCCTCCTCATCATCGTCTCAGGTATCTCCAGCTCTATGCCATCATCGCCTGCCTATTGGTCGCCGTCGTCCACCAGACCCTCACCTCCTTCGACGCCGACCCACTCCTCAAGGGCCGAACACCCGTACACCGATTCACGTCCCTGCAGTCCGCGGCCTCCCTCTTCCTCTTTCTGCTGCTCACGCTGGCTGTCCTGCTTTCCGAGTGGGCCCCATCGGTTCTTCCGCTGCCCTCGGATCTGGTGTTCGGGCTGGCCGCGGCCCTCTTCTACCTGCAGTCGCTGGTGTCGTGGGGTGCGGCGTCGGTGCAGATGTCGGATCTGCAGGCTAAGTGCGACTCGGTTTCCGGTCGGATCACGGCGGTGGCGTCGGGGCTGTGCGTGGTTCTGGCGTGCCAGCCGAGGGTGTTCGTAGCGGATGTGGGGTTAGGGGCGGTCATGTGCCTGCAGGGGCTGTGGGTATTGCAGACGGGGCTGTCGCTGTACGTGGAGGCGTTCATCCCGGAGGGGTGCCACAAGCTCCTGGACGTGGTGATCGGGGTGGAGGGTTCCACCAAGTGCGACCTGGACGAGTCCCGGTACAGGGCGGTGGCCATTCTGGATCTGGTGTTCTTGGTGCACGTCATGTTCGTCCTGCTCATTGTCATGGTCGCCTACGCCGTCGTTGCCAAGTTTGTTGGAATCCGAAGATTAGGTTCATATGAGGTATTGCCCAACGCCGCTCCCTCCTCCGACCACAACAACCACATTCAGATGAAAGCCTTGAGCGGCACTCAGGCTTAGTTAGCATCCACACCCACACCCTCATTGTCGTCCAGGAGAATCACCGGTACTTTTCTTTCCTTTTATTAGATTTTTATTGTTCTTTAAATCACTGTAGTACTATGTATACCATTATCTTTAGTTGCATTATGTTACCATCACAATTACAAACTGCAAACTGCTCTGCTCTTTCTTTTGGCTCCGGTATTTGTTTACTACTTCTGCCCTATGTTGCCCTCTCTCTTACTCCTCCATTGTTACGTTAATGAATACGGCTCCCTTTGTATCTCCTGCCTGTTTGTTGTGTCCTTTCTTCTTTGTTCTCGTCAATTGGAATAGATTACTTGTTTTGTTGGCGTACTGGCTTTAAGGGCCTTCACTACCTACCAAGTTCTAATGAACTTGTAAAATGCAAAAACCATTTAGGTTGCAATGTGGGGTTAACCATTCGTTTGAGACTTCTTCAACTTCTTCTCAGGGTTGCATGTTTAGACTTTAGAGACAAAGTGCCTAAGTCCGAGCTTATGAAAACAGACTCAGAGTGTGGGTGGGGGTGGCAATGTGGCCATGCAAGATTCGAAAGCTCTTCACTAACATCTTCATGAAAGACAGAAAACTGGTATGCAATGGGTTTATTAGTTTACTTCTTAACTGATGTAACTGACATGTAAGATCTGTTACCATATGCGGGGTAGATTTTGCGGTTAGTGAAGGTACCCAAATACGTGCATTTCACTGCAAAGCAATCTCTTGTTGGTAGATATTTTGAATTGGAAACTGTTTAGTTCTTTGTCATATGGTATAATCTTCAGGTGCCTTGTAAGTGAGGAGTTTCAACACGCGTTTGGAACTTTAGATACTCTTCACCTTGGAAATAGATTCAAGTGGTTGTTCCATTTGGTTTCATGTTTTTGTACATCTTTCTATATTTATTTTGGCAGTGCTTTGTGTGTCTGCTCATGTGTTAATTTAAGCAGGGGAAGTGCTATCTCAGGATTTTATTTTTAATCGACGACACTGAATGACTTTGTTGTCCTTGGTGTTGCGTAGATAAAACTAAAGCATTACCATCATTGTCATTCTATAGCATATATGAGAAGATGATTATGAAACAGTATGTTTGATACGAACTCACACTATGTAGTTATATTTGTTTGTATAATGAGGGTGGGGTTGGATTAGATTACTGTTCATATGTAGAAAATTTGTTATGTGAAGGTATGAAGTTGATGAAGTGGAAGGCTGAAATTGGATAGTCTGGATAGAACAATTATAATTGAATAGTACGAGAAAGTTGTAGTACTACTAACATGTAGAACCACAACTTTCATTCATTTTTGTGTTTGTGTAAGCGTTGTATTTACGATAGCCTTCCCTTACTGGGAGGGCAAAAATGGCATTTGATCAGAGTTAATCGACAAGGAATGTGTCCGCAGTCCGCACTGAGGGCTTCCCTACTGATAGGAAACTGCAGGTAGCCATTTCCGTTCTCAAAGTCACATGTTCGGTCGACATGACAAAGGAACCTCCGGAGCTGCTTTCCATATGAGATGTTATGTTACGTGCCAGGTTTTGGGGTCTGTCACGACCAAAAACCGGGTTGGTAAGAAGGGATTTTGTGGAATTTAGGTGATTTGATCAACTATGGGTCCTTATTGAATCGGTTTCTAGGTGATCGATGCATATATACTATATTTATTGAGTCTCATAAGTGTTTATTTTATTTTATGGATTTGAAGCTGGAAAATAGAAAACGCGATAAAAGTTACCAGTGGTGCCCGGAAGTCATTTTCCTGCTGTGCAAAATATTGCGAATGTCTAGCATGAATTTTGAGAAGCTTACAATACGACGACAATGACAAAAATAGATTTTACGATTGTTTTGGTCAAAAACCGATTAAAATCGTGATTGTTAGCTCCAGTTTTTGTGCCGGACGATGCAATGAGGACAAGAACAACATTACAGCTGTTGGCTGGCTAGGGCATTGAATTCAAACAACCATAAGCCATGATTAATTCTCTTAGCAAGCAGGCTTAAGCAAAGTCCTTGATTATGTATCAATTATCCACCAGAAGACCACCAGAAGAATATACAAAGATGTTATCACAGGATACAACACGGTAAGAACATACGCGTTTTTTCAGAAATGATTTTTTGGTCACACCAAACGAACGGGACTCCGCGTTATATTCCGACATTCTTGAAACCCCTGAACGCAAGAAGAAAGTTGAGAGAATTTAAGTAGTTAGCTAGCCACTTGAACTGATTTCTCTACTTACTTTTCCAAGAGAGATTAATTTATGTACGAGAGGGTAAATACATTTGTAACTGATGGAAGACAGGAACTTATTTCTTAAGTAAATTACATTTTATCACTTTAGATTTGGATGCAATTGCAATCTCATATAATTAGTTTAAAATATTTCAATTTCATACATTTACTTATTATTTTATTTAATTTCATACCATCGTTAGTTAATTTGTTAAATTGACGATGATTGTGTCACGGGCGGAGCCCTCATTTTTCAGATTTGGAACTTAAATTTGTGCCATGTGTTAATTCATTTAATTATTTTATTAAAAAAAAAAACTAAAAAAGGGAGAAAAAGAACCAAATAATAAAGAAAACCTTAAGCTAGATCTTCATCTTCTTCGCAATAACCCAGACCCCACACATCAATCGGCGCGACTCATGTTTGTTTTCTTTGCCTGCAAATATAGCCCAACACAGAAACATTAAAAACCCCATTTGAGCTACTCCACATCGTCTCTTCTCTTCTCTCTCTCGCTTTCAATTCCAGAAAATCCATTCCAAAAAAATCAGAGGGCAATGGAATCAAAATCAAAAACCCAGAAGAATGATTGGTGTTGGAATTCATGTGATTTCATCACATTTGAATTCCAGTGAGTTCATCAAAATTTGGACAACAAGATAACTTAGAAATAACCTATAACCCACGTGAACTTATAAAGTCTTGTTTGTTACGCGGTATATAGCACCAGATATGACTACTAATACAGAGTCAGATATTTAGTGCTCTAACGTACTAAATAGTATCCAGACTTAATATCCGACCCCAACGCCTTAGTACTCCTCACACCCGGCTAATTATCCTCCCCAAAAAGAGTGTAGTATTAATCTGACCGCTTCGTCAAGTTCCTACATTTTTCTTTCTCTTCTCCTCTCTATCAAAGCAACGCCCCTTCCATCCATCCTTATATCCGTTACGATCTGCGAGGTCGACCCATGGCTTCCAAATAGATCTTGAATGAGCTCAAAGATCTCGACAAGGACCCCCGACCTCTTGCAGGCAGATAGAGTCTCCTCCTTCATCGACCCCTATTCTTATTTACCTGTTTTTTTTTTTTTTTTTTTTTTTTTTTAGTTTTACGGTTTTTTTTTCATTTTTCATCGTCCTCAGCATGTTTCGAAGTTCGATCTGAGAATTTTAGAGTCTCCTTCTTCTTCGTCCCCTGTTCTTATTTACCTACTTTTTGTTTAGTTTTACAATTACTTTCATTTTTCATCGTCCTCAGCATGTTTCGAAGTTCAATCTGGGAATTTTAATCCTTTTGGTGATATGGGTTGTTTGTAAAACGGTAGGTTCTGATATGAGTTGTTTGTAAAATGGTAGAATTTGACATGGGTTATTCTTATTTTGTGTGCTTGTAAGCCTGTTTGGTTCTGGCTTTGTTGTTGAAATTACCGGTCAAAAATTTGTTTTCCCCCCATTTTCTCTTCCATTAACCGTCATTTTTTTTTCTTTTAAAAGTAATAATATTTCGAAGTTCTCGTATTCAATACAATACCAATCACAATATAAACATTACGATATTAGTCCGATATTGCACCAAACGTCCGACTAATTTAGTCAGCACTATTCGATGACAAATTATTCTATCCGACTAAAATAGTCAGTATTGTTTGAGTTACCAAACGAGGCCTAAGAGTTTGTATCCGGACAAACTTAATACATAATGGAGGGGAAAATGATATAAACCACAAGTATTAATTAAGCCATAAGGCAATTGGTTTGTAACTCGAAAGCCGATTGTAACTGTCATGGTAACGGGATGAGGTAGTTACCAAATTCAATGGTGTGGATTGGTTCCTCTTCTCTGTATATAATCTTTGTGTTCATTAAGAAGGATACGCCCTATTGTGAATCCTGAACATTATAGCACTGAGTACAAGAGAAGGGAAGACACCACCATAACAAGAAGTATGGTTACGAATTCTGGTCAGTACATACATCAAATTGTTATTAGGGTTTATGCAGATTACTGCATTTAATGCAGCAACTCATCAGGGAGCATGCATTCATTATAAATCTGAAGTTCATGTAGTTTAGCAATTTGGTTGATTGGATCCTTTTTGAATAAAGATTACATGCGGTATCAGAGTCGGTCAATTCAAGTTCTAAACTCATGATTATGGAGAAATTTGTGAACTCAATCTATATGTTGTTTTAAAATTCCGCAATAATCGGTTTTATAACTTACAGAATACCAAGTTATAACTGCTATATCTGATTCTTTTTCCTACAACTTATTATGAATTTATGTGTTTTACTACAAATTGATCTATTAATATATCAATATTTTGACTATGACCATATGAACTGGTAAATTTATGCAGATTGAGTTACATAAAGTATTGAGGGTCGATGTCATGTTTATTTGGTTGATACACCCAAGTGTATGTACTGATGTCAAGTTATTAATGATAAGCTCATATTTATATAAATTTTACATCAAATTCACTTGTCTTTTCTTAGTTAGTTCCTTATATTTTTGAGCTATTTACTTTGTTTTTGTGTTTTGTAGGATTTGTCAAGTAAAGAAAAGAAAAATAGCACAAGTGGAATTTTAAGTAACAAATCCGTCAAAACTACCTGTGCAGGTCAGCTGACTTTGGAAGAAAGTTGCGGACAGCTCAGAATGAATTAGATAATAAGCCTTATATGCTTGGAAAGCTACGGATGTCTATTTCTGGAGCATTTCGCAGATTAATATCATTTTTCTAGAAGAAGTTATGGCCGTTTGAACACTGAAAGGTTCCCAAGAGGCTGAGCAGTTTGTAACTAACAAGAAAGCATTGAAAGCAATAAATCCAATCAAACTAGCAGCCAAAACTGATGCAGCCAAGAACAAGTCAGCTGACACCTATTCAAATATCAGAGGAAATGGAAAATTAAGTGGGAGTAATGGGCATAAAGGTTGCCCAAAGAGTCACAATTGTTTTAGCATTTCCTCTCACTTATTGTCATCACTAAATGGCTATTAGTGGGATGAGTTATGGAAAAAAAACTGTGGCAGCAGAAAAGAAGAAAAGGGCTGCAGGTTGCAGCGGCTAAGAGGGAAAAAACGTGGAAAAAAAAGACAGAAAAAAAGGAAGGAAAGCAAGGAAAAAAGGCAAGGCTTCTGCGTTGGGGACGGAAGGAAAGGAAGGAGGAAATCTTGGCATTCTCTTCTTTCGGTTTTATCTTCTCAAACTCATGTCTTTCTTTTTGTTTAATTTGAGAATTATGTGTAACTAACTTTTAGTAGTTAGGGGCTGTTTTGAAGCCCCGAATATGATTGCAAGTTTGTTATGAAATTTCCTTTGAATTACTTTTATGAATGGATGAAAATTGGTTCACTACTTGTCTCATTGATGAATTCTTTATGTGTTTTCTACGGATGCATATTAGTAAGCATATCTAGGATTCTAATGTTATGAATATGTGTGTGCCTGCCCTTGTCGAATGAGGACCTACACATATTCTAGAGTAGTACTTGTTAATTGCGATTAACATGTGAATCAATTTATAGGATAAGTAAGACAACGCTAGTACTTACGATGCCTTGTGATGACTCAAACTCTTTTCGTTCTTAATGATTTCTACTTGTTAAATATGAACACACCATTCTAGATTGCATGTTAGGGACTAAGTTAAGTTGGAAACGCCATTCTCTTAACATACTACATAAGAAAGAGTAATAGGTTGAGTTCTAACATTGAGTCAACTTGAGCATCTTCATCCGAAAATGAAAGGAATTTGAATGAAACATAACATTTTTGCATGATTATTTGGTGGTGGATAGCAATTCCCCTAACTCGTTTTTCTTAATTTGCGAACTACTTAAAATCTGTTTTTGTCCTGTTTTTGTTTGATTTAATTTAAATAGCAAATCAACTCCAAAAATCCCAAAATTTTGTGTAAGTGTAGCTCTGTGTATCTAGTATCTGCATATAAAATTTCGTAGACTTTAGATAAGTGTAAATCGGTCTAATAATTATTTTTCGGTGGCTGATCAGTAGGGACAACAGCCCAATTTTTGTGACATTTTAAGTAGTTAGATAAAACAATCTTCTACGGGAAAGACCCTTATTTTCATATGCTACAATTGACAAATCTTAGTGTTAATAAGGAAAATCAATAGGACATTTGTGTGCTATTTTATGGTGTGCTTTTAATCCTATCAATTAAACATCGAAATGAACACTTAATAAACCAGTTTATAAGGTTAACAAGTAAGAATGTTTCCAAAGAAATTGATTGCTAAGATTGCTCATATACTGTCGTATAGCGAGTGATGATGCTCATGTTAATTGTGTAAAGTTAACTTGCCTAAAGGTGTTACTTTACATATATTCATGCGTTTTTATCCTTGGCTATGCAAAATTTCTTGGAGTTCATGTTATGTACATGGATAATATCTTGCCTAAAGGTGACATTTGTTCTGTAATGAAGTGTGACAAAAATATCAAGTTGAGTCCTTGATCACAGATAATTATGAACTCATAAATGAAAGAATCATGTTGTATGCATGTTTTAACATGTTGAATTTGGTGAATATTGAGAAGTTGAATGGTAACAACTTCAACACATAGAAGCATCAAATAGAGATGAACCTGGGAATGTTAAAGTTCATTGTGGCTTTCAAGACTCCTGAACCTGCTGCACTAACTGTTTCAAGCACTGCACAAGATAGGGAGAATTTTGCAAGATGGGAGAAAACTAATCAAATGTCTCTCCTTATTATGCAAAATGCTAGGGAAGAGCACATTCGTGGTGGTATACCTAGCTGTGACTTAGCCAAGGGTTACATGGCTAGGATTGAAGAGAAATTTAAGATGTCTGATAAAGCTGAGATATGTGCATATCTCGCTGCATCGATTAACACCAAGCATGATGGAGTGAGTAGTGTTCGTGAACATCTGTTGAAATTGGTGAACATCTCTAACAAACTGAATGCATTGGACATTGGGATAACATATCAGTTTCTGGTGCACATGGCCTTATACTCCTTATATGGTGATTATGATTAGATTAAGGTGAACTACAATACTCAGAATGAGACTTGGACAATCAATGAACTCATTTCCATTTGTTGTCAATAAGAGGAAAGAATGAAAAGGTCCAAGGCTGAAAAGATGGAGTTGGCAAATCTTGTCAATTCTGGGAAAGGAAAAGGAAAGATGGGGGTTACTGCATTCAAGAATGAGAATTACAAAGGCAAAAAACAGTCAGGATTTAAACACCAAGCTGGTGCATACTTTGGTGCCAAGAAATTCTTCAAAAACACTTTAATTGCTGCCAAAAATGATGGTGTCTCTTCCTCCATAGGTTTGCGAGTTAATAAAGCTCATCTTAAAAAGTGTTTCCATTGTCAATCCACTGAGCATTTAAGGAAAAACTGTCCTGCATTCAATCTGGTTGGTTAAGAAAGGTAAAGCTAATATTAATGTTTTTGTCACAGTAGAGTCTAACATGGTTTTCATTCCTCAAAATTCATGGTGGTTTGACATTGGTTGTTCAATCAATATAACTAATTCATTGCAGGGATTTCAAAACTAGAAGGGGACAAGTAAGAAGGTTTACAATGTGTTTGTTGGAAATGGGAATAAAGTGGTAGTTAACGCTATTGGCAGAATTATGTTAAGACCGTCATCTGGTTTTATTTTAATTTTGAACAATGTACTTTATGTTCATTCAATAAGAAGGAATTTTTTTTCAGTTACTCAATTTGTCAAGGATGGTTTTTCATATGTTGGTGATGTTATTCAATTTTTTTATATTCAAAACTAGTATGACAATCCAATTGGTTATGCATTTCCAAATGGAGATCTTTGGCAAATTCAATGCACATATTATGAAGAATGTCTCAATCTTGAACATTCAATATCGAAACGTATGCTTGTTCATGAGAAATCTTCAATGATGTAGCATAGAAGGCTAGGGCATATATCAAAAGAGAGAATGTTGAGACTAATTAAGAATGACATATTGTCAAATATCAATTTTGATGACTTTAAGGAATGCATAGACTGATATAAGGACAAAACTACCAATACAGCTAACAAAAAGAAAGGCACAAGAAGCAATGATCTCTTGGAGATCATTCATACAGATGTGTGTGGTCCCTTCCCAACAAAAACAATTTGTGAAAATTCATATTTTGTTCTTTTTATTGATGATTTCTCAAGATACACTTATTTGTATTTGATATCAGAAAAATCTCAAGTTTTAAATTGTTTTAAAGTTTTCAAAATTGAAATGGAAAGACAATTGGGAAAACATATGAAGGTTGTGAGATCCAATTGTGGAGGAAAGTTTTATGGTAAGTGCACTAAAAGTGGACAACACATGGGTCATTTTGCCTTGTATTTGCAACAAAATGGTATTGTAGCATGGTACACTACCCCAGGAACACCATCTCATAATGGTGTTGCAGAAAGAAGAAATATGACTCTCAAAGATATGGTGAGAAGTATGTTTTCTTCGTCACATTTGCTGGATTTCTTGTGGGGAGAAGCAATCAAAACTGCCAATTACATACTCAATAGAGTGCCTACAAAAGCTGTTGAGATTCCTCCATTTAAAGCTTAGACAGGGAGAAAGCCAAGCCTGTCCCATTTCACACATGAAGTGTCAAAGTGAGGCTAGATTATACAATCCAAATGAGAAGAAATTGGATTGGAAGACAACCGGTTGTTATTTTATTGGTTATGCAGAGAAGTCAAAAGGTTCCAAATTATACACTAGAATTGCATAAAGTCATAATGCTAAGTTCATTGAAAGTGTTGGTGAAACCTGTATTCCAAGTGATCACTCCAGCATTTTTGAAGATAGATATGAAGAAATTGAAGAACTAAACAATAGTTCTGTGATAAATCACTCCATGGTGTTACCATTGGTAGCTACAGGAACCACTGCAACTTCATTTCCAAGCAACAATACTATTGCACCACTTGATAGTGGTAATGTGGCATCCTGTAACACTTTACAAGAGACTCCAACAAACACTTAGCCTCCATTAATTGTGCTTCCAGATGTTGCATTGACTTCTTAAGTGCCAATAGTTGTCCAGCCACATTTAGGCTTGGATCAACCTTCACAGCAGGTTGTGAGAAAGTCCACTAGAACTAGAAAATCAGCCATACCAAATGATTATATGGTTTATTTGCAAGAAATGAAGTATGATATTGGTGATGAGGATGACCTAACAAGCTACAAAGAGGCCATAGAAAACTCTAAATCTGGTATGTGGGAGGCTGCAATGAAAGATTAGTTAGTATCCATGTCAAGAAACAATGTCTGGACCTTGGTTGAAAATGCAGAAAATATGAAATCTATAAGTTGCAAGTGGGTTTTTAAAACCAAATGTGACTCACAAGGAAATGTGGAAAGATTCAAAACTAGATTGGTGGCTAAGGGATACACTTAGAGAAAATGAGTAGACTACAACGGGGAGGTCGAGTAACCATGAGTGCAGATAGACCCGGGGTGCCATAAATAGAAAGCCTCTTCGTGCTCTAGCTCACCTAGAAATCCCTACCAGTAAATTAAGTCACACTAAGATGACCATCAAAGGATATCCGTATTGGTATCAGACTTATTCCCATGTTATGATCTTTCCATTTTTTTTACCCATTTCTTGGGTAAAGTCTCCCAAGTATTTTTGAAACTGAATTGGTTATCCATAATGATTAAAATTCACTTGTAGTTTTACTTCTTGCTATAACAAAAAGACTTGTCGGAAATCTGGTTGGTCTAGAAAGGCATGTGTGTCTTTGGGTGTATTTCATACTCTATTTCAATTTTTTTTGTTTTTCTATTTGAATAGAATCTCCCTTCCTAATATCTAATATAAAGTGATTGCATTTTTTTCGGTCTATATGTAGATGTAGCTAATGAACTAATACTACCCAATGCTGCGCTAATTGGATGCCCAACATGAGCAGTTCCACCTAAAGCACTGGCAAAGTGAATGGAAAAAAGATAGCCAGTTGACGAGGCACAAGGACGGGTGTAGCTGATTGTACTTCCTCTCTACCAGACCCAACCCTAAAACTAATAAAAAGAAAGGGAATCATAATATATTTCCTCGAGCAAGCAAATCAAGAGAAAAGGGAGACACATTTCGCTTAGCAATAATTCCAAAGTTCCTCACAAACTTAATGTAGTACCCCAAAAATTGGAGGGCGAAATCCTTTCCCGGCTTTGAAGTGTGTTATTTCATTTTTTTTATTACCAGTAATGCTTGACCTTAGTCTTGTTTTTTGCTAGCTTGAGTCTAGAACTTTACTATCTCATTAAATGACGAATATATATATATATATATATATATATGTGTATATATATTTTATGGAAGATAGTCAGCCCATTTCTAGGCATTCCAGCGATTATGACTGTTGTAGCCCTACCATTTGCCCATATCATCATAATAAAAGAGGGTGCTTTAGAGCCAATCTGTGATTGGTCAAAGGGATCGAAAAGACACATACCTCATCCATATTCCTTAAATAGGCAAGACTCGGATACTGCATGCAAGAAACATAATATTTTACTGAACAACTACTTAGATCTTGATTGATTTGAATGCAATGGAATTTTTTCATTACTCCAAAAAAAAGCCATCCCATGAGTATACATATCCCCACTACCTGTATAAATCGTACATCTCTGCTCAAGGAGTAGGTTAATTTCTTTTTTACAAACTTTTTGTTCACTTGCATCATTGAATTAGGTTGACCTCCACATTGGTATATATGTCTTGGATGCATTTTGATTGCAGAGGTACATCACTTCAAATTTGCATATTGTCGGTTCCATTAATGCCATATGATCTTCTACACATGAAATCTATGAACTATATAAGATAAGAAAATTCAAAAAAGGTATTAAATGCACATAGACTCTCAAATTTTATCAAAATCTGACTAAGAAGTAAGGCCGCAGCTCATCTATCAAATAAGAATAAGTTGGTTAAGTAGAAGGAACTTCCAGAGTGTGAAGCCCCTTGGGATAGGAGTAGGGGTGTAATTTTTTGCTAAATTATCATACCAACCGAATTACCAACCATACCATACCATACCAAAGTTGTGCCAAAAAATTTGTACCATTGGTAATGGTACGTTATTTGTACCGTACCATACATTTTTGGTACAATAATGGTACTCAAAACTATTACCAATGGTATACCGTACCGTACTACTACTATTAATATTATATTATTTATTTATTCATTTATATATAATTAGGTATTATTATCATTATATATGCACTTTATATATATATTTTTTTCTAGTCATTTATCTAATCATCTCACCCTCTAACCTCTACTTCCCCAATAAAAAAACATAAGCTTTCTTGCGCTGCGACTCTTCATCTTTTCACCCATCTAGCCACCGACTTCATCTCTGCTAGTCTAGTTCCCGTGACTCTTTCTCTCCGGAGTCCATCTCATCTTCTCCTTCATCAAATTGGGATGTCTTTCTCCCTATCTTCGTCTATCAAGTTAATTTTTGTACAATTTTTAAAAATGTAGAGATGAAATTTATGAATCTTTGTACTAATTTTTTTAGGGATATTGGGTGCTTTCAGCAATTCTTCCATCTATTCACTTCTTGTTTCTTAAATGAATCTCTATAAAATTCTCATAATTAAATAATAAAAAAAAAATTAGAAACCCAAAGGGAGTGGCCAAAACACATTTAGGCCTTGAATTAGGTTGGGAAAAAAAAAAAAAAAATTTGGCCCAAAACAAAGTGGTAATTACCATTACCCTACTATGCTAACCGAACTATTTGACATGCCGAAATTCGGTATACCAAAAATTTGGCATGGTAATGGTAGTAGATTTTTTCATTAATTTGGTATGATAATTGGTACATGAATTTTGGTATGATAATCATACCAATACCACTCCTAGATAGGAGATGAGACTTAGTCTGGGGCAACTACATCGTTCTCTCTCTCCACGCATGACTAATCAAGAACGAACTTCGCAATTAGAGTTTCTTGACCTTCTCAGGCATTGCAGAATGGTCCCAGAGAGGATGAGAAAATGGCTGCTGCTGGGCTAGGACTAGCGCTTGCTACCCAATTATTGAAATTAAAAACGCCTCGAAAAGGGGAAATTTGGCCGGGCTTACGTAGGGTTTTGTTTTTGCAGAGAGTCATCACCTCCTTCTCGAAGTACTCCCTTTCTTCCATTTCAACTTGCTTGGCCATGGTAGAGCTCCAACAAGAATCCTCACCTCCCTCTCAAACTCTCACGCCGGTTGGGAAAGGGTTGGTGCGAGGTTGGCGTTGGGGAAGTCTAGGGAGCGGACGAGCAGGGAGGAGGATGTGTTGTCGCATGTGACCCAAGCCAATTGCAGGGGTGGAATCGGCGCAATTCAAGGAAGAGAAGGCGGAGTCGGGTCGTCAAGGGAGAGCTGGCCAAACACCCCGATCCCCAGTCCCCCTCTGCTCAGATCTTGTTCTTCTTTTTTCGTTTTTATTTTGGGAAGTGTTATTGGTAGTCCAAAAATCTTATTCTACACTTCTCACAAGTGTATTTTTCTTTCTTAATATAGAAAGTTTGGAATGTAGAATGAGATTTTTGGAGTGTTAATAACAATTCCCTTTATTTTTTTCATTTTTTCCCTTAATTGTTTGGGTTTTTTTATATTTTTAAATAAATTAACCACGTGGCATGTGGAATTCACGTTTGTCACATCATTACTTAACTGTTAATTTAACAAATTGAGTAACAATTGTACAAAAATGAAATGAAATAATAAGATAATGTATATAACTGAAATGTTTTAAATATGGGGTAAGAAGTTGCAATTGTCTTTAAACCTGAGAAGTAAAATGTAATTTACTTTTATAAGTGATTTGTGTGATATATTTGCAATGTTCTAATTATAATTACTAGCATATGGGCACACACAAAGTGTGTGAGAAATTTTTATTTTTTTATTTTTTTTTTGTTTTGTTTTGTTTTTGAAATAGAAGAAGAGAGGAAGAGAATGATAGAGAATCGCAGAGTGGGAAGTTTTTTATTTTATTTTGTTTTTTTATTTTTTATAATTAGAGATATGTTAGGATTACATGTAGGTGATGTTTTGAAAAAAAAAGGCAAAATTTGGTTATGTGAAATTATATTTCTGTCTCATATTTCTTATTCATGTTTTGTTTTGATTAGAGGGTTAAACTGGTAATTTTATAGGATTTTGGTTGATAATGAGTATTTTATTTATTAATAAAGATTTTTGTCGGATTACAGGTTCTAATTATAGAAACTGTGATGAGGGCTGGATAATACCATTTAGTTGAAATTTAGTTGAATTAATTTAAATACTTCTTTTTCTGGGTTTAAATTTAGCGCAAGTAGTAGTAATATGTAGTTGAAAAGTCCAACCAAATGATATCAAACAAACAAACTCCAATCCCCCTGTTTGTTTAAAAAGTTGCTGGCAGTTTAGAGCCCAAGATTAACCACTTCAATGACAGTTTAGTGGAGCCCACTCCTTCCCAAGCAAAAATTAAAATAAAACAAGTAAAACAGAGATGGACGGTCAGATGATAGCAGTTATAGTTGTTTTGTCATGCGGGTTAGCGTAGGCGACTGTTTGCCTACAGTTGAAGAGTACGGCCGCCATTGCGTGCGTTGAAGCATCACGCCTTTGGCTATTGACCGGACAACTCTTTCTTTTCTGTCTTCTTCTCCCTCGTCTTGCATACATAACATATTAACATTTACATTTACATAAACGTAAATAAACGCAGGAAATAAGTCCTTTTCTTTCTTTTATTAGAAGAAAAAGAGACGAGGAAAACTCTTCTTTGCCTTTGCCCCAACTCTTCTTTCTTTTTTCTTGTTTCTGGCATTCATTCTTCCCTAATCCTTCCTCCTCATTCTCAAATTTCTCACATCGATCGATTGATCTCGCATCGCATCGCATCTGGGATTCTATTCTGGATTACAGTTATTTTCTCCTTCTCTCTTCGGGAATCGGAATTATTCTCCACCCACCCGAACGGGAACAACACTCAGATTAAACAGACACTAGGTAGAAAAGAAAAACCTTACCTTCACAATTTGGATCCGCCTCGATCGAAATTCCAACTTGTCCGAGAGAGAGAGGTAACTTAAGCTCTGTAGCTCCAAATGTTAGTTTCTTTCTATAACTTTCTTCTTATTTGTTTGTTTATTTATTTGTTTGTTAAATGTATTTATGATTTCATATTGTGATTCCTGATCTAATCGAATCGAAATGATAATCATTATTAATTATTTCATCCGAAACCAGAAACCGCCAAACCGGGATTGATTGATTATTGATGAGATGTGATTGTGCTTTCTTTGACGTTGTAATGAACATGCAGCCACGGCTCCCTACCTCCTTACATGATACATACTTGTCATTTTTTTCACTTTTGTATCATATCATATAGAATTACATCTGTCAGATTGTCTGTAATTGTGCAATACGATTGATTGACTGATTGTATTCATATTTCAAACACTCAGCCGCGAGACATTGGGAATTCCTCAAGCGTTTCTCTTGCTAATCGCGCTCTATATGTGATTGTATTCTACTTGTGCCAGGTTCAGTAAGTAATATTGGTTCGCAACTTGACATCTCAACTGCATGCAGCCACGGCTTCACATCTCTTTCTAATCCATGGGGGAGTGGGTCGTTGGAGCTTTCATTAACCTTTTTGGCAGCATTGCCATCAACTTTGGAACTAACCTTCTCAAATTGGGGCATAACGAGGTTTATTCTCCGTATTCTATTACTTTGGGTGGCTGTTTTGTGTGTATTTGCTCATTCACTTCTTCTTGTCGAACCATTATGAATTGTGATTGTGTATAACAATCTTTAGGCAAATTTATAACCTTCCACTTGTTATTGTGATGACTTTCCCGCTAGTTTTCTATCTGTTCCACTAGTTTTTGTACATTTAGTTGGGTGTGTATGCTTTCTCCTCTTTTTCGCACTTCTACTCTAATTGTTGCTTGAACAATCAACATGCGGCTTGCAAAGCAACAATACAAACCACACCTTTCCCGCTAAATCCTCATTAGTTAGATCTTTACTTTTCAAAGTTTTATTTGATCTATTCGAAAACTTCTACATTTCATGCGTTTCCAATTCTCGTATGCTGTCTAGTCTGAAAAAGCAAGTTTCAGCCACCTGTGTTCCTTCTGCAGCAATTTAATGCTGGTAAATGTATTTATACCATGATGCAAGTGTCAGAATGTTTATTTCTGTTTTGGCAGAGAGAGAGACATTCAATACTAGAAAGTGATGGAGGAAATGGAAAGCTTCCTTTGAAGCCTATTATACAATATCAGACATGGAGAATTGGTACAGTTCTCTCTCTCAGTGCTTCATCTGTTCTAACGGTTTTGGGCGTTCTAGTTTGTACAGTGGATTACGACACAGGACTTAAAATAATATAGCTTTCCTCATATACAGGCTTTTTATTTTTCGCTCTTGGTAATTGCCTAAATTTCGTATCCTTCGGTTATGCTGCTCAGGTCAGTGTAAACTATATTTTGTTGGCCTTGTTATTTGAATCCACAAAGTAGGATTAGTACTGATAAATACTGAAATTTCAACATCTGCAACATGCTTCAACACATATCTGTATGAGCCTGTTATTTCTAATTAGTTTTGTTTTCTTGTATCCTTCTGTGCAGTCACTTCTTGCGGCACTGGGTTCTGTTCAGTTTGTATCCAACATTGCCTTTGCTTACTTTGTGTTAAACAAAATGGTGACTGTTAAGTACGTTATAAACTGAAGTGAGAATAAATTTTCATAACCGTAATGCTGTCTGGACATCCATTTTACACATATTTCTCAGTACATCTCTATGTATTAAAACTGCTGTCTTTTGCAGGGTAATGGTTGCCACAGCCTTTATCGTTCTTGGGAATATTTTTCTCGTTGCTTTTGGCAACCACCAGTCACCTGGTACATGATTCATTTTCAAGTCATTATGTCTTACAGTTTCATTTAGTGTTTGTTTTGTGCCAATCCCTGAATAGCTGATCAATTGTTCTCTTGTATTACTCCTACGTGTGGCAAGAAGTAACCATCCCAAACGCATCTCTTCCCCCCACCCCCTAAAAACACACATACACAAGTTCAACACTCTTCCCTGCAAACATTGTATACAACAGCCTTATCACATCGAACCCCATGTGTGCTGGTCACACGACTGGTTATTGTGAGAGGGCCATAGTATACAACGGTTGCGCAAAAGACCTTCTCCACAAAAGAAAAAGTAATGGACTTCATTTATGGTTTAATTGTTTTTCTTACAGTATACACACCTCAGCAGCTGGCCGAGAAATACAGCAATATTGCATTCCTTTTGTACTGTATGATTTTGGTTTTAGTTGTTGCCTTGCATCACTCCATTTACAGGTGAGAAGTAAATGATGAATTCTTCCATCTTATTGGTTGGCTCCAACCAATTTCTTTTACATCAGTTTCTGGATATACAGGAGAGGAGAACTTTTGCATGCTGTTTCTGGCCAGGATCTGAGACCCTACTGGCATATGCTGCTTCCTTTTTCCTATGCTATAGTTTCAGGTGCTGTTGGATCATTCTCAGTGCTGTTTGCAAAATCTCTGTAAGTTACCTTTCCAAGAGAGTTTTCTTTGTGTAACGCAAGTGGTGCAATCTTGTAATTCCCTTCTGTTTCTAATTCCTCTGTTTTTTCTTGGCAGATCTAACCTGCTGCGTTTGGCCTTGTCTAGTAGTTATCAGTTACATAGCTGGTTCACATACTCCATGCTCCTTTTATTTCTAAGTACAGCTGGATTTTGGGTATCAGTTATTGCAGAATTAAATTTAGATTACTTGGTTTACAAATTTCTGCAATGGCATGCTATGGTGCTTTATTTAGCTTTTATGTATGAATACCTTTCTGATTCTACTTGTGCAGATGGCTCGGTTGAATGAAGGATTATCCTTTTTCGATGCAATTCTTATTGTTCCTATGTTTCAAATTGCTTGGACATTCTTTTCCATTTGTACAGGATTTGTATATTTTCAAGAATACCAGGTTCTCTCTCTCCCCACCAACCCCCTCCCCCCCACCACCCCCACCCCCCCAAAAAAAAAAAAAAAAAAAAATCTGAGGTCATGTGGAAAGCTTATTTGTTGTGCTCAAAACAGGTATTGGATGCACTAAGGACAACAATGTTCATACTGGGAATGATGTCCGTGTTCGTAGGCATTACTTTGCTGGCACCTGATGATTCCAAAGGTATTTGATTGATATTTTAAAATTTTAAGTAGGCAGAATATCAAGACGTGAACTTTTTAAATTTCAGGTGCTGAAGTCAAAGATAATCCATCATTAGTTTCTGTGGTGTCTTCAAGCATTTCAAAAGACGTGGGCAGGTACAATACATTCTTTTATGCAACTTTATGATTTCAATGTTGTAGCATATTGATAGCAATGCTGGAGTGGAAATGACGTTGTTTTAATTAAGAAAAATGTTGTAGCATATGCTTTCACATTTGAGCTGGATGAGTATTCTGTTTGTTTGTCAATTTCACCACTGTTTGACACTTGTGTAAGTGCTCCAGGTTAGCTATTTCATCTGAAGATGTACAAACTAGAGATGCAAAATCATTTGTGCAAGGAATCCTGGTGAAGATTTCAGATGCGATAGTGAAGGCAAAGGTGATCTAAACTGGCTTGTTGAACTTACTGAGATAGAATCCTGGTATTGACTTTTAATTCTCTGAACTTGGATCCTTTTGCAGACTGCTTGTGCATTGGCACTGGGATTTGGAGAGGATTCAATTAATGCATCTGCGGTCCTCGTGATGCCTATGGTGTCATCAAAGATAACGGGCTTTAGAGGAAATGGGTTTGACCGTGCCAAGATTTTCTCCATGAGAAATTCTGGTTGGACTAAGATCTCTATGGATGAAGATGCTACAAAAATGCTGGAGACAAGCCCGGTGCTCCCCGAGAGCCCGTGATAGGAGTAGTAAATTGCATTAAATTGCTTCGTAGGACGGAATTATATTCATTTAATTGTCTTTTGTAGAAATACAAATGTTTAGGACTCATTGTATTGTGCATTGATGTTCTCTTAACAAGGTGTAATTCGTCACGTTATTGTATATTGTTTGCTATTATGTTTGAAAGAAAGCTTAACCGATCGAGATGTGTGTTTGTGCGCGTGTGAAATTTGGGTGTGATTCGTAAGAGTTTGTGGATAGGCTGTTTACAACAACTCTATTTGGGTGTGATTCGTAGAAGTTTGTGGATAGGCTGTTTACAACAACTCTTTCTTCCTTTGCTCGTTCGTTATTTTATTCAACCAACTATTGTCATCTCATGCCTTCAAATGAAACTAAAACAAATTAAATATGATCTTGTTCAAGCTCGATTCAAGGCTTTTGTTTGGTGTCTAAGATTGGATTGAAATAGATAGAACTTCAAAATCTGTTGGTTGACATTCAATTTTTTTCTTTGAGAAATTAGAATGCCAATTCAATCCTTAACATCAAACAACACTACCTAACTGGACACTGGGTCACACTCGCTACTAGACGGTTATAGGTGGATTTGGCAAATTGGCTGTGAATGAATACATGCAGAAATAAGCAACCGAAAATGGAACGGCTTGAAATTCTAAGGGACCAAGTGGAAAATATAAAATATCGCGAATCGGGGGATACCCCGTACCGGGTACCCGGTGCTTGAAAATCTAACGAACTTACCACTACCCCGCGCGTACGATATAATTTTTTTTTATTAATTAAATAAAAAGAAGAAAATACAGCGGCAGGCAGGGCACTGGGCACCCAAATACCCGATCCAACAACCGAGCCAAGGAGGACGACCACGGCGGCGACAAGGATATCATCCCTCTTAATTATCGAACGAAACGAAGAACTATATCAGGTAAAGTCCTAAGAGCTGTAGCTCATCACTTTATGCTTACGTATGTCATACAAATTCTGTACGCAGAATTTCAAGATGGACGAATCATTCAAGATTCAAACTCGTTTGACTTTCTTTTTGATTGCCTTTGAATTTATTACCCCAATTGATTTGATATTTCGATTGAGCACTAAAAAACTCGTTTTTTCGCTGTTCGCCTTCCAATTCCAATTCCAATACCATGTTCGTAATCAGTTTCCAATTATCTATCGTGTTTGTTTGTTTGTCCGATTGATTGATTTTGAGTTTTGATCCAATCTGAATCTGCCATGTTTGAGTATGTATCGTATAATTTATTCAGTTCCTTCTTTTTTCTTTTCCTTCTTTTATTGCATTTGGACATTATTATGTGGATAAGTATTAATCCGAATCCAAAAGAAAAGACCCACATTCAGCCATGTCTTACTACTCTTAATTACCATCACTGCAACAAAGTTCTAAGAACAATCTTACCCCGACCGTAATTGACAGCGCACATTCCGGCAAGCCTAGCAATAGCATAGCTTTACATTTATATATTGCAATTGTTTAAGACCAATCTTCTTACCCGCAATTAAGAAATATGCCATATCTTTGATTATTGGTTGTGAATTCACTTTTGTTGAAGGGTTGTAAATTCTTGTTAGCATTTCAAACTAGGCTACTCAGCTTATAAGCTCATTCTGGTACTTGTTTTCAGTGTGACGAATTTGAAATAGACTAGTTTATGATGAACGGGACTCACAGTGTGGGCGAATGTTCTAGCTCAACTTCCTTGAGCAGCCAACAGGATGTTGAGGATGACCGTATGATTGCTGTTGTACTATCAGAAGAGTATGCTAAGTTAGATGGTGCAGTTGCTAGACGCCTTTCCAACCTGGCACCTGTTCCTGTAACAGAAATTTCCTTTTCTCCCCCCCTCAGTTCACTCTTTTCGTTCATAGCTTTATATCTGATAGTATTACTATCTTTTCAAAATTCCAGCATGTTCCACGGATAAATTCCTACATCCCCAACATAAGTGATGCTGGTTTGGATCACCAACGCCTTCTCCAGAGGTATGTTTATGCTTTGGAATAAAAAAATATGCATTGGTTATTTTGTGGTTGACAACTTTCCTAAAAGGTATTAAGGTAGCCCTTTTTATCATTTGCCCCCCTTCTTTTTGGTTGATGATGGGAATAATACAGGTAAAACAAAATGCATATTTCAAAGGGAACAAAAAAAATGCAAGCACACACTTGGAAATGGCTGGAGGTATTGGCAAACCTCACTCTGGATATGCATGCTTTGCAACGCATGGAAAACCACATGAATCCTGAAAATGATAGTAGCACATATGATGTATTGAGGCTAATATTTTATTACCATGTTTGTTGGGGTGTTGGACCTGTTGGTATTATACGAGGAGAGGTAGTTTTCCTTGGGTGTGGGTTGATGGTTGTACACAAATTACGTTTGTATGACAATACTCAGAACTATAACATGTTTAGCATGTGGATGAATTTATTTCTACTCTCATTTAGGCATTGAGTGTGATGCAGCTATGTACTTAGCATCTTGATGGACTATAAGTAGATATCGGTTTTGTATTCTCATACTTCTGTTTAACTTCTTCTTGGGTGATAATTTAGTGAATTTCCATTTTACTTCCTTGCAGGTTACATGTCTATGGTTTATACGAAGTAAAGGTTTCTGGTGATGGGAATTGTCAGGTATCTGCAATTCTGAGAATCCAAAGTCCTAGGTATGCCATCTTTTGATTCATATTGATTGCTTTTCTCATTGTTTTGCAGTTTCGTGCACTTTCAGAACAGATGTACAAGTCTCCAGAGTATCACAAACATGTTCGGAAAGAGATTGTGAAGCAGGTAGAGTGTACACGAAGTAACCAATTGCTATAGGAGGAACAAAATTTAGATGGCTAGAAATTGGACCGGAGATCATTTGATATGGAATGAAGGATCAATTAAGGAGATAATGAAAACTATTACCACTGCTATATTTTGATTAAAGTAAACCTCCATCCACCATTTGCTACCACCGCAGTCACTACCCTTACCACTCATGTAACCATTGGATGGTATAATGCCAATGGCTACTTGTCTTTGCTCTCAGAACTACTGCTTCCTGTACTCTCTACAAAGCTTAATTATCATGACCAGAATCTATAGTGACCTTTCAGTGCCACATTGTCTCATTTTCAACATTTTTTTTAAAGGGGAACAAGAAAGTGAATGCCTTTTTTGAGTATGCTTATCGTGCACTACTTTACCTCTTTCCAGCTCAAAGACTATCATTCATTGTATGAAGGCTATGTCCCTATGAAGTACAAGCGCTATCACAAGAAAATGGCAAAGTATGTCAAATTGTTTAGGATCATTAGTTCGGTTATTTGATCAACAAGCTTCTGTTTATATGTATTCTGGCCTAGTTTCATCTATTTTTTGGTACAGCAGGTTTGTATTCACTTTTAGTTTTCCACATGATGCAGATCCGGTGAATGGGGAGATCATGTTACTTTACAAGCAGCAGCTGACAAGGTCTTTTACATTTGTCCCAATGGATCTGAATTTCTTTCTGTAGATTATAGATACTTGTTCTAGGTTAATGGGATATAATATAATATATATATATATATATATGTATATGTGTGTGTGTGTGTATCACATCTTACCAAAATAATATAATATTGGTGATTTATCTTAGCTTTATTTAATATATTTATTGATGATGGCATCAAGACTTTTTCACTTTAACTGGAAATATTTCTCCATGAGCTTGAAATGGAACTTGATATTGAATATTTAGTGGCAAATAAAAAAAATTATTGAAAAATAATACAATAGTACAAATGTTAGTAGATAATTTTTTTTGTAGAAATAAATAAATATAGACCAGTGCTCACAGCTTGGAAAGTGTCTTGTTGGCATAGTGTTGTGTGCAATTCTTCTCTTGTAGTTTATGATGTTTTGTAATCTTGTTTGAATGCAGTTTGAAGCAAAGATTTGCCTTTTGACATCATTCAGAGATACTTGCTTTATTGAAATTATGCCCCAGTACCAGCCACCAAAACGTGGTAGATGGAACTATCTTTGCCCTTTTATGCTCATCCAAATGAAAAAAAAAATTTCTGAAGAGATTCCTTTGTCTCGTAGTCGTAGGTTTAGATGAAAAATTGTCTTGCAAAATGCTATAGGACAATTTCAGATTTTAACATTCTTATTTTTCCTTCTAAATAATGCAGAGTTGTGGCTGAGTTTTTGGTCGGAGGTTCATTACAATTCATTATATGAAGTCCGAGGTGTTTTTCTTTTGTTTATTTTTTGTGTTTTTGTTTGATTTAAAAATCAGAAAGAGAATTATTTTATAGGTGTCAAATGCAGTACAAGGAGAGATTTTGGTTAATATCTTAGTTGCGTGTCTTGTTTGCAGACATGCCAATTCAACAGAAGCCAAGGAGGAAACACTGGTTGTTCTAGGCTTCTAGCGCACGGGATGTTCAAAGATTTTAGTACTGTGCATATGTTCTCTAGATGTTGCCTTTTTCATTGTTTTTCGATTTTACAATTTAATTCAGTTGCGCAGTTACATGCTTATATATTATTATATATACAACACTAGAGTTTTGACGATTACTGCTGTGCTGTCTGATGGTTTGTACTTGTAGTGTTTCAAGATTTTATTATTTGAATTGCTCACATTGGTATTTATGGATTATCGATGTGAAATTACTAAGATGAATTTATTATATATTTTGTCGCCAACTGTTTTGTTGGATCCCCTTGGCTTCGTTAGTGTGTAATAAGCTGTGTAGATATTAACAAGGGGTGTGTGGGAGGTAAAAAGAGGGGTATGGATAACACCACATTTTTGCATAAACCAAACAAGAAACTGGTACGTGAGGGAATGGATATGAGATGAATAATTTCCTAGCTAACTTATTCCTAAACATGGGTTTTTTTGTTTATTGGTTGTTAGCGCATGATATGACATGACGTGGTTTTGTTCGTTTATTGATTGTTAACGCATGATATGACATGAATGAGAATATTAGTCATTCCTTACTTGTAAGTAAACAAGCTCATAAATATCCTAATTCTCATTTCCAAGCAATTCATCACGCAAACCATATGAGACCACGTTAGGTATGATGTATGAACACTGAAAAGGAGTTGGTAAAAGTACAAGGTTGATCATTTAGTTTCAAATATTAGTGCGAGTTATGCTATAGCAATTGTTATATGTATAGTCCCCATCGCAACAGATATACATATATGTAATGTTATGTATATAACCAAAAAGTAATAATCAAGAGATCGACAACACATACTTTCAAGTTTAAATGACTTGTTCACCTTGATCTACATACATCAAGACTCATCTTGCAAAATGAAAAGAAGATGAAAATGGTTTCAACAAGATTCTCATTATTAATCAGAAAAGAAGAATAAAAGAAAAAGAAAGAAAAGTAGAAATTATAAACGCATAACGGTAAAAGAAAACCAAAAAACATGGATCCGGCCGCCTGGAATGACAAGTAGGAGGAGGAGGAGGAGGAGCTAATTTGAATTTTGAAAGGATGATCACTTCCAGTTGTTGGCGACAATGTCAGCCAAATCAACAACCCTTTGGGAGTAACCCCACTCGTTGTCGTACCAAGCAATGACCTTGACCATGTCATCGCCCATTACCATTGTCAATGAAGAGTCGACTGTGGAGGAGACATCTGTGCACCTAAAGTCGACTGAGACAAGGGGCTCGTCACAAACAGAAAGGATACCTGCGAGCTCCTTCTCGGCGCTGTCTCTGAAAGCAGCGTTCACCTCTTCTGCAAAGGTCTTCTTAGTTACTTGGACAACAAGGTCCACCACCGACACGTTTGGGGTGGGCACACGCAGGGCAATACCATTTAACTTGCCCTTCAGACTTGGAAGGACTAGGGCCACGGCCTTTGCTGCACCAGTGGAGGTGGGAACGATGTTGAGAGCAGCAGCCCGTGCACGCCTTAGGTCGCGGTGGCTGGCATCAAGTAGCCTCTGGTCACCAGTGTAGGAATGCGTGGTAGTCATGGTGCCCTTGATGATGCCTGCAGTATAAAATAACATCCTTGTAAGAAACTGACATGTATGCGTACGAACTACGTACTAGGTACACACAACACTTGAACAAATTTGGTAATGAAGGAATCTGGTGAAAGAAAGAAAATATACAAGTAAAAGATGAGAAAAATGTAATTACCAAACTTTTGGTCAAGGACCTTGACGAAGGGGGCAAGGCAGTTGGTGGTACAAGAAGCATTGCTAATGATGGTTTCATCGGGGCTGTAGGCATCAGCATTGACTCCGACCACATAGGTGGGGATGTCACCCTTTCCAGGGGCAGTGATAAGCACCTTCTTGGCCCCTGCCAGGAGGTGCTTGCCTGCGCCCTCCCTATCGACAAACACACCAGTCCCTTCAATCACCAGATCGATCTCCAAATCCCTGCCATGCAGCCATTGACAAATTAAAACATAATCAATCGATCATATGTATATGCATGTACATGTAGATGTAGGGGTGTGTGTGTGTGTGTGTGTGTGTGTGTGTGTATTAATAAAGCTATAACGCATTAAGCCAGCTTACTTCCAGGGCAGGTCTATGGGGTTGCGGCTAGACACGACCTTGATGATCTTGCCATCAACGGAGAGGCCATTATCGCCAACGGGCTTGACATCAGCATCAAAGATACCGAGGGTAGAGTCGTACTTGAGGAGGTGGGATGCCTGCTTGACGCCTCCAGTGTCGTTGATGGCAATGACATCAAGAGGGGAGTCCTTGCGTCCATGCCAGCACCTCAAGAAGTTCCTTCCAATTCTTCCAAATCCATTTATAGCCACCTTTAGCTTCGCCTCCGTTACTCCTTTTTTGTATCCTCCGTTGCTTCCCACCTTCCCAATTAGAAATTTACAAATCCACATTACACCGTCACATTTATAATAATACATCTAAATACGAGACAACATACATTTTTCAAAGTGAGCAATTATGCCCTCACTTGAAATGAAATCAGTTCATGTCAAAAGAGTAAAGTAGTCTAATTGTATGAGTTATAAAATATTTTTTTGTTTTTATATATAAAATTAAGAATTAAAAGAAATTAAAGTAATACGAGACAGCATATACACACAATACATAAATAGAAGGAAAAAAAAAAAAACCATAAACTCAGATTTGCAAGTTGCGTTTGAATTTTGGAGAGCTAGTTGCTAAGGGCTCATTTGGAAGTGCCTTTAAAATGGCCAAAAACATTTATGGTGAAAATGTTTTTGGAACCAATTCTTAATAAAAATCCAAGTGAATCCTGGAAAAACACTTAAATGCTTCATGCAAGAAGCATAAGCACGAGAATCGAACTAAGCATTTATGATGAAAATATTTTTGAACCTCACAATAGGCTAGCAGTAATGTGGTTCAAACTCGTTTTTCACGAGAATTGAACCTAAAACCTTTCATTTATAAGTGAAGAGAAATACCTAGCCAGTAAGAAGTGGCTACTCCCTGGTTGTTTAGTTATGAGATTTGATAACCACAACTGGTATTTCCTTAATTGTTACGATCGATCGATGATCAAGGAAACGTTATTTACTGATATGATTACGTATGTATGTAGGAAAAGACACGGACAGTAGGAAATTAAAGGCAAAGAAATCATAGTAGTAGTAGTAGTGGTACTTACAGCAGAGGTCTGGAAGGCAATGACTGAGAATAAATCGTCTGAGGTCTTCCTTCCGAAAGGAAGGCAAGCTGATGAGGTACGGAGACCTGAGAATTCTGCAAATCCCTTTCCATTGGCCTGCAAATTATAATTTTAATTATTTTGAGCATTTGTGTATGTATAGATAACATAAGTTAAACAAACACTAGCCAGCTATAATTTTTAGTGATCAATTTAACTAATTAACGTACGGTACTCTGCATGCGCGCTTAACTAGTTTGACTAATGAGCAAGCCTAGGACTCCTGTATGTGTGCTTGTATTCAGTTGTATGCATATGTATATATATTAGAAGTGTATATCTAGCATGCAACACAATATCCATATAGGTCTGAGCGAGCAAAGTAAGAAGCATAAAGTAATTGAAGCAAGAAAACGAGAAGGTAGCTGCATAAATGAACCTGAAGAGATGGTTTGGCCACGGAAAGAATAGCCGAAGCCATTCTCGGAGCGGAGCGGAGCTAGCTAGGCACTAACTAGCTCAGGGCAGGGTGGGTGGGAGGGAGGATATAGCTAAGCAGTGGTAAGGAGGGAAGGAAGGAAGACAGTCACAAAAATCACAAGGTCGTTATATATTCATTATGAATGATTGGGATAAAACCAAGTTGATGAGATGAGGTACTAGTGTAGTGTGTCGTTGGAAGGGAGTGACTGAAATAAAACCAAGAGGACTAGAGAAGAGGAGAGGATGAGGTTATGGATAGAGCCTATCATTCAACGAATGGCTCTCGTTTAAAGCTGTGTTTTGCGTCCCCCTCTCTCTACTCTCTCTCTCTCTCCTCCTCCTCCACTCCTGTTCCTAATCCTGCATTTCCTCAATCTATACACATAACAATTCTCTTTTCGACCAAAAAAAAATACATATACCAATTCTCCTACCATCATCACATTCACATCTCCCCCTGCCCGTTCAAAGCTTTGTGTTTTGGGTCCCCTTTGGGCCTGAGCCTCATTCTCTTACGCCATCTCCAACCGAAGGTTAGACCAAAGGGCTCATGGGCCCTACTGGACAAAAAATGGCCAACTGGCCATTTTCAGCCAGCTTAGCTAGCCAGCCCGTTGGCTAGCCCAATTTCATTTTTTGTTTTTTGTTCTTTTCCATTAGCCCAGCCCTTTTTTTTTTACACCATTTCTCACATATTTTTCACCGTTCCATAGTATATTACCTCATTTTATTTCAATTCTTCACATTCCATACTATAACCCTTTGGCCCTTGGTTGGAGATGATTTTTTGTGACAGGGCTAAAACGAGCCCTATGGCCCTTTGGGCCTCAGTTGAAAATGGTAAAGAATATGGTCTGGCACTGTTCATTAAAATATTAATTTCTTGGAGGGTCAGAGGCTAAAACAGCCCTTTGGCCAGGCTTCGGTTGGAGATGGCCTTAATGGGTTAACTTTCATCGATCGATATGAAATTCCAAGCGAGGTTTTGGAACTTCTGCCATTCACCAGTCCGATTTTTAGTACGCACGTGTGATGCATTGACTTGACTTTATTACAGTTAGTCATTATTATGATTTAGTATACACATGAATGAGGAACTCACTATTTATTTGTACTGAGTTTGATACCAGATTTGTAAACGCCCCTTTCTAATAATATAAACTTATTGAGGCAGTGTTGTATTATAAAAGGCATGACCTACGTTATTTGATACTTTAATGCAGATGAGACTTCAGATTATAAAACTAAAAGTTCCATCCATTTATTATTCACAATTGATATCGTGAAAATGCAGTTCTTGATACTGAGATTTATAATGGCCTAAATTATTGATTTCATGTCAAAAGAAACAAGTATTTTCAATTTTTTATATTTTAAATTTGAGAGTTTCCCTCTTCCTTCAATAATTGCAAGGGCAATAAAATAAAAATAACAAAGCCCATACAACAAGAGAAATAGAACCTTAATAATTCGGAAATTTTGTTATGCATCATTATCTTCTTAGAGGAAGTATATGTAGGAATTACATGGAGCGCAAACAAGGACTATGAAACACGGGGGGAAACCAAGTTTCCGTTTGGTATTCAACTCAAATCCAGATCTTTAAACTCATAAACACTTTTGAGTGTCAGGCTAATACTACTTGTTTGGTTGATTCATTCTCAAGAACACAACTCAAAATCATAGCCTACTTTCAAAAATAAAAAATGTGAAAATTTATAATTTTTAGATTTAGGAGAACGGGCTCTTTTGCTTTCTTGCTCGCATCTTCCATCTGTCATCCGAGAAATTATTAGATGGTATCATACCACCACGTGGCATTGACAGCTGGTAGTACCCACTAATAAATAAATGACACATGACATAATAATTATTAAATGAAAAACAATAGCTGGATTTTCATCTTCCCTAACGCTGCCAAAACCAATAATTACCGCCCCTCGTATTCCACCCTCTTTTTTTCCGCCAAAAGCAAAAAAATTTGCTGCTTCCTTTTCGCTTGAATCACATCCCCTACAATTAAAATCCACAAACTGCAAAACCCAGAAATCTCAGGCTACAAGTACTAAAAAAATTTGTATGAATTTGACTGCAATTATTTTTCTTGAGTTTTGTTTTATCTTTTGGTTTCCAGCTTGTGTAAGTTCTTGGGATTCGGTTTTCATAAACTAACTCATATTATTTTTTAGTTGAAACCCTAAAGTAGGCTCTGCACCATTCTCAAAAAAGCAAAGCTTCACTAAGCGAAAGAATATGGATACTGGTAAAATATTTAACCTATCAGCCTATTTGGTTTGTCTTTTTTGCATTTTCTCTTTTCATTTTTAACTTGTTATTTGGCTCCTGTCATATGTCTGCTATTTTCAATTACGTACAGATTTTTCATTTATGTACAAAATTTTCTTGTACAATATTCATTGATACTGATAGTGATGAAGGAAATAATCAAGAAGAAGATCCAGTCATTGATATAGAAAGTGATGAAGAAAATAATAGAGAAGAAGATCTAGTTATTGTGAATAACAAAGAATTCCCATGATGTTTTCTTGGGAAAAGTTGTACTAAATGAAAGGGAAGCTTATGATCTCTATAACAACTATGCTACGGCAATTGGATTTAGCGTTCATAAGGGACAAAAGATATATAATAGAAAGAATCAACTAAGAGAAGTTTGTTATCTTTGTTCAAAAGAAGGTTTTAAGGTAGATGGTGACCCATCATAAGCAAGCAATTCTTATAAACTAGAGAAAAGAACAGGTTGCAAAGCTGGAATTTGATTTGCAGTACAAACGGATGGTACGTTAAAAGTTGCTCAATTTTTTTCTCAACACAGTCACGAGCTTGCTAAACCAGAAGAGAGGCATTTTTTTTAGATCAAATAGAAAAGTTTCTGAAGCTCATTTGGGTGTGATTAAAACCATGGCAGCTGCAGGAATAAGGACTACAAATACATATTCTTGTTTAGCAAAAGAAGCTAGTGGGTCTCAGAATGTAGGTTTTACACAAAGAGATTGCTACAAATTGTGAATAAGGAAAAAATGGTCATGTTTAAAGTAGGGGATGCTCAAAGTTTGATCAACCTTTTCAAGCACAAGCAAGCAGAGGATCCCATGTTCTTTTACATTGTGCAAGTAGATCAAGAAAATCGAAGGCAAACTTTTTTTGGAGAGATGGAAGGTCACGACTTGACTATGAGTGTTTTGGGGATGTTGTAGCATTTGATACTATAGATCGTACCAATAGGTATAACATGATTTTTGCTTCTTTTGTCAGCGTTAATCACTATTGGAAAAACGTATTTTCAATTGTGCATTTTTACTGGATAAGAAAACATAAACTACTTGGTTATTTGATACTTTTTTAGAATCAATGGGAGGTCAAAAGTTAAAGACAATTTTTACTGATTAGTGTCAAGCTATGGAAAATGGCATTGAAAAAGTTTTTTCCGGGGTATGTCATTAGGCCTGGCAAACGGATCATGTCTGTCGTATTTGTGTCGTTTTCGTGTAACACCTGTTATCTTAACGGATCGTGTCGTGTCACACCCGTTATCTTAACGGGTCCTTAACAGGTCGGGTCACTTTACCCAACAGGTAATTAGTGGGTACTACCAGCTATCAATACACATGGTGGTACTATACCATCTAATAATTTCTCCTGTCCTCCATCTCTCTTTCTCATTTCTTCTCTCCGTAGAGATTTTTCAATATGATTGATACACAAAATGGTTCACCACTTGTCACTGTACAATTGATGAGATGTGTGTGTTAAAAAATTAATAACTTAAAAAATAAAAATTTTCAACACTTAAAAAAACATGTGATGTACCCTGTATTCCTATCGCAATAAAAAATTTATCCTTTTCTCTGTGTCATCACTCTATTTCTCTCTCTTCTCTCTGTCTCTCTCTTTCAATCCTCTCACTTCCTCTCTTTTATAAACCCAAACAAATTTGAGAAACCCGAAAATAGAACACGGTCTCCGTTGCAATCTTCGTTCGATTCCGATGTAAATCCGTTCAATTTCACCGCAAGGTCTGTTCGACTCTTGCCCTTGCTGCTATTGTCATGACTCGCGATCTGGTGGTGGCTTAAAGTTGCCTCACAAATTGTTTGGCAGATTTCCTTCTCCTGATCTCTTCTCTCTCAACTCACGCCAGATCCTCTCTATTTCGATCCATTGCCTTTGTTGCTATTGTCTTCTCTTTATTTTGTAGCCATTAGATAAACAATTACAGTAAAATCAACAGTCAAGATTAACAAGGGTGTGCAGAAAGTAAAAAAGAGTGTTGAAATCACTGCCCTTGTAATTCCTAAAAATACACAACTCGCCAAGACCTCCTCTAATAGAACCGCAAACGCTTTAAAAGTGGGAAGGCAGCAATAAGCTACCTAGCTTCATCCTTAAATACATTTTTCACTAGATTCCTTCTCAGATAGAGTTCAAATTTATTTATTTTTCTTCACAATATACTGTTGTAAATTTGATAGTGTATAATTGAAGGAAACTCGTAATTGTTTCGTGTATTAATGAAACAAGTAGTATGAGAATGCATCAGCAATCACAAACTGTTAATGTTGGAGCTTTTCCAGCTTTCTAGCATAAAATGCGTGTACATTAGCAAATACAAGATGAGACTCAAATACCTTGACGGCAATGCCAATCTAATGTTTGTTAGCTTGACTAGATGGTAAAACATTAACAAGCCTGCAAGTTCTCGATGCAAAGAAGCAGAGTACTCAGACTCAAAGGTATTTAGAATGATCCAGGGCGGATGCTAACAAATTGACCAACAAGTGCGTGTATATATATATATATATATTTTTTTTTTTTTTTTTTTCTTTCTTGAAAACCCTTTTTTACCACAATTAGCTGGAAGGTAGGTCTAGGATATAAGTGCAATTGACTCAGAAAAACCTTCGAAGAATTGTGAATCCTTGATGCAAATTATTTAATTCAACTAAGCTTAAGCCTAAGACTAATCCAACTCTCAGAAATCGTGAATCCTTGACCACAGGCAATGTTAGTCTAAACTTTGTAGATTCTCAACATATTCTGTTGAAAAATTTCAATGCTAGATCTTCTACAGAGTCGTATTCCTTTTATCAACTACTAAGTGTTCGCTATAAAGGAAGGTAGGAATGCAATTCTATACTACAATGTGAAAAAATTGAGGCATTCCTTCCACACATGAGACCCACTAGTAAAGAGGAAACAAACTCACTAACAAAGTGTCATGTCATGCTTGCATAACTCACTAAATCATACTGTTTGGTCAAAGCAGCTAAAGCTTAAAATAAGTTGCGGCAGAGGTACATGCGACAGAATTTTAAGCTAAGGAGCAGACTGGGATGGTCAGGTAGGTGACAATCTCCTCTCGTATGAAAATCGCAAGGAGAAACAGAAACAAAACGAATAGCAATATCAACATGGGCAAATCAAATGATAGTATAGTTAATAAAGATTGAGTCTAGCTAATAAACGGAAAGAAATCAGATACAATTTAATTATCTTAACTTCATTAGCAGAAATCTAGGACTATCATCGACAAAGATGCATTTTCGTAAGAAATATAAAAGGCAAGGTGCATGAAATGCAATACTTGATAACCAAATCATATATGGCTTCAGCTAATGTTGACATCAATTGTCAATAAAGTAACAGAGTGAGGTAGTATTATCTTAATTACGACTAGAAACTGCGAACTAGGAAGGAGGACTGACTAAAGAGCAGCTGAGCGATGGCATTTGGCCACAAACTGGAGTCTGGAGGAGTTCGTGAAATGCCTGGTCAGTGGCCATACTTATTCATACCCTGAGTATCTGAAGCTTGGTAGAGAAGGCAATTGCAACCCAATCAGGCTGGGAAGATGACCACTGCAGCTGCTCGATTTCGGCCCCAGCCGTGTAGGCCAGAATGGGATCAAGGCCGCCCTCCACTGGCTGGCCCATGGAGGAGAGGTCCCAGATGAGGGCCTGGGAGTCATCACCGGCGGTGCAGATGTGGCAAGAGCTGTGTGGGGCCCAGGCAATGGCGTTGACGCTGGACTGGTGCCTCTGCAACTCAACCACGGGGAGGGTCGGGAAGCGGATGTCGAGGACGACCACCTTGGCGCTGTCCATGATGATGGTTGCCATGTACCTGGGGTCCTGCTTGTTCCATCCCAGGCGGACCAAGGGGGTGTCCGGCTCCGAGCTCTCGTAAATGATGGTGGAGTGCTCCTTGTCGCGCAGGTCAAACACTCTCACGGAGCCGTCGGCCGAGACGGAGGCGAATACACCGACGCCGCCCCAAGCGATGTCGTACACCTCCTTGTCGTGGGCGATGAGCTGGGTGTCCACGGCCTCGCGCTCGATGTCCCAGATGGTGCACGTGGTGTCGATGGAGGAGGTGCCGATGCGCTTGGGTTCCGCCTCGTTCCAGTCGAAGGAGGTGATGGGCCCGCAGTACTCGGAGTTCTTGTTGCCGTTGAGGAGGGACTTGAGCTCCACAGACGACGAGGAGTCCGAGTCGTCCTCATCCCCTGAGATGCGCCACACGCGGAGGAAATCGCTGGAGGTGGCCAGCAGGTCTGGCTTCTGGCACTCCTTGTCCGGGATGAAGATGGTCTTGGTTGGCGGGTACGGGTGCTCGAAGGACAGGTTGGGGTCCGACCGGATCTCCCCGTTTGAGTCGTCCAGCTGCACGATCTCCACTCGGTTTGGGTACTGCTCGAGGAGGCTGGCGATGGCTAGCCGGTACTTCTTGTCCCGACGGACGCTCCAGTTCATGGCGTAGATGTGCCACGGCGCATCGTAGGTGTAGATCTCCGATCGTTTCTGCTGCTCATCTGACCCGTCCTGATTCGGGTCGCTATTTCTACTCGCTCCCATCCTTCTTTCTCTCTCCCCCTAATAACACTATTTTCCAACTTACTACGATTACCAATCTGCCGCCCCCACTGCCTCCAAACACCAAAATTAAATTATGCAACCCAATTCAATCCAATCCAATGAAATGAAGCAACTACAAATAAGTAAGTGAACAGAAGGAAGGCTAACCGAACTGAACACCTCCTGCAGGTTGCAAGTTGCATCTTAACCTTAAGCTTCCCAGACTCAGAGAGAACCAAAGTTCATTTGTGGGTGAACTCGTCTGATAGTGCTCTGAGAGGCATCGCGAATATAGGCCCGGCACCTGCAGTCCTGCTCTTTCTTCTCATCCCCCAATAGTCATTAGGCTTCTTTAGCCACAATACTCATGAGATTTTTTAACTTTTCATTTGGTCTTGATACTTAAAATTAATAATAGTGGTTCTAATTTTATTTACCATCAATTATTTTGGTTATTTTGTAATTCTATTAAATAAGGAATAAAGTGACAAAATTATTTTCAATTTAATAAACAATGAACCAAAACAATTTGACTAGAATTGAAGGTATTTTTGTTATTTTATTTTTATTTATAAAGATTTTTTCACATAAATACCAAAATAATTGATGACAGACAAATTCAAATACCAAAGTGAAAAGTTGTGCTAATCTTAGAGACTATTTTGGCTAAAAAGTCTAATTAAATTTGCCTTATTGTGTCGTTTTTTCGTGTCATATCCACTATTCTAACAAATCGTGTCACGTCAAATTTATTATGTGAATTTAACAGGTGACATGATAACGACCCAACTTGTTAACGGGTTTACCTGAAATCTATTATTTTTTTATCGTTTCATGTCAGGTTAACTGGTCATGCAAAAATTGTCATGCCTAACGTATAGACCTAACAACTGGGTTGTTTTTGTATCAAACTTGTTTATTTTAACGGATGACCTGATAACGGCATGACTCATTAACTAGTTCTTAACAGGTGACCAGTAACGACGCAACTCATTAACGGAACAACATGAAATTTGTTAATTTTATGTTGTTTTGTGTTGCGTTAATGCGTCATACGAGAAATTGTCAGGCCTAACCATATTTTGTACCTTTCATTTGAGCACTTTAAGGACAATGGATTAAATACCCTTTCTGCACCAATATCTCCTCCAACTCTTCAAAGTCATTGTGCTATAGAAGAGCCCAGTTAGGCTATCTCCAACCGAAAAAGGGCCAAATGGCCTTCTTTAGCCTTATAGCCCTGCAAGAAATTAATATGTTAATGAACATTAATATGTTAATGAACAGTGTCATACCATGTTTTATACCATCTCCAACCGAGGGGGTCAAATGGTCATATGTCAAACATAGTCCTTTGACAAAAAAACATCTCCAACCGAGGGGGCCAAAGGGTCATAGGCCAAACATAATTTATTATTTTAATTGAATTAATACGGTTACTTAAATTAAACTACTATATTAAAATAAAGTTTTTGAATATATTTTGAGTATCATTTGTCGCCAGATGAATAAGCCTCCAGATTTTTTATCTTTAGATAATCTCAATCATTTTTTTGATAGGATTTTAAGTAACATATGTCGCTAACGTGAGTAACTCTCCAGATTTTTTGTCGAGATGTAATCTCAATAATTTTGCGTATACGATTTCGAGTGACATGTGTTGCTAACATGAGTAACTCTCTAGATTTTTTGTCGAGATGTAATCTCAATAATTTTTCGTATACGATTTCGAGTGACACGTGTCACTAACGTGAGTAATTATTTAGATTTCTCATCTTTATGTAATCTTAATAATTTTTCGGATAGGATTTCAAGTGACAAGTGTCGCTAAATGAGTAGCTCTCCATATTTATTATCTTTATGTAATCTTAATAATTTTTCGAATAGGATTTTCGAGTGCCACGTGTTGAGATGTAATACGTTGTGCAAATTTTGGATAGGATTCTTATCTACGTGACACTTCTTATCTTCAGCTTTCAATGTTAATCAATAAGTTGGATATTATGGTGGAATTCACACACCTTCATCTTTGCCCTCTCTAATATCTCTTTCAATTCAAGTTTGCAATGAATTCCAACTTTGGATCATCTTCGCATTTCAACTAAAGGTCCTCATCCAATTCCGAATTGGAAGATAAATGCAGATGAGACAAGAAGATGAGGAGTTCGATGAAGAAGATGAAGCATGGCGCAACACAACATATATGGCAGCAATGATTGGGGTTATGACGTGTAAGGAAACTGAAGAACAACCTCAATGGGGTTGCTCTGTTGCTGGTCGCTTTTACAAACCACGAAATAGAGAGATAGCATATGAGACTCTGATGAACAACTACTTTAACTCCAACTCTGTGTACACATAAGAGGATTTCAAACATTGCTTCCAGATGAGGTGTCATGTCTTCAAGCGTTTACTTCATGATGTCCAACATGTTAGTCCATACTTTCGACAGAACATGGATAGTGCTCACTTGTGTTAAATGTTTGACCTATGCAGATATTTAAGGGCTGGAGAATGCTTTGAATATATAATAATGAAATCTTGTATATGTCAGACGTCTGGGGAAAAGCTTGAATATACAATTAGGTGTCGGGGGAGGGGGGGAAGTGCCTATATAAATAAAGTGGAAATTGAGAATTTAATTATGAAAATTGGGGTTAAGGGATGAACGAGAATTAACTCATATTCTAAGGTATTTGAAGCCAATTGGTATAAGCATAGTATGGGACGTGCTGGCTTGGATGCCTTAGGCATGTGTTAGCAGGATTAGAAGGGAGTGAGTACATTCATGCATCTCATTTGTATATATTTTATGCATTGAAAGAAATGTTACATTCTAACTAGTATTTTAATTGGTAATTTTTTGTTATGAATTAATTTGTGCACTATTGTTATTCCACTGAGTCTTCGATAAATTTTATATAAGATTTTGTTATATGATGTATGGTATTTAATTTTATTTTCTACCATATCTTGGTTTTAAAATTTATTTCTATAACTAAGATATGACTCGCACCCTAACTCATGAATAGTCGATATTCACAGGTCAGGGTGTGACAATTACTTATCAGAAAAATCATTCACCTTTGCTTTTCCTATGGTAAAATCAGTGTTCTAAAAATCAGCCTAGGCGGCTGCCTAGGCGCTCGACGCCGGAGCCTCGCTGCGATTCTGGCCAGGATGTTTACAAAAAACTGAGAGGATTAGGCGGCCGCCTAGGCACTCGCTGCTTTAGGCAGTCTGGGCAGCCTTAGGTGGTAGTCTAGGCTGATTCTACAACTTTCGACTCGTCCACGTCTGCATCTGATTCATCATTTGCAACTCACATCTGCAATTTTCGACAGCCTTAAACTTATCTTTCATGCTTTACTAGGTGAAGATGGGTTATGCAAAAGGTGGTTCTGAATGTGGGTTTTGCAAAGATCTTAGAAGATGAGGATGGGAGTGAATGTGGGTTATGCAGAGACAAAAAGAGAGAGAATGAGGATGGGAGTAAATTGCAGAGAGTAAGAGATGAGAGAAACTTCGCGATCTATAGAGGGGATATATTATATTAAAGCTATTAGATAGACAAGGATTAAGGAGTATGTGAGTGAATCTCGATCTCCCATGCCGGATAAAAGCAAAAAATATTTAAAAACTTATTAATTAACAATTTCTTTGGCCCAATTATCTAGAAAATTTAGCCGTTTAAGAGAAAAAATGAGGTGGATGGATGACGGCTATTGGTTTGTGGTTAGGGTTTCTTTTATTAAAAGTCTTGTGAGGCCCAATAATAATTTAAAACTTATGATCTTAGAAAATTTCTAAAATTTTACACAATACACATATTTTATCATAAATATTTATTTATGTATTCTTTTATTTTTCATTTTATCTTTCTTAAATTTTCTATACAAGTATGTTTTTTGTTGTTGTTGTAAACATGTACTTATTCATATATTATATAATAAATTTACTTTAAAAATACAAATCTGCCTAGCTGCCTAGGCGCTCGCCGCTAGGCCTTAACTCGTCGCCCGACTAGCGTTTAACGTCTTCTAGAACATTGGGTAAATGGAGAACGCCGCATTAATAGAGTCAACTGGAATTTTTTATTCTTTAGAGAACTCCACTGTTTTGCGAAAGGCATGACATGGGTTGCACAATTACCCAAAATCTTAAAAACCAACGGTCATCAGCCCAAAAAGTGAGGGGCGATTGCTGGGCTTCACCAACCCCGTTGGGTTGCCTATCCAATTTAACTGTAAAAACATTACATTTTGAAAAAATAAAAATTTCATATCATATTTCCTACAATTCAAATTTAAGGAAAAAAAAAGCCACTCTGTACTATGGTCTAGTGGTATTTATCACATCCCGCTCCGGGGGAACCACTTCCCAGGCCCGACTCCATCGTAACACGATATTGTCCGTTTTGGGCCCCGACCACGCCGTCACGGTTTTGTTTTTGGGAACTCACACGAGAACTTCCTGATGGGTCACCCATCCTGGGAATGCTCTCGCACGCTACTCGCTTAACTTCGGAGTTCCTACGGAACCGAAGCCAGTGAACTCCTAAAAGGCCTCGTGCTAGGTAGGGATGAGAATAAACATATAAGGATCACTCATCTAGGCAATGTGGGATGTCACACTATTCCTCTTCACTTGAAAGTGAGAGGTCTTAAGTTCGAATCTCGTGGATGATGAATTTGATACCAAATTAGGCTACCCATTGTGTGGCTTAGGCGAACTCCCATTTTTCTTAGTGTAAAAATATCGATATATTAAAAAAAATTTGAGGGAAAAAAAAATCCTATCTCCTATTAATCATTACATACTTTTAAGGAGAAATTATTAATTTTTGTTATTAAATGTTATTAATTAATACTGAAATTTAACATTTTATCCTTCAATCAAATTCAAATTAATAAGGCTTTAATATAAGATTTTGGTCAACTAGGCACCAGATCCAAAGTTCTCCTCCTTTTATTCTGGTCTAAGCTAGCCAAAGCTTACTAAAATGTTTAGTGTATGATATTTTTTGTTGTTTATTATTTTCTGTGTTGAATAATACATTGGGGTGTGGCTTCAATGCAATATGACACTCAGTGTTATATGGTTGTTTTAATCGTATGTATAATTTTTGCAATTAATTTTTTATTTTTAATCTCAACTATTCAAGTTTTGTTTCACTCAATGCTAAGTACTATTAAAGAATCATAAATGCATTGATAATATCATAATGATAGAAAATGTCAAACATATTGCCAAAAAAAAAAAAAAAAAAGCATCAGTCCATTTACAATAATTCTATGGTGGTTTGTGAGAAAATTGAGACTCCATCGTAAAATTAAATTGGTAATATGGAGAGTAGCCCAACGTATTTATAGGGGCGTGTTATCTATACACCCAATTTTTCTTCCCGCAAACCCTCTTAATTTGTAGCCATTAGATCGACTGAATCAAAGAAGATCAAATTACATAAATTAATCAAGAGTGTGTGAAGTAAAAATGAATGCAATGACCCTCCTCCCATCAATATGAGATTCATTATCAACACGTCATCTCACGTGTAAGAAATTTTCAAATCTAATACGTGAAACAACATGCTATGATAGTATGAAGAAAGTTGAAATTCTACCGTAAAACCAATTGACAATATGGAAAATGCTTAACGTACTTATAAGCCCATTCAAGGTCTTCCTTTCCACTAATATGAGATTCATTCTTAACAGTTTAGACTCTTGTAACTGTTAAAGAAAATCTCATTCTTCTTCTGAGTTGGTGATGTAAGGATGCGAGCAACTTATATGAAACATGTTCGACGATATGGCCGGCTTTGAGAATTTGAGGACCCTAGACGAACCTTCAAAATGATGCCCTAAAATTCTCTAACCCATAACTCTTTGTACATTGATATTTAAAAAGAAGAACTTCGTTAAATATACAAAAATATAATTATAATTTAATATCAAAATATTACTTAGAGGTTACACGTATAGCGTTTTTTAAAAACAAATGTACTAATTAAGTATAGATAATCAAGATAGAGTCCGAATCCACTAAAACAACTCATGTGTTAGAAAACTTGCGCACGTAGTGATTGACAATGGAACGGAAAAGCTCTTGCAAAGGGACTTGGATTGTTTCCCATCCCATACTTTTTCCATTCCTTCCTATATTCTGTGGTCAAGATTAAACCATATTAATATTTTATATTGATTTTTTATAAAAATAATAAGATAAAAAACAATAAAAATATAAAATGTTAATATGATTTAACCGTAGCTACTTAAATAAAAAGGGATAGGAATGGAATGGATGAGAAATGCAGAAAATCCAGACAAAATATTAAGTGGAGAGTGGAGAGAGAAAAGGGTATTCTGTTCTCTACATCACTGCGCCCGCCGCCCAATGCCAATTCCAGTTCCAGTTCCAACACCAATGCCAATTCCAATTCCAATTCCATTTGGCAGTTGGTAATTCCAATACCAATTCCATGCCTGCCAGATTTGACACGTTTGTTTATGATCCATGAATTAATATTATTTTCATTATTTATATAAAGGGAGAAAAGTCAGAATTCAATGGATTCATACCTAGTAAACGAATGAATCCAGGGGCAAGACCAAGGGAGGAAGGAAACTAGGTCTAGGCTAGATTATTAGTAGAAAGACAGGATGGTCCCCCTACAGCATCATCAGTTATATTACAATAATATTAATATTAATAACACTGTGACTACCTGTAGCTGGGGAGGAGGAAGAGGAGGAGGATTTGGATTGGGTTATAGCAATCTTCGTAGTGTTATCCTTTCTCCGGGTCATGGTTTTGCATATCATCAGATTCATCATCACACCCCTCCATTAGCCAAACATTCCGTTTCCGCTCTCCACGAAAGAAGAAAGTCAATTCCAGATTCCAATTCCAATTCGTTGCGTCGCCTTCTTATACCAAGAGGAAGAACAAGGAGGTGCTGTTTGTGGGCATCGCCCAAATTTAAATCCTGCGGTTGGGACATGGAATCATCATCGCCTGATCATGCTGCTAATAACAACAAGAAGCCTCGTAATAATCCAAATTTGATTACAACAAGCGATCACCTGCGGCATGTGGAGTCGATGGCCACAATGCCTTCCGGCGCCGGAAACATTTCGCACCTGAACGCTATCATTCTCGGAGAATCACTCGCCTCTGAAGAGAACGATATCGTCTTTCCCAGCGACCACTTCTCCTGTCAGGCTCACGTCTCCTCTCCCCAACAGGTACGGTAGTTTCTTCTCTCAGTTCTCTGCGCTTTGCACTTCCGCTTCCAAGTTCCAACAACATACTCTAATTTCTTGTTACCCTCCTCCTCCCCCTCAGTATCTGGAGATGTATAAACGGTCCATCGAGGACCCCGCGGGATTTTGGTCCGACATCGCTTCCACCTTCTTTTGGAAACAGAAATGGGGCAAACCAGTCTACTCGGAGAATCTCGATATCAGGAAAGGCGATATCCGAATTGAGGTCTTTCTTTTGATTCTTTGATTTTATTTGCTTGCCTTGCATTTTTTTGAGTTCAGAAAATTCTAATTTGGGCCGAGCAGTGGTTCAAGGGCGGTCTCACCAACATCTGCTACAACTGCCTTGACACAAATGTTGAAGCTGGACTTGGCGACAAAATTGCCTTCTACTGGGAAGGCAATGATCTTGGTGTTGACGCCACTTTAACTTACACCCAGCTTCTCCACAACGTTTGCCAGGTCGGTCCGTCTATCAATCTGCCTGGGACTCCGAGTTGCTTCATAAAACTAATCAATAAATATTTCACCTTTTCTTACCTGTACCATTCATTCGCAGCTTGCAAACTATTTGAAAGATGTTGGAGTTAAAAAGGGTGATGCTGTTGTGGTTTACCTGCCCATGTTAATGGAACTTCCAATCACAATGCTTGCCTGTGCTCGAATTGGTGCCGTTCACTCGGTGTTGCACCATCTTTCTGTTTGCTTTCCAGCATCCCAATGCTTTCTTTTTTCATAATTAATTGACTTTTCCACTCTTTCAGGTTGTCTTTGCCGGATTTTCTGCAGAATCTCTTGCTCAAAGGATTGTAGATTGCAAACCGAAAGTCGTAATCACTTGCAATGCTGTTAAAAGAGGTTCTAAGGTTATCCACCTCAAAGATATAGTTGATGCTGCCCTTTTAAAATCATCCGAAAGTGGGATTTCTGTAGGTATGGAAATTAGCAAATTGATATGTGATTTATATAAACTGCTTCTTTTTAGTAACCTATATGTGCGTGTGGGCGTGGTGAGGCAATGCACGCTTTTTATGTAAAAGTTCTTTGTATCGTGACATCTGATGCCCGGTTTGACCAGATGTATGCTTAACTTACGAAAATCAATCGGCTATGAAGAGGGAAAGTACTAAATGGTTGGAAGGAAGGGATGTATGCTGGCAGGTTAGCACTTGTACTAGCACCTCTTTATATAGACTTCCATGAAAGAAAGGATTCTTTTATTTGTAACATGCTTAGAGGATTCTTTCATTTGTAACGTGCAGTATGCTCTTCCTATGTTATTGTTTCATCATATGCTTATAATTGGCCTGAATGTTTGTCTTACGGACGGTTGTGACTGATGACTCATGATTTCTCCAGGATGTCATAACTAAATATCCAACTACTTGTGCAGTGGAGTGGGTTGATGCAGAAGATCCACTTTTTCTGCTCTATACCAGTGGGAGCACTGGTAAACCGAAGGTAATTTATGTTCCATGCTTCAATTAATTGTTTTCTTCTTTTCCTGTTGGATTCTTCTAATAATAAGCTCTTATAGGGAGTTCTCCACACAACTGGAGGATATATGGTGTACACTGCAACAACTTTTAAATATGCATTTGATTACAAGTCATCTGACATCTACTGGTATCCTTCAAAACCCTAAGCTTATCATTAATGTTATTTTGATTTTTTTATGTGAAAGAAGCTTGCTTTGTTCTGATGTTTTTTCGTGACTGAACATGGCTGTATCTTTATTTAGGTGTACAGCTGACTGTGGTTGGATCACTGGGCACAGCTATGTCACTTATGGACCCCTGCTAAATGGAGCGACTGCTGTTTTATATGAAGGGGTAACTAATAGATAGATTATGTATACATATTATCGTTTACATGTATGAGAGGAACCTAGTATGTATGTCCAAAGAAAAAAACATTCATCTGCGTACGTATGGATCAGCCGACATCTCTACTCTGGCACTTGGAAGTTTTTGGGAAAGAAGAAAAAGAGTATACCAAGAAGAAGCTGGACCGCTAGTCTAAAGATTATTTTTTTCTTTTAACTTTTTTTTTTTTTTTGTCAGTGTAGTACTATCCCCTTAAGCGGAAGGTCTCTAGTTGGACATATGGTATTGTTTAAAGGGTGGTTAGGTTCTTATGGTAACAAGGGTAAGCCCTCGCCTGTAGACTAACCATTGGACTGAGAATAACTTAATAAAAGGTGTCTTTATTTTTTCAAGAAAGCAAAATAACTGACATTAGTTGACTAGTTATGAATATGACATTTAATTAAAATTTGTACATGTTTACTTCTGGTGAGAAGAATTACGTATCACTGTCTATGATCTAAATAAAATTTTAATTTCTTTGTACATTATACTATAAATGAAACGAACTCTTCTAGTGCTAAATACATAATTACATTTAGGACACTGACTAGCTGTATCTGAATATGTGCATAATGCCATACGATCTCATGTGTAAAGAGCGCTGCAGTTAGATTGATTATGGTGTAATTTTTGGTTCATATGCTTGCTTTAATTTTTGCTAATTGGATGTCCTATGTTGACATTTCATATAGCAGTTACAATCCATGTATATGTTGCAGGCTCCAAATTATCCTGACCCTGGACGCTGTTGGGATGTTGTTGATAAATACAAGGTGACCATATTTTATACTGCCCCCACATTGGTGCGGTCCCTCATGCGTGATAGTGATGAGGTAAGATATTTTAGCCGTTCGTTCATCATATATGGATGTGATTATTTTAATGTATTTGTTATTGATCCGGATGATTATGATTTTATAAGTTGGTAATGGCTGTTCCCGGCTATGTATGTAGTCCAAAAAAATTCGTTTCTCTATTTTCTTTTTTCCTCATCCTCTTGTCATTTGTCCCTGTTTAAATTTTGTTCTTTTGTTCTGTCAAAGATGCTCCCCTGTTACACATATCTGGTTTTCATGGGTGTCCCGCCTTTTGTTGTATCTTATTAAGTTACTGATCAAGAAATCAGTCCTCTTTATAATCTCCATCATTTACTATCTGCATTGCAAGACTTTCCATTCTACATAGTGTTCTGTTTCTGCAACCATGGTGGTATTGTTGTTTGGATGAGGCTAAGATTCAAGTACCCCTTACATAATGCCTTAAATATTTATGGATGTGTGTGTTCATTGAATTTTATTTATTTATGTATTATGCAGTATGTTACACGATACTCGCGAAAATCCTTACGGGTCCTTGGAAGTGTAGGCGAGCCTATTAATCCAAGTGCATGGAGGTTGTCATCTCTTTTGTTGTCTGATTCAAAAGCTTCACTTCACACCCAAAAAGAGTTATTAACCCAATGCTGTTTGGTACAGGTGGTTTTTCAATGTGGTTGGAGATTCAAAATGTCCTATTTCTGACACTTGGTGGCAAACTGAAACTGGTGGCTTCATGGTATTGTAGTACTGTTCTTATATAGTTTTTAACCTGTGCGCCATTGACTGGTGTTAAGCAGAAATGTTATTGGCACAGGAAAATTCCTCAAGATTTTACTTTCGTTAAACACTCCCCTCACCACACTTATGTGCCAATATGCATGTGCATTCACCTTTCCATCAGTGAGATGTTTTAACTTGAAATGCTTGACCTTCTTTACCTGACAGATAACTCCATTACCGGGTGCCTGGCCACAGAAGCCTGGTTCTGCTACTTTCCCTTTCTTTGGGGTTCAGGTATTTTATTCTAATCTAGTTTATGGATCTCATTAAGTGTCCTTTTTTATACTTTTGAATCTGTAAGATCTATATCTTGGTAATTATTTTGCTTGTAACTGCAGGCTGTCATAGTTGATGAAAAGGGTGTTGAAATTGAAGGGGAATGCAATGGTTATCTGTGTGTAAAAAGCTCATGGCCTGGAGCCTTCCGAACTCTATACGGTGATCATGAAAGATACGAAACCACTTACTTTAAACCTTTCCCTGGGTATTATTTTAGTGGTGATGGATGCAGCAGGTAAATAATAACATCAAATTGCAGTTACATCAGCGTGAATGCTAACAAGTGTTATGCATTGGAGGTTTTTGCTTCCAGGACAAGATTTGATTCCTTTTTTCAGTTTAGAGTTTATAATTTATTCATTAGTTCTTATTCTAATGTATTATAAAACTGAGCGTTACACATCAATGTCTCAGGGACAAGGATGGATATCACTGGCTTACAGGAAGGGTTGATGATGTTATCAACGTTAGGTATTTTGGGATTCCATAAACCATGTGCATATAATTTTTCAATCTTAATTTTTGTATGAGTAAGCTAAATGTAGCGATAGGATAATTAACGTGTGGATTTCTTAGGATGTAATGTGGACAACTCTGTGATTGTTGTTTAGTCCCTTTGTTCAATGATAAAATCATAATATGTGCAGTGGACATCGTATTGGTACAGCAGAAGTGGAATCTGCTCTGGTCTCACATCCCCAGTGTGCTGAAGCTGCTGTGGTTGGCATTGAGCATGAGGTATGTGAATGTGACACGCATTTACTGAGTTTATAGATTAGTATTAACACTTCACACCCTGAAACTCGACTTTTGCTCTACTTTGGTGGTATTCCATCTATTCTGTCAAATAAGTGTTAAAGTTTGCTGACGTGTAAGGGCAATACAGTAATTTTGTCCTAGTTGGCACTGTTGGACCACAAAGCTGTCAAAACAGCTGATTAAAAGTTACCATGTAGTTTCATTTTCCACGTCCTTATCACCACCGTCTCTCACCTCGACTGATCCTTCCCTCTTTCCGGTTCTCTCACTTTAAGTCACCATTTTATAGTGTGGTGATGAAATTCCAGCTGGGAATTGGGTTGGGCTGTCTGGAGGATGGGTAGGAGAGTGGCTGTACAAGATTAGCAAGAACATTTTCCATAAAATCATGACTGAAGGAGAGCAGCAACGTATGATGAAGAACGGCACAACCAGAACATTATGTTATTGAACTCAAATTGGGTTGGGCTTCAATCCCATACAAATACAACACAATCAATTAGGAGTTGAACTGCACAATTGAATTGATTGAATGTATCATGATTCCTTTGGATTTGAGCTACGATAAATGAGGAAATTAATTAAATAATTAGAAATTAAACGAGGATTTGGAATGGTTAAAGGCTTGGGTAATTTGCAGTTGCCCTGAGCTTGGAGATCAGCGAGTATCTTTGCTGCTATGGCCCTCTCTCCTCCTCTTCTCTCTCCCCTCCGTTTATTTTCTCTTCCTCTATGACAGATTCCTTCGCTGCTATGGTTTCTCAAGTGCGTTGCAGGGCGGGACTTTACACCTTGATGTGGTTGCCATATAAGCAATTTATTGGGTCCCACCATGCCACATCAACAAAGTTAACACCTATTTGACAGAATAGACTGAATACTGCTAAAGTGGAGCAAAAAAAAGTCGAGTTTCAAGGTGACAAGTGGAGATATTTTTTGTTGGGGGAAGGGAGATTGAATTTGAGTTCCATGGGGTATAACAAAAAATAAGCCAATAAAATATCATATCCCATTTGAGAAGAATAAACTTAGCCCGTTAGAGAAGAATAAACTCCTGTCTTTCTATAATCTGCATGAAAATCTGATAATTTGTCTCCATATACTTTTGCATTGTTTTATCAATTGTGTATGACATATTTAAGAGAGAGTGGGAGAGCGGGAGGGCGGGGCAGATGCTTCTGGCTAGTATGTCTGAACAAAATTACTTTCTTTCTATAGGTTAAAGGACAAGGTATATACGCCTTTGTTACTCTTGTGGAAGGTGTACCTTACAGTGAGGAACTCCGGAAAAGCCTTATACTGGCTGTGAGAAAGCAGGTATATATCTAGTCCTGTTCTGTACAGGTATATATGCTTTGTTTTTCTATTGCATCTTGTAATTGCAGTGCAAGTGCAACGACACTCTAGTCCTGTGCTGTTCACAATCCAGGAGTCATATTTCAGATCTGATGGTTTCCGGTTACAATTATTAAATTTGGAATGTAAACATTTTTCAGATAGGACCATTTGCAGCACCGGACAAAATCCACTGGGCCCCTGGCCTTCCAAAAACAAGGAGTGGGAAGATCATGAGGAGGATTCTGAGGAAGATTGCTTCGAGACAGTTAGATGAGCTTGGAGACACCACCACCCTTGCGGAACCAAATGTGGTCGGTCAACTAATTGCTCTCGCAGATGTCTAGCAAGTGCGGAGGTTATATTATTGGCCGCTGCATTTCCCAAAAGTTATCAATTGCACAAGATTAAACCTTAAAATACTTCAAGACTTTTGTTCCATGTGTCATTTTGCTTCCTTTTTATCCAAATGATTCAGATTCACTGCAACTACTTACACAACTGAACACATTATGGATCTATTTTGTAACCTATTCGGTTTGGTTTTGAGCTTTCATCTTTTGTCCCAGATACATATGACAGTATATGGAGGAAAGGAGAGATAAAGGTGCCCTGGATGGAGAATGTTATATTGAATGGCAATGACTGACAGGAACTATTTGAATAATTGATTACACATGTGACGCATGGCAATTTTCTAAGATGGTGGCAACAGTCACCACCTAGTTAAGGTGGTGAGCAAATTCGGATTCTATTGTGTGTAAAGTGTAGTATAATTTTTAGCGTGAATTCTAAATAATGGCCAAGTGGACAAAAACAAAGAAAAATCATTACTTACCTTATAAGAGATTTTCGCATACCACTAATTTACTATATCTTAATCGTCTGTTAGATGCATACTGCACTTTTTAAATGTGTTGCAAGAATTTATTTGACAGTGACACCATTTTCAAATGTGTTGCAAGAATTTATTTGACGGTGATACCATTGCAAGAGAAAATCTTTCCTCACATTGTTTGTTTCATTAGCTTTACCTAAATGGTCTATTTGTTTAAACTCCTAACATCCAAAGGTCAAACTGCTGAGAGAACTTATATTTCATTCCCGAGCGGGTCACTTTCCATGAACGATGCTTTTCGAGCTGAAGAAGGCCCGAGGGAAGAGAAAAGGGGGAGAAGAGAGGGTGGAGGTTGTCGCGTCCTTTTCCCGAGGGCTCCACTCCTGATGGGCGTCCAGCCCGTTCCGCGCCTCGGAAACGATATCAAAAAAGACTTCCTTAGGATCGTAGGGGGCTCTTTCGCGGGGGGGGGGGGGGGGGGGGGGGGAAGAAGGCCCGAGGGAAGAGAAAAGAGGGTCAAACTGCTGAGAGAACTTATATTTCATTCCCGAGTGGGTCACTTTCCATGAACGATGCTTTGTCGAGCTGAAGAAGGCCCGAGGGAAGAGAAATGGAGGTTGTCGCAAAAGGAAGGGGGGGGGGGGGGAAGTGGGGCATTAAGGCATTAAACCATTTTATTTCGGTTAAATACGTAGTCAACAAAGAATTCTATTAAGTGTCACGTGTCGATTTGTTATTGGAGAATCCAATCCAATTGGTCATGAGGCAAATTTAGTGGGCCAAAGGTATGCTAGGTCATTAATCAACAGTGTATTTCATGGAAATGCTAACGAAAGTATGAAAGTGTTACAAAAATTAAAGTTTATGTATAAAATTGAGACGGAAAAAAATTGATTTATGAAAATTTAAAAATCACGATATTTGTGAATAGCAAAATAAAGAATTACTCATAATATTATTATAATTTAACTCACCCCTATCACTCTATATCACTCTACTAAATTTTGAATAATATGTGTGTATATATATATATATATATATATATATATCATATCATATCATATCATACTCATTCGTGGAGGCTTGAGTACACTAATTTTGTATTTATTGCCCCGAAAAAAAGAAAAGAAAAAACTGATTTGGTATTTTGGATTTGGTGTATGGGCCGGGGCCGGGGCCCAATTCTGTTGCCTGTCACGGTAGGAGAGAAGCCACAGCGCAAAGTGAGGGCAAATGGGTTGTTAGCAGCCGTCAGATGGAAGCGGAATGGTTGGAAGAAATCTGAAGCGGGGTGAATGACCGAATGAGTTACAGGCGTCGTTCGCTGGTGATGCGATTTCGATGATTCAGTGCCATACGTTCGTATCTTAGAGTTGTTATTATTATTAGTATTGGAGGATTAGTGAGTAATTAGGTTAGGATTAAAAGAGGAGGGAAATGGAATTGCAAATGAAGGTGGCGCAGGCGGTTCACGTACTAAATCACGATACAGAGTCGTGCAACCGCGTGGCGGCAAATCAATGGCTGGTTCAATTTCAGCAGACCGACGCCGCTTGGGAGGTCGCCACCTCAATCCTCACCACCGATTTTCACCACTCCGTCGTCTCCGATTACGAGGTCGAGTTCTTCGCTGCCCAGATTCTCAAACGGAAGGTAGCTATCATACAAATACAATTATGATTCTTATTTACTTGCTTTGCTTGACAACAGTTTATCATTTCATTTGCTTACTGATTGACTGGTGATTGGTGCATTGGGCTGTTGTAAATACTGGACCGACTAATCAACTTTTTGTGTGTTTAGTTCATGGTCAAATCAACTGTTAAACGTTAAATTTGTTTATTTTCATCTTGTATATTTTTCTGTAGAGGCAATCAGGAAATAGCATATTTCTGGAATTAATGGAAATACATTGTTATGTGATCTGAGGCACAAAGTGTGAAACTTGTAATGGAAAATGATGACTGCCTCCTTACTTGGAAAATCGTTTCAATGATGATCAATTAGAATGTAACATTGTACTGCTTGCTAACGTTGGCATATCAGTTGTATTGTATGGCTATACAAAGTGTTCCTAGTGAAGTTTCTATGAGAAGAACACTGTTTGCTAGTTAGATGTCAGTATGTGTAGGCTCTGTCTACCCGCTGAAGCCACTCTTTCTTTACCAGGGCTTTTGATAGCTGCGTGAAACCTAGATATTTGTGTGTAAATCATATATTTGTTTGGTTTCTTGCATGCCTAGTTTTCTGAAGATATAATATATTGCTTAGTGTCATTTTACATTCCAGATCCAAAACGAGGGCTGTTACCTGCAATCTAGAGCCAAAGATGCTTTGCTAAATGCCCTTCTTGTTGCTGCTAAAAGATTTAGTTCTGGCCCTCATCAGGTTCTTTTACTACCCATCTCTAGAAAACCTTCTGAATTTTTAGTTGGTTGCTATATGAAGGCTATAACATTTGACCATTTTGATAAAGTTATGTCTTTTACTGCTTTATCACCTTAAATTGTTGCTTGGGCAGGCTATGTTTTTCATGGCTGGAACAAAAGATATTATCTTATATTGTCCCTTTATCTTATTACTACATTTAATGAAGGTCCTTGTTTGTTTGTATCAGCTTTTGACACAAATTTGCCTTGCACTGTCTGCACTTATACTGCGAGCTGTTGAGCATGGAAAACCTGTTGAGCAACTATTTTATAGTCTTCAGAATCTACAGACTCAGGTTGATGGAAATGTTGCTGTTCTGGAGATGCTTACTGTTTTACCAGAGGAAGTTTTAGACAACCAAAATGCTGACTCAAAAATAAGTTCAGCTGACAGAAGCCAGTATGGCCAAGAGGTTTATGAAATTTCTTTCCATTTCAATGCTCCTATATTTCTCCATTCACACGCATCTTCTCCTCTTTTATTCGCTCTCTTCGTATTTATCTTTCTGTTGTATCACTTCTCTCCCATGCAGATTCTTTCGCATACACCTATGGTTCTTGAGTTCCTACTGCAGCAATCTGAGAAAGGGTTTGATAGTGGTGTACAACTACATGAACGGAACAGAAAGATTCTGCGTTGCTTATTAAGTTGGGTATGATAATCATTCAATTGTTCTAATGTCCAATACAATAAAAAAGTATATGCATGTTTTGCTGCCATCAAATAACCAAATGTTGATGTCCAAATTGTGTTTCTGGTTCAAGCTCTGAATACAGTTGTGGTACTCTCACCTTATACCGTGACATAAATTTCTTTGCAGAAGTTTGCACTTTTATTTATTAAAAGGTAGGTATTTCTGGTTTTCTTTTTACAGTAGAATTGTTATTATGTTCAGGTTCGAACTGGATGTTTTTCGGAGATTCCCCATGGGTTACTACCAGCGCATCCGCTTCTCAACTTTGTTTTTAATTCTTTGCAGGTAATTTGTATAACTTTATTTACCCAAATTTAATATTTAAAATATGTTTAAGGTGCATAATTGATCTTTTTCTGCATTGTTGGCATAGATGTCATCTTCATTTGATTTGGCAATTGAAGTTCTTGTTGAGCTCGTGAGTCGACATGAGGTATACTATTACTTTAATTAATCATTCTTGCATATATTATGTTTGCTTAATATCTGGACGATGTGATGCCATCAATTGTTTGATCCTATTTGCATGTGTTTCTGTTCATATGCCTTGTGTTGTACTTTTATGCGCAAACGGAAGCGAATTCTAATAGAGTACCAAATATCAACGGCGTAGGTGAAAGCGAAAAGCAAACAATCTCAAAATAAGTACACAAGAGATTGAACGTGGTTCAGCGTAAAGCCTACGTCCGTTGCGAAGCATGGCGATAGATTTCACTAAACAAACGGAGATTACAAAAGAGTATTTAAACTCTCACAACCTAGATCCGACAAATAACAAACCCTAAACCAGACGAGTGGAGAACCCATAACAAACGGAGTAGTCCCTCCCAAATTGTTATCTCACAAATTGACTCTCACCAAATTTCCAAACGAATGACTCATGAATTTGCCACACGCTCATGTCTCCAAACGGTGACCTCCACCCAAAACCCAATTAGAGAAAACTCTCTACTCTAATGGTGAGGCACACAAATAAACTAACCCTAAGGTCCTATTTATAGTGCATAGGACGTAGGTTACAATGAGAATCTTAATCCTAATTGGAAGTAAATACAAATACAAATCCTAATCAAATAGGTAATTAGCAAAATCTCTCCACCAATCAAGGAATCCAACCAAGAAGTCAAATCCAAACCCAAATAGGACACCAAACAAAATAGGTAACACAAACCTAATTTCTGCATCATCCTAATTTTGAGCGCAAAACCCAACAACTTGCACTCTCTGCATTTATACTGCAAGCTGTTGAATAAATAATCCTATTAACAGTTTCTTTCTTCTGTAGGGGCTGCCCCATGTTTTGTTATGCAGGGTGCATTTTCTTAAAGAAGTATTACTTCTGCCAGCTCTTAGTAATGGTGATGAGAAAGTAGTAGGTGGTCTTGCTTGCTTATTGTCAGAGATTGGCCAGGCTGTAAGTATTGATATAACTCTTTGCTAATTTCCCTCCTGTAACTGCTGTGGGTGGACATCCTGTTCACTCTCTGTTCTGTTCTCAATAAAATTGTTTCTTTTCAAAAATAAGAAAATCATACTCCAAGTTATCTTTCTCATTAACTTTTAAATTTGTTTTGTATTCCAGGCACCATCTCTTATCGTGGAAGCAAGTGCTGAGGCAGTTGCACTGGCTGATGCACTTTTGAGGTTATTTACTTAATTAACTTTTTTTCATGTTTCATTAGGCAAGGCAATATATCAGTAAAGACACAAGAATTAGTTGAAAAGATATTGTTTTTGTTCTATTTTCTTTCTTGTTGTAAGGTCACCCATCTTTTATAGCGCTAAGGATGATAAAAAGGTCCAGACATGCTTGCAACAATGTGAATGAGCCCGGGTATTATTGGTTGTTAGTAACTAAGTTGGTAGAAACTTAGAGTGGTTAAATGTTCAAACATGACACCTTCCGCACTAAAATTGAATACCATCTTTTGGTAATGAGTCAACACTGAATAGCAGCGCGTTAGGATCAGGCCAGGAAAGGCCAAATTCTTATTTTTGATTCAAATGATCACCATAGATATGGGGAATTATCTCATGCATGCTAAAGAAAATTCATTGCAGTTCGGTTGCCCGTAAGTCTTCTTTGATATTGCCTGCTGTCTGATTCTTTTTCATGTGTCAAATTTTGTATCTTACCCTTTAAAAATGCTGGCAGCTGCGTGACGTTTCCAAGTGAAGACTGGGAGATAGCAGACTCAACCTTGCAATTTTGGTACTTGAATTTATTTATCAATTTGAAGGTGAATTGTTGTTTGTCTGTATTTAACTTAGTCTGAAGGAATGGTTGCAATTATGAACGATTTGTTTCCAATTCTGGGATCAAAGAAAACCTAAAGATGATTGAAGAATTCTGGAGGACCATGTTTACTGGTCCTTTGTGATTCTATGAATTTCTCCTTATTTAGGTTAGACTCCATTCACAACCTGTTCTAGGTAAGTGTTGTATCCACCAACAAAAAACGTTAATGTTTATCTTTTATTAGAGATAAGAGATAGATCGTTTTTAACTTGTGAGACTAGACTATGTGGTATAATGCACGGACAGTGGAAAATGAGTTGCTAAATTTTACTTGCTATGATCTTCCTGTTATGGTGAGAAATGTTACCATCTGCTGATTTTCAGGCTTTTGGCATTCTCTATTAAATTTAAATGATAATCATTGTGAGATTTTCATATTCTTAGGTCTGGTTTTGCAAGCTATATTCTTGGCCTTGATGAGGATGGTGCAAAACAGAGGAAGCAAGTGGAAGAAATGTTTTTCCCTGTATTTTCAGCATTACTTGATGCGCTGTTGTTGCGTGCTCAGGTTTTTATTTTGCTTGTCTGCCTTTTTATATACGGATTGTGGCATGATGCCTTTCTAAGCTGAGTAAATCATGTTGCTTTTTATCAGTATGTTGTGTGAAGGTTAAATTTTTAGACTGCACAATATTACCACCCTCTGTGTCTGATCCAGTACTATCTTCAAGCACTTAAGAACACACTAAAGCCTTTTGTTCAAATCCACATCAAGCATGTCCATGTTTTGTTCGAGAGGAGGGAATAGGCAATGCCAACATTTGGCGCTTATGTTTTATTGGTCATTCCAAGCTGATGGAGGCTATTGATCTTCTGTACTGTGCTTGCAGTTACTAACTGGTCGTCCCTAAAAATGATTAAGAGTTTTAGAATGACCATTATCAGACGTAATAAGGAGGGGATAGGTTGTTATGGGCTTGCTACTTCTCATTGGCTATTATCATGTCTAAACCCCTAAAGGTAGATTTAGTTATTTTATTTTTAGTGACGTATTAGTTAGAGCCTAGAGGGAAGGTGTATGCTTTTTAGGTTTTAACTGTTAAAGCCTAGTTGGAACAGAGCTAGTAAGGTTACCATGAAGAAAGAGATTATACAAACTAGACAATGATCTTCTTTACTCACACATATGTACATATGATATATTTATATGCTGCAGATGCTGTTATTGATTACATGATGACATAGGAGTTGGCTACTCTGTATTTTGATCCCTCTGGTCTATACTTTCATTTTCATTGTTTCTGGTAATTAGAATACTTTTATAACGATAGATGTATAAAAAGTGAATCTTTGTCGTTGACTTGACAGGTAGATGGTTCTATGTTTGATGATGAACAAGGAACACCTGAGCTGCCTGATGGTCTTCTCCACTTTAGGGTGAACCTTGTTGAGCTTTTAGTGGATATATGTCATCTTTTAAGATCTGCTACATTTATTCAGAAGGTTGATTTGTATTTTGAATAAGCTTGTTTTATTATGGACTTGACTTGTGTTGCTACGTAAATCATTGCATGTAATAGTTCTTCAGTAACTTGCACATTGGTTTGAAAATAATATTTCAGAGCACTGTTTCACCAGTCAATGTTTATTCCGATAGGTGTTAGATGCTACCTTTATTCTAGTTAATTGTTGGTATTGTCTGCGGTATGATTACGTGTTCAACATGTTGCTAGAGCTTGCCAGCATGTTCAATCTCATAAGAAATATTTGCATGTTTTTTCTTCATTTATTTGGATAGTTCTTTACTGTTGAGTTAGTATTTCTCATTTTTTATTTTATTTATCCCATTGTAGCTTTTCTTTGGTGGTTGGGCATCTGCAAATACACCAATACCCTGGAAGGAGGTGGAAACCAAGTTATTTGCTCTTAATGTGGCAAGTACAACATATGCTCCTACACTCAATTATTTGTTATCTAATTACCTTATGTTGTTGCCTTTAATGTTTTTGAATATCTAAGAGGAGGACTATGTTAATTTTCTTCTGTTATGTATATATATGTGTGTCTGCACGTGCAGAATCTTTCACTTCAACAAGAACTCACAAGTTTTAGAACTTTGGGACCTCCTTTCCCAGCTACTGGATTAGTTGAATTGGGAATTGGAAATACTAAAAACACTTAAGAACCCCAAATTGTATATCCCCCTTACAAGTTTTAAGGATTGAGACCAGAAGTTGCAGGGGGGAGGTCGGAAAGTAGGCAGCGATGAGTCAGGAGAGGTAGCTAGCTGAAGAGGATGAGAGGAGTGAAGAGACACGTGTAAGTGAGCGGATTGGGGAGGATAGCTTTCAGAGTTAAAAGTAGTGATGAACATTAACTGCTGGTGCTGGGAGTTTGGTGGTTGGAGAGGTTGAAAATTGAGGAAATACATTATTGAGACCTCCACAATGCAGAATTTGCATGGTTCAATATGAGGGAGAGTGTCATTAAGTGAAGATTGGAAAGATTTCTATTCACTTTACATGGTCCAAGAAAGCAAAAAGGATTATGGGGGAGCTGATTTCAAGAGCTTCTGTTGAGATTTGGATCTGGGAGGTGTTTTGAGTTGTGACTGACGTAGAAGAGGAAGAATTAAACTCAGACAAAAAAGAAAATGAAGTTGAGCCAATCCGAGAGACTAAATTGAAGAAGAGATAGCACTCTCTGAAATTGATGGGTCGGCACCAGTTGTTTGTTTTCAAGTCAAGCCCTGTAACACTATCCATAGGAATTGGATGGATGACTCACTCTCTCTTGAATGAGATGTCAAACAGGTTGTCGGAGCTCCTCTCTTTTGGATGACTGATCAATTTGAGGAGAAGGTTAATGAATTTGAAGCTCTGTTTCCCAATTCTGTTACTCTTGTTCACCCAAGGATGGTGGATAGAGTGGAGATGCTCCATGGAAAGAGGTGGAAAGCTGTGGGTATTTGGAGTCAGTAGCTGAGGAAGATGATTTTTGCTCAAAAGAGGATGATGCTTGTTTTTGAATTGTTAGATTGACTGAGAGGAACTTTGAATAGTTATTTAAAGAAAATTAGATGCAAGACAATGAAAATAGGTATGAAGCAACAACAGCATTCCAATGTGAAAGAAAACAGAAAATGAGGTCTTCCAAAATTCTGGAGACACTGATGCCGAAAAATGAATCCATTTCCACAAACAATTCACTTCATCACTTCATCACTTCATCACTTCATCACTCCTCATATCTTTAAATATCTGTCTATTATTATCTATCCAAACAACCTTAATTGTAGCCATGTCTATTATTCCTTCCTCCAAAATAGTTTCTTCGCGCAGAGTAGTGCTACATATGTAGCTAGAATCACCCAGCTCAAATTAGCCTCCCCTAAGTAACCTTAACCACAGAGTCAATGCTAATGGACGATATAAATTTTTGGTGATACATATGTAGCTAAAATCACCCAGCTCAATTTAGCCTCCCCTAAGTAACCTTAACCACAGAGTCAATGCTAATGGACAATATACATTTTTGGTGATCCACGTGCTCAGAATATTACTTACGCATCTGACACTAATGTGCAAAAAAGATGCTACGGGTTGGAGGAAGCCCAATGAGATTGTGAGATTTGGATGTATTGAGGATTCTCTATTGAGAACCCTTCGGTATGATTGAGAGTCTGGGAGAGTACAAAGAATAATTTCAAGAGGCTCCTCTTTTATAATTCTCTTCTTCTTTTGACAGATGATTGTTGTCATCACACGTGGATTTAACCCAGTTTAGGCTGAATCCCATTAATCCTCGGCTGTTGTTTGTTGATTTTGTCATTTTTGTCTAACTCGAATTTATTTTGGTGTGATATGGGGCTAAGGATTCACTCTGTTGTAACTGAAAGAAAGGAGTCCACAAGTTGTTAAAATTGCAGGCATATATTTAAAAGAAAGATCTTGTGTGTGCTTGTATATAATTGGTTCTCCTGATTGTACTCTTTCCGAACTGCTCTTAGGACTTTCAGCAGCCATTCAGAAAGTTATTGTATTTGAGGTTATTCTGCTTTGTAAATGTATTTTTAAATATCAAGGTTCCATATTCCAGGTTGCCGAGGTAGTCCTACAGGAGGTCCAAAACTTTGATTTTTCGGTCATCATGCAGTTGGTCACAGTGTTGGCCACTTGGCCTTTAGATGAGCTGAAGGGCATCATGTGCATTGTATGTCAAAGATTCCCCCTTCCCCTCGTTTGCAGGGAAAATTTGGTTTCAGCAGTTTAGTTCACAGAAGATTGCTAGCGTATATTGATTTGTATACCCGATGGATTTTTTTTCTTTATTTAGGTGTATAGATCTCTTGCAGATGTTGTTGGTTCCTATTCCAAGTGGATATCTGCCTTTCAAACAAATGCTAGACCCTTACTGTAAGCACTTTCATCTTCCAATGGATGCACTTACAGTCAGTGCTTTTCATCTTCTTTACTGTCTTTTGGTAAACCATTGTGTAAAAGAATATAACATGTGCCTAATTTGTTAAAATATATTAGCACTCACAATTTTCTTTTCTCTGCTGATTGGTACTATAGATTATTCCTAGCAGCTGGAATATCAGAACCCCTGTCCTCGAGTTCATGTGCTTCTGCTTTGCGCAAAGTTTGTGAAGATGCTTCTGCAGTGATGTATGAACCTTTGAATTTGGAGATTCTGATGTGGATAGGAGAGGTGAAGTATTATCTGACTATAATCCATTCTAACATAGATGTGTGCTTGACATTTGATCTGTGTGCTTGCTTCTTGATTAACGTGAATTCGTGGCTTATGCATTTTAGCATGTCAATCTCTGTTACTGTTGAGAGCATATCTAATGAAGGATTCTTTCACCCAATGATACCGCGGAGACTTTCTTGTTTCTTATTTTTAAAATAAAAATTTAGCCCTTATTCTTGCAAATTTTGCTGACTAATGTATAGTTGTTTTTATTATTTACATGCATTCTCTCACAGTCTTTGCCTTATAAATGGTGTTCTTGTCTTTGTAGGGTTTGGAGAAGAGATATTTACCTTTGGAAGATGAGGAAGAAGTTATCAGTGCTGTTAGTCTGATCCTTGGTTCTATTACTAATAAAGAATTAAAGAGCAGCTTGTTGGCTAGATTGCTTTCATCTAGCTTTGAAGCCATTGGGAAACTTGTAAGTTTGTCTTTTGTTTCTTATGTTAATTTGTTACATTGAAATCATATGGTTGCCAGAGGCCTTGTACCATGGTTCATTGCAGGATGTTTTTGGTACTACTACTGATCAATAAACATCTGTGGATTCTGACATGCAATACTGTCTCAATGCCCTTTTAGGTAGATGCAGATAATAGCCACCGTCTTAGACTGAATCCTGCTACGTATACACAAATTTTGAACTCTGGTGCGAGAGGGCTTTACAGGTTTGCTCGAAGATTACTTGTTTAGAGCCTGTGAAATGTTGCTTCTGTTATGAAGGGAATATTGTGGTTATTCCCAGTCATTAAAAATTTAAATAGATTTTGGGTCACGGGCTTGTAGAATTGTAGAATTCACATGATACTTGAAATTTGGCAAATGTTTTGCATATGCTTGATAGGTATTGGGGATTGATTCTTTTTTATTTATGTTTTTTTTTGGCAAATGTTTTGCATATGCTTACTCACACTCTTTATGTTTGGGGTGATTTTCAAAATGGGCCGTGAAGTTTCAATTTTCCCATTTGGCACCATAAATTGTATTAATTTATGTCTTTGGTCGGATCTACTGTTTGGTCCATTAAATTGATGACATGGTGAGCTTGAGACCTTGTATGGGCTAACATACATGTAAGTAACGTTTGAACCACATTGACGAAAAAAAAAAAAAAAAATCATCAATTTAATGGAGGATTAGATGTTTAAAGAAACAGAAGGTGTAAATTTATACAAGTTCAAAACTTAATGGTGGAATGTGAGAAAAGTAGAACCTCATGACCCATTTTGAAAATCACCTAAAGCCATCTCCAAACATGAAGGAGTAATGAAAGCCCTAGGCACAATTTTAGCCCTCAAAAATGTAATTTTTCAAGGAATAGTAGCGGGCTAATTTTTCCCATTTCCAACCAAGAAGGGCTAAAGATTAGACCCTCTATATTTTGGTTACTTTTTAGTATGCCCAAGTACCTCTTTACCATGCCATCAAGTGGTGAGCTCCCCGTGAAAGAAATGCCTATGTGCCCTGGCTGGCACTTTTTAGCCCTTATGGGGGCTGATTTGAGCCCCCAGACAACGCCCATTTGCAAAATGCCCTTTGGTTGGAGAATGTTTTGTTCAATTTTGGTGCTAATATTGGCCAAATGCTCTTGGTCATATTTTTTCATGCTGGTTGCTTGATATATTTTTGTTTAGAGGTTACATGGACATCTTTTCCAAATCTATGTAACACATTATTTTCACTTCTAGCTCTGTGTGATCTCTGTTTGGCAACTGTACCTAGTCAATGTCTTTGAATTTAATTGGTGTGTGCTTGAGCTCATTAGTCATTTCCACAATCATAAAGTTGTGGAATAAGAATAGATTTTATAGGTTTCATGTCAAAAGCTGGAGGTTTTTCGCTTCTTGGATTTTATGGTGCTCTAGGAATCTGTATTTTCCCAGAACTATGTATTATGCTGTTATACATAAATTTTTGAAACTAATTTTAATTTCAGGGTGGGAACTGTATTCAGTCATCTAGCAACATCTGTCCAGAGTGGGCATTCTGCAGATGACTGTATGCTGGCACTGTTGCAAGTTTTTTGGCCTATTCTTGAAAAACTTTTCAGGTCTGAGCACATGGAGAATGGTAATTTATCTGCAGCAGCTTGCCGTGCTCTTACACAAGCAATTCAGTCATCAGGTATACCTCACATTGGAACATCTGTGCAAGTGTATATATTTGTTTGTGGACACAATAACTGAAATTTTTATTGCGCAGGTCAACATTTCTTAAGATTACTGCCCAAAGTACTAGATTGCTTATCAACAAATTATGTCACGTTCCAAAGTCATGAATGCTACATAAGAACTGGTAGGATCCTTGATTTCATTATGTGGGAAACTTCTTGTGTTTTACTGTTATCCTACTTAGTTTTTAGATGAACCATTTTCTGCAAGAATCAGATCATAGGGCGATTTAACGTGAGGTGGCTTACATTTTTGAGATAGTGATTGAGGAGGGAGTGAGACAGGATGATTAAATGATTTTTCTACTAGAATATGATAGCAAGACGATCTACTGCAATTATTTTGTAAACTTTTATGTATGATGCTGGCTTAAATGTCCCATTTACTTGCTTGAAAGTTCTAAGATGTTACAGCTAACTCCCAAAGGTTAACAACATGTGGCTGATCACATTTTCATTATACAACACTAGGAAAGTGAATGTAATTACTATTTAAGGAACCATTTTACAACGTAGGGGGTACAAACTTTGGTTAAGGCTTTTACCTTTCAGACATTATTTAGTTTGTCCTAGCCTTAATTTGGTTTCATCAAGACAGAAAGGCCCACACGGTTCCAACTTTTAGGATTTTTATTGTGTTATCTATGGTTGGGAGTTAGTGGGAACAGGAGGTTCAACTTTTAGGATTTATTTTAACTTTTTCAGTATGTTCTTTTGGGTTTCTTGTAGTTACTTATTTCCTCTTTCTTCATATTGGAACGATACCATTTCAGCATCTGTTGTCATTGAAGAATTTGGCCATAAAGAGGAGTATGGGCCCTTGTTTGTCACCACTTTGGAGAGATTTACATACGCAGCATCGGTAATGGCTCTTAATTCTTCATACATATGTGACCAAGAGCCTGATCTAGTGGAGGCGTACACAAATTTTGCATCCACATATGTGCGCGGAACTCGTAAGGTTTTGTACACTTATCACTATAGAATTTCTTCCACCGTTTTTATAATTGAAATGATTAAATCAGGGCTTAATTATCTTATAAACTTAAATGATGATTCTAGTTTGGTGACATCTCAGGAAGTAGTGGCTGCATCTGGTACCCTTCTTGAAATTTCCTTTCAAAAGGCAGCTATATGCTGCACAGCGATGCATCGTGGTGCAGCACTTGCGTCCATGTCATACTTATCTTGTAAGCTGATATTGCCTTTTCTTTCTACTTACCAGAAAGAGAGATAATTTCTTGATTTTGCTTTAGTTTTTTCTATTGATTTTTTTATTAGGACCAATATGCGGTTAAGGTTGATACAGAAGTTTTATTTGCAAGTAATAATCACTAATATGTTCATATTTTGTGAAAAACTGGTTATATATGACCTTTTTCTCATTTTTGGTTTTGTACTAAGCTAACCCAGTCTTTCTTATCACTATGCTTGGTAAGAACTATGAAAGAAACAAGGAAGGTAGAAGAGGCCTTGTAGAAGTAGGGAGGATAAGGGCAGGGATGGAGAGATTTCTCATTTCTTGATTGCGAAGATGAAGGAGAGCATTAAATCATGTTCTTACCATACCCTTAAATGAATGACATAAGATTCCATCTGCCAACCTCTCCAATTTGGGGGATTGGGTTTCTGAGGGCCCTAGAGGTGGTCTCTTCATTTTTCATCTTTCAACACTCCGACCAGTTGTTTTTTCCTCTTTTAGTTTTTCTCCTCTACCTAATATGGTGTTGAGTCTCATGCTACCTATGAGTACGACGCGTACCAACTCTAACTCCATTGACAGCAGAGCCAAGGCCAGCAAGAAAAATTTACGATTTGTTGCTTCATTTGTCTTTCTACTACATTCATACTGCTAGGGCAACTTCATTATTAGCATTGGAAACCTTAGCCTTCTACATGCTTACCGTCGAAGCTCTTTTTGTTTTTATTTTTCAATAAATTTTTATATAATTTTCTTTTAATTTTATATGTTTCCAATGCTTACTCTTTTGTCACTTCACTCCAGCATCGTTGTGTTTTTGGTTGCATCTGAAGTAAGTTTTTATTTCTCATATCATTGAAGTCAGTTCCATTTCCACATATTATAAGCCAAAAGAACCTTCCTCTCTACAACAAGAACAATAGTTGTGGGTAACTGACAGTATTCTCACTGAAGTCGTTTCTCTTTATGGTCCTTCACAGGAAGTGCTGTTGCTTGATCTTTTATTCCTTGAGCTGGATTTATCCTGTGTATAAGTGCTACCTGATTGAGGCTTATTATCTCTTGTATGGACCTGCTAGGTTTCTTGGAGGTGGGCCTGGCCTCTTTGTTAGATTCTTCTATGACTTGTATCTCTGAAGGATCATTCAGTGCAATGGCCATTCAAGTCATATCCCATAGTGGCGAGGGACTTGTATCAAACCTAATTTATGCTTTACTTGGTGTTTCTGCAATGTCACGGGTAAATTTACAATATCCTCATATTTCAGGTTTTTCCTTTGCAAGTAAAAGACTCATGTAAATAAAAATAAAGTGGAGGCATATATTATTTATATGATCTTTACTCTGTTCAAACAGTAAAACTGACTGAGAAACCACCTAGGATGAGCTGCACTTTGTCCTTAAACATATTGATTAGCTTTGCAGCTAAGGAATTATTTGCTACTGGTTCCTCACAGGTTCACAAATGTGCAACAATCTTGCAACAGTTGGCAGCAATATGCAGTTTAAGTGAGAGAACAACCTTGAAGGCTATTCTTTGTTGGGAATCTTTACGTGGATGGTTACACACAGCGGTCTCTCTCTCTATCTCTCTCTCTCTCTCTCTCTCTCTCTCTCTCTCTTCTCTCTCAAACACACACACTGGTGTGTATGTGTATGTTAGTTTGGATGCAACTAGATCCAAGAGCTAAATGAACGGTATAGAACTACTCTAAAGGCTAGTGTTCCTTAAACCTGACCATATGTGTGTACATACCATAGATTGTCTCTGTAGGATGTCATTTCTCTCAAAGGACGGACACATGAGAAAATCACACTATGTTCAATTTTATTCATCTTGGATCCCAATATTTTTTTTATAGAATTGATTATTTTGGATATGGATCTCCCTTGATAGCTTAGATTTTAAAATCTAAGTGATTAACCAACCCCATAATAAAACCTAAAATCTAAGCTCTAAATCACACTATGCTCTACACTGTTGAATACGCTCAAAATTATGTTATGTGTCTGTCAAATGTTTCTGTATCTTTCTATATCAACTTGTGAATTTATCTTTACCAATGAGAAACATAGGGCACCAGATGTTAGAGCTTGCATATTTCTTCAGATTCCGCGGTTTAAATATTTCAGTTACAGCAGGTGCAGGCTCTTCCTGCTGAATACCTAAAGCAAGGGGAAGTTGAAACCTTAGTGCCAGTTTGGTCTAAGGCCCTTGCTGGTGCAGCTTCAGATTATATAGAGAGCAGGAGCTGTGATGGAGGACACAATAGTTACGGTCACATGCAAGGAAAAGGGGGGAGGGTTCTAAAGCGTTTAGTTCGTGAGTTTGCTGATAGCCACCGCAATGTTCCAAATTTGACTTGATTACTGCCGAATTTTACTTATGCCATTTGCATCTGATTTAGCTGGCGGCTTTAAGAGCTATTGGGGCCTTGTGAATCGGAGTTGGTACCGCATTTTGCAGTTGTAAAGCGATCGCTGTTTTTATTTTTTTTAATTTTTTTTATTTTTTTTTATTTGCTTTTGTCCAGGCTTGCCAAATATGGGCCCGTTATTTGAGCTATGTTCCCAATACACATATTCTTCAATCTAATTTTCTGTGTAGTCTCTTGCCCAATTTTGACAGGAAGAATGCAAGTCAGGATATGTATGCCAAATTTTTTGCAGGGAAGGTTACTCGATTCAGGAGCAGCTCGTGGGTACGAGCTTTGTAAGAAAATAAGGTGATCATGCGTTAAGCCGAATGCCTCATAGCGTGTTGTATGGCTCACAGATTGATGATTATGACATGTAGGACATCTCTTTTCAGATTTTGGGTTAAAGTTGCGGCTTGGATATTTAAGAGATTGGGTTAGCTGTATGTATAATTGTATTTTCCTGGTCGACAGCAGCTTGGGTTAGCTGTACACTCTGAAATGATCTTCGCTTGGATTAGTTAGTTTCATCCAGTTTGATTATCGAAAAACTGATCTTCGCTTTGCATGGCTTGGAGCACCAATCTATACTGTCATTTCCCTCAAAATGTATTATCGCACTCGCCTGCCCTCTCTACTCCTCACTTTTTCTATCTCAAAACTGTATGATCGAACTGATCAGAAAAAACGAAGTCTTGATGAGCTGGAATGGGGATTTTTATTGAAGTTGTTTATTAAAACTTTCTTGAATCAGAGTATGTATTATATTGATTGTATCATACAAGTTTTTTACTAAATTAATTGAAGTGAGTACTAAAATGTCTTTGTTCTAAATAATTATTTTAAGCTTAAAAATGTTGAAGTATTTATTAACTAATTTTAAATAAATAAAAATGTATTTAAGGGTCGTTATGGAGCGACAAATGTTTTTACATTTCTTATAAATCGATGTTTCTATTGTTTTTTTAAAAATAGTTTTTAAAATAATAGAAAATAAATATATATTGTAAAACAAAGTTAGAATTTTAAGAAAAATAAAATTATGTGTGCCACCGCTTTTGCCACCTCAACATTCCACTGTCATCACCCACGCCAATATGACCGCTACCACCTCGACCGTCTCACCATTGTCACCACCATCTTTGAAACCACCACGTCCCGCCACCATGCTATCCTCGACCGCCATCAGCCTGCCACCATGACCACTACCAAATCAATTGTCTCACCATCGTCACCACTACACCATTGTTGCCGTCGTTGCCATTGCCTCACCAAAAACACCACCATTTGCACTTCCGCCACTAGCACAACATTATCACCCATTATCACTCTTGCCACCAAGGCCACCACACCAGTGACACCACCACCTCCACTATCTCATTGTCTCACCATCACGTCCACCAACACCACATTTTCCATCGCCATCACTACCCCCACCTTATTTGCCATCACCATCATCATCACCATCACAATCATTCTTGCCACTTCTCAACCATCGCTCACAATCATTGTAAACACAACCAAAATTTGCCACCATCACGCTGCTGCCGCCACTACTACACTGCCATCACCATTGCCCCCTAGACAGCTATTTTTACCACCTACGTCCTGGCAGGTCACCTCACCACTATTAACACCACTACTAGTCTAATACCACCATCCCAAGGAGAAGGATTCTCTCCTCTTTTTTTTTTTTTTTTTTTTTTTTTTTTTTCTCCCCTTCCTTTCCCTCCTATTTAAATGATTACGGTTAAGCAATGTCAACATCTTATATTAATTATTTATAGAATAAGAAACACAAAATATAAATTTTGAGAGAAGAGAATAGAAGGGGATGAAAAGAGAACAAGAGAAAATCCTAGTACCCATCCCAACCACCATTTATCGTTGCTACAACACCACTCCCGTTGCAATTACTATTTCTACAACTACAACTACCACCACCATCATAATTATGTTACAAAAAATATTACGTATCACACACAAATTTATTATTGTTTTTTGACATTTTAGCTATTGATTTTTTCTTTTTTTAGCTATTGATACTACACATTTGTGAAGTTTTTCTTCAAATTTTTTGTTTGTAAAACAATACAGGACGGATGTACTTGTGAAACTTCTCATCCAAACGCGCGGTGACCAACCATGGCCATGAAACCATACGCAGGGTCTCGAATTGCTTGAAGCAAACTGTCGCTTCCCCGAAGACTGCCAAGATCCAGAACCATGAGCAGAAGTATTCGACAAAGAACAGACTATCCATTCTAGATCGCCACCGTCCACAGACCACCCGTTATCTTCCGGAACGCAGATCAAAGGCCACAAGCGTCTGTCGTTATCGGGCATGGACATGGAAATCCCGTTTCCCGAAGAGCTCGAATTGCTTGAAGCTAACTATCACCTTCACGATGACTGCCTAGACTTTGAACCGGCGGAACCTTACCCAGAAGAATACGGCAAAGAACAACCTACCCGTTCTAAATCGCCGCCCTCCACAGATCACCCGCCATCATACGAAGTCCGAAACAATGCCCAGAAGCGTTTGCGATCATCGGACGGTCCTGATGAGTCGATTGCGGAAAATTCCGGATTGTCGGATGAGAAACGGAGCAGGGTCGATGATGTGGACCGGTCCGAGAATGATGAGGACTGGCTTTACTCGCCGCCACACGAGATAGATCCCGTGGTCGATCAACGAGTTACTGATGTTGTGGAGGAGAAAGTTGTGTCAAGGTATGCGTCGGAGATAGATGGTAGTTTCATTCCGGTGACGGCGCCGAGTGCCGGGGATAGAGTTTACGCGAAGATATGCTTGGTGGAGAAGGAGCGTCCCAAGAAATTGCATGTAAAAGGAACATCGGGAGGTAGAACCAAATTATTTTCTTGAATACTTGGATGCTTTTTTCTCCAAACATGATTATTTTCTTCAATACTTGGATGCTTTTTTCTCTAGCTGCATGTTTGGTTTCTGAGAAAACCTTGGAAAAGTAGAGAATCGTTCTGTCGCATAGCAGTTAATGGTGTATATAAGTTGCAGTTCGCATACATTGCTTTCTATACACATTAGCTTGACTGGGAAGTATAATTTTTGCAGGTCTTATATCAGAACCTATTAATGATCTATTGCAAAGAGTGGAGAAAGAGGCATTTAGGAAGGTATGGTATGCATTATGAAGATGAATTAGTTCATTGTGAACTTAGGACCGTTTGATAACCATTTTGTTTTATAGTTTTCAATTTTAGTGCTAGAGATAGAGGTGAGGAGGGAGAACATCTGAAATGGAAACTTAAAGGTGCAAACAACTTATAATTGTCTTCAGTTTAGGTTTTTAGTTTTCATTTTGTGTATCACTTCGTATACCCATTTCTTCTGCATTCTTCTCAATATCCTTCCTCCGCCCTATCTCTCATTTCTCCTATGCATTTCCCTATTATCTTTAACAAAATGGATATCAAATGGGCCCATAAGAGTCATTGGAGTCATCCAACTTTAATCCACATCATTTTATAAGAAATCCATGTTAAGTTAGCTTCAATGTTGTAAACAGTACATCAATCCTATCATTTATTATCATATAGGGTGAACTGCCAATTTAGTCCCTGAATTATCACCTAGTATTAGGTCCCTAAACTATTTTTTTTCAGAAAAATCAGTCATTGAATTATAAAAATCTGCCAATTACATCCTTAATATTATATTCGAAGCTACAATATTCAATTTTCCGTCAATTGAAGTCACGTTACTTGCTTGTGATACACATTAGAGGGTAGATTGGTAATTTTACATAAAGAAATAGTGTATGGAGTTAACTTTAGGGGGGAAAAATTAGACGAGAAAAGGACAATATTACACTCTAAAGTGTGTCAAGTGACTTAAGTTGACAAAAAATTGGATAAAATAGCTTTGAATATAATAGTAGGGATGAAAGTAGCAATTTTTAATGAATTTAGGGACTTATTTGTGTCATTGTTTGAAAACTTTCTAAGTGAGGATTCTTTAACTTTTTTGTGTTATGCCATGAGTGTTGAAAAATGCCCACTAGACCTTGTTCTTTAATGTAACCAACGACAATAGACTAAACTAGCAAATATAGAAAAACTTAGAAACACACAAGAATTATCCTGGTTCGGCAGAACTTTGGCCTACGTCTAGTTGTGATTTCTCTAGCGCTCCTTTGATTAATAATAGAGATTACAGAACTTTTGCAAACCCTAGAACTAATGTTTCTCTCTTGTCTTGGCTATCACAGTTTTTCTCACTTGAATTTAAGCCTTGCCGCACCCTATTTATAGGCATAGGGTGCAGTTTACATGTCCTTTACAGATTATAATTCCTATTCTAAGTGGAATAGGAAATTAGACTTCCTTTCCAATTCCAAATGGACTTCTAGGATTTCTAATCTAAATTGAATAAGGAAACTAAGATTCTTTCCTAGCCCTTTTAGGAGAAGAATCGGTGCACCCTTTTTTTTCCCTAAAACAATCCTAAACAGAAAAGAACACTAATTGACGAGCCGAAACCTAACAATGAGACACTAGATACTCTCTTGAAATATTTGGCGAATCATAAATGTTTTACCTGATCAGTGAAATCTGTATTGATATGCTAAATATAATTAGAGTTGTTTGAAGACCTTGCGAGCTCGCTTTGAAGTTCAGAGTGAAACACCACTATTGCATGAACAACTTTGGGTGGATAAATATGCTCCAAATTCATTTATTGAGCTTCTGAGTGATGAACAAACAAATCGTGAGGTAACTATGTTTGTTTTCATGTTTTTTCATAACTTTTTAGGGGAGTTAATGCTCCAAAAGGCGCACATGTTTTTGTAGTTTTTCTTCCCTAGAAGGTCTTCTGTCAACTGTCTGTTCTTTTTTTATTTGCATTGCAGGTCCTCCTATGGTTAAAACAATGGGATCCTTGTGTTTTTGGATCTGAAATTAGGAGCACGTCCGATGAGGTTTTGTCTGCGTTGAGACGACATTCTTCTATCACTCAACACCACAAACTTTCTGATTCAAAGGTTTCAAGGAATAACAGAGGATGGAATGATGAAAAAAATATGCATTTTAAGGATATGAATGATGAAAGTGCTAATTCAAAAAGCATTCCAGAGTTGTGGAATAAGTCAAGGTCTACCAGTCCCCCAGAACAAAAGGTAGAATATGAACTCTTTCTGCATTTTGCTTTTATTCTTACTGTTTTTTAATTATGCGCCTCATAACATAGAACTACCTTGCATTGGCTGACCTGCATATTTGATGGTCACTGCAGATCCTTTTACTTTGTGGCCCTCCAGGGCTTGGGAAGACTACACTTGCACATATAGCTGCAAAGCATTGTGGGTACCGAGTGGTGGAGGTATGTTGTTCACTTCATATCTGCGCACACATAATCGTGATTAACAAAAAGAATTCTTTTAAGAAATTTTGTTTTTGCATGAATCATTCAGTATCATTTGCTGTGTTAGCTGGAGTTACTTGTCAGGATATCATTTTGGTCCTTAAAGTTTTCCCCATTTTTCGGTCAGCTGGATCGGAAAGAAGAATTCCATTCCTAATCCAAAAAAGTTTCGGAATCAAATATTAGCTCCAATTTTGGAATTTTGGATTATTGAAATTTTCAGAATTGGTTTTATCTCGGAATTTTTGGAACATATTTCGGATCTCCTACAGTTTGCAAGACTGTGAAATGAAAGTTTTCAAACTTTTGTGTATCCACCATTCAATATTTATTGTCAAATTTTGCGATATTTGTAGCCGTTTTGGTATGTACGACATAAAATCATATTAGACAAGATAAAATAGTAAGTATGATTATACTCTTTATTTTTGATATATAATAGTATGATTAAATATACAAATATGAAATAAAGCATATTTAGATATAACAATGAACGTGATAAAATAAGCATATGCATGGTTTTTTTTAGGATAGTGCTATTCACACTCATTTTTATTTCCCACACACCCATATTACTGTTTGGCCATTGATCTTCTTCAATTCATTCGATCCAACAACCGAAAAGTAAGAGGGTGTGTGAGAAGTACCAATGTGGGACTCTTTTACCTTCACATTCTCATAGATAGCACTACCCTTTTTTCATAGTACTAAATTTGAGAAATTTCGGATCAGATAGATATATGGGAACTTTAACGAAAAGCTCCCGGTACTGTTCACTTTAATGAAAAACCACATTTTTACACTAAAAAGTCAATCCTGGCACTATTCACTTTACCCTTTATTTTGTCATTTTCGTTAAAACTCAAAGTTTTCAAGCCCTTTTCATTAGTTTTCCTTAGATATATTCCAGTTGCCATCCAAGTCTGTCAAAAATTTTCAGAATCAGAAATTTCGGTTTGGATTGGAATTTCCAAATTAACTTGCACAATGTGATTTGGGGAAGAGATGAGCTAAGGAGGTGGTCAGGCAGTTGACCAGTCCCCAATGGCAAAGTAATTATAACTAATGGTGGCTGCGGAAGATACATAGGATTTAGGCCTTGATTAGTGAGGTTGCTTGATCGTCACACATGTCGAGAGAGGAGCACCTCCCACTTTTTTCTTCTCACTAATGTTGTTTTAGCATTATGGAACAATCTTTCACAGGCCCTTCTATCATTATGTAGATCCTCTAATACCCCAATATCAATCAATCATGGATTAGAAATAGCAATCATCTGATGTACTTGAATCACTTGCATGAGAACCCTAGCTTCCATATCAAATGTTCGAATAAGTCCCTTTATTTTCTCAATAAGACCAGTGCAGTACTTCAATCTGCCATATTCACAATTTTGGGTATCACAAGTTGATTTTGCAATTTGTTATTTTCTATTTACAGGGATGTTGAAATCGGTTTCATAGCAGATGTAGTATGACGTTCGTGTTACCTACAGTCTACATGTATATTTAATTTAACTGACACTTGTTCAGTTAATTTATTCTAACTTAAGATAATAGACCTTCAAAATCAGTTGCATCTCTAAGCTAAATAACCTAATTGGATTCTTTGGAATTTGGATGCAAGATTACGTTTAGTGACTTATAACATTACTGTCAAATTAGCAGCTTATCTGACAGCCCTGATTATGACAAACGGGAAACAATTAAAGTACAGTTAATTTTGGGTTGAATTTCAGGGACCATGTTTAGCATTTTACAAATTTCATAAGTTGATCTATATTTTGGATATTACATCACTAAGCATATTAGAGCTTTATATTTGAGCACCAAAAATGTATAGAGGAACATTGCTTTTCACTTTTTATGGGAGCTCTTCCCGGTTTAATTTGTCATCTGTCACTTGTTTAGAAAGAAAAATAATTTTAGGTTTGTGTATAATGGAATGGTGGATTTATTACATGTTTTGTAGGTTAATGCTAGTGATGACCGATCATCGTCAACTGTTGCAGCGAAAATTCTTGATGTTGTTCAGACGGAGTCCGTCGAAGTTATTGAGAAGAAGTTCCTCAGAATGGACTCGACGCCAAAGTGTTTGGTTGGTTCTAATTTTCAAGCTTAATCTTTTTATTGTGTGTGCTCATGACAAAATCCAACTGCATTTCCTCTAGGTGATTGACGAAATAGATGGGGCTCTTGGAGATGGGAAAGGTGTCGTGGAAGTTATTCTAAAAATGGTAAATGATAAGGTTTTGAATTTTTAAATTCTGTGTTATAAGAGATATACATGTGGATTTCATTGACCTGTTTTGGTGGCTTAATGGGCACCTTTATTGAATGCTGCTTCTATTTTTATCATCTTGACAGCTGTGAAATTAAAGAAGTAAATATCAATGACTTATTGATCATTACGAAATAAAAAAATGAAAAGAACATGTTATTAAACCTTCACATCTGAAAATAAAAAAGTGAAATCCTTTTAGTTTTATGCATTATGAATTTGCTGCCTTACGGATGGTAGGTGTTGTATGGGGTTGGTTGGTTGGGCTGGTTGTGGCTAGGGTCGGTGGGTGGTGAGAGTAGATCGTCAAGTTGGTGGGAGGGATGAGATCTAAGGGGCGATGGTGGGTGTTGTTCGACATTGGTTAGAGATGGATGGGATCGGAATTGAGTATCTTTGTGGGTGGGTGTGATTGGGTTTGGGATGGACGAAGTTGGGTGTGGGTGCTGAAGGGGAGATGGGGTTGGGTTTAGGGTCGGGGAGGGGAGAGAGAACTAAACAGTTGGTGGAGACTTTGTCGTTTGGGGTGATGCAGTAGTTGTGTTGCTGGTCCGGTGGTTGTTTGTGGCAGCTAAGGGAGGGGATGGTTTCAGTTTTCCATTTTTAGGTTGTATTTTGTTTTTGATTTTCACTTTTCTTTGTTACTCATTTTTTTTTATCAATTTTGATTTTCAAATGTTTGTCTACAAAAAGTTTGTGTTTTTTATTAACTGTAACATAATTTAGGGTTTAATATATTATTTCGATATAGGGTCTAACATTTTTAAGGAAAGGAGGAGGTAAATTGACATTTCGCCAATAAACAGTCAACTAATGATTTTTGTGGGGTCTTGTAGTGAGACCAAACCTCAGGGGGGGACGTTGTTGAATAGGGTTCCCCAAGTTAATTAATCAATTAAGGGCATTCTAAGGGATTTGAAATTTTTTAACCATAAGGGCTGTTTTGTTTTATATTTTATATAAAAACGTATTTTTCTTAACTAGAAAAAGTTTTGTGGTTAGCTTAAGTAAATAAAGGGGTTCAAATAATAAGAACTAGTTGAACTAAAACTGTTATGTAAAGAGCCAATTTCAGCTCACTAGTTTGTTTTGTATAGCTGAACTTTTTTTTTTTTATATGTTCATGCAGGTATGTGCTGATAGGAAATCTTATATGGAGAAGGAGAATATCAACAATGAACAAAAATCAGGAAGGGTTTCTTCAAAAGGAGGGAGAAAAACTGCATCGTTGTCGAGGCCTGTGAGTTTTACTGATATTTAATGAACCAAGAATTTTTGGTTTTTTGCCTCGTGGATATTTTAATTAATTGATTCTTCTTCTGTAGGTTATTTGCATATGTAATGACCTATATGCACCTGCCTTGAGACCATTGCGTCAAGTTGCAAAGTAAATCTTTCTTAGTATTGGTTACAAATCATATAAACCCAATTCAACATTTGTCTATACATCTATAATTAAAGCATAATTCTTTTCCTTCCAACTTTGACGAAGCTAACAATATCTATGAGCATACTGATGTCATTTGAGTCCTCTAAGATTTGATTTTTGTTGATATTTGTGACTTAGATCAATTATCTTGTGACTTGAAATAAAATGTTAAGATCATGGGAAGAATCAAATGCATTCAACAACCGAGTCAGAACACATGATAGGGTAGAGTGCAGAGCCCTCGATGAGATAAAATATATGTACACCTCTATGCTTAAGCAAGCATGCCTTTTATTTAGGCACCCTTATGTCATGGCCGAAACCAAGCCAATGCTCGTGTTGTGAACTTTTTGGTGTTACGTGCATCACAAAGCCATGGAGGTCTAGGTATGTTCCTCATATTGAGTATTCAAACGTTGCATAGCGGTTAAACATGTCCTCAGTTAACAGTGTGCAACACTAATTTTGCCCGCTAGTCCACGAGTTGTCTTGTAGAGACATTTGACTACCGTCTTGTAATCTATGCTCGTCGTCTAGGCTCCAAGGTTAGCCACATGAAACTCACTCAATGTTCCATATGCCCATAGGTTCCCTAGTGAGCATTATGAGTCTTTTGGCTTTCAATGGAGGAAATATCACCTATGCTCGATGAGCCATTCTAGTGTTAAGAAAATCCAAGCGAACTTTACATGAGATGGCATGTCCGGAGGTTTCTCAAGCATGCCCGTGATGCATGCTTTGGCAAATGACGTGGCCTTAAACCCTAAACTCTAAACCTTCACTATCAAACCAGCCACCTCTAGCTTCTATACACCTTAACCCTAAATGTGGTTCCTTTCATGCTTTGGCAAATGACGGGGCCCTAAACCCTAAACTCTAAACCTTCACTATCAAACCAGCCACCTCTACCATATATACACCTTAACTATAAATGTGGTTCCTTTCATAAGACATGCTTAGGTTCATGTGCATGTCAGCTATCCTGCATGTTGCTTTATGCAAACTTCTGCTGGCAACTGCTAAGAGCCGATGGGCTAGCATAAAACGGTTGGGATGCTAATATAGTTACTAAGGGGAGCTGTCAACCCTTGGAAGGGCTCAAGTATATGAAGCTTTTCAGAACTGCTTGAAGTTTGTAGTTGGGAGTGGGGTGACATCCTTGGAGAAGTTGGCAGATGCTTTTCCAAGGTTATATAGATAGTAGAGGTAGTTGGGTTGCAAGAAACTGGAAGGGCTCGCGTGGTTCAATCACGAACGAATAATTGAAGGTGGAAGCTAAACGGGTGCATCATTTTCCATCATTCTCTCAGATCTGGAAATCAGATATTTTCTCCCCAAGGGATTACACCTAGAATAAGGAAGAATATATAGTCCTAATCAAGTAATAGGACCTAAAAAAGGTTCTATATATAAATTTTTAAAAAGTTAACTGGACCTAAAGAGCGCAATGTACATAGCTGATAGCTCTAAACAATAACACCATCTTAGTATAGATTCATGTAAGTTTATGGAGTAGAATGTGCCACAAACATGCATTCCAAAGTCTTTACTAGTTGCAAATATAGTAATCTTGGGAATTCTTTTAAACCTAGTTTTGCATTGGTTAGTACACAAAATGAAGCAGCGTGTCTCTTATCAATTTATATCATTTTTTTTCTATCCATTTCAATGATAATGTGAACAAATTTTCATTTTCTTTTCTTCAATGAAAGTTTGTTGCTTATCAGAAACTGATAATTGTAACAAATAGAGTTTTAAATAATGTCCCATAAGTTCATACCATAACATTTTATAAAAAGAAAACATTTATGTGGAGTTGTTGGAGAACTATTTGCTTGATAACACTACCTATTCTTTTACAGGGTTCATGTTTTTGTACAACCAACAGTGAGTCGAGTGGTGAGCAGGTAACGTTTAAAAAATATAAATTGATGTCTAAAGATTGTTTGCTGGATCAATTGTTCTATAAGGTTTAACATAATTTGATGTGTTTTGGAATCTGAATATGCTCATGTTTTTTGCTTAAGGTTATACATCATTTCTTTTATGGTTGAAACTTCTACGATAATAGTTCAGGGAGAAGAACCACTATTGCCATATCACGCAAATGCCAAAGTTTGTTTGAATCCCCCAGCCAACCAAAGTTGTGTATATTGAGGATAGAGTTTAATCCTTTGGCGGGGTACCAAATTTATAACAACCGAAATTTTAACTGCCAATCAAATTTGTTGGAAAAGGGAAGTTCTTCAAATCCGTAGAATGTGAATAAATCACTTCTTGAAACATCTATATGTACGGATCATGTGGGAAGCATATACATTTATGTAATGACAGCATAGTAAACTATCAAAAGTTAGAATGTGAACATGGTGCGTGAACGACTTCGAGCAAATTGCGATTTATAAGCCCACTCAATTAATGAGTAACTTGTGCATGCTTGAGTTAATTCCAATACTGGTATATTTTGTTACTTTGGGACATATCACTTTATGTGGAAATGAATCTTGTTCTCACTTCTTGGTATTCTTTATTTGTTAAGGGAAAATTAAGTTCTTTAAATGAAATAACTAGGGGATCTAATTTTTGGAACTGTACAACCTAAATAGAAATTAGAAATTGCTTATTAGCAATTTAACATACCATACATAGATATCACATCACATATGTTCATACCCATATTTGGGATTGGTAAATTATTTGTTACTTGCAGTACATTGTCTCATTCAAAAGAAATGCCTTTTATATGTGGCTACTTTCCTATGTTAGATCGGTCCTCAAATTTTGTTGTTGCATTACAGGCTTAAATATATATGTAATAAGGAGGGAATGAAAACAAGTTCCATTGCACTTACTGCACTTGCAGAGCATACAGGTGAGTCATACATCCCTTTTATTGAGAATTACCTTATTTGAATTCATCTGGTTATTCATAATGTACAAACCATTCTTTAACGGAAAGTCTAGATGTGTTGTGTACAAGTTCGATTGTGTTTTTAAGTTTAAAATGGAATTTTGTCATTCCTTAATGTTATGACTGAAATTTGGTTTATACCAGTTCGTACTAATTTCAAACTTCCCTTCATTTATTCAATCTTTGATCTTTTCCATTCACTTCAACCTTTATGTTACAGAATGTGATATACGTTCATGCTTGAACACTCTTCAGTTTCTCAACAAGAAAAAGGAAACACTCAATGCGGTAAGAGTTTGATATGATCCTTCTTTTGCAGAGTTTTCCCCCTTTTTTTCTTGTTATATAAGAAGCAAAAACCCTGAGGAACTACACGACAATCAGATAGTACCGTGAATGACCCATTCAGTCATCATAATAATCGAATGCGAACATCCAGGAGGCTCCTCTGAAATCTGCAAGGCTAATTATCTCTCTTTTGCAGACTATTCCTTAATTAAGAAAGCCTTCACAATATCAGATTAGCTTTGTCTGGGATGGTTTTGTTTAGACAAGTAAAACAGTTCCGTTTGAAGTTTCCGATATTGACCAGTTAAAAATATTTATTAAGGTTTGAGCACATTAACAACTTTTCGGAGAAATGGAGTAAAAAACATGGATCTCTTCATGAAACAAGTTTGTAATAATCATGGATGTCTCCTATGATTACTTTGAGCTTCCCTAACTGCCATCTCACCATATTTTAGGGGTTCTTCTCATCCTCCCACTACCTATGTTCCTGGTGAATGGTGATAGTTATTTATGGTGGAGTTCTCAGTTTGGTTTCTGTTTGAAGAACTGAGCATTATTTTCTTTAAAAGCGAGTGGTTAATACTATGTTGTACTCATACTTTTCCAGTGGGAGATTGGTTCTCAAGTGGTTGGTCGAAAGGATATGTCAAGAAGTGTGATTGATGTCTGGAAAGAGGTAAGTGTAACGGTAGTTAGATGATGTGTGTCTTATTCTTTATCCATAGTTTTCACAACCTTATATTTGAAGATGCGACTCTCTTTAGATCTTCCAAAAGAAAAGAACGAAGAGGGAAAGAACAACCAATGGTAGCTGTGGAGTTATGTCAAATGATTTTGACTTTTTGCATTCTCTCGTTTCTAACTGGTAGGTAGTAAATTCCAGCAAATATTATATGTTCAAGTGTTTAAAATATCTAATGTCTACCTCACCTACTCAATAAATTTGCAGCGGTGACTATGATTTGATTGCTGATGGTCTTCATGAAAACTTTTTGCATCTCCCTTATCATGATCCAGTGATACAAAAGACTGTAAGCTGCCTGGTTTGACTATATTGATTACCTGTCATGTGCTAAAACAAGACAGTTGATGTTTTACAATTTTCTCTTATCTGAAGGTCAAATGCTTAAACAGTCTTGGTGCCTCCGACCTTATGCATAAATATATTATGCGTACACAACACATGCCTCTTTACGGTAAGGATATTTGAATATCTACTTGCTGCGACTTGTTTCAATTACATTCTTCTTTTGACTCTTTCCTCTTTTTTCTATTATGGAGTTTATCTGCCTGCTATTGCAATCACTATACATCGTTTGGTAGCCCAAGTGCAGAGACCAAACATTGAGTGGCCAAAATCGTATCATAGGTATCCTGCAAACCTGTTAGATCTTGAAGTAAGTCGTGAAAGTTATTTTTCAATTTTTTTTACTGATTTGAATCCCATACATATTCAGATACCGCACAGTGTTGATGGAAAAGGTGGAAACTTTGAGGTCTTGGTACAACACAATTCCACCATCTATTTCAAGACATTTGTCAATTAAGTCCTTAGTAGAAGACTCAATTTCGTTACTGTTACACATCCTGTCACCCCCAACTCTACGGCCGGTAATAATGTTCATCTTAGCCACGTCTTATCTTGTTTCTTTGAGGTTCTTGGTGGCAGTTCCATATTCCATTTGTTGTGTTTGTGTGTTGATCTTTATTTTCAGTTTCACATGTGAGAGACTTTACATATGCTTACTAGTTCAAGTGATTATCAGACAGCCAATGCTTTTGAGATATTTTGGTTGTGTTCGTCATTTATTTTATAAGAAAAGAATGTGTGATATCATTTTATTCCAATAGAATATACTTAAGTTTTTGATTTGTTTTCTTTTGTTAAATTTATGATTAAGATATGCGATCGAATTTTATGTGCATGGGTCCAATACCATGTCTTTACAAGATTTCAATGCAAATGTCGATCACATATCATAGACTCTTAGTCCTTGTAATGGAAAAATAAAGCTACAGGTAATAGTTTGATTTTTGAACCTAAATAAAATAGTTTACCGGACTAAAAAAAGGCTTTACTTAGTTTGGTGAACTTGGCACTATAAAATTACACAGTTTTTGTCCTGATCTATTAGTCATATTCTCTCCTGAATTTTTAACCGATAACGTGTAATCCTCTGGATAACCTTTCTTGCTCTTAAGGGATTGTTTCTGGAGCTGAAAAAACACTGCTGTTTACATTTTTCTCAACTTGGTCCATTTCGTTTTGTTTCTTGTATATTTTTGCTTACTTTCAGACAGATATTCTGTCTACATCCTTTATGGGTTAAATTAATCTGCGCTCCAAAAGAACTGTGAAAGGAAATTTATATGAACTCACATAGACTACATTGAATACATCCTTTATGGGTTAAGCTAATCTGCGCTGCAAAAGAACTGTGAAAGGAAATTTATGTGAACTCACATAGACTACGTTTTTTAATCTCTCTCTCTCTCTCTCTCTCTCTCTCTCTCTCTCTCTGAAATGCTAATTTAGTTGTATTTGTCTTAAAGTGTAATTGTTCCTTCCCGAAAATCACAGCTGTGAGAAACAACACACATATCTCTTACGAGAAAGCTACCCATTATTCTTTTGTCATAGATCTATTTGTTGCTATCTTTTGCTCTCTCTCTTTGCATGCGCTTACCAAGCTGTGGCTATAGTCATTTGATTGTTTATGAAATAGTATGGTATGTTCCTCAGGTGGCATTGCACTTGCTATCAGAAAAGGAGAAGAATGATTTGGCTCAGTTAGTTAGCACGATGGTCTCCTATTCTATAGCACATAGAAGCATGAAGGCCGATCTTCTGCCTAGCAATCCCAGACATGAAGCAGCTGATGCCTCATCACTCTCTTTTGATCCCCCCATTAACGACTTCATTAACTTCAAGGTTTGAGTTGTTGGTTTTGGTTGTTTTATGCAGTTTGCTTCATATTATGATTCTTCTCGTATTTCTGTTTCTTGTGATCAAGCAGGGCTATAGATCTGGTCATCATCTACTCGCCTCAACCATGAAGCAGGTGTTGACGCACGAGGTGAGTGATGCAATTTGTATTAGTTTTTCCTGCTCATTAGACTATATGTAAAACTATAAATCCTTAATCGCCAGAAAAGGGTGAACTAAGTCAGCTAGTGTCTCTTATCATGTGAATTCATTGTTTAGGTGAAGGGGGTGTTCTATAAAACCTTAGCATATTTTTCCAAAACCTCTCTCTCTCTCTCTCTCTCTCTCTCTCGGACTTCTCTTAGAAACTCCATTCAACTAGAGCTAATGGATTATTGAATCTAAATGGAATTCATCTTTTAAGGATGCAAGTAAGGGCTAGTTTGGTATTGATGTGCTTTGAAAAAAAGCTATGTTTGCTGTGCTGTGAGAATAAGCAGCTGTGAAATAAAGCAGCAGAGTGTTTGGTAAACTTTTTTGTAAAAGTGCTTTTGAAAAAAAAAAAAGCAGTATTATAGTGTTTGGTAAACTTTTATGTAAAACAGATGTGAAAAAAAGCTGGGTTTTGCAGCTTCTTGTTTTTGGCTTTTTTTTCACCCAAAACTGTGAAAAAAAGCTGAAGCTGAATGTTTACCAAACATAAAAATAGCTCCCAGCTTTTTTTGATACCAACTTTTTTTCAGAATCACCCCAGTACCAAACCAGGCCTAAGTATAGTGAGTGTCATCTAAAGGTGTGCCTTCAGTGCATGACGTAGTTTAGAATCTTTATATTCCAAACCAGTAAGCCACTGAAGAAAATATGCACTTCCTTTTTTCACGAACTACTCGTATTTATATGTTGAAGGACAAAAATGTATGGTATTGAGAGTCTAGAACATTTAGAATATTGGTCTTAAGTATTATAGGGGCGTGATGTAGTTTCCTATATTAAGTTATTTGTTTTATTAGTTTCCTTTTGTTATTAGGATTCTTGTACTCTATCTAAACACTTAAGGTTTATGATTATGCATCTCATATTTTCCTATTACCTAAGCAGACAATTTAAGGGAATCTGTTGTCATAAAATGCATTGTTAAGTCTACAAGAAGAGTACTTTTGTGTGCAAATTTTTTTTCTTGAAAGTTACTACACATTGCAGACGCCCAACCCCTTCTTTTAACATATAATCAATTTGTGTCAGGTTGAAAAGCAAAGGATCTTGCAAGCAAGCGCTGGAAGATCTGTGCATTCAACAGTTGGATGCAACAAGGAAAACCATGGTCTTTTCGTTGCAGAAACTAGTAGATTACAATTTGCTAGAGCTTATTGTGAAGGTGAATGTGCTGTAAATGCTGGAAACTCAGAAAACATATCAAATGGAAGTCAGCCAAATCCCTGTACTTCGAGTGTTTCATTGAACTTGAGCTCTAAAATTACCACAGCCAGGGCAAAATTAAATTCTCCTGGAAGTATGAGGTCTTCTAATGGTTCCTCTGGTTTTTTTGACAGGTAATAACTATTTTTTCATTCTGTACTTGACTTTGTCTCTCTCACTTATCTTTAGTAATCACTAAAGTTAGGTATTGAGTGAGATCTGATTGATACGGTGGTTTTATGCCCCCAAATTGAGTCCCCAAATCTGCTCTCCACAAATCGACTACCTATCACAGTTGTGATAAATTGCGTGATAAATGTCACAACACAGATTCAGAACCAAGGGCTTGTTTATGGAACAAATTTTATTTTGGTCTTCAGTGGTGAAAAGGGATCATGGTCTCTAAGAATGCTATAATGCATGGTTGTCATATATGCTGTCAGTGACCCTTTTTTGTTCTGATCTCTCTTTTAAAATTAAAAATCAGATTTAGAAAGCTGAACAAAGGTACTCAGAAGACTGATGATGCTGTTCAGAAGGAAGCAACGGCAGAGAGAGATTCACGGCCACTAGTTTTTAAATATAACGAGGTGCGAAATCATCTGTCGTTTCTTTTTCTTCATTTTTTGGATGCAAAAATTACATGTTATTCAGTTCTTAGTTCTTACATCTACATATTGAGTGGTTGATGTCTTTCACACGTGTGATGCATTAAACTGACTCTGAAAATCCCAACTGGGGGTGTAGGTACCACATGCAATCGCATGTATGTTATGGTCATCTCTCCTTTCTCCAGTCTTTTGTACGATATGAATGGAGTTTACCAACTGATCTAGCTGATACCTTCATTTATACCCTTATTACCTGCAGTATTGGCACAGTTATGTATGTATGTCCTACCCCACCTAATCAATCATTAAACTAAGTCTGAATGTATTTCCAGTCTTATTTCCCGGATTTAATAAAAGATATATAACTGGTTTACCATTTTTTCTACACGACGGTATCATCCTTAATTCGCTGGGTGCTGAAGTAGTCCAATAATATTTGCCACAGCGTAGAACATGTATGCGCAGGGGGAATTCACAACCCCATTTACTCTACCAGTGACTTTAAATTTGTGTGAGAAATATAGAACTTATTGGCAATGCAATTTTTCCTTTCCTGTATGCAGGGCTTTACAAACGCAGTTAAAAGGCCAGTTCGCATTCGTGAATTGCTGCTGTGATGATCTTGACTTTTGTATGCAATATGATGGTACAATATTTCCGCAATTTCTTGTTCATGTGTAAAAGTTTATCCTTTATAAATTTCTAAGTACCTTTATATGCAACATGGTTTTAAGAGTCATTCTATGATAAATTTCTAAATACCTTTATGTGCAACATGGTTTTAAGATTCATTCTATGGGTGATTCCTGAAGGTGCTATTACTTTGCTTTTTTCTCATTGTTCTTTTTTAATTTTCAGTTTCGAAGGGAAGACTTGCATGCCGTTTAGGTCTCTCTGAGAGTTGCATTACATAGACATTGAGGCTCGTCTCAACTAACTGTATTCTATTGTGCCCGCTAATGAATATTACCATTTTAATGATGGTCATGTCCTAACTTTTACAAATGTAATTCACTCTTAAGGATGGCCCTTGATGATGTGGAACTTGGAAAGCTTGTAGATGTTTACTCAGTCATATGGAGAAACTAAGAGAAGTCTTCATTTTCTTTCCTGAGAAGACATTTTCTTAAAAGTTCAAAACAATTTCTGATAATTAATGGTTTTTTTTTTTTTTAAGCCTCATAATGGGCTAGCAATATGTGGCGCCTTTGGCAAGAATTGATTCTAAAACCTCTCACTTACAAGTGAAGGGAAATACCAGTAGATTGTAGTGCTAAGTGACATAATTAATGATCGTTGAAAGTGTTGTTTTCCACGAAATGATTGAGGTAACATAAGTCAAAGGCACATCATGCCAAGGAAAGGCGCGGTAGAGAAAATTGTTTCTAAGAATGGATTACTATGTTAAAAATAACGACTTTAGTGTGAATTTTATCATGGTTGATAGCGGCTTGTAAATGTCCACCTCTTGCAACAAAGCTTCGTTCGGCCAACCATGGTTGACCATTGAGATTAAAATTAAACCTTACCCCTTATTGACAACAGCCTATATATGCCTACCCAAGGCACCAATGCTTCGTGCGGGCAATAATGGCCGACCTACGAGATTAAAACTAAATCTTACCCCCAATAAATGCCCCACCAACATCACCTATGGTTCGTACAGCAAACCATGGTTGACTTGTGGGGTTAAAACTATACCTTATAATCCCCTACCCTAGCACCAGTGGCAAAGCCAGGAATTGTTGGGTGAAGGGGCGGAAGTTAGTGAGTCTTGGAGCTTTGCGCTTTGATTTTTTCAAGTGCGAAGTACCCTTGTTGGACTAAGTGAAATCCTACATGGACATTTGAACTTATTTCGTCTCATTTCTTGCCATAATCTTATGGTATTCATCACCACAAACGTGTGAGTTCAAGCATAATAGAATTTAGAGTTACAACAAAAAAACTTATGAAAAAGAATGTTAAGCAGATCGACTCGCTCAAAAGCGAGTCCTAACGACTCACTTGACACTTGTAGTCCTTGCTTCTTAACATTAACATTGTTTTGGGCACACAAGAACTTTAAAAATATGTTAATTATTTGTATGCCTTTCCTTCCCTCACCCTCTCCATTACCCGAATTAGGAAGAACTCAAAAGCCAGAGAAAGAGCCTTTAAATTACCATTCACAACCTCACTTCCTTACCCAGATGCTTTGTCTTTCTTGACCATCTCATTTTTATTTATCTTTTGGTAGAAATTCTACAATTAAAATGGAATTTTAGCTGTTCAAATTGCAAAACAGAGTCTCATCTACAAAATCTGCGGAAGTTGGTCCTCCCATGGTAGCCCATCCCCCATTCAATATCTTCTTACGTGTTGCTATGTGTACACTAGGGATGAGTCATCCCTTGGTAGTTAGTTTATTAATTACTATGGGTTTCGGGTTTAAGGTTTTAGGGTTTAGGGTTTAGGGTTTTAGGGTTTAGGGTTTAGGGTTGAGGGTTGAGGGTTGAGGGTTGAGGGTTGAGGGTTGAGGGTTTAGGGTTTAGGGTTTAGGTGTTTAGGGTTTAGGGTTTAGGGTTTAGGGGTTTAGGGTTTAGGGTTTGGGGTTTAGGGTCGCCTCGATTTACGTGTCGCCATCCCTCATCGTATTCAAGTTCTCTTTGGCTTCCTCGATTTTCATGTTGTTTGCCCCTACTCGATTTTTGCATCACCTCGATTTGCGTGTTGCTGGCGTTCAAAGTTTTCAAGTTCTTTTGGGGCTCCTCGATTTTCGTGTCGGTTGCCTGTGCCTCGATTTTCACGTTGTTGCTTTAACCTGTCGCGAATTGCCTTAACCCGTCGCGTATTGCCTTAACCCGTCACGTATATGTTTAACGAGTCGCGTGGCCTTTAGGTTTAGGGTTGCGATACACGTGTATAGGATTATCATTCGTCTTTCATCTTTCTTCGTTCGTCAGTCGTTCTTTGTCTTTCGTCTACTTTATTCAATTCGGGTACCTTCTCCTAAATAATTATCAGGTTCAGTAATCGTCCTAGGAGATGAGAACGCAATGCCTTGTTAGGAGTGAGAGTAAATAAACCCTTTCACCAAGAGTCCTTTACTAAGTCTTGTATTTTGTTTTTCATATCCTTAATTGCTATATGCAATGCCTTGTTAGGAGTGAGAGTAAAGAACAATGGGGTGCATGAATAATAGATTTATAAGGTTCAGTAATCGTCCTAAGAGTTGAGAACGCAATGCCTTGTTAGGAGTGAGAGTAAATAAACCCCTTCACCAAGGGCCTTTTACTAAGTAGTGTATTTTGTTTTTCATATCCTTAATTGCTTTACGCAATGCCTTGCTAGGAGTGAGAGTAAACAATGATAGGGTGCATGAATAATAGATTTATCAGGTTCAGTAATCGTCCTAAGAGTTGAGAAGGCAATGCCTTGTTAGGAGTGAGAGTAAATAAACCCCTTCACCAAGGGCCCTTTACTAAGTCGTGTATTTTGTTTTTCATATCCTTAATTGCTTTACGTAATGCCTTGTTAGGAGTGAGAGTAAATAACGATAGGGTGCAACCCATCGCCTAAAGCTTCAACCCGTCGCCTAAGGCCTTAACCCGTCGCCTAAAGCTTGAACCTTCAAACCTGAACCACAAAACTAAAACCTAAACCATAAACTAAACCTTATCCCCAAACCCTAAACTCGTCGCCGAAAGCTTTAACCCGTTGCCTTAAGCCTTAACCCGTCGCCTAAAGCTTGAACTCGTCCCCTAAAGCTTGAACTCGTCGCCTAAAGGCTAAACCTTTAAACCTGAACCACAAAACTAAAACCTAAACCATAAACTAAACCCCACCCCAAACCCTAAACCCGTCGCCTAAAGCTTCAACCCGTCGCCGAAAGCTTTAACCCATCGCCTAAAGCTTGAACCCGTCACCTAAAGCCTTAACCCATCCCCTAAAGCTTGAACCCGTCGCCTAAAGCTTGAACCCTTAAACCTAAACCATAAAACTAAAACCTAAACCATAAACTAAACCCTACCCCCCAAACCTTCAACCTGTTGCGCCGAAGCTTTAACCCGTCGCTTTAGGCTTCAACTCTTAACCCTCAACCCGTCGTGCCAAAGCTTCAACCCGTCGCGTCGAAGCTTCAACCTGTTGCTTTAGGCTTCAACTCAAGATAACTATCACAACTTGTTCTGTAAGACGCTACTTCTTTTGCTCTATTTTTCCCTCCGGATGCGTGCCTTATTTCCGTGTTTCTGGAATTGTGCCTCGGCTTCGCGTCTCGAGAAGCGTGCCCATTCACGCACCTCGATAAGCATGCCCATCTCTCATGGGAAAATGTTCCCTTTTCGGTACCTCGAAAAGCGTGCCCATTCAGCACCTCGGTAAGTGTGCACGTTCCCACGCATCGGCAAGCGTGCCTTTTTTTTATCATCATGGGAAACGTGACTCTTCTTCCTGTGTCTCGAAAAGTGTGCCCCTTAGTACCTCGGAAAGCGTGCAGCAGAAAACATGCCCCTTTTCGGGACTCGAGAATATTGCCCCTTCGCGCATCGAAAATCGTGCCAATCCCCTCATCTCGAGGAAGCATGCCCCATTCCGTGCCTCGAAAAGCGTGTTTTTTTTGCACCTCGAGAATCGTGCCCCCAAATCTGCACCTCGCAAAACATGCCTCATTTCGTGCATCGGTAAAGCGTGCCCCTTTTCACAAATCGGGAAGTGTGCCCCTTTTCGTACAGCAGGAAGCGTGCCCATTCTCACACCTCGGTAAGCGTGCCATCTCCGCATCGAAAAGTGTGCCTCATTAGGCGCATCAGAAAGCGTGCCCCCTTCTGCACCTCGGTAAGCATGCCCATTTTCGCAGATTAGGAAGCGTGCCACATTTCGTGCCTCGATAATTGTGCCTCATATGCACCTCCGAAAGCATGTCTTTTTACGCATTGGAAAACGTACCACATTCAGCGTCTCGAGAAGCATGCCCATTCTCGTGCCTCGGTAAACGTGCCCTATCTGCACCTCAGAAAACGTGCCTCATTTCCACGCAGCAGGAAACGTGTCCCTTTTCGTGCATCGGGATGCGTGACCATGTTCTTGCCTCGGTAAACGTGCCCATTTTCACACATCCGGAAGTGTACCACACTTCGTGCCTCAAGAATCGTGCCTCATATGCACCTCGAAAATCATGCCACATTCAGCACCTTGGGAAGCGTGCCCATTCCGCGCATCGGGAAACATGCCATTTTCTCACCTCAGGAAGCATGCCCCATTCTGCGTCTCAGGAAACGTGCCCATTTCAGTGCGTTGGGAAACGTGCCAATTTCTGTACCTCGTAAAGCGTGCCCTTCTCCGCACCTCGAGAATCGTGCCCAATTATGTGCCATGGTAAATGTGCCCATTTTTGCGCATCAGGAAGCGTGCCCATTTTCGTACCTTAGAATCGTGCCCATTTTCATGCCTCGGTAAGCGTGCCCATTTCCGCATATCAGGAAGCGTGCCCCTTTTCGCACCTCAGGAAGTGTGCCCTTTTTCGCACCTCAGGAAATGTGCCCTTTTCTGCACCTCAAGAAGCGTACCCATTCTGCGTCTCGGTAAGCATGCCCTTTTCTGCGTATTGGGAAGCGTGCCCATTTTTATGCCTCGCAAAGCGTGCCCCTTTCCGCACCTCGAGAATCATGTCCACTTCCTCACCTCAGTAAATATGCCCATTTTTGAGCATCAGGAAGCGCCATTTCCGCACCTCGAGAATCATGCCCAATTCCATGCCTCGGTAAACGTGCCAATGTCTGCGCATCGGGATGCGGGCCTTTTTTACTTACTTTAGAATCGTGCCCATTTCCATGCCTCGGTAAGCGTCCCCTTTTCGTGCATAGGAAATCGTGTCCCTTTCAGCACCTTGTAAAGCATGCCCCTTTTTGTGCCTCGTAAAGCATGCCCTTTTCGCACCTCAAGAATCACGCCCATTTCCTCGCATCGGGAAGTGTGCCCTTTTTCACACCTCGAGAATCATGCCATTTTTTACGCCGGTAAGCGTACCACATTCCGCATTTCGGGAAACTTGCCCCTTTTCGCATCTCGGGAAGCGTGCTCATTTTTGTACCTTGGGAAGTGTGCCTATTTTTCGTACCTCGGGAAGCGTGCCCCATTCCGCGTCTCAGGAAGCATGCCCTTTTCCGCGCAAAACACCGTAGCGGGAAAGCAGGGAAAGTGGAAAGGTGGAAAACATTGTAGCGGGAAAGCGGAAGGGTGGAAAACACTGTAGCGAGAAAGGGGAAGGGTCGAGCCACTGTAGCCGGAAAAAGGGAAGTGTGGAAACACTGTAGCGGGAAAGGGGAAGTGTCGAGTTGAGTCACTGTAGTGGAAAGTGCGGAAAAGACTGTAGCGGGGAAGCGTGGAAGGGCGGAAACATTGTAGCGGGAAAGTGGAAGGGCGGAAACACTGTAGCGAGAAAGTGGAAGGGCGAAAACACTGTAGCGAGAAAGTGGAAGGGCGGGTTGGAATAACTGTAGTGAGAAAAGGGAAGTGTCTAGTTGAGTCACTGCAGCGGGAAGTGCGGAAAACACTGTAGCGGGAAAGTGGGGGAAACACTGTAGCGGGAAGGGGGAAGCTTGAAGTCACTGAAGCGGGAAATAGAAGATTGAAGTCACTGTAGCGGGAATTGGGGAAGCGGGGAAACACTGTAGCGGGAAAGTGGAAGGGGGGGAAGACACCGTGGCAGGGAAAGGGGAGCGTGGTACTGTTGACAAATTCCCAACCCTTTCTCAAGTTCAGCAGGAGGTACTGTTGACGAGGAGGTAGTTGAAGTTGAAGTCACTGTAGCGAGAAAGGGGAAGCGTCAAGTCGAGTCACTGCAACGGGAAGGGGGGAAGGGAGGAAAACACTGGAACGGGAAAGTGGAAGGGCGGAGAACACTGTAGCGGGAAGGAGAACGTTGAAGTCACTGTAGTGGGAAAGTGGAAGGGCGGAGAACACTGCAGCGGGAAGGAGAACCTTGAAGTCACTGTAGCGGGAAAGGGGAAGTGCGGGAAAACACCATAGCGGGAAGAAGAACCCTGAAGTCATTGTAGCGGGAAAGGGGGAAGTGCGGGAACACTGCAGCGAGAGGGAGCGTGGAATCACTGTTGAGCAAGAGGTACTGTTGACAAATTCCCGACCCTTTGTCAAAAATAAAGAAGAGGTATTGTTGAGCAAGAGGTACTGTTGACAAATTCCCGACCCTTTGTCAAAAATAAAGAAGAGGTATTGTTGAGCAAGAGGTAGTGTTGACAAATTCCCGACCCTTTCTCAAGTTCACTAGGAGGTACTGTTGAGAATGAGGTACTGTTGACAAATTCCCGACCCTTTCTCAAGTTCACGAGGAGGTACTGTTGAGCAGGAGGTAGTGTCCACAAATTCCCGGCCCTTTCTCAAGTTGAGCAGGACGTGGTGTTGAACAAGAAGGAGGTAATGTCAAAGAAAGGGGCGAACATGAGAGAGACGAATAAGTAAGAAGGAGGGTTGACAAATTCCCGACCCTTTCTCAAGTTCACCAGGAGAGACGGTAGAAGAGGAAGGATGGATGGAAGAAGGAAGGGAAGGAAAGGGAGAAAGAAAAATAATGAAGGAGATGGAGAAAGAAGGAGAAAGACGGGGAAGGAAGGAAGGAAGAGGGGACACGGCGGGAATTAGGGGAAAAGAGGGGAATGGACGTAAGCGGAATTTTGGAAAAGTAGAGGGAGGGGGACAAAAACACTGTTCAACCGCTGTGAAGGAGATGAAATTAATCTGAACCGACGTTGCCACAAGCGGATTGGACCCTAGACCAGGGCCCCCATGAACATTGGAGGGTCGGTGGATTTTAGCCAAACTCGGCCGTTTAGGCCCTCAAAATCGCGTTTTTCTGATTTCATCGTCTCCTTTCGATGCGCTTCCTTCTTAACAAACGTTCCTCCGCCTCTAATGACCGTCGCTATGTGTTTATTTTCTCAAAATGACCAACTTTGCTAGCCCAAATGCCCTCCCAAAGTCGCCAAATCCGGGGGCCAAAAATGGGGAAATTTGGGGACTTTTTTCCCACCCCCCTACTCCCTTTCTGAAGGTGTTTGGCTTTCCGGAAATTCATATATTCTACGTCCATTCTAACTCTAATTTCAACCTATTTCGTTCAATGCATTTGTATCCCTATCCTTCCACCCCTCCCCATTGAGGTTCATATATTTTCTGGGTCCGACGATCGACGGCGGCTACTGTCGCTGGCAACCACCACCGGCAAGGGGTTTTTACAATATTTTTTTTTCCCCCATTTTCATCGTAAACTAAGCTTGGTTTTTTTTTTTTTTTTTGTTTTTTTTGTTTTTTTGTTTTTGTTTTGTTTTGAGTGTTTATGAGAATGGAAAGTATAGTTGTGAGAGAATGATAATCTATTGGGTATATTGAGAGTGAAAACAACCCTTCAACTTCATCTTTCACTTGAACAAACATGGTATGAGAATGGAAAGTATAGTTGTGAGAGCAAAGCTTACAAATAGATGAGAATGATAATCTATT